>NC_136408.1:38745288-39945288 GCF_051521515.1 Lactuca serriola | reverse complement strand
GATTCCAATTCCTCTATTCGAAGCGGGGTTGCACCTGACGACGTCTAACTTTTTCGATATGATCGTGCATCACTATGGCTTTTCTATTGACGAGTTAACCCCGAGTGCCATCAATAAGATCGTAGGTTTTGAATTGATTTGTCGGTCTCTGGGTTGTATACCCACTTTTTGGGTTTTCAGTTACTTTTTCTGTTCAACTACTGTTGAAACATAAAAGTGACCCTCTTAAACTTGACAGATCCGAAGCCATCTTTTGATCCGCAGTCAGTATTTCAACCACAATCAAGAACCGCATCCACAGCCAAATCATTGTTGATTCATTAGCAACAAGCAAATAGGTGAGATCGATGAGGGCCACGTCATGGTCTATCATATAGTACTCTCTTACAAACTCATTATACGAGTCATGAAGCGACTGAAGAACCCAGTCAACAGCCAGCTTCTCATAGACAACGACTCCCAACATTCTTAACCTATCAATGTGAGACTTCATCTCTAAGACGTGTGTACACACTGACTTTCCTTCTTCATGTTTACTTACCAAAAGGGCTTGAGTGAGCTTGAACTTTTCAAACCTTTGAACTTGTGGGTTAGGGAGAACAATAGAAGGAGGTGGAGGAAGTGAAGCATGATCTCGTGTTCCTCGATCGAATCGTGGAATATCATCTTCATGTGGAAAGCTTATTCCACGGTATTTGGGAAGACCATAGTTGTCATACTTTGACATCTACCAAACGGGAGAAAAATTCAAGTTAGATGATTGATTGATTGAGTCCTTAATAAAACACTCAAATGAGATATTAAGGCTAGGACCCAACACAATACTCTACAACTTGGGAGTGGGATGCCGTAACCCAAATTGCAGAACATTTGAAGGTAAGTGAATGACGATTCACTAATTTTCCACCATAAAAAACGAAAAAAGAGATTAAGTTTTAAATGTATTGAAAACTCCTAGATCTTTTGAAATTCATTGAACTTTTCAATGGCATGTTTAAATCTCGATATGCTCCTCGATTTGTGACTGGGATGCCGAGGATCACAAAACAGGGTGTGAATAACCATGCAAAATTACATTGTTCCCTCAATGTTGCAGTTATCTATTCGATGTGCTGGTTAACCACACACGCTCCACCGAACTATGACAAACATCGAGTCACCCTTCGCTACCTTTGCTTAGAACCCATTTAGTGTGTCGGTTAACCACACACGCTCCACTAACGTCTTAGCAAGGGTACAAAGTGTACTTTCATGGAATTGCATCAAATTCACTTTTGCCTAAAGTAACTAAGATTTGGGAATTTTGTAAAACATTTAGTTACTTTATAATTCATTATACTTTTAATGGAAAGGGTTTGCCCTATCCTACCCGTTCGGCTAACGACCCTCCACTAGTCAATAGTGCAGTGGGTAAGAGTGTATACCCAATGGCGGTCATTTTACAGACCGCTTCCTTAAATAACCCTTATAGACCAGCTTCGTGAATGAGGCCTACTAACGGTAAGACTGACATTTAACTTATACATATATAATATTAGACTTTTAATTTTATATATACTATAAGGGTGTATTTTACACTTTTAAAATACTATGTGGTCTAATTTAATAAATTACACTTTTAATTTAATTAAATGTAAACCATATCACTATGGATTTAATAACTCTCTTTAAACTATACACTTAATTAATTTAATAAAACCATAAGGGTGCAATTTGAACTTTTTCAAAAATTAGGGTTTTAGAATTTAACATTTTAAAATTAAACTTTTAATTAAAATTTAGAAAAAATTGCAAAAATGGTCCCTATGGTTTGTCAATTTCTGTGGGTAAGGTCCAAAAAAAAGTTTATTAGCAAAAAAGTTCCTTAATTGAAGGTTTTGTTGTGCTTTTGGTCCTTACTTCGTTAAGTTTAACAGCATGGCTGTTAACTTTTGGCAAATGACAAATTTACCCCTGAGACTATTTCTGCAGTTTTATCTTTTTACCAAATTATAAGGACTAATTATGCAATTTTTCTTTTTCATTTTTTTGAATTACTTTTTTCTTTTTAACTTTTTGCTTATTGTATTATATTTTTATTGAATTATTATATATTAATAAATATTATTTTTAATTTATTATCATATATTAATAAATATTACTTTTTTTATTATTAATTTTTTTTAATAAACTTTTTGAATTTCTTCTTTATCGCATTAATTCTTTTTTGTTGGATTATTATATATATTAATAAATACTATTTTTAACATATAATATTATATTTATCTATTAGTAAGTGTTATTTTATTGGATTATTAAATTCATTTAATTATTTTTTTTTAATTTTTTTATATCGTTATTTGTTTTGATTGGATTATTATATATTAATAAATATTATTTTTAATATATTATATTTATATATTAATAAATATTACATTTTTATTATTAATTTTTTTAATTGATTTTTTTTTAATTTCTTCTTTATTGCATTAATTCTTTTTTATTGGATTATTGTATATTAAACAAATATTATTTTTAGCATATAGTATTTATCTATTAGTAAGTGTTACTTTATTGGATTATTAATTTTTTAAAAATTTTTTTATTGCATTAGTTCTTTTTATTGGATTGTTAATTTAAATTTATTATTTTTATTTATAATAAATAATATTTGTTAATTGTTTTTATTTTTTTTAAATTTCTTTCTTTATTGTTTCAAATAAAAATACCAAAAAATCATACCCACCCCACATTCTCTAATTTATTTTATGTATTTGGAAGATAATATATTTTGTACAACACCACCACCATCACTCAGTCACAACAAACCACTATGGGGTCCTCTCCAATCCTATTACTATATATATATATATATATATATATATATATATATATATATATATATATATATATATATATAAGTTGAGTAATTATTCACGAAATGACACCATCGTGTGTATTTTAG
Organism: Lactuca serriola; assembly: GCF_051521515.1. Classification (NCBI taxonomy): domain Eukaryota; kingdom Viridiplantae; phylum Streptophyta; class Magnoliopsida; order Asterales; family Asteraceae; genus Lactuca; species Lactuca serriola. Next base: position 39,942,344 of record NC_136408.1, on the reverse strand, counting down.
TTTTTGTGTATTCACATATATCTAAATTTGTTATTTATTTCAATAAACTTATGATTTTGAAATATATAATTTCTCTAAAAATATTTGTACATGAATTACCAAATCTGAGTATTCGCTACTCGGCGGTCGGCCGAACGAGTACCGAGTAACGAGTTCTACAACTTTGTCACCACCTATAACAGCTATGGTGGTTTGAAAACCTTCGATCTAACATTGTCGTCATCGATGGTGGTATCTGTAATGAATGGTCGGCTGAAGGAAGTATGTTTTCTGGGGTTTATTTCACATTGTGTGGGTAGTCAACTGGTGTAGTTTTCATCGAGAATGGCCGATTATAGTAGATGATTGATGATTTCCAGCGAGATGATACGACGACGCAAGGTGGTAAAGTGCAACGAATGGAGGAGCTGACTCGGAGTGTTTGGTATTTTTATTTAAAACAATAAAGAAAGAAATTAAAATAAAATAAAACAATTAAATAAATATTATTTATTATAAATAAAAATAATAAAATTAAATTAATAATCCAATAAAAAGAACTAATGCAATAAAAAAAATTAAAAGAAATTAAGTAAATAAAATTAATAATCAAATAAAGTAACACTTACTAACAAATAAATATTATATGTTAAAAATAATATTTGTTTAATATATAATAATCCAATAAAAAAGAATTAATCCAATAAAGAAAGAAATTTTAAAAAATCAATTAAAAAAATAATAATAAAAAATGTAATATTTATTAATATATAAATATATTATATTAAAAATAATATTTATTAATATATAATAATCCAATCAAAAGAATGAACGAAATAAAAAAATAAAAAAATTAATTAAATGAATTTAATAATCCAAAAAAGTAACACTTACTAATAGATCAATATTATATGTTAAAAATAATATTTATTAATATATAATAAACCAATAAAAAAGAATTAATGCAATAAAGAAGAAATTCAAAAAAAAAGTTAATAATAAAAAAAGTAATACTTATTAATATATAAATAAAATATATTAAAAATAATACTTATTAATATATAATAATCCAATAACAAATAATACAACAAGAAAAAAGTTCAAAAGAAAAAAGTAATTAAAATAATTAATATATATAATAATTCAATAAAATGTAAAAGAAAATTTGCATAATTGGTCCTTGTAGTTTGGTAAAAAGATAAAACTGCAGAAATGGTCCCAAGGGTAAATTCGTCATTTGCCAAAAGTTAACAGCCATGCTGTTAAACTTAACGAAGTTAGGACCAAAACCGCAACAAAACCATCAAATAGGGACCTTTTTTGCTAATAAACTTTTTTTTGGACCTTACCCATAGAAATTGACAAACCATAGGGACCATTTTTGCAATTTTGTCTAAAATTTTAATTCCAAAACTTGAGGGCAAGTTTTGAAACATTTCAAATCATTAGGGTTTAAAATTTAAATATTTCAATATTAAACTTTTAATTAAAAATTTAAATTCCAAAACTTGAGGACAAGTTTTGAACTTTTCAAAACACAGAGGATCAAATAGTAAATAATTTTAAATTAAACAATTAATTTAATGATTATCTAAATTTGACCTAATCAAGATTATTTACAAGATAATTCACTAAATAAATTAAATAATCAAAGATTATCTTATAATCAATTTATTATTCAAATAAATGGTAATTATCTTTTAATTTGGTAAGGATAATCATAACATATATATAAATTATTCAAAAACAATTTTGGTAATTATCCAAACACAAAACCAATCATAAATCTAAATTTTGAGCCATCTGATCCACAGACTCGTCGAGTAGCCTACTGCCCTCGTCGAGTCTGTCAGACAGACTGGGCTCACGTCGTGAACTCAGTAAGTCACGTCGTGAGCTGGGTATTTTCAGAAAAATGATTTTCATATCAAGCAATTAACGAACATATTAGCATCAAATACAATTGAAACCAATCAAAGCTTTGATACCACTGATGGGTTTGAGCCAAAAGAACATCTTATGTGCTCATGCAAACCCTAATGCTTGGATCTAGGTTTCTCTATTGTACATGCAATTCATCCAAGGCTCAAGAACCCTAATCTAGCATATGCATTTCGAAATTATCACATAAGAGCAGATCTATATGATTATCTCTTGTAGGATGGCTTGAATCTCTTCTATCTTCTTTCTTTGGAGCTTAGAGTCACAAATGTAACTCCTTTAATGGTTTACAAACACCAAGAGCAAGAGAATGACTTATGAGAAAGAGGAGGATCACCAAAAACGTCCTAGGGTTCTTCGAAAAGAGTTCACCACGTTTTGGGGTCCTTAGGGGGTCCTTATATAGCTAGGCCATTAGGGTTTTCAGCTAGGAAACCCTAATCTGACTGCTTAGGCCCTAAGCAGCCCATGGACTCCCTTTAGAACACCGCTTGGACGAATTCCTTATGGGCTTCCCATAGAATTCGTCCAACCTATGTTCCAAGGTGATCCATAGCCCAATTGCAATTATCTTATAATTACAATTCTAGTCCCCTAAGTTTAATTAATGTCTTTTAGTCACAAATCTAACTATCAATTAATTCTTGACTAATATTAATTAAACAATATGATTTCTCCTTTAATATATTATTTATATAATATATTAATAAATCATAATTAATCCTCTTTCTCCATAAATCATCCTATCAAGTTGCTTTGGTGAAGGCAACCCAAAAGGACCATGCACAACCGGGTCAAGTACATACCAAATATAGTTACGGACTTAGACACTAATCCAACATAACCGCCATACCAGTGACTCCGCGTTGGCGAAGGCGCGGCCTTGGCCTCAGACTATGTATGATCACTTGATCAGGTTCTACCCCAGCCAAGATCGACGTTAGTTTGATTTCTCCTTTTTGATGTTCTCCCTGAGGGATACGTTAACATCTATAATATCATAATTTGCAAAATTATTTTTCCAAATAAAAACATTTAACATATAAATCAAGTTCACCAACAAAAGTTAACAAACTTAACACAAATATATAAAAAAGAGAAATTGAATATCCTCCTACTTTTTGTTCCTACAAATCTTTCTACCTAATTAAATAATGACATATGTAATATTTAATGCTCATTTAATGAAATTTTAGTATTCTAATATGACACATGTCATCATTTAATTTGGTAGAAAGATTTGTAGAAACAAAAGTTGGAGGATATATAATTTCTCATATAAAAACAATTACCGCAATACTAAAAATCATAGTTTAAATTTTAAAATGAATCTAACTAACAAATGTCATAATCTAATCTTCTATTAGCCTCTTTCCCATATAATTGTAATCCAAATCTAACATGTTTAAAGCTTGTCCAATCTATACATAAAAACAAAATGAAAATATTGTTAGTATTTAATAAAAAATAATAATTGAAAAGTTGAAATATATCAGCTTTGATATCTCAACTTTGAAGGATTGTAACTCGTTGAATATATCACCCAAAACAACAAAATTATAGTCTAAATTCATCTACATACTCTAAATTACATGTTGGAAAAAACCACATGAAAATCCAACTTAAAACAAATGCAATATACTTAAAACAAATGCGATATGTTTGTTTAAAGAATTTCACAGAATACAATTTTTTTTTTTTCTAAAAAGCTGAAATATTTCAGCTTCGATATCCTAACTTTGAAGGATTGTAACTCACTGAATAAGTTTTCTTTTATAGTTTTTTAATGTTTTTTTTCATTTTTTTTAAATGTTTTTACTGAAAGCTTAAATGTTTTTACTACATATATCTTAAATTTTCAATAATTATTTACAAAGTGAAAAAAAAAACATTAAAAAAATGAACAAAACATTAAAAAAAAAACTATAAAAAAACATTATTTCCAAGAAAAAAAACACATAAAAACATTTAAAAAATGAAAAAAAAAATTTAAAATGAAAAAAAAAACATTAAAAAACTATAAAAAAAAAACTTATTAGAACAAAATATCTCATTAAAATATCTTATTAAAAATCAGTTTTTTAAAAATATCTTTAGTTGATTTTTAAAAAAATATATTAATAACTATTTATTTGGTTAAAATAAGTTTGGATGTAAAATGAATCAAATTAGAAAAAGAAAATTTAAATATAGAATCATGGAATAATTATAGATATACAAACATTCCAAAAAAATTTCGAACAAAACGTAAAGATATATAAAAAAAATATTAGAAAAAAAACGTCAAAAAAATATAAACGAATAAAACGTAAAAAAACTGATATTTTATATTAAAGAAATACAACCCATAAAATAAATATTAAAAAAATAAAAATTAAAAAGATATTCGAACAAAAGCGTATATATATATATATATATATATATATATATATATATATATATATATATATATATATATATTTGAACTAAACCTCAAATATAATATAAATAAATAGAAAAACACCAGAATTTTATTTGGACAAAACATTAAATATGTTTTCAAACAAAACGCCAAAATAGATTTTTTTTAAATCATATATACAAAGATAAATAAATAAATAATAATAATAATAATAATTATAAATAAATGAATAAAATAACCTAATCTATATTAAAATAAAAGATAGTACAATTTAAAAGGTTGAACTAATGAGAATTATGTCATATGTAATTATTTATAATAAACAGGTAATATTATTATGTAATAATTATGGTTATTTAAAGAAAACAATAAATATAATGATTAAGAGGTATGATAAGAACTAAAATGGGATACCGATGCTTTAACCCTTTAGTTCTAGGTGGTGCTACTATAATTACCCTCCTCATCAAATCATAAGGCTGGAAGGAGTGGTGTTATAGGAACCACATTCCTTCCTTTGACACATAGAAGTTACATCATTTTTACCATATAAAGTGTGATTCTTTACAACACTCAGGGAGTGGAAACCATGGTAGAGAAAGAAAGAGATGAGAGAAAGACACATAAATAAAGAGAAATAAGAAAGAGGGTGCGGCCATTTCTAGCCGCACTGTGGCCAAAACCGTAGGAAACCGCACCCAGGGGGTTTGCGGTCCCGGTGGCAAGGGTATGGCTTGGAACCGCAGTCCACTCCTTCAAGTCTAAGAGATAAACAAATGGATGACACTAGGTACATTAAGCACTTTGGGGATACTAAATGGAATAGTTTTGAAAAAAAAATACAATAATATTGATATTATTCAGAGAATCATCAAATGATTTGTCATTAGTTTGCGTCATCATGTGTCATTAGTTCCCTTTTAACTGCAAAATTCGTACTTTGTTTAGATTTCCCGTCATATATAACTGCGAGATGCTTCAAAAAAGTTTTTTTTTTTAAATATCTAATCGGTCGTTTTAAAATTTTGAGGGTACTTTCAAAATTTTATATAATATTACTTAATTATTATAAATAATTTCATTAAGTAGAAATAAAATTTAATTATTTTTCCACATTCGTTAATATGTTGTTTTATAAAAAGATTTAAGCACTCTATTCTAGTTACGTTCTGTTATTATGGAAAATTTTTAAATTTTAACCAGGAAATGATTTAAATTGAACTTAAAAGTTAGGAAAGTTTCAGTAAACAACGACCAAGTTTTATAGTTTTTCTACTTGGTTCATTTATAGTTTTACACTAAGTTTTGATTTGTTTTGTTTTTTATAATATTTGTGACAATGTCACAAAACAGCAAACAAGATTCAGAAGAAACAATATCAAGGCTAATATAATCTAATGCATATATTTCACGCCACATAAAAAAAATCAAGTCATTAATTTCATAAGTTTGACTGGGTTTTGGTTAAAAAGTAACGAAAATATTTATCTATTTTGCGTTAACATTTCGTAAGAATAAGACATCTTTCATGCGTCATTTTTGTACTAACATAGGGGGATCAAAAAAATCTTCCCTTTTATGTACTGAACAATCATTTCGATATGGAACCAACAATTTTTTTTAAAGGTAAACCACATCCTCTACACCAAACCAGTTTCAAAACTCATTACACATATTTAAATCGCACAACACTATCTAACTTTGAAAATTCACACCATAATACCAACATACTATTTTTATCAATCAAAATCTAATAAAAGGTCACCAAAAACAACTTGATCATTATACCATTGTTTTGATATTTGATTTCAAATTCTTTATAAATTAATGACTATATATAATACAAAATCAAAAAAAAAAAAAAAAGGAAACCTATATATTATATATATTTTTTCAAAATCTAAAAATGTAAGTTTTACGAAAGATTTAGTCTTGGATGTATGAGGATCTTTTGAAGACTTTCACATTAATGTGATGATGGTACATGATATTTACCATGCAGCAACACATGACACGAAGCAGTGGCTGAAGGCTGAACTGGACCTCGTAAATCAAAGAATCATCGTCTTACCAACGAGTCCATGGTCTGAAAACGATGGTCACATCTTGCCTTCCATCAGATATACCATGGTCTCCCACCCACATAACTAAAACCCATCACCCAAATGTCAAAACAATCTTTTCCCAACTTACGCCACCATGACGATAACCTAATAAATCCCACAATTACCCATCACAAGGCTTTCAGCCCCATGTCATTAGTATAATATATAAGAGTCAGACTTTGTACTTTTATAGAAATAGATTGACAATATAGGTCGCACATTATTTACTGTATTATTTTGCCTCGCATAATCGCAAGTCCGACCCCCATATTTCGAAGCTTTGTATGAAAATGAAAGTAAAGCCCATAATTTTTTTTTGTAAAATACTACTATTTAGTAATTTTGCTACTCTTAAATTCAAATTTTAAATTTGTTAACAAACATCTTGTACATTCCCTGTCACAACATCATTTCTTCACTATTAATAATAACTTATAATTGTTATAAACAACTTTAAAAAGGAAAAAATAAAATGAATTATAATTTTTTACACATTGATTTTCTAGCATTTTAGAAGACACAACTAATTTTATTTAATGATAACACATAAAAATGTATTTTACAAAAATACCAACACACTAACTATAGATTTGTCCCAAAATTCAGAGACTTTTTGAAATAGGAAGCCGTGTGCGACCGCACCGTCCACACACCCCAGGACCGCCATTGCAAAGTCGAATTATATAAAACTTTTCGTTACAAATACTCACTTATCCGTTTACAAATATAAATTTACTTATTTTAATAAGTAACTAGAATAATTGTTTTGATGTACTAAAATGTAAATAGTTTTTAAATTTCATAATATAAATTACTTTCATGTAATGTAAGATAAGATAGGTGATAATGATATAATCATATAATTAAGTTAATACATAGATATGTTGCTTTTGAAAAGAAAATCAATACGAAAATATTATTCTTATATACCGTACTAAAATATTCCATGTATTTTCTAATGTAATCTCGAAATTTTGGCTACATATGAAATTGCTTGTTCTTAGTATTTCGGGTCGGATCAACTTGGTGTATAAATATGGTAAGGGTACACTCACCATTTCCCATGCAGAGCTTTCGTGTGCCTCTTTAGATCCTACTGCTAGTAAACAGAAGATAGATACTGTTTCATCTCCACTTCCACTAAAAACATAGCATCCAAAACAATGAACACTCAGTTTTTCTACAATTCCTTGACCACACCTCAAATTCTAGAAAACTCCTCGATTTTCGACCAAAATCTTGAAACCCCGTCTCCGGAAACCAATATTTCGTCGGAACACATAGCCGTCGGAAACCCTATTGTTCTGGAAGGCATTGCCGCCGTGGTCGGAGAACAGGTTCTGTTCGGAAAAAGTAGTGTTACATCAAGTGGTCACAGCGAAGGATCAAAGTCCAAACCGGTTAAGAATAATGGTGATGTGGAGAAGAGTTACAGAGGGGTGAGGAAGAGGCCGTGGGGGAGGTGGTCAGCGGAGATACGTGACAAGATAGGGCGTTGCAGGCATTGGCTGGGGACGTTTGACACTGCGGAGGAAGCGGCGCGTGCGTATGACGCAGCGGCAAGGCGGATGAGAGGTGCTAGTGCAAGGACTAACTTCGAGATACCATCCGTGTTTCCGCTTCCAACGACGTCTTCAGCATCTTCGTCGTCGGCAGAAGTCAAGAAGAAAAAGTCCAGTAGCACATGTAGTACCAATAAGTGCCACGTAGTGACCTCGGTGGCTCAGTTGTTCAGTAATTCCGATAGGGAAATGATGAAGATGACCGGAATTAGTAATGTGGAAGCCACCTAAAATTTATGCAGTCTATATATGCTTTTTTCATCAATCATATGTTAGCCACCAAATTCCGAAGTTCTGTGAAGTTATATAGTTCTTTGAAAGAGACTTCTTATCTAATCTAATGTGTGATAAATGATTTTTTTTTCGTACTTGTCACATTCTTATTTAATTTTGTCAAATGTTATTTTGTGGTTATTTGGAATTAATTTCTTTTTTACATGTCATTTCATACATGTCATTTCATGAGTTTTCTATTTTAATAAATTACATATACTACTTTAATTTAATAAATAGTAATAAATGAATATCAATTTCATTAATAGACTCACATTTTTATTTCAATATTTCTAAATTAAAATTCATTAGGTTTATTTTGTTTATTTATTTAAATTTAAAAGATAAAAAAATAAATTTTAATAATTCATTGTTTTTCTTATTTTTTTTCTATAAATCCAAAGTTCTTAATATTTAGATTTTTATATTTAATTTTTTTTTAATTAACTCATGTAATACATGAGTATTATACCTAGTGCTTTTATATATATAAAAAAATTGATATACCAATCGAAAATTGAAAAGACACGTGTTCGCACCTTCGTAAGAGTTAGATGAGCCTATACCAATATTAACACGTATGTTGTGATTTATACCAAGGTTAGGGTTGACGCATATTTTTATCACATTTGACCTCTTGATGGAAGTTTCTTTTAATCTACTACTGTTTAGGCATTCATATATCGATTGTGGGCGTTGGACAGAACTAGCTGATAGCAGGTAGCGTTTGATTTTGAAACATTTTGTTGAAAGATACTTCATGTAATTTTTGGTTTTTGAACGTTTTATTTAGGCTAAAAGTTAAACGTTTTTGTCGCCGAACGAGTTTTTTTTTTTTTTTTTTACTAGCGTTTTTTTAAAAGCTAAAAGTCAGAAGCTCCCAAACGTTGTATGTCGAACACACCATATACGGTCGATCATTGTGGTGAGGAGTAAATCTAAAAAATTTCACCGAAAGAGATTGAACTTATTGGTTCATAAATTATAAAATGTTTTAGAAAAATGGATGTTTCAATCTATTTTAAGTTGTTATAGAGATGATATCGGAGTAGGGAACCCAATTCTCATCCTTATTGGAAAATATAAATGCATGTGCCTCTTTTTATTCCCATGGGACATGGAGATGTTGGTGGGGAATCAAAAAATATTTCCTCATACAAGATTATAACTTTTATGTAAATAAAAATTCTAAATTTTAAAACTACCAATTTTATTTCAAAAGAAAAGTTAAAAACAAAGTAATTTTCAGAAATTACATAAACAATATAAAGCATCTTTTGTGTATATTGCTCTCCAAAATCACTAAACATAAATAGTAAATCAAACATTTCAAGTTATAACTAGTTGGACAATATGATTTTGTGTATATTTCTATCCAAAATTGTCACACGTCGGCCGTCGGCGGAAACACCGGGCAGTGTAACGTCATTTCTCGTATCATAGTTATCAACTTCCTGAAAACACATGCAATTTAAAATACGTCAACATAAAGTTGGTGAGTTCACAAGTTTTGATTCCATATAAAAATAACACTTTTTCTCAAGTTCAAAAGTATAGTTTTGAAAGTATAATTTTGACTCTCCAACGTTTACTATATATATATCCTAGGTATAAAAGTTTACTTATCAAATAAGTATATACCTATAAGTCTCATATACCATGAATATAAGTGTTTGTAATTCCATACAAACGAAAGTTGCTACGTATAAATCTTATTTTAGTTCTATACAAGTAAAACCACTACGTATAAATCTATTTCAATTCTATATGAGTATGTGTGTTAGGTATAATTATCTACTTAATATACAAGTAGTACCTAGGGTATAAGTAGGGGGAAACTTATACTTAACTTTAATACTTGTATAACAACAAAGTATAATGCTTCTAACAATTTGCTACCATGATTCCGTAACCGCTGCTTGACAACAAAACCTCTGACAAAACAATACACTCATGATTTACCATGAGAAACAATACACTCATGATTTACCATGAAAAACAACACCGCACACATCGACGCCGGAATAAAAATAAAAGGAACGAATCGTCACTCGTTTGTCTTGGGTTGTAATCAACCACGAGTGGGGTCAACCCGTATCTTATTCATACACGACTTCCTCGCTCACACGGGATTAACAGTTACAGGTCAGAGGACTTCCACTAAGATCCCCAATCTTAGTTGATGAATGAGGTAGCTCATGTAGACTTTGACGGCTTCCTATAGCTCTAACAACGAAAGCATTTTCATGTCTAAAACCCTAAGTCACTAGACTATGCTTTTAAACATTACTCCTAACTTCATAATATTTAGGCAGTATAACAACTATATCTTGAAGTAAAACCAGGTTTTATATTGACCTAAAACCAATAATAACAACATATAACGTTCCTAGTTTTATCTTGACATAAAACTATCAATAGCTATACTTAGTTTTATCTTAACATAAAACTAATCAATAACAACATATAACATATCCAGTTTTATCTAGACATAAAACCAATAATAACAACATATAACAAACATGGTTTTATCTTGACATAAAACCAATAATAACAACATATTTATCAATTAACATATAGGACTTCCGAGTATAACTCTGGAACTATATCGCACACATAATATATATAGAATCCTAAGTATAACTCAAGATATACATTAGTATACTACTATAACAATAACATACTAACAACTTTATGATAGTTGTATAATTTCATATACAAAATAACATATCCCGGTTATTATAACTATCTACGTTGATACTAATATACTATCATATAGACATAATAATAACGTATGTATAATATTTAGCATGCGTTTTCCTCCGAAAATATTAGAAAGTGGGGCCGTAAAACTCACCTTAGTAGCATGATTTTATGTAATCTAAGCAGAAACGGTCAGCGGTACGAGGTCGTCAGGGCTCGGGAAGCGAAACGGCTTCAGCATACGAGAGAGAGAGAGAGAGAAGAAATGGTGTAAGGAGAGAGGAGGCCGGACTTGCTATTTATAGGCTGATGTTTGGCCTCTCACGACGTGAGAATGATATATTCACGTCGTGAGCTATGACAAGAGTCATCCCGTAGCTTTAACGCGTGTTTTCTAGCCTTGAATAGTGTCCTGCAGCGTCCTCACGTCGTGAGAAAACCTAGCTCACGTCGTGAGCTTTTGGGTTATCGTTCCGTAGACTTCTAGCTTCGAAATGTGGCGTTTTGACTCCTCACGTCGTGAGTCCAATCAGATTAGGGTTTCTGACACGTGTCGTGCTCTCAGACAGCTGTAACTTCGGAAGGTCGTAACTTTTGCATACGTACTTCGTTTTTGACGTTCTTTATATCCACGCGTAGGTATTTACGAGCATTGCAACTCTCTTTTAGACTCCAATAGCTAAATCTAAGCCTATTTTAAATTCCTTATGTTATAGAGATTTTATAGTGTTCGGTTTATCATAACTTCTTCATGCGAAGTCAGATTTAGACGTTCTCTATATTTTTGGAATCGTATGGACGTATACTTTGAGTTGTATCATAAAATATGTATGAAACTTCATACTTTAACATGAATTACATAGTAAGGTTATCACGTTACTAGTTTAACAAAAATTACATTACATAATTGACATAATCACATGTGATTGTTTTTTACCTATTTTGACTAGTGTTACAAAAATTACTAAGCATAAATGGTAAATCAAGCCATTCAAGTTGTAACTAGTAAATATATGACAATGAAAATTTTCAACAGGTGACCATTAAAATTTAAACAATTCGGGGAATGAGAGTTTTAGTATTTGATATATGTTTAGTTTACTCTAGATCACAAATTTGGCCAAATCCATATGAATAGGACTTTGAACACTCACAATATAAACATAAAAAGTAAAAAGAATGAAACTTTCGATATTAATCGTATTTGGGTTAAAATTAGATACACCAAGAAACAAAAAAATCTTTTTATACTTGAGGTTTAAAATACATAAAGCAAAGATATTTATATTTTTAAATGAGTGATTACCAATGTGTTGGGAGACAGAGGAGAACTGTGTCTTCTCTTTTAAATTAACGTGTGTTTTACAGAATAGTAAAATAATAAAATATGTAGATATTTTTAAAGTTAAATTTTAGGTGTATTTGATTGTCATTTTAATTGTTTGCTTTGTCTTAGTTTATTGGTATTGGTTCTTTAATTCAAAATTTGTTACACCTATAAATAGCTGCAAGTAAAGAAAGTGATTGAAAACCAAAAAGTAAATTCAAATGAGAAGTCGGTGGTTTCTTTATCAACAAAAGTTGTTTGGAGAAATAATTCCGAGGAGTGTAAACAAACGTGATCGATAACTAACTAAAAAACAGATCACTGAAGGATTGCACCAGCCGGGAATCGAACCCGGGTCTGTACCGTGGCAGGGTACTATTCTACCACTAGACCACTGGTGCCTTTTGTTATCTCCTTCAAGGTTAAATGATATATGTCCTTATTTAGGAATTTGATAAAAAAAAACTTTACTTTATTTCGTAAATGTTCAATTTTTCTTCAAAAATTAGTGAATATAAAATATTATCTTAATATGATTTAAAGATGTGCCCACATAGGAGGTTTGGTATGCAATCCCAATCGTTATTACACGGAATATAATCTGATTATTATTTTTTGATGATGTATATTTCATTTTTTTTTTATATAAAAGTAGTGCATTCCTAGTTGAAAACATAGGTCTACAACTACGATCAATCTAACTATTTGGAGATGTACTTGTTGCTAAATAAATCTACAATTCTTTTACACAAACAAAGTAGGCATAAAAGGATCACATGATGAGTTTGTGATTTATGATCTAGTTATTTAGGGCATGTTTGATATGTAGCCGACTGGGTCCGGTCAGCTCTTTTAGCTGACTTGGTCCAGTCAACTTGTTTGATAAAGGATTAATTATGTCTGACACGGTCTAATCTGCTGATTCGGTTATGAGAAAATGTCTGATTCGGTCCTAGGTAAAATAGAGGTTGACCAAAACATTTCCCACATTACCCTACTCTGATGCTTTCAACAGTCCATCATGAACAACCCAACATTTTCTCCCTCTCCCGCTTTTGTCTTCTCCAACGTTTGCTCTTCCTTCTGCCAGTGTCGGTGCAACCCTCCTCCATCGCAAATCATCCATCGCCGCCCTTGTCCTCCATCTCCGTCGGTAAGGTCTGCAATCGAACATGGTGTTTTCTCCTTAAGTGGGGGAGAGTGGTAACACCCTTTTTCCAGATTGGTTTAGCTTAAGACTTAAAGCGATCAAAGATGGAGTTTTTATTGGATTAGGTGTCTAAGCTCATAGTTATAATTGGTATGTATTTGAATTGATAGTGACATGGTTCTTTTGGGTTGCCTTCACACATGCAACTAGACAAGATGATTAATTGAGGAAGAGAAAGAATTTTTTTAATTTAATTAATAAATTGGAATTAATTATTTATTAATATATTATGGAAATAATATATCAATTAATAATCATGTTATTAGTTAATATTTAATCAAAAATTAATTTGGAATTGATTTTGGGATTAAATGAATTAATTAATAGTGTATGGACTAAAAGTGCTAATGTTCAATAGTTGAGCAAAAGGGTCCGGAACCTTGCTAGGGAAGGGCGGACGGTTTTATGATGATATATGTAAGATTATTCTAGAGTTTCTAGAATATCTTATCATATATGGATAATTAACGGAGGTGGATAATTACCATATTGGAAATTAGGGTTAATCCATAGCATCCTTGGTGTACTATATAAAGAACCCTTAAGGCTATGATTTTCGGCCACTCTTTGGAAGAAGTCATAGCCGAAAATTTGATCTCCTCCTCCTCTCTCATATTATTCTCTTGCATTGTGCGTTTGTGAGCCATTAGAGGTGTTACACTTGTGACACTAAGTTCTCAAGCTTCAAGATCTACAAGGGATTTATTGTTATTACAATATAACAATCAAGGTATGTAACCTAAACCTAGTTCTATATGAATTTTGAAAATTGTATATACTTCCTAGGGTTTCTCCTTTTGTGTTCAAGTTTGCATGTTCAATTAGAGAAAACCTGGATCCAAAGCATTAGGGTTGCATGCATACATAAGAATTGTTGTTATGCTCAAAACACATCAGTGGTATCAGAGCCTAGGATTAGTTTTCTGTTGAATATGATGCAATTGTGAATTGTTCAAAGGAGAAGGGAATAAAATATTCATTATGTTCATCGAACCCGACGATTTCATCTTGGGACTCGACGAGTTGACATCAACTTGATGAGTGCATTGCCCAACTCGACGAGTTGCACTGTCAAATCCTAAATTTTCGGTTTTGATAAATGTATGATGGATTGATTAGGATAATTACCTTAAATTCATTTTAATTGTTTAAAATAGGATATTTTAATCATAATTTTGTATCATTATCATGAATTCATGATTGGGTTAAGTTTTGATAAAGATAAAATTAATTTGTTAATTTAATTATTAAAAATTTAACCTAGTATTTTTGAAAAGTTTAAAAATACACCCTTATATATATTTTAAAATTAAAAGTTTATATATATATATATATATATATATATATATATATATATATATATATATATATATATATATATATAAGAAAAGTCAGTCTTACCATTAGCAGACTTTGTTCACGAAGCCGATCTATAAGGGGGGGGGGGGGGATAAGGAAATTGCCTGTAAAATGGCGGTTGAATGGGTGTCCACTCTCCCCCACCGCTTCCTTGATTGGTGGAGGATCGTTAGCCGAATGGGTTTGATAGGACACTAAACTCTCATTAATAAATATAATGATATACAAAGTAACTAAATGTTTTTATAAAATTCTCAAATCTTAGTTACTTTAGGAAAGTATGAATTTGATGTTAATCCATGAAATTGCACATTGCACTTGATATAAGTCATAGTGGAGCATGTGTGGTTAACCGATAGATAAATATGGACTAATAAAGGGTGGCAATGGGTAGCTCATAAATTATCGTTTACTAATAGAGCGTGTGTGGTTAACTGACACATTAATTAGATGATAAACGACATCGATAGTACCAAGCTAATTTGCATGGTTATTCACACCTTGTTTGTGATCCTCGGTATCCTAGTCACAAATGGAAATGGAATAATCGAGATTAAACATGTCATTGAATACTTCAATGAATCTCAAAAGCTCTAGGAATTTCATTTAAAATTTAATTCACTTAAAATTTCGTTTTCGTGATGGTGAAATTGACAAATCGTCATTTACCTACTTTTAAATAATTTGCAATTAGATTACGACATCCCTCTTCTAAATTGAGAATTATTTAGTTGGATCCTAGCCTTAATATTTCATTTGGGTGTTATATTAAGGATTTTTTATCTAATAAAATTTTACCCTTTTTCCTTTTCAGATGCCAACTTCAAACAATGCTTCCGGATCCTCTAACAATAACTTCAACCCCTTCTTGCTCTTGAGCATCTGCTCCAAAGTCACTTTCGATGGTACCAATTATAATGATTGGATATGCAACATCAAGACGGCTTTGTGCTTCAAGGACAAGGAATATGTTCTCGAAAAGGAGCTGAACGAGATCAATTAAACTAAAGCTACTCCTGAAGAAATAGCTGAGTATAAGCGAAATTGCAATGATGTAACCAAAGTGTCATGCATCATGGTTGCCACTATGACTCATGAGCTACAAAGGTTCTATGAGGACTATTGGTTATAGTCAAGTCGCTCATAACCAGCAAGATGAAGGATGGAGAGTACCATCAACGAGCTCGTCAAGAGAGGTACATAATAGTCAAGTCACTTATAACCAACAAGATGAAGGATGGAGAGTCTGTCACGACTCACTTGCAACGCATGCAACATTATGTGGATCGTCTGTTGAAGCTTAATGTTAACTTTGATGAGGAATTGGTTATTGATATGGTCTTGCACTCGTTTCCTAGCTGTTATGATCATTTTGTTATGACTTATCTGATGGGTTTTAGCCATAAGAACTTTCCTATGTGCGCATGCAAAACCCTAATGCTTGGATCTAGGCTTTCTAATTAAACATGCTTTGAATCCAAGACTTCTAATGACTAATTAGGTATAAAACAATACAAAATCAAATCTAGAAACATACCTTTGAATCTCTTGTTTGATCTTGTTGTCTTGGAGCTCTAGAGTCACAATTGTCACTCCTCTAATGGCTTACAAACACCAAATAGCAATGAAGATGATTTGAGAGAGAGAGGAGAGGGAAGAAATCGCCAGGGGTTCTCTACTTGAGATGAGATGCCGATTTCACTTTGTCATAGGGTCTATTTATACTTGTAGACTCCTTAAGGGTTACAACTTAAACCCTAGTTGGATAATCTTCTCTTAAAGCAATCCAAATCCATTCCTTAGATAACCTTGGACGATTTTAAGCTATCCCTAGCTTCTAGAATTCGTCCATCCTCTATCCAATAAGGATTTACAGTCTAAAGTTTAACTATTAAACAATTGACAGTTTATACCCTCTTATTTAATTAATCTCTTTAAGTCACCAAATTAATACCAATTAATTTATGACTTATATTAATCAAATAACAATATTATTATTCTTTATATTATTCTCATAATATATTAATAATATTTATTCTCTCTTAATAAATCATCCTATCAAGTTGCTATGGTGAAGGCAACCCAAAAGGACCATGCACAATCGGGTCAAATACTTGCCTAATATAGTTGTAGCCTTAGACACTATTCCAACAATCTCCCACTTGGATAAGTCTAGTAACTATATGCACAAGTACAATTCGATTTACAATCGTAGCTCTCAAAGACGCTGTCAAACTCTGATTTAATCAATCTTGTCCTTTAGATAAGGGATCGTATAGTCCTCTGTTAGATTTCATGCTGACAATTCTATGGAATGATTAGTCAAGCATTTAGGTTTCTCGATCTCTGATTTATTTGACATAGAACTTAATCGAACACATCAATTCAGTTCTGACCAGGCCCGACACATCAGTCAAATCAAATCATCGAGCGGACGAGATATCGCTTTTACCTTCTTAGGATAAAAGTTACAGATAAACTTCGACTTATATGCATTTACTTATTCATCAACCAACTATACACAACAATGCGTTTTATAACACCGAGTTACTGATGCGTTTTTGCATTATCAATGTACAATCAATTAACAAATAACAAACCATATATCTAGGTTTTAAGACTATATGATATTATCGTCTTGCGATCACCCTTTTTATATATCATATTCCATAAGGTGATTCCAGCAAGCACGGGTTTGTTCCAATGCTCAAAACCAGTTCATAAGCACTCATGAACGTCGCAGCAATCTTGTGCTATGTCTAATACCATTTAGACAATCTACGCACCGATTCATGACAATCTTCATTCATATCTACTTCCAACATATGAACAATTGTGGAGAATTTGAATAATTCGATTATTCTTAACAAATTCAATTATTCTAGAAGTCAAAACATGCAAAATGAAACAATAGTTAAACAATTAACATAAGATAGTAACATTACTCATAAATAAAACTCCTTTATTTAATCATCAAATGTTAATTACATTTATCTATTACACGTTTCTACTACTATCTAATCTATGCTAATATCATCCTTCAGCCCAATACTCCTAGCATGTTGCAAGTGCTTAACCCTGCTCAGTCCCTTCGTAAGCAGATCTGCTGGGTTATCTTCTGATGGTATCCTCTTCACTACGAGTTGTCCTTCTTCTACACGATGTCTAATAAAGTGATATTTTCTGTCGATATGTCTAGATCTACCATGATCCTTCGGTTCCTTGGTTAAGGCAACCGCTCCTTCATTATCACAGAAAATCTCCATGGGCTCCTTTATGGCGGGTACAACTCCAAGATCACCGATGAAGTTCTTCAGCCATATTGCCTCCTTCGACGCTTCGCTCGCTGCAATGTACTCTGATTCTCATGTTGAATCAGCTATGGTTTCCTGTTTAGAACTTTTCCATGTCACTGCTCCTCCATTTAGGGTAAAGACCCAGCCCGACTGCGAACGGTAGTTGTCCCTGTCGGTCTGAAAACTGGCGTCACTATACCCTCGCACCTTCAAGTCATCACTCCCTCCGAGGACTAAGAACCATTCCTTCGTCCTCCGAAGGTACTTAAGGATATTCTTCACCGCAATCCAATGGGCTCTGCCAGGATTCCCTTGATATCTGCTAACCATGCTCAAAGAAAAGGCTACATCAGGGCGAGTACAAGTCATAGCGTACATGATTGAGCCAACTGCGGAAGCGTATGGTACTCGGCTCATTTCTGCTATCTCAGCTTCGGTACTTGGACTTTGAGTCTTACTCAACTTGGCATTACTTTGTATCGGTAATTCTCCCTTCTTCGAGTTTTCCATAATAAAACGTTTTAGTACCTTCTGTAAGTAAGTGTTCTGACTAAGTCCAATTAGTCTCTTACTTCTCTCTCTTACTATCCTTATTCCCAAAATGTAAGAAGCCTCTCCGAGGTCCTTCATAGCGAAGCACATCCCGAGCCAGGACTTAACTTCTTGCAGAGTCGGGATGTCGTTTCCTATGAGTAATATGTCATCGACATATAGAACGAGGAAGCTTACTATACTCCCACTGGCTTTGACATATACACACGATTCATCTTCGCTTCGTACAAATCCAAACTCTTTGACTTTCTCATCGAAGCAAAGATTCCATCTGCGAGACGCTTGCTTAAGTCCATAAATGGACTTCTCAAGCTTACACACTCCATTTGGATGCTTCGGATCCACAAACCCCTCTGGCTGAGCCATGTAAACATCCTCAGCCAACTTTCCGTTAAGGAAAGCGGTCTTGACATCCATTTGCCAAATCTCATAATCATGAAATGCGGCAATCACTAGCATCACTCTAATAAATTTTATCTTCGCAACTAGTGAGAAGGTTTCATCATAGTCAACTCTGGGAGTTTGAGTAAAGCCCTTCGCGACCAATCGCGCTTTATATGTGTGTACGTTTCCATCCACGTCGGTCTTCTTCTTGAAGATCCATTTGCACCCAATGGTCTTACGTCCGGGCACATTATCAACCAAATTCCAAACTTGGTTATCATACATGGATTGGATCTCGCTATCCATTGCCTCTTTCCATTTCGCAGACTCCGGGCCTGCCATGGCTTCCTTATAGCTATTAGGTTCATCAAGGTTTATTAGTGTACCATCACTAATATACGTGTCCCCTTCGGTAGTAATATGAAAACCATAAAACTGGGGTTGAACTCTAACTCTATCAGAATGTCCAAGAGGTAAGGACTCGTCAATCGGTTCAACCGGAGTTTCCTCCTCGGGTTGAGTGCCAGCAGTAAAGGTTCCTACATCTATCGACTCTTAAATCTCTTCAAGCTTGATTTGCCTCCCACTGTCTCCTTGGCTTATGAGTTCTCGCTCTCGGAAAACCCCTCTCCTCGCAACAAAGACAACATTGTCCTTCGGTCTATAGAAGAAATATCCAAAGGATTTCTGCGGGTAGCCGATGGAAATACATCGCGCACTACGAGGTTCAAGCTTGTCGTGAGTATCTCGTCTTACGAAAGTCTCGCAACCCCAAACCTTGATATGTGCTAACGAGGGAGCTTTCCCTGTCCACATCTCGTGAGGTGTTTTGGCAACCTTCTTAGTAGGGACTCGGTTAAGGACATGGGCGGCAGTCTCTAAGGCATACCCCCAAAAAGAGATAGGTAGTGAAGCACGACTCATCATAGAGCGAACCATGTCCAACAAGGTTCGATTACGCCTTTCTGCCATACCATTCAACTGCGGTGTCCTAGGAGGCGTCAATTGTGAAACTATTCCACACTCCTTGAGATAATCGTGGAATTCAAGACTTAGGTACTCTCCTCCTCGATCGGATCGAAGCATCTTGATTTTCCTGCCCAATTGATTCTCCATTTCATTCTTGAACTCTTTGAACTTTTCAAAAGTTTCTGACTTTTGCTTGATCAAATAGATATACCCATATCTACTATAGTCATCGGTAAAAGTCACGTAGAAGCGGTTCCCATCCTTTGTGGTTGATCTAAACGGTCCACATACATCGGTATGTATTAGGTCCAATAGACCCTCACCCCTTTCGCAAGTACTTGTGAAGGGTGACTTAGTCATCTTTCCAAGTAAACAAGACTCGCACGTGTCATCTTCCCTAAGGTCGAATGACTCCAACACTCCATCCTTTTGGAGTTGGGCTATGCGTTTCTTGTTGACATGTCCAAGACGACAGTGCCACAAGGATGCTCTATCCATACTATTGGAAGAATCTATGTTCAAAACATCATTTCCTAAGTTATCAACAATCATAACAGTTTCATATATTCCATCACATGGTATAGCTTCAAAATAAAAGACACCATTTAGATAAGCTAAAATAGAACCATTCTCATTATTAAAAGAAAATCTAAAACCTTGTCTAAACAAACCATGAAATGAAATGATGTTTCTAGCCATTTCTGGCGAATAGCAACAATTGTTCAAATCTAAATACAAATTATTCCTAAGCACTAAAGAATACACTCCAATCTTGGTCACAGGCGACGATCTTCATTTCCCCATGATTAGATTGATCCTTCCTTGCTCCACATCCCTACTTCTTCTTAGTCCCTGCACATTAGAACAAATGTGATAACCACAACCGGTATCAAGAACCCAAGAAATAGCATGATTAGAATTGTTAGATTTAATTGTGTATATACCTACGAAAGATGGCTTGATCTTTCCTTCCTTGATGGCTTGCAGGTACTCTGGGCAGCTTCTCTTCCAATGTCCTATCTTATGGCAGTGGTGGCACTCTGCCTCCTTTGGGTTAGGACAGGGCTTAGCAGGATCAACTTTGTCCCCACTAGAAGAGGCACCATCTCGGGCTTTAACCTTGCGATAGTTCTTAGACGAAGCCTTCCTCTTCTTTCCCTTCCCTTGACCAATAGCCAAGACAGGAGCAACAGGTGGATTGGGAGTTGGTGCAACAGACTTGTCTTTGAAGTTTCTCTCAGTGACCCTCAAGAGACCTTGGAGTTTGCTTAGGGTGAACTCCTCTTTGTTCATGTGGTAGGTCATCCTAAATTGATTGTAGCTCGGAGGCAAAGAGTGAAGCACCATGTCGGTCGCCAAGTCTTCCCCAAAGTCAACATTCAACTTGCGAAGGCGGTCGACATACCTTTGCATGTTTTGCAGGTGCACGGTAAGAGATTCTCCATGACCCATCTTAGCGGAAATCATGTTAGTGAAAATCTCATAACGTTCTTGTCTCGCGTTTTGGTGGTATCTCTCCAATAAGTCTTGATGCATCTCGTACGGGTACACGTCCTCATAGGACTTTTGGAATTCGGAGTTCATGGTGGCTATCATGATGCAATGTACCTTCGTTGCATCTCGCTCGTGAGTTTCAAAAGCGGTCATTTCAGCCGGAGTAGCGATTTCAGGATTGATTTTCTCGAGCTTCTCATCGAGGACATACTCCTTATCCTCATAGCCAGCAATGGTGCGAATGTATCTTATCCATTCGTTAAAATTCGTCCCATCGAAAGTAACCTTTTGACAAAGGCTCATCAATGTGAAAGAACTAGCAGCAACGTTGTTTGCATTCGACATCTACAAATAGAAAGGACAAAGATAGATTAGAATATGAATCCCTAATTATCACCCAATAAGAAAAAATTAGGGCTAGGATCCAACAACAATATTTACATATTAGAAAAGGGATGCCGTAATCCAACATGCAAATAATATGAAGGTAAGTGAATGACGATTCACTAATTCTCCACCATAAAAAAAACTAACTATAATTCCTAAATGTATTGAGAATTCCTAGGTTCGGATGAGATTCATTGAAACTATTCAATGGCATGTTTAAATCTCGATATGCCCCTCTTGTTTGTGACTGGGATACCGAGGATCACAAAGCAGGTGTGAATTACCATGCAAATTCACATGGTGCCTTCATTGTAACGATCACCTATTCGATGTGCCGGTAAACCACACACGCTCCATCGAACTATGATAAACAATGAATCACCATTTGCCACCTTTGCTTAGAACCAATTAGTGTGCCGGTAAACCGCACACGCTCCACTAACTTCTTAGCAAGGGTGCAAAGTGTAATTTCATGGGATTGCATCAATTCACTTTTCCTAAAGTAACTAAGATTGGGAAATTTAAAAAATATGTAGTTACTTTGTATTTCATATTATACTTTTAATGAGAGGATGAGGTTGCCCTATCATACCCGTTCAACTAATGACCCTCCACCGATCAAGCAAGCGGTGGGTGTGAGTGTACACCCATTAAGCGCCATTTTATAGGCCGCAACCTTATACCCACCTTATAGATCGGCTTCGTGAATGAGGTCTACTAACGGTAAGACTAGCATTTTAGTTATACATATATATACATATATATATATATATATATATATATATATATATATATATATATATATATATATATATATATTAATCTTGTAATATTATATTAGTATAGGGTTGTATTTTAAACCTTTTAAAAATCTAGGGTTTGAAATTTAAATTGTCTAAATTAAAACTTTTAATCACAAAACATAAATTTCAAAACTTGAGGACAAGTTTTAAACATTTAAAACATGGAGGATCAAATAACAAATAATTCCAATTAACAATTAATTTCCTAATTATCTATATTTGATTTATTCAAGATTTCTTGCAAGATAATTACCAATTTAATCAAAATAATTAATTAATTATCATATAAGGAAATTAAATATTTTATTAGTTGATAAATATCTTTAATTAGATCAAGATTATAGTCATATATATCAAAAAACCGGATTAGGGTTGATCTAATATGATTAAGGTAAGTTTCCATAAGATAATCATGAAAAAAATCCTGAATCTGACCTTTCCTGACGCTCGGACTCGCCGAGTGCACCAAGGGACTCGTCGAGTCAACCCAACTCGCCGAGTCCACTATGGAATTCACCGAGTCCATGACTCAGAAACACAAAAATCGAATTTTGCAGTTAATTTTCAAACAAACAAGCAACAATTTAATAGAAACCAAGCTAGGCTCTGATACCACTGATGGGTTTTAGCCATCAGAACTTTCCTATGTGCGCATGCAAAACCCTAATGCTTGGATCTAGGCTTTCTAATTAAACATGCTTTGAATCCAAGACTTCTAATGAGTAATTAGGTATAAAACAATACAAAATCAGATCTAGAAACATACCTTTGAATCTCTTGTTTGATCTTGTTGTGTTGGAGCTCTAGAGTCACAATTGTCACTCCACTAATGGCTTACAAACACCAAATAGCAATGAAGATGATTTGAGAGAGAGATGAGAGGGAAGAAATCGGCCAAGGGTTCTCTACTTGAGATGAGATGCCGATTTCCCTTTGTCATAGGGTCTATTTATACTTGTAGACTCCTTAAGGGTTACAACTTAAACCCTAGTTGGATAATCTTCTCTTAAAGCAATCCAAATTCATTCCTTAGATAACCTTGGATGATTTTAAGCTATCCCTAGCTTCTAGAATTCGTCCATCTTCTATCCAATAAGGATTTACAGTCTAAAGTTTAACTATAAAAAAATTGACAGTTTATACCCTCTTATTTAATTAATCTCTTTAAGTCACCAAATTAATACCAAGTAATTTATGACTTATATTAATCAAATAACAATATTATTATTCTTTATATTATTCTCATAATATATTAATAATATTTATTCTCTCTTAATAAATCATCCTATCAAGTTGCTATGGTGAAGGCAACCCAAAAGTACCATGCACAATCGGGTCAAATACTTGCCTAATATAGTTGCAGCCTTAGACACTATTCCAACATTATCATCTGAACAAGGAGGAAACTACATTGAGTCAACTCCAAAGCTTGCTGAGAACCGCCAAAATTGGGATGAAGGGAAAGAGTATTGTCTCATCTCATGTTGTTGCTGCTCCCGTCTTGGCCATTAGGCAAGGGAAGGGGAAGAAGAGGAAAGCTCCCTCGAAACAAAACTAGAAGGGAAAGTCTCAAGTCGGGTCGTCAAGCAATGGGAAATGGCCCTAAAGGTAAGTATAGTTCTGAAGCCCCACCTGCCTCTGATCCTAAAGAGGCTACTTGCTTTTACTGCCATCACAAGGGGCATTGGAAGAGAAGTTACCCCAAGTACTTGCAAGACATAAAGGATGGCAAGGTTAAGCCAACATCGGCAGGTATTTACACTATTATATCTAAAAACTCATCACATTCAAAATCTTAGGTCCTTGATACAGGATGTGGTTTTCACATTTTCTCTGACTTACAGGGACTAGGAAGAAGTGAAGATGTGGGGCATGGGAAGATGAATCTGATTACGGGCAATAGGAGATCGTCGCCTGTTACCAAGATTGGTGTTTATTCTTTAGTGCTTAGTTGTGGGTTATGTTTAGATTTAAATAATTGTTGCTACTCGTCAGAAATGACAAGAAATATTATTTCATTTCATGGTTTATATAGACAAGGTTTTAGATATTGTTTTGATAATGAGAATGGTTCTATTCATGCTTATTATAATGGTGTATTTTATTTTGAAGCATTACCTTTTGATGGTGTGTATGAAACTATGATGGTTGTAGAAAATTTAGGAAATAGTGTGTTACAAATTGATTCGTCTAGTGGTTTAGACAAGGCATGCTTGTGGCATTGTCGTCTTGGACATGTCAACATGAAACGCATTACCCAGCTCCAAAAGGATGGAGTGTTGGAATCATTCGACTTATGGTCGGATGATACATGCGAGTCTTGTTTACTTAGAAAGATGACTAAATCACCTTTCATAGGTTCGTGTGAGAGAGGCGAGGGATTGTTAGATCTCATACACATAGATGTGTGTGGGCCCTTCAGATCCACCACAAGGGATGCAAATCAATTTTATGTGACTTTTACCGCTGATTATAGCAGATATGGATATATCTACTTAATCAAGCATAAGTCAGAAACCTTTGAAAAGTTCAAAGAATTAAAACATGAAGTCAAAAATCAATTGGGCAGAAAGATCAAGATGCTCATATCTAATAGAGGTGGTGGGTATCTTAGTATTGAGTTCCACGACTACCTCAAGGAATGTGGAATTGTTTCACAGTTGACACCTCCTAGGACACCACAACTTGATAATGTGGCTGAGAGGCGTAATCAAACCTTGTTGAACATTGTTCGTTCCATGATGAGTCGAGCTTCACTACCAATCTAATTCTGGGGGTATGCCTTAGAGACTGCCGCCCACATTCTTAATCTTGTTCCCACAAAGAAGGTTGCCAAAACACCTCACGAGATGTGGACAGGGAATATTCCCTCGTTGGCACATATCAATGTTTGGGGTTGTGAAGCTTTCGTTAGACGACGGACTCACGGCAAGCTTGAACCTCGAAGTGAGTGATGTATTTTCATCAGCTATCCATAGAAGTCCTTTGGATACTTGTTCTACAGACCTAGTGAGAACGTGGACTTTGTACCAAGAAAAGGAGTCTTGAGAGAGAGAGAGAGAGATAGAGAGAGAAAGAGAGAGAGGTCATATGAAAAGAGGACAATAGTAGTATAATTTATCTTGAGGAAATTCAGGAGCCAAGCGATGAAGGCACCTCTAACACTAGCACTCAACCCGAGGAAGAAATTCATGTTGAACCTATTGACGAGTCATTACCTCTTAGACGTTCCACTCGACTTAGAATGACACCTAAGTTTTATGGTTTTCATATAACTATGGATGGTGATATATTTATCAGTGATAGTACACTAGTAAATTTGGACGAACCTTCTAACTACGAGGCAGCCATGGTAGGCCCTGAGTCTGCCAAATGGAAAGAGGTAATGGACAGCGAGATCCAGTCCATGTGTCACACCCCAAAACCAAGAACGGCGGAAACGTTATGGGGCGAAGGACGTCATGTAATGTATCACAACAATGCAAAGTAGTAAACAAGCAACAACATCATCCATTGCATTAATAGTATAATTTTAATTACATTGGAGTTCTTTCATAGTATAATTCTACGGAATGAATATCCAAAATAAAAGATGTGTATTGACCGCTCCGTCTTCACAGAACCTGGTAGTCGTACCTGTCTATCTGTGTCCTGGGAATACAAGTTATTTTGAAAGCGAGTATCAGCAATAATGCTGGTGAATTCATAAGTATTTATGTGACTTTGATTTGTAAAGCTGTAAAGAAAGACCTGTAAATGTTTGAAGGAAAGTTTGTACCAATGAACATGTTTGTAAGTAATTGTAAACATTTGAAAACCTTAGAAAATCCCATATTGTCTACTAGTATAAAAAGTAGCCTTCTACCAAGACCCGACTGTTTTGAATGTTTGCTTTTAGAAATCCAATATTTGCTTATAAGTGGGTGGTAGTTTAAAAGTCCCAAAAATGAACTACCATGGTGTTTTTCATGTCTAAAATAGTAGATTTGTGTACGTATATAATCGCTAAGGTATTTGATAACCCCGTAAATCAACGTGTTTTTAATACTCCATGTGAGTTTTATAACCATGCTAATGACCCAGACTGCCTGTAACAACGTTCTTCAGGCATTGGAAAGTTATGACGTTTGTCACCTCAGACCTGCCGGTCTAACTATAGCTAACAGTTTAGGTGCGGGATTGTCAATCCCGTATAGATCTATACACAAGTATCACGCTCCCCCTACAAGGGATTATGGTATATAATACAGGACTTAATAATGCATACTCGAAAGTACGTGAAACGTCTCACAAAACCTAGTATAAAACAGATTTACGTACGAAAATGTCCATTTGTTCTTGTATATGAAAATATCTCTTTGATATGGTACTTGTAATATGTAAAATTTCATGAATATCTAGTACACTATCTTATGTAATCGTATCTCTTGTAATTGTATGTCTTAAAATTGTATGTAATCGTATCGCTTCATATAGTATGTAATGTATTTGTATAGACTCATGAATAAACTGACTCTTGTGTGATCCCTTGTACTTGGGATGGTAAGTAGTATCTCCTAACTATACCTATTATAGTTTCTAGTATTGTATTTGTATAACCGAAATACGCCTTTGCTACTCAAAGGTACTGAACCAACTGACGGAAACTTTTATGTCTATATATGTACTTATGATATATATAGCTAATATTTAGATGACATTCGGACAAATAACCGATGCCCTAAAGCCACATCCCAACGAGGAAAAGGAAATGAAGCGAGCTAGCCGTCCTAAGTCCTTCAAACATTACTTATATAATGATACATATATAGGCATGCATTTGCCAATATAAAAATATAAAAGAAGTTTTGTAAAACATTTGAAAAGTTTAATAAATAAGAAATGATGACTTGATGTCAGTTTTTAAAACGATTTGAAAGTAGTTTGTTTGATAAAAACAATTTTAAGTATAAGAAGACCTTTGTTTGAAACACGATTCTAACAGCGTTTGAAAGGAAACATGAAGTATGTACGACAGTTTGATAAAGAGTTTTTAACATGTAAAAATGTTTGTCGTATACTATTATAGTTTTTCCAAAAGTTTGTTTCGTTTGTATAGTAAACCCTAATGAAATGCTCACTTGTTATGTAAAGTGTAGCTTTTGTAGTGACATAAATGAACACATATACTCAAAGTATAAATAAAGTGTTTGATTCGTATATGTATAACAACATATTTAATTTCAAAAGCCAAGATGTTATCATGATATATTTTGCGTATGAAAGGTTCCACGTGGTAGTTATGAATCACATATGATTTACTTGATAAAAAGAGTATATAGTGAAACTTTAGGTTACACATGATAATAATCGTGTGTTTACTTGTATTCCCCCCCCCCCCCTTAAAAGTGTATATAAAAAGTATTGATAACACATTTAAAAATGTAGTTTATAGGGGTATGAACCCACCGAAGAAAGTGCGTGATTTGAATAAAACGAGCTTTTTCTCGGGCGGCGCCTCGACCGGAAAGTGACGAGTTTCTCGAGAAACTCTGGGCTTCGGACCTTCGTCGGGGCTTAGATATGAAACCGGGAAGTCGGGATATTGTCGGCACAAAAAATGAGGTGAAAATGTGAGAGAAGTGAAGAAAATGAGCAAGGACGGCCGGCACCCTCGCATTCTATTTATAGGGTGCTGAAAGAGGGATTACGCTGGGCGTAATTTCGGAGTACGCTGGACGTATGCGACGTCAGCGCTTATCGCATCCTCGGGCGGAGCATTGGATGGGACCCAGAGCGACGTGGACGAACCGAGGCCTAGCACCCGAGTACGTTGGGCGTACGAGGGTACGCTGGGCGTAAATCGTCTTGGTGTGTGTGCCTCGAACTTGTAAAATCCGTGACTTTCGCATACGGGCTCCGTTTTTGACGTTCTTTATATCCACACGAAGGTGAGAAAATACTCTACAACTTTCATTTAGACTCCGTCGGCAAATTTTGACTTTATTTTTAATTATATTTTAAATAATAGGCCGGGACACGATAACTTCGTTAAAAATCCATAACTTCTTTATCCGACGTCCGTTTTCGTCTGTCTTTTTACCATCGAACTATTATTGTCGAGACCTTCAACTCTCGTTTAAGTTGTGTCGGCTAAAAATTGCTCGATCTTTATTTCGAGTTTTTAGTTGTCTACCGCTGTTACAAAACTTAGAAAATTTGTATCTTCTTCATACGAAGTCCGTTTTAGGCGTTCTTTTTAGGCATGATTATGGGTTAAGGTAATCTACGACTTTCGTTTAGATACCTAAGGCTAAAAATTATTGTATCGAAACTTTGCGTTTTACGTCTATCAGCGTTGCCGGTTTTTGCCGCGAATCTTAGATTGGTCATAACTTCTTCGTTATAACTCGGATTTTAGTGTTCTTTATATGTACAAAAACCTTGATACGATTCCTACTACTTTATTTAACCCAAATAAGATTTTTAGGAAAGTTATATTTTGGCCTAAATTTGACTGGTGTTACATTTTACTGTCTCAAAATATCGGGTTGTCACACCATGTATGACAATCAAGTTTGGAACTTGGTTGACAATGTACCGGGTCGAAAAACAGTTGGGTGAAAATGGATCTTCAAGAAGAAGATCGACATGGAAGGAAAGGTGTACACCTTCAAGGCTCAACTGGTTGTGAAGGTCTTTACTCAAACCCCAGGGGTTCACTATGATGAGACCTTCTCATCGGTGGCCAAGATCAATTCTATTAGGGTTATGTTAGCCATAGCCGCGTTTCATGACTATAAAATTTGGCAGATGGATGTCAAAACCGCTTTCCTTAATGGAAAGTTGGTTGAGGACGTTTACATGAGTCAGCCTGATGAGAAAGTTGGTTGTGTAGATGTTGAATAACCCAATAGAGTATGTAAGCTTGAGAAATCAATCTATGGATCGAAACAAGCTTCTCGCAGGTGGAATCTTTGCTTTGATGAGAAAGTCAAAGAGTTTGGTTTCTCTAGAAGTGAGGATAAGTCTTGTGTGTATGTGTGACAACCGTCAAATTTTAGTCAAACAAAGTCAATAAGTCAACCTGGTCAGCTCAACTTGTACTAGTATGTTAGGGTTTACGTTATGTTTCCTAATGTACAACTTACTACTATAATACAAAGTATCACTTTGAAGTTTCATATGATCAACTGTCTGCACCCTAAATAGGGTGAGAAACATAATAGCTCGATAAAACAAAACTATGTATCCTTCAAGGATGTATAACACTCATAACATGGTGTAGTGGAGTTTTCAATCCTAACACTACGGGGAAAAACCATAACAATGGCTACAAACAAAATATCTATCTCTCTCCATCTCTCTCTCTCTCCAAAATCTCTCTCAACTTTTTCATAAACATCCATACCATTCCAACCCTTCAAATGGTTGAAAACCAATCAAAATGAGAAGAGAATATGAAAAACTGCAAGTTCGCTGTGAAACCCTCTCATGCGAACCCTACTTTCGGACCGAACCCACACTGTTTGCATACGAAACCGGCCACTTTCGAGGTATTGGCAACTTTCGCATCTTCTTAGAAAGGTTCGCATTCGCAGCCCTACCTTCGCATCTGCTCGGACATCCTCACTTGCGACCCGAAGACTCTCTCATAGGAACCAAGAACTTTCACATCCAACTTTCGCACCTGAGAGCCTGTGCATGCGAGTCTCTCGCACCCAACCTTCCCTTCACATCCTCACCTCTCAGTTCCGGATTTTTGAGCAGTTTCGCATTATACATCATTTTTACGAGTTTTGATGTGGGTTTTCCACCAAACTCATATTTTTCACATCTTAGACCCCTTAAACTCATATTTTATCCACATCTTGAAGATTTATTAAATATAAATCATACTTTTGTTTAAAATAATATCTAAAGGACATAAAGGTATTTTATGATTTTTTTACATAAAGTTATGACACAAGCCACCTTTGTGTCTACTTTATGTCACTATTCAAAATCTAGCTAGTCTCCTTCTTGTCAAATCATTGTCCTTCTCATAATTTCTCCCAACAACCTGCCCACTTACTTTATTTTATTCCAAATAAACTATCCCGGGAGGTTTCTTTCTTCTCATCCAAAATTCCACTTTCTCTCCAAAAGAAAACTTCTCTCTCTCTCTCTCTCTCTCTCTCTCTCTAGCCACGATATTCCAAGATGTGTTCTTGAGCTTTTCCTCCTGTTTGTTAAGTATTTTCCTCCAACTTCTAAACAATCTACACCTTTTATGCAAATCGTGAATCATTTACACAAATATATATATATATATATATATATATATATATATATATATATATATATATATATATATTGTACATAGGATCATCAAATCTCCAAGTATCTTTCAAGTGTTCTTGACTTGAAACTCCTTATCGTCCACCTTCCACACAACAAGAAATTGTTGGGTTATGAGCAATACATCAAGCCTATAGTGTACATGCAAACCCTAATGCTTGGATCTAGTTTTTCTAGTTGTACATGCAATAATTATCCAAGGCTTGCAAAGCCTAATCTAGCATACAATAAAAATCGAAATCTACATCTAATGAAGAGTTAAGATAATACCTTTGATTATAGCTTGGAGATCTTTGAGCTTTTGAGAGACGTAGCACCTCAAATGCGATGCCTCTAATGAATCACAAACACCAAAGCAATTGGATGATCTTGTAGAGAGAAGAGGAAGGCTCAATGTCAGCTGTATGATCTCTAGGGTTCAAGTGGTAGCCGAAATTGTGAAGCCTAGGGTCCTTCATATAGGTGAGGAATTAGGGTTTCAGTCAAAGTCCTCATTCAGTTGCTTAGGATGTAAGCAGCCCATAAGATCATTCCAGAAACAAGCCCTTGGATGAAAACTTATGTGCTATCCATAAGGATTTTGTCCACTCCCTATTTTTAGGGTTTCCTCAGCCCACTTTGCAATTATCCAATAATTACAAGTTCAGTCCCCTTAATTCAATTAACCTCTTTTGACTGCAAAATTAATTATAAATTAATTCTTGACCAATGTTAATTAAATAATATGATTTCACCTTTAATATATTATTCATATAATATATTAATAAACCATAATAACCTTTTTCTCCATTATTCATCCAGTCAAGTTGCTTCGGTGAAGGCAACCCAAAAAGACCATGCAACAACCGGGTCAAGTACATACCAAATATATTTATGGGCTTAGACACCAATCCAACAGAAATCACATAAGGTGATTTCATACCCCCTACATTTTCGAGTTTTCTTTAAGTTTTAGGGGGGGGGGGGGGTTACAAGTTATAACACCAAAACATAATTTAAATTTAAACATCCCTATTCACAGATTGTTTTGACCATCTTAAACTTAATATTTTTTAAAACTGTACAATATGCAAGTAGTTCAGGTTTATATCTTTCTAAGAGCTACTCGCACGCATTCATAAGATTTTTCGACAATTTAAGGCGATTTTTACAAAATTGCCTATCATTTCAGAGCTGATTTCGGACCAGTCCGTGAAGACAAAGATTTTCAAACTAGTTAGAGACCATTATAGGTCATAATAAAAATTACGAACAAAGTAGACTCATTTTCTAAACTCTCAGAGTTAACAGATCTAGATTTCGACTTTCGATTATTTTTCTATAATTATTCTAAAAACATGAACATAAAAGTTAAAACTAGAAAAATGATTTACAAGTTCATTAACACCTTGTAACATGTTGAGAAAGGTGTGCAATAATATAAATTTACATGTTGAATTTATTTCATGCTATTTTACTTCCATGAAAAGGTAATAATCATACATACAAGGGTTTTAATCACTACAAAACATTTGTGATATACTATAATGTTGGAATAGTGTCTAAGGCTGCAACTAAATTAGGCAAGTATTTGACCCGGTTGTGCATGGTCCTTTTAGGTTGCCTTCACCATAGCAACTTGATAGGATGATTTATTAAGAGAGAGTAAATATTATTAATATATTATGGGAATAATATAAAGAATAATATATTGTTATTTGATTAATGTAAGTCATATAATTAATTGGAATTAATTTGGTGACTTAAAGAGGTTAATTAAATAAAGGGGTATAAACTGTCAATTGTTTGATAGTTAAGCTTTAGACTATAAATCCTTATAGATATATAGTGGACGGATTCTAGAAGCTAGGATAGCTTCAAAATCGTCCATGACTTATCTAAGGAAAGGATTTGGATAGCCTTAAGAGAAGATTATCCAATTAGGGTTTAGGTTGTAACCCTTAAGGAATCTACAAGTATAAATAGATCCCATGGGCAAGGGAAATCGGGACCTCACAAAAAGTAAGAGAACCCTGGCCGATTTCCTCCCCTCTCCTCTCTCCTAAATCATCTTCCTTGCTATTGGTGTTTGTAAGCCATTAGAGGAGTGACAATTGTGACTCTAGAAGCTCCAAGACAACCAGATCAACAAGGAATTCAAAGGTATGGTTCTAGATCTGATTCAATGTTGTTATTTAACCTAATTAGCCATTAGAAGTCTTGGATTCAAAGCATGTTTAATTAGAAAGCCTAGATCCAAGCATTAGGGTTTTGCATGCGCACATAGGAAAGTTCTTATGGCTAAAACCCATCATATAATAGATATAGTTTATGGTTCTTTTATACTACGAACCTAATAAGGAAGGTTTTATTCCATTACAAAAGGGTTTTAATTCACACTACATGTAAACTCGTTGAATCAAATTGTGAGCTAAAGTCTTCAAGTACTCACCAGTGTACCTACCAAGTCCTGTATTATAGCTAGAGTCTCTTGTATGGAGAGCGTGATACTTGTGTATAGATCTATATTGGGACTGACAATCCCGCACCAAAGCTACTTGCAACAGCTAGACTGACAGGCCTAGGGTGACAAATGTCATAACATTCCGACGCTTGAAGAACATCGTAACAGGCCATCCATGTCATTAGCATGGTTATAATAACTCACATATGGAAACAATGATACATATAGTTTGCGGGGATACATTCATTCTAATGGTTTTATATTATTTAAAACTGCATATACCATTATTAAGTAGGGAACATACTTGTACACTTTGGTATTTGGGTTTTAAGACTGCAACTCATTTTTTAAAAGGAAAATATTGGACTGTCTAGAAACAAACACTATATATATAAAGAAAGGCTTAGAACTCTTCATATAAACTCTTATGAACTCACCAACTTAATTGTTGACACTCTTTCAAAACTACTTGTATTCCCAGGTAACCACTAAAACAGGTAACCACCAAAGTTTGAGGATGGGACGCTAAGGCGTCAAACAAATCATTTTTATCATCATAAGTAATTGATTTTGAAAAATGTAACTCGTACTACAATGTAACTTTGTCAATTATATTTATGATGGTTGTGTTTACTTTGGTCACTATTATATACTCGTTGTTATGATATTGTATATGAAGTCATCCACCCTTGGATAGTTTTTCCATCCTGGTTTGGGGTGTGACAGTATGTCAAAGCTAGTTGGAGCATAATCACCTTCTTGGTATTGTATGTTGATGACATACTACTTATATGAAATGACATTCCAACCTTGCAGGAAGTTAAGTCCTGGCTTGGAACGTGTTTCACTATGAAGGATCTAGGAGAGGTTGCTTATATTCTGGGAACAAGGATTTTAAGAAATAGGAGTAAAAGACTAATTGGACTTAGTCGAGTCACATATGCTTCCGCCGTTGGATCGATCATGTATGTTATGACATGTACTCGTCATGACGTGGCTTTTGCTTTGAGCATGGTTAGTCGATATCAGGGAAATTTGGGTAAAGCTCACTGGATACCAGTTAAGAACATAATTAAGTATATACGAAGAACTAAGGAGCGAGATGCAACGAAGATACATTGCATCATGATTGCCACCATGAACTCTGAATTCCAAAAGTCCTACGAGGACATGTACTCGTACGAGATGCACCAAGACTTATTGGAGAGATACCACCAAAACGCGAGACAAGAGCGTTATGAGATTTTCACTAACATGATTTCTGCTAAGATGGGTCATGGAGAATCTCTTACCGTGCACTTGCAAAAGATGCAAAGGTATGTCGACCGCCTTCGTAAGTTAAATGTTTACTTTGGAGAAGACTTGTCGATCGACATGGTGCTTCACTGTTTGCCTCCGATGTACAACCAATTTAGGATGACCTACCACATGAACAAAGAAGAGGTCACCCTAAGCAAACTCCAAGGTCTCTTGAGGGTTGCTGAGAGCAACTTCAAAGACAAGTCTGTTGCACTGACTCCCAATCCACCTGCTGCTCCTGTCTTGGCTATTGGTCAAGGAAAGGGAAAGAAGAGGAAGGCTTCATCAAAGAACTATCGCAAGGTCAAAGCCCGAGATGGTGCCTCTTCTAGTGGGACCAAAGTTGATCCCGCTAAGCCCTGTCCTAACCCGAAGGAGGCAGAGTGCCACCACTGCCATAAGATAGGACATTGGAAGAGAAGCTGCCCAGAGTACCTGCAAGCAATCAAAGAAGGAAAGATCAAGCCATCTTTCGCAGGTATATACACAATTAAATCTAACGATTCTAATCATGCTATTTCTTGGGTTCTTGATACCGGCTGTGGTTACCACATTTGTTCTAATGTGCAGGGACTAAGAAGAAGTAGGGATGTGGAGCAAGGAAGGATCAATCTAATCATGGGGAACAGAAGATCGTCGCCTGTGACCAAGATTGGAGTGTATTCTTTAGTGCTTAGGAATAATTTGTATTTAGATTTGAACAATTGTTGTTATTTGCCAGAAATGGCTAGAAACATCATTTCATTTCATGGTTTATATAGACAAGGATTTAGATTTTCTTTTAATAATGAGAATGGTTCTATTTTGGCTTATCTAAATGGTGTCTTTTACTTTGAAGCTATACCATGTAATGGAATATATGAAACTGTTATGATTGTTGATAACTTAGCAAATGATGTTTTGAATATAGATTCTTCCACTAGTATGGATAAAGCATCCTTGTGGCATTGTCTTCTTGGACATGTCAACAAGAAACGCATAGCCCAACTCCAAAATGATGGAGTGCTGGAGTCATTCGACCTTAGGGAAGATGACACATGCGAGTCTTGTTTACTTGGAAAGATGACTAAGTCACCCTTCACAAGTACATGTGAAAGGGGTGAAGGTCTATTGGACCTAATACATACCGATGTATGTGGACCGTTTAGATCAACCACGAAGGATGGGAACCACTTCTACGTGACTTTTACCGATGATTATAGTAGATACGGGTATATCTATTTAATCAAGCAAAAGTCAGAAACCTTTGAAAAGTTCAAAGAGTTCAAAAATGAAGTGGAGAATCAATTGGGCAGGAAAATCAAGATGCTTCGATCCGATCAAGGAGGAGAGTACCTAAGTCTTGAATTCCACGAATATCTCAAGGAGTGTGGAATAGTTTCGCAATTGACGCCTCCTAGGACACCGCAGTTGAATGGTGTGGCAAAAAGGCGTAATCGAACTTTATTGGATATGGTTCGCTCTATGATGAGTCATGCTTCACTACCTATCTCTTTTTGGGGGTATGCCTTAGAGACTGCCGCCCATATCCTTAACCGAGTCCCTACTAAGAAGGTTGCCAAAACACCTCACGAGATGTGGACAGGGAAAGCTCCCTCGTTGGCACATATCAAGGTTTGGGGTTGCGAGGCTTTCGTAAGACGAGATACTCACGACAAGCTTGAACCTCGAAGTGAGCGATGTATTTTCATCGGCTACCCACAGACATCCTTTGGATATCTCTTCTATAGACCGAAGGACAATGTTGTCTTCGTTGCGAGGAGAGGAGTTTTCCGAGAGCGAGAACTCATAAGCCAAGGAGACAGTGGGAGGCAAATCGAACTTGAAGAGATTCAAGATTCGATAGATGAAGGAACCTCTGGCGCTGGCACTCAACCCGAGGAGGAAACTCCGGTTGAACCGATTGACGAATCCTTACCTCTTAGACGTTCCGATAGAGTTAGAGTTCATCCCCAGTTTTATGGTTTTCATATTACTACCGAAGGGGACACGAATATTAGTGATGGTACACTAATAAATCTTGATGAACCTAATAGCTATAAGGAAGCCATGGCAGGCCCGGAGTCTGCGAAATGGAAAGAGGCCATGGATAGCGAGATCCAATCCATGTATGATAACCATGTTTGGAATTTGGTTGATTATGTGCCCGGACGTAAGACCGTTGGGTGCAAATTGATCTTCAAGAAGAAGACCGACGTGGATGGAAAGGTACACACATATAAAGCACGATTGGTTGCGAAGGGCTTTTCTCAAACTCCTGGAGTTGACTATGATGAGACCTTCTCACCAGTTGCGAAGATTAAATCTATTAGAGTGATGCTAGCAATTGCCTCATTTCATGATTATGAGGTTTGGCAAATGGATGTCAAGACCGCTTTCCTTAACAGAAAGTTGGCTGAGGATGTTTACATGGCTCAGCCAGAGGGGTTTGTGGATCCGAAGCATCCGAATAGAGTGTTTAAGCTTGAGAAGTCCATTTATGGACTTAAGCAAGCGTCTCGCAGATGGAATCTTTGCTTCGATGAGAAAGTCAAAGAGTTTGGATTTGTACGAAGCGAAGATGAATCTTGTGTATATGTCAAAGCCAGTGGGAGTATAGTAAGCTTCCTCATTCTATATGTCGATGACATATTACTCATAGGAAATGAGCCGAGTACCATACGCTTCCGCAGTTGGCTCAATCATGTACGCTATGACTTGTACTCGCCCTGATGTAGCCTTCACTTTGAGCATGGTTAGCAGATATCAGGGGAATCTTGGCAGAGCACATTGGATTGCGGTGAAGAATATCCTTAAGTACCTTCGGAGGACGAAGGAATGGTTCTTAGTCCTCGGAGGGAGTGATGACTTGAAGGTGCGAGGGTATAGTGACGCCAGTTTTCAGACCGACAGGCACAACTACCGTTCGCAGTCAGGCTGGGTCTTTACCCTAAATGGAGGAGCAGTGACATGGAAGAGTTCCAAACAAGAAACCGTAGTTGATTCAACGTTCGAATCAGAGTATATTGCAGCAAGAGAAGCGTCGAAGGAGGCAATATGGCTAAAGAACTTCATCGGTGATCTTGGAGTCGTACGTGCCATAAAGGAGCCCATGGAGATTTTCTGTGATAACGAAGGAGCGGTTGCCTTAACCAAGGAACCGAGGGATCATGGTAGATCAAGACATATCAACAGAAAATATCACTTCATTAGACATTGTGTAGAAGAAGGACAACTCGTAGTGAAGAGGATATCATCAGAAGATAACCCAGCAGATCCGCTTACGAAGGGACTGAGTAGGGTTAAGCACTTGCAGCATGCTAGGAGTATTGGGCTGAAGGATGATATTAGCATAGATTAGATAGTATTAGAAACATGTAATAGATAAATGTAATTAACATTTGATGATTAAATAAAGGAGTTTTATTTATGAGTAATGTTACTATCTTATGTTAATTGTTTAACTATTGTTTCACTTTGCATGTTTTGACTTCCAGAATAATTGAGTTTATTAGGAATAATCAAATTGTTCAAATTGTCCACAATCGTTCATATGTTGGAAGTAGATATGAATGAAGATTGTCATGAATTGGTGTGTAGATTGTCTAAATGGTTTTAGACATAGCAAAGGGTTGCTGCAACGTTCATGAGTGCTTATGAACTGGTTTTGAGCATTGGAACAAACCCGCGCTTGCTGGAATCACCTTATGGAATATGATATAAAAGGATGATCGCAAGACGATAATATTATATAATCTTAAAACCTAGATATATGGTTTGTTATTTGTTAATTGATTGTACATTGATAATGCGAAAACGCATCAGTAACTCGGTGTTATAAAACGCATTGTTGTGTATAGTTGATTAATGAATAAGTAAATGCATATAAGTCAAAGTTTATCTGTAACTTTTATCTAAGAAGGTAAAAGTGATATCTCGGCCGCTCGATGATTTGATTTGACTTATGTGTCGGGCCCGGTCAGAACTGAATTGATGTGTTCGATTAAGTTCTATGTCAAATAAATCAGAGATCGAGAAACCTAAATGCTTGACTAACCATTCCATAGGATTGTTAGCATGATATCTAACAGAGGACTGTATGATCCCTTATCTAAAGGACAAGATTGATTAGATCAGAGTTTGACAGCGTCTTTGAGAGCTACGATTGCAAACCGAATTGTACTTGTGCATATAGTTACTAGACTTATCCAAGTGGGAGACTGTTGGAATAGTGTCTAAGGCTGCAACTATATTAGGCAAGTATTTGACCCGGTTGTGCATGGTCCTTTTGGGTTGCCTTCACCATAGCAACTTGATAGGATGATTTATTAAGAGAGAGTAAGTATTATTAATATATTATGGGAATAATATAAAGAATAATATATTGTTATTTGATTAATGTAAGTCATAGAATTAATTGGAATTAATTTGGTGACTTAAAGAGGTTAATTAAATAAAGGGGTATAAACTGTCAATTGTTTGGTAGTTAAGCTTTAGACTATAAATCCTTATAGATATATAGTGGACGGATTCTAGAAGCTAGGATAGCTTCAAAATCGTCCATGACTTATCTAAGGAAAGGATTTGGATAGCCTTAAGAGAAGATTATCCAATTAGGGTTTAGGTTGTAACCCTTAAGGAATCTACAAGTATAAATAGATCCCATGGGCAAGGGAAATCGGGACCTCACAAAAAGTAAGAGAACCCTGGCCGATTTCCTCCCCTCTCCTCTCTCCTAAATCATCTTCCTTGCTATTGGTGTTTGTAAGCCATTAGAGGAGTGACAATTGTGACTCTAGAAGCTCCAAGACAACCAGATCAACAAGGAATTCAAAGGTATGGTTCTAGATCTGATTCAATGTTGTTATTTAACCTAATTAGCCATTAGAAGTCTTGGATTCAAAGCATGTTTAATTAGAAAGCCTAGATCCAAGCATTAGGGTTTTGCATGCGCACATAGGAAAGTTCTTATGGCTAAAACCCATCATATAATAGATATAGTTTATGGTTCTTTTATACTACGAACCTAATAAGGAAGGTTTTATTCCATTACAAAAGGGTTTTAATTCACACTACATGTAAACTCGTTGAATCAAATTGTGAGCTAAAGTCTTCAAGTACTCACCAGTGTACCTACCAAGTCCTGTATTATAGCTAGAGTCTCTTGTATGGAGAGCGTGATACTTGTGTATAGATCTATATTGGGACTGACAATCCCGCACCAAAGCTACTTGCAACAGCTAGACTGACAGGCCTAGGGTGACAAATGTCATAACATTCCGACGCTTGAAGAACATCGTAACAGGCCATCCATGTCATTAGCATGGTTATAATAACTCACATATGGAAACAATGATACATATAGTTTGCGGGGATACATTCATTCTAATGGTTTTATATTATTTAAAACTGCATATACCATTATTAAGTAGGGAACATACTTGTACACTTTGGTATTTGGGTTTTAAGACTGCAACTCATTTTTTAAAAGGAAAATATTGGACTGTCTAGAAACAAACACTATATATATAAAGAAAGGCTTAGAACTCTTCATATAAACTCTTATGAACTCACCAACTTAATTGTTGACACTCTTTCAAAACTACTTGTATTCCCAGGTAACCACTAAAACAGGTAACCACCAAAGTTTGAGGATGGGACGCTAAGGCGTCAAACAAATCATTTTTATCATCATAAGTAATTGATTTTGAAAAATGTAACTCGTACTACAATGTAACTTTGTCAATTATATTTATGATGGTTGTGTTTACTTT
Source organism: Lactuca serriola (assembly GCF_051521515.1). Taxonomy (NCBI): domain Eukaryota; kingdom Viridiplantae; phylum Streptophyta; class Magnoliopsida; order Asterales; family Asteraceae; genus Lactuca; species Lactuca serriola. Next base: position 39,901,785 of record NC_136408.1, on the reverse strand, counting down.
GGTCACTATTATATACTCGTTGTTATGATATTGTATATGAAGTCATCCACCCTCGGATAGTTTTTCCATCCTGGTTTGGGGTGTGACAGTATGTCAAAGCTAGTTGGAGCATAATCACCTTCTTGGTATTGTATGTTGATGACATACTACTTATATGAAATGACATTCCAACCTTGCAGGAAGTTAAGTCCTGGCTTGGAACGTGTTTCACTATGAAGGATCTAGGAGAGGTTGCTTATATTCTGGGAACAAGGATTTTAAGAAATAGGAGTAAAAGACTAATTGGACTTAGTCGAGTCACATATGCTTCCGCCGTTGGATCGATCATGTATGTTATGACATGTACTCGTCATGACGTGGCTTTTGCTTTGAGCATGGTTAGTCGATATCAGGGAAATTTGGGTAAAGCTCACTGGATACCAGTTAAGAACATAATTAAGTATATACGAAGAACTAAGGAGCGAGATGCAACGAAGATACATTGCATCATGATTGCCACCATGAACTCTGAATTCCAAAAGTCCTACGAGGACATGTACTCGTACGAGATGCACCAAGACTTATTGGAGAGATACCACCAAAACGCGAGACAAGAGCGTTATGAGATTTTCACTAACATGATTTCTGCTAAGATGGGTCATGGAGAATCTCTTACCGTGCACTTGCAAAAGATGCAAAGGTATGTCGACCGCCTTCGTAAGTTAAATGTTTACTTTGGAGAAGACTTGTCGATCGACATGGTGCTTCACTATTTGCCTCCGATGTACAACCAATTTAGGATGACCTACCACATGAACAAAGAAGAGGTCACCCTAAGCAAACTCCAAGGTCTCTTGAGGGTTGCTGAGAGCAACTTCAAAGACAAGTCTGTTGCACCGACTCCCAATCCACCTGCTGCTCCTGTCTTGGCTATTGGTCAAGGAAAGGGAAAGAAGAGGAAGGCTTCATCAAAGAACTATCGCAAGGTCAAAGCCCGAGATGGTGCCTCTTCTAGTGGGACCAAAGTTGATCCCGCTAAGCCCTGTCCTAACCCGAAGGAGGCAGAGTGCCACCACTGCCATAAGATAGGACATTGGAAGAGAAGCTGCCCAGAGTACCTGCAAGCAATCAAAGAAGGAAAGATCAAGCCATCTTTCGCAGGTATATACACAATTAAATCTAACGATTCTAATCATGCTATTTCTTGGGTTCTTGATACCGGCTGTGGTTACCACATTTGTTCTAATGTGCAGGGACTAAGAAGAAGTAGGGATGTGGAGCAAGGAAGGATCAATCTAATCATGGGGAACAGAAGATCGTCGCCTGTGACCAAGATTGGAGTGTATTCTTTAGTGCTTAGGAATAATTTGTATTTAGATTTGAACAATTGTTGTTATTTGCCAGAAATGGCTAGAAACATCATTTCATTTCATGGTTTATATAGACAAGGATTTAGATTTTCTTTTAATAATGAGAATGGTTCTATTTTGGCTTATCTAAATGGTGTCTTTTACTTTGAAGCTATACCATGTAATGGAATATATGAAACTGTTATGATTGTTGATAACCTTAATGGAGAAGCAGTGAATTGGAAAAGCTCCAAACAGGAGACTATGGCTGATTCTACTTGTGAATCAGAGTATATTGCCGCAAGCGAAGCATCAAAGGAGGCTATATGGTTGAAAAAATTCAATAAAGATTTTGGAGTAGTGCCAACCATTAAGGAGCCGATGGAATTTTTCTGCGATAATGAAGGAGCGGTTGCCTTGACCAAGGAACCAAGAGATCATGGTAGATCAAGACATATCGACAGAAAATATCACTTTATCTAACGTCATGTAGAAGAAGGAAGCCTCGTTGTTAAGAGGGTATCATCCGAGGAGAATCCTATAGATCCCCTCACAAAGGGTCTGAGTAGGATTAAGCATGTTCAACAAGCAATGAGCATTGGTCTGAAGGATGATATCAGTTTTAGTGAGTAGATAGTTATTTAGAAACGTGTAACAAATAAATGTAATTGACATTTGACGATTAAATAATAGAGATTTATTTATGAGTATCGTTTACTATCTTTTGTCAATTGTTTATCTTTGTGTTTCTTTCAAATGTTTTACTTCCTGAATAATTGGATTATTTAAAAAATCCACAATCGATCATACTTTGGAAGTAAGTAGTGAATTAAGACTGTCATGAATTGGATTATAGATTGTGTAAGCGTTTAGACATAACAATGGTTTGCTGGAATATTCATGAGTATTTTTGAAATAGGGATTTAACTATTGGATTAAACCCACGCTCTGTGAATTACTTCATAGAATTTATCACGAATAATTCTGAGACGATAATATTGTATGATCTTTAAACCGAGATATATGAGTTGTTGTTTACGAGTTGGTTGTGCATTGATAATATGTAAACGCATCAATAACTTGGTGTTATAAAATGTATTGTTGTGCATGATTTGTTGATTAAATAGTGCAAGCATATGAGTCAAAGTTTATCTGTTCCTTTTTCCCAAAGGGGGAGAAAGCGATATCTTGGGCCCCTCGATGATTTGGTGTTGACTTATGTGTCGGGCCCGGTCAGGAATGAATTGATGTGTTCAATTAAGTTCATTGTCATTACAAATCTGAAATCAGGAAACAAACTGTTGAACAATGAGAATGATTTTGTTCCATCTCATTTGTTCACATGATATCTTGCATAACGGATGATTATATGATCCCTTATCTTAGGACTCGCAACTAACTTGGTTAGAGTTTGATAAAAGCTATGAGATCTATGATTGCTTATTATTTTTTGAAGTCATACTTGCAATTATAGTTATTAAACTTATCCAAGTGGGAGACTGTTGGGTTAATTAGGTGTCTAAGCCCGTAACTATAAATATTGGTATGTACTTGAATTTATAGTGGCATGGTCCTTTTGGGTTGTGTAACACTCATAAAATTTTTGAAAATTTTAAACTTTTTAAATAATACAAAACCATCATTTATCACAATTTGTTTTCAAAATAAGCTTCACATCAGAGAAATCCCAAAATCGTAAAACAAAACACGAGGAGGTGCACGATCACGCCTTCACCTTCCCGTGACCCTATGAGGTACCTAAAACATAATCCAAACTGTAAGCCCAAAGCTTAGTGATTTCCCCCAAAATACCAATACATAACAAATAGCACAAATATAATAACATCATGTAATGGGTCCACAACTCTATAGACTAGATTACCCCTGAGCCCCCATCATAAGTCTGGCTTGCCCCACAGGCCCACAACTTATGTCTGGCTTGCTCCCCGGCCTGATCAGTCAATAGACTGAATACCGCTAAGCCCTCAGTACAAGTCTGGCATGCCCTGCCCAACCCTCAGCTCGTATCTGGAATGCTCATGAGTCCTCAGTATGAGTCTGGCATGCCCACAACTCATATCTGGCATACTCCAGGGTTTGTTGGCTACAGCACAAACCAGTACTACCTCAACCCATCCACACAATATGTCGATATATAACATATAATATCATATAAAGATAAACAGGAAATTTCACAGGTAGTCCTACAGGTCTACCAGACTAGCATATCAAGACTAGCATGCATATCTATATCATACTCAACATATCAGAAAATGTCAGGTTATCAAACCAATGGGTCCGCCTTGGTGCCTTCAACTCAAAATTATAGCTAGGAAGACTCACCTCACAATGTCGAACTACACTCAAACCTCCGACTGCTGACTCACAAAAAATCCCGAATTATCACAATAAACAAGCACCCAATTAACAATTGGGATACCATTCTTGAATAAGGGCCCAAACATAGGGTAATTATTCATTTAACCCTTTCCCTAATTGGCCCAAGGCTCAAGTCCAAACCTTCGATCCAAAAGGCCTAACTTACGTCAAGGCCCATGATTGGCCTAATTTTCCAAATTGGTCCCAAACCCCTTATTAGGCCTCATCCAAAGGTCCGATCCTCTAATTAGCCCAAAACATACATATCCAGATGGTCCATTAGGGCCCAAGTATCAAAGCCCAAGATGGCCCAATACCCAATGCCTAAAGTCTGAACCCACACAGAAGGCGTACGCGGAGCGTACCCTTGCAGGCCTTAAAACCCTTATAAGTGCTTAATGGATTAAGCACCTAAGTTCAAACTTCATATCTATGACTCAAAAGCACTCTAGAACCATAAAGTCTCAAAATTTAAGACTTTGGTCATCCAAAAAGAGCTAAATGCATGGTCTTAATCCATTAAGACCTCTTACAATGAACAAAGGACCAAACTAGCTCAAGGGACCTCATTTTTATGCCTTAGGACCCATCCTAGGGTCTGAAAGGACAACCCAACATGACCAAAACAAAGCATGCACAATATTAGGACTCTTTGGACAAGAAGAATACCAAAAAGCAACCAAAACAAGATCTAAACAATCCAAGCATAAAGGTAGAAGATTTATACCTTCTGAAGCTTCCCAAGAAGATGATAATCCCATATCTACAAGCTTGCTTCCTTCCTTGACTCCTTGATGCACTAGCTTCTCCTTTTGGCACACAAAAATCACGCTATAAGCTCAAGATGCTCACTATGGGGGTTAGGGTTCTCTCAAAACGAATAAAGGACTTGGAGGCTGAAAGAGTGAGTTAAAATGAACCATAATGGTGTTTAAATACTCCTCAAACCCTAAAAATTAGGGCTTCATTCGGACATGCAACCCGTCCTTCTTCTTCACAAATAGGATCGGGGCTCCCCAAGGTGAATTGCTCAGTCAAATGAATCCCTTGTCTAACAACTCCTGCAGCTGTGTAGACAACTCATGCATCTCGGTAAGAGCCAACCGATATGGTGCCTTAGCTATCGGAGCCGCATCAGGGACCAGGTCGATCCTGAGGTATCCCAGGAATACATCTGCGTACTCTCGCACCACTGGTACATCACCCACCGTCCCCCTACCCACTTCCCCGATATCCACAACATAGGCGACATACCCTGCGCAACCCTGTTGAAGGTAGTGCTTAGCCCTTGCAGCTGAGCATAAAGTTGGTCCACGTTGTAGCCTCTTGCCATGAATCACTAGCTCTCCCCCACTTGGGGTCCTGACCCGTACCAACTGTTGCATGCAGTCGATCATTGACCCATTGGGGCTCAACCAACCCATGCCTATAATAACCTTGTTCCCAAGCAATGGAATGGGAACCAAGTCTACCAGGTAGTGCTACTCATACAGTCTCAGGACACAATCTCTAAAAACCTCTGATGCTCGTACTGATCGATCGTCAACAATCTCGACCTCTAGAGGGCAATCCAATATGCTCGAAGACTCAGGGAACCTCTTGCTAAGGGTAAGAGAGACAAATGATTGGGTAGCCCCCGAATCAAATAACACCTGGACCGGAATACCGTTCACGTGGAACGATCCTAAACAACACATAAAACATATACATAAATATCATGAGAGACATAAAATAAGATTTGGGGAGAAGAAAACATACCCGTCACCACATCGGGTGCGACATGCACCTCCTCAGCGGTCAACTGGAAGGCTCGACTCCTTACCACCGGAGTATCTGTCTTGCTCTATCGGCCATCCGTAAGCCGCAGGGTCACTGGAGCTGGCGCCGCCACCGGCGCTGCTGCTGCTGTTGTCCATCTCGGGTAGTCGACCCTTTTATGGCCCTTCTGATTGCAGTGGAAGCAAATCAGATCTGATGTCTGGAAGGCGGGGGTAGTGGTTTGAGGAGTATTTAAGCACTTAAATATTAAGTATTTGAGTAGCTCGAATTGCACCTTATGGTGCTTAAATACTCCCCAATGGGGTAGTGATCGACTGTGCATAATAGTTGGTATGGGTCAGGACCTCAAGTGGGGGAGAGCTGGTGATTCAGGGCGAGAGGCCACAACATGGACCAACTTTATGCTAAGCAGCGAAGGCTAGGCACTACCTTCAACAGGGTTGCACAGGGTATGTCTCCGATGTTATGATTACCGGGGAGGCGGGTAGGGCGACGGTGGGTGATGTACCAGTGGTGCGAGAGTACGCGGACGTATTCCCAAAGGAACTACCTGGGATACCTCCGGAGAGACAAGTAGAGTTCAGGATCGACCTGGTCCCTGGTGCAGCTCTGATAGCCAAGGCACCATATCGGTTGGCTCCTCCCAAGATGCAGGAGTTGTCTACACAGTAGTAGGAGTTGTTAGACAAAGGATTCATTAGACCGAGCAGTTCACCTTGGGGAGCCCTGATCCTATTTGTGAAGAAGAAGGACGGGTTGCATCGGATGTGTATAGACTACCGGGAGCTGAAGAAGGTAACAGTGAAGAACCGTTACCTACTCCCGAGGATTGATGATCTCTTCGACCAGTTTTAGGGGGCATCTTGGTTTTCCAAGATAGATTTGTGTGCAGGCTACCATCAGATGAGGGTCATAGATGAGGATGTACAAAAGACTGCTTTTTGGACTCGCTATGGTCACTACGAGTTCGTGGTAATGCCTTTCGGGCTCACCAATGTTCCTGCCGCGTTCATGGACCTCATGAACCGCGTATGAAGACCGATGTTGGATCGGTCTGTGATAGTTTTCATTGATGATATCTTGGTTTACTCTAAGATGCATGAGTAGCATGAGAAGCACTTGCAAGAGGTTTTGGATACCCTAAGGAGGGAGAGCTTGTATGCCAAGTTCTCAAAAGGTGAGTTCTAGTTGCGTGAGGTGCAGTTTCTTGGGAACCTTGTCAACCAGAACGGTATTTTGGTAGACCCGGCCAAAGTAGAGGCCGTAATGAGATGGGAGACTTCGAAGTCTCAATCTGAGATTTGGAGTTTCTTGGGATTGGCAGGCTATTATCGGCGATTCATTTAGGACTTCTCCAAGATAGTCGTACCCTTGACCCGCTTGACGAAGAAAGTCGAGGTCTTTCGCTGTGGGCCTGAGCAGCAGGTAGCGTTTGAGAAATTGAGGTAGAGGCTATGCGAGGTGCCGATCCTCGCCTTGCCAGCGGGCGTGGAGGATTTTATGCTATACTGTGATGCATCCATCTCAGGGTTGGGTGTGATATTGTTGCAGAGAGGACATGTTATAACCTACGCTTCGAGGCAATTGAAGCCTCATGAGGCGAACTACCCTACGCACGATCTGGAGTTGGGGGCAGTTGTCTTCGCCCTCAGGATTTGGCGACACCACCTCTATGGGGTCCAATGTACCATTTACACGGACCACAAGAGTTTGAGGTACCTCATGGATCAGTCGAATCTGAACACGAGGCAACGTCAGTGGCTAGATGTGGTGAAGGATTACGATTGTGAGATCCTCTACCACCTGGGGAAGGCCAAAATTGTGGCCGATGCGCTTAGTCGCAAGACACCCCCGATCATAGACATTTGCTTAAGGATGACGGTAGTGACTCCGCTGTTGGAGCAAATCCAAGAGACGCAAGTCGAGGGTTTGAAGGAGGAGCGTCGAAAGTGCGAGCAGATCATAGGTCAGGTGGTCTTGTTTGACTATGACAGTCGCGGTTTGTTGACCCTGCACGGGAGGTTCTGGGTTTCGTTCTGGGGCGGACTGCGGCAGATTCTGATGGATGAGGCCCACAAATCAAGGTTTTTTTATCCATCCCGGGGCGACGAAGATGTACATAGATCTTCGTCCTGACTACTGGTGGCCCTGGATGAAGCGGGATGTAGTATGGTACGTCGAGAGGTGCCTGACCTGCAGGAAGGTCAAGGCGAAGCACCAGCAGCCTCACAGCAATACACAGCCGTTGGACATCCCCATTTAGAAACGGAAAGATATTACTATGGGTTTCATCACAAAGCTTCTCAGGACCGCGCAGGGAGTAGATTCAATCTGGGTCATCGTGGATCGATTGACCAAGAGCGCCCATTTCATTCTGATCTAGGAAAGCATTTTGGCCGAGAAATTGGCTGGCATCTACATGCAGGAGGTAGTAGCATGACACAGAGTGCAAGTCTCTGTGATTTCTGACAGAGACGTGCGGTTCACTTCCAGATTCTGGAAGAAGTTTCACGAAGAGTTGGGTACTCGCCTGCACTTTAGCACTGTTTTTCACCCGCAAATGGATGGTTAGAGCGAGCGTACCATTCATACATTGGAGGATATGTTGCGGGCTTGTGTTCTAGACTTTGGTGGTAGCTAGGATACCTACCTTCCCTTGGCAGAGTTTTCTTACAAAAATAGCTACCACACGAGTATTGGCCGTCCTCCCTTCGAGATGTTATTCGGGAGGAAGCGCATGACCCCAATATGTTGGGGTGAGGTTGGATAGAGGGTCATGGGGAGTACCGAAGTGGTACTCAAGACGACGGAGAGGATCCAGCAGGTCCGAAGCAAGCTTTAGACTGCTCAGGGTCGGCAGAAAATTTATGCCGACATATATTGTTCGGACTTGGAGTTCCAGGTCGGGGATATGGTCCTCCTGAAGGTGTCACCTTGGAAAGGTGTCATCCAGTTCATGAAGTGGGGCACTTTGGGCCCCAGATACATCGGTTCTTTCAGGGTTGCAGCCTGGGTGGGCAAGGTGGCGTATAGGTTGGATCTGTCGGCCGAGCTTAGCTAGATTCATGGTACCTTTCATGTCTCCTAGCTACGGAAGTGTCTGGTCGATGACTCCATAATGATGCCTTTAGAGGACATTCAGGTGGATGACAGGCTGAACTACATTGAACGACCAGAAGCTATCCTCGACAGGAAGTCGAAGGACCTGAGAAACAAGAGGGTGGAGCTGGTGATGGTGCAATGGCAGCACCGCAAGGGCTTGAAATGGACTTAGGAGCCGAAGGACGAGATAAGAGAGCACTATCCCGAGCTTTTTCCGGATGCGGCAGCGGACTTCGAGGACGAAGTCTGAAATAAGTGGGGGAGAGTTGTAACACCCGGTTCCCGATAAATATTTTTAAATGTAAGTAATTGCATGTTTTACACTAGGACTCGACGAGTTGGAGGCCCAACTCATTGAGTAGACTGGATTTTGGACACGGGTTTTAAGTAACCTACTCAATGAGTCGGGAGCCCGAATCGACGAGTAGGACTGCTTGGAGGAAACACTAATATTTAGGGTTTGCACCCTATTTAAATGCCTTGACTTGTCCCATTTCATCCTTCATCATCTCTCATAGTCCAGGAAAGCCCTAACTCGAAACCCTAAAGCATTTAGAGTGTCCTTGAGCCATTTTTGTGTGTTTTTGGTTGTTTGAAGCTTGAAGAAAGAAGTGGAAGCTTGGGGGTTGTAGAAGAAGCAAGTATATCCAGAGGTGTTGCTTCATTTCCAGCTCATTCAAGGTAAAAAGCTTCAACCTTGACTTCCCATTTGTTAGATCCTCTTTAGGGCTTGAATCTTGTCATTTTTGGGGCATTTCTTAGTCACATTCGGGTTTAGAGTGTAATATAGAGTAATGACTTCAGATCTTGAAACTAGGAGGGTTCTCATGGCATAAAGGTGTCAACTTTATTGCCATAAGAGCCCCATGCATCTTGCAGACTCCATTTTTAGACCTTGTGGGCTTGAAGACCCGTGCATTGATGTAAAGTTCGTGACTTTACGTGTTAAATCGACCCTAGGAGGTCAGATCTACACTTTGGATGCAATGAGCTCAACTGAAACCGACTATAAGGACATGGACCTTGGGGGACTCACCGAGTTGTTCATAGGACTCGGTGAGTTGGGTATTGGTTCCCCAACCTCTTATGTTACTAAGGAATCTGGTTGAGTCTAGGAGGGGACTCAACAAGATGAACGTAATTATGGACCTGAAGATCAAAGGAATCGACGAGTTCAAGGATGAACTCAGCGAGTTCAAGGAAATGTCCCAACCAACATGAAGATGAACTCGAAGAGTTCAATTGGAAAGTCCCGATTTTTCCATTAGGAGAAACTCGGCGAGTTGGAGGGCAACTCGATGAGTCAGATCGCGAAGTTGAGAATCTCTGAGTTATGGAACTTGACGAGTTGGTGGACCAACTCGGCGAGTCGAGTCAACCAGATGTTGACTTTGACCAAAAGTTGAATTTGACCAAGGTGTTGACCTCGACTTTGTCTTTGACATGCGTTGACCATGAAAGGGTAATTAAGGAAGACTATTATGTGTAGGAATTGAGAGGAGTTGATCCCGGCAGCAAGGACAGTTCAAACACTTCACGATACTAAGGTGATTTAGCTTCCAGTAGAAGTTGGTCTAAGGCACGAAGGCCGACCCACTAGTAAGAGTTATAGTATAGATAATTGTCTTTGTGATAATTATTGGGTATATTGTTATCTGGTATGATTATGTGCTAGCCTGATATGATGTATTGTGATAGTAGGGAGAATAGTCCTTATATCTGGTCGATATGGCCAAAGGGTTGGTCAGGTACCCCGGTATACCTGACAGTTTGATTATGCTATGTTTTTATGTGGTAGTAGTAGGGGTGAAATAGTCCCCGTAACCGGTTGAGACAAACCGGAGGGGCAGGCCGAACACCCCAGTATGTCTGACAAGGGTAGGTTAGGCACCTTGGTATGCCTAGCAGGGGTAGGTTGAGCACCCCAGTATGCTCAGCAGGGTAGGTCAGGCACCCAGATATGCCTGACAATATGAGTTATGTATGGTATCAAGGAGCCGGCACGGTAACGGCGCATCACACACACCGGATTTCCGCATTATGAGATTCTTGGGATTGTACTCTGACATTATTAGTATTTTTATGATATGGTTTTGAGACATGTGATTGTGTTTTATGAAATGATATGACTTGAAAAGGTTTTCTTATAAATGTTTTCTAAAACGTTAAATCAAAAATGAAATTTTTGTTTTTGAAAATTTGGATGTTACAGAAGCCATAGCCGAAAACTTGATCTCATCCACCTCTCTCATATCATTCTCTTGCATTGTGTGTTTGTGAGCCGTTAGAGGTGTTACACTTGTGACACTAAGTTCTCAAGCTTCAAGATCTACAAGGATTCATTGTTATTACAATATAAGAATCAAGGTATGTAACCTAACCCTAGTTTTATGTGAATTTCAAAAATTGTGTACACTTCCTAGGGTTTCTCCTTTTGTTTTCAAGTTTGCATGTTCAATTAGAGAAAACCTAGATCCAAAGCATTAGGTTTGCATACACACTTAGTGTCACACCCCAAAACCAAGAACGGCGGAAACGTTCCAGGGTGGAGGACTGTTGGATATAGTGTCTAAGTCCATAACTTTATTTGGTATGTACTTGATCCGACCCGACATGGTCCATTTGGGTTGCATGGCATTGCAATACTTGGATAGACTAAATGAGAGAATATGGCACTTATGATTATTAATATATTATAAGTTCTAATATATTAATAATAGTATTATTTAATTAGTATTTGATCAAGTATTAATCTAGTATTAATTTGGTGATCAAAGTGAGACTAATTAAATATATAAGGGTTGATTATGACAATCCTCAATTCTTTTATGGTGGATTAATGATCCATGGTTTATTGGTTATGGATGTAACCATTTGGAGCTCCATGGATAGTCCATGGGAGTTACAAACCCATGGGTTATGAGAAATGAAGAGTCATGACAATTAAGAGTATTCATGTGAAAACCCTAATTGTGACACCACTATAAAAGGGACCCTTTGGCTAGTGAAATCGGTGCTAGTAAGGTGCTAGTAAAGTGCTAGTAAGGTTACTAGAGAGGACATAACCGATTTTGAGTGCTAGAAGTATTCTCTCAAGTTATTCCAAGTTTTGTGGTGTTGTGTGAAGCATTTGAGGCACAACATTTGGGGTGCTAGGCTCACAAAGTCTTGAAGGAATCCAAGCAACAACAAGGTATGTATTTCTACTAGTTTTATACTTTATGTAATCCCCATGCCATGCTAGTTAGGATATAACCTTGAAAAAGAAATTTGCATGTATATAGAGAAAACATAGATTCAAGGTTATTAGGGTTGCATGTACACTTAGGAAGTGTTAGAATGCTCAAAACCCATCAGTGGTATCAGAGCCTAGGATTGTTTTTTGTATACTTGATGCAAAACTGCTTGAAAATCGAAAAAACCGCTCACTGTCGACTAGACTCGCCGAGTTCATGGGGAGGACTCGCCGAGTCCGTGTACAAATTCATCCTACTCGTCGAGTAGGATCATGCACTCGACGAGTAGGTGCGTGCTGGGCAGTCTTTTCGTGTTTTGTTGCTGGAAATGGATTAGAATCATTATCCCAATCTGTTTTGGACTTGTAAAATCTGTTTTTCAAAATGATAATGATTATGTTAATCCATTTTACATGACTTTTTACAATTTCAAAGTATTATATATGTTCATATGATTTCTTGAAATTGCTTGACATGAATTTGTGTTCTTATGAGTTTTTAGAAGATCATAGGAATTATGTGTAACCACCATGTGTGTTTAATTCTTGATCTTAATTGTAATGATGGTGTTCATAACTTGTCCTCAAGTTATGGATAACCAAAGGTCACTTCTTTAAATTATGATTAAAGAACTAAAGAGGTTTCATAAAATGAAGAGTCTTCATTTTATGAACCATTAAAACTCATAAGTTACAAAATTGAAGAGACTTGGAATAGTTTCAATTCTTGCCCTCAAGTTTTGGAATTTGAAAAGTCTTACACTCTAATACTTTAATTCCAAATTAAACCTTAGATTTTTAAAAAGTTTAAAAATCGATACTTATACTATTATTATAATTTTATTATATAGATATGTATAAGAATATGTCGTTCTTACCGTTAGTAGGCCTCATTCACGAAGCCGGTCTATAAGGGGGGTATAAGGTTGTTGCCTATAAAATGGTGACTTAATGCGTGTCCACTCTCACCCACCGCTTCCTTGATCGGTGGAGGGTCGTTAGCCGAACGGGTAGGATATGACTTTAAATTCTCATTAAAAGTATAATGAATTATAAAGTAACTATACATTATAAATTCCCAATCTTAGTTACTTTAGGAAAATGTGAAATTGGTGCTAGCCCATAAAATTACACTTTGTACCTTACCAAGTCGTTAGTGGAGCGTGTGTGGTTAACCGGCACACTAACATGGACTAGTAAGAGTGGCAAAGGGTAACTTGACTTTATTATAGATCAGTGGAGCGTGTGTGGTTAACCGGCACATCGATTAGGTAATATTGTTAAGGGTACCAAGTCAATTTGTATGGTTATTCACACCTTGTTTGTGATCCTCGGCATCCCAGTCACAAACTTGAGAGGGCACATTCGAGATTCAAACATGCCGTTGAAAAGTTCAATGTATCTCAAAAGATCTAGGAGTTTTCAAAAACCAATAAAAGCTAATAATAAAATATTTCGTCTTATGGTAGAAATTGGTAAATCGTCATTTACCTACCTTCAAATATTTTATAGTGTGGATTACGGCATCCCTCTTCCACCTATAAATAGTTTGTTGGATCCTAGCCTTAATATTTCATTTGGGTGACTTATTAAGGATTCTTAATCTAATGAAACTTATCTTCCTTCTATTCCAGATGTCTTCCAATAACGCTGCTGGCTCAAACCCTACCGGCTCCTTTTCCCTAATGAACTTGTGTGGTAAGGTCATCTTTGATGGATCCAACTTTAATGAGTGGATCAGAAACATCAGGATGATTACCCGCTATGAGGACAAAGAATATGTCCTTGATAGGGAGCTTAAGGTTGTTAATGAAGCCACTTCTACTCCAGAAGAGCTTGCGGAGTTCATTGCGCATGAGAAGGATGCCACCAAGTTGTCCTGCATCATGATGGCCACAATGACTCTGGAACTCCAAAAATCTTATGAAGATTTCTACCCCTATGAGATGCACCTGGATCTGATGGAAAGGTACCATCAGAGCGCGCGTCAAGAGAGGTATGAAATCATTTCCTCCATGATAACCGCAAGGATGAAGGATGGTGAACCCATCACCGGTCACTTGCAGAAGATGCAGAGGTTCGTTGACCGGTTGCTAAAGCTCAATGTTGACTTCCCTGAGGAATTGGCGATTGACATCATTCTCCATTCCTTACCTCTAAGTTATGATCAGTTTCGTATGACTTATCATATGAACAAGGAGGAAGTCACGCTTAGCAAACTTCAAGGACTCTTAAGGATAGCTGAAAATGGCCTTAAGGGTAAAGCGGTTGCTACTTCTACTCCTTTAACAGCCCCTGTTCTTGCAATTGGGCAAGGGAAGGGTAAGAAGAGGAAAAGCCCTTCAAAGGATACCAAGGGTAAGACTCTTGATGGTTCCTCTTCAAGTGGGACAAAGAAAGGTCCCATTACTCCTTCTTCGAACCCAAAGGAAGCATAGTGCTTCTATTGCCAAGATAAGGGACACTTCAAGCGAAGCTGCGCCAAATATCTGCAAGATGTAAAGGATGGGAAGGTTAAACCCACCCATGCAGGTATTTACACAATATTGTCTAACAACTCATCTAATGCTAATTCTTGGGTGCTTGATACAGGATGTGGTATTCACATTTGTACTGATTTGCAGGCACTAAGAAGAAGTGAGCAGGTGGAGCACGGGAAGATAAACTTAGTCATGGGCAACAGGAAAGCATCACCTGTTACCAAGATAGGAGTTTATTCTTTGTTGCTTAATAATGGGTTAATGTTAGATTTGAATAAGTGTTGTTACTCGCCCGAAATGCCGAGAAATATTATTTCCTTTCATGGCTTGTACAAACAAGGTTTTACATTTTCATTTGATAATAAAAATGGTGCTATTAATGTTTATTACAATGATGTATTTTACTTTAAAGCAATACCTTGTGATGGTGTATATGAAGCCGTGAATGTTGTAGACAATCTAGGAAATAATGTGTTGTATATTGATTCTTCTGATAGCTTGGATAAAGCATCCTTGCGGCATTGTCGTCTTGGACATGTTAGCAAGAAGCGCATAGGCCAACTCCAAAAGGCTGGAGTCTTGGAATCATTTGACCTCAATTCAGATGATAGTTGCGAGTCTTGTTTACTTGGAAAAATGACAAAGTCGCCCTTCACAGGTACTTGTGATAGGGGTGAAGGTTTGTTGGACCTTGTACACACGGATGTGTGTGGGCCCTTCAGAGTTGCTACAAGGGATGCTAATCGTTATTATGTGACTTTTACTGATGATTACAGTAGATATGGATATATTTACTTAATCAAGCATAAGTCAGAAACCTTTGAAAAGTTCAAAGAGTTTAAGCAGGAAGTTGAGAATCAATTAGGCAGGAACATCAAGATGCCCCGATCCGATCGAGGAGGAGAGTATCTTAGCACAGATTCCTTGACTATCTTAAGGAATGTGGGATTGTCTCACAATTGAGACCTCCCAGGACACCACAGTTGAATGCTGTAGCTGAGAGGCGCAATCGAACCTTGTTGGATATGGTTCGTTCCATGATGAGTCAAGCTTTGTTACCAATCTCTTTCTGGGGGTATGCCTTAGAGACTGCCGCCCATATCCTTAATCTAGTCCCTACTAAAAAGGTTGCCAAAACACCTCACGAGATGTGGACTAGGAAAGTTCCCAATTTGGACCACATCAAGATTTGGGGTTGTGAAGCTTTTGTGAGGCGTGAGACTCATGACAAGCTTGAACCCCGAAGCGATAGGTGTATTTTCATCGGCTACCCACAGAGATCCTTTGGTTACCTCTTCTACAGACCTAGTGATAATGTGGTCTTTGTAGCAAGAAGATGAGTCTTTCGTGAGAGAGAATTCATAAGCTAAGGGGACAGTGGGAGGCAAATTGACCTTGAAGAGCTTCAAGAGTCAAGTGGTGAAGGAACCTCAAATGCTATCAGCCAACCTGAGGAGGAAAATCCTGTTGAGCCGATAGATGAGTCTGTACCTCCAAGACGTTCCACTAGGGTGAGGAACACACCTGAATTTTATTATGGTTATCACATCCCCACTGAAGGTGATACATTTATTAGTGATGGTACACTAATAGATTTGGATGAACCTAATAATTATAAGGAAGCCATGGCAGGCCCTGAGTCTGCGAAATGGAAGGAGGCTATGGACAGCGAGATTCAGTCCATGTATGACAATCAAGTTTGGAACTTGGTTGACAATGTACCGGGTCGTAAGACTGTTGGGTGCAAATGGATCTTCAAGAAGAAGACCGACATGGATGGGAAAGTACACATTTATAAAGTGTGACTGGTTGCGAAGGGCTTTACTCAAACTCCGGGAGTTGACTATGATGAGACCTTCTCACCAGTAGCTAAGATTAAGTCTATTAGAGTGTTGTTGGCCATAGCTGCATTTCATGACTATGAAATATGGAAAATGGATGTCAAAACCGCTTTCCTTAATGGGAAGTTGGCTGAGGATGTTTACATGGCTCAGCCAGAGGGTTTTGTCGATCCAAAATACCCTAATAGAGTGTGTAAGCTTGAAAAATCCATTTATGGATTGAAACAAGCATCTCGCAGGTGGAATCTTTGCTTTGATGAGAAAGTCAAAGAGTTTGGCTTTTCTATGAGTGAGGATGAGTCTTGTGTATATGTCAGGGCTAGTGGGAGCATAGTTAGCTTCTTGGTGTTGTATGTAGATGACATACTTCTCATAGGAAACGACATCCCAACTTTGCAGGAGGTTAAGGCCTGGCTTGGGAAGTGTTTTGCTATGAAGGACCTTGGGGAAGCTGCCTATATCCTAGGGATAAGGATATTGAGAGATAGGAGTAAGAGACTAATTGGACTTAGTCAAAGTACTTATGTGGATAAGGTACTGAAGAGGTTCAGTATGCAAGATTCCAAGAAAGGAGAATTACCAATCCAGAGTAATGCCAAGCTAAGTAAGACTCAGAGTCCGAGTACAGAGGCTGAGATAGTTGAGATGAGTCAGATACCATATGCTTCCGTTGTGGGCTCGATCATGTATGCTATGATTTGTACTCGCCCTGATGTGGCCTTTGCTTTGAGCATGGTCAGTAGATATCAAGGGAACCCCGGCAAGGCACACTGGACAGCGGTAAAGAACATTCTCAAGTATTTGCGGAGGACTAAGGACTGGGTCCTTACCCTCGGAGGCAGTGATGACTTGAGAGTGGAAGGATATAGTGATGCTAGCTTTCAAACTGATAGGAATAATTTCCGCTCTCAGTCGGGCTGGGTCTTTATCCTAAATGGAGGAGCAATTACTTGGAAAAGTTCCAAGCAGGAGACAGTAGCTGATTCAACATGTGAATCAGAGTACATAGCAGCAAGCGAGGCAGCAAAAGAGGTGATATGGCTGAAGAACTTCATCGGAGACCTTGGAGTTGTACCAGCTATAAAGGAGCCATTGGAAATTTTCTGTGACAGTGAGAGTGCGATTGCTTTGGCTAAAGAACCAAGAGATCACGGGAGATCTAGGCACATTGACAGAAAATACCATTTCATCAGACATAGAATAGAAGAAGGACTCCTCGTGGCAAAGAGGGTATCATCAGATGAGAACCCGGCAGATCCCCTCACGAAGGGACTGAGCAGGGTTAAGCATTTGCAGAATGCAAGGCGTATTGGGCTGAAGGATGATATTAGTTTCAATAATTAGATTCCTGAAACTTGTAAAATGTAATTGACATTTGATGATAAATAAAAGTTGTTATTTATTTATGAGTAAGGTGTTACTATCTTGTGTTGATTGTTTACTATGTTTCAATTTTGCATGTTTTTACTTCCAGAATAATTATGTTATGGTATATATCATATTATTCAAACCATCCACAGTCGGTCAAACTTTGGAAGTAAGTATTGATTCAAGACTGTCATGAATCTGGCTTGTATGATTTGTCTAAAGTGCTTTAGACAATGCAATGGTTGCTACAACATTCATGAGTACTCATAAGGGCTGAGTATTGGATTCAACCCACGCTCACTTGCATCACTTCATGGAATTTATCTCGAGTGATCGTGAGACGGTAATATCATATAAATCTTCAAACCTAGAGATATGAGTTGTTGACTATGAGTTGGTTATTCATTGATTGTACGAAAACGCATTGGTAACTCGATGTTATAAAACGTGCCTTTGTGAGTAATCCAACAAGTAGTTAGTACAAGCATATCAGTCGAAGTTTATCTGTTCCTTCTAGAAATACAAGCGATATCTGGGCCCCTCGATGATTTGGGACCCATGTACCGGGCCCGGTCAGACCCTAATTGTTGTGTTCAATTTAGTTCTATGTCGAAACAAATCGGAGATCGAGAAACAAATGCTGGACAATAAGTAAGACCATGTTCCATGTGTTTGTCCGGCTGATATCATGAGAGCAGAGGATTATATGATCATTTATCTTAAATGGCGTATCATCATCATCTCAGTTCCGAGAGACTTTGAAAGAGCTACGATTGCTAGTCGGATTTTGAAGTCATATTTGCAAATATAGTTATTAGATTTATCCAAGTGGGAGACTGTTGGATATAGTGTCTAAGTCCATAACTTTATTTGGTATGTACTTGATCCGACCCGACATGGTCCATTTGGGTTGCATAGCATTGCAATACTTGGATAGACTAAATGAGAGAATATGGCACTTATGATTATTAATATATTATAAGTTCTAATATATTAATAATAGTATTATTTAATTAGTATTTGATCAAGTATTAATCTAGTATTAATTTGGTGATCAAAGTGAGACTAATTAAATATATAAGGGTTGATTATAACAATCATCAATTCTTTTATGGTGGATTAATGATCCATGGTTTATTGGTTATGGATGTAACCATTTGGAGCTCCATGGATAGTCCATGGGAGTTACAAACCCATGGGTTATGAGAAATGAAGAGTCATGACAATTAAGAGTATTCATGTGAAAACCCTAATTGTGACACCACTATAAAAGGGACCCTTTGGCTAGTGAAATCGGTGCTAGTAAGGTGCTAGTAAGGTTACTAGAGAGGGCATAACCGATTTTGAGTGCTAGAAGTATTCTCTCAAGTTATTCCAAGTTTTGTGGTGTTGTGTGAAGCATTTGAGGCACAACATTTGGGGTGCTAGGCTCACAAAGTCTTGAAGGAATCCAAGCAACAACAAGGTATGTATTTCTACTAGTTTTATATTTTATGTAATCCCCATGCCATGCTAGTTAGGATATAACCTTGAAAAAGAAATTTTCATGTATATAGAGAAAACATAGATTCAAGGTTATTAGGGTTGCATGTACACTTAGGAAGTGTTAGAATGCTCAAAACCCATCAAGGACGTCATGTGAAGTATCATAAAAGTGTGAAGTAGTAAACAAGCAACAACATCATCCATTGCATTAAAAGTAATGTTTTAATACATGTGTGTTCTTTCATAATGTACAACAATAAAATGAATAATCAAAATAAGACGAGTCGTGTCTGTGCTTCGTCTTCTCAAAACCTGGCCATCGTACCTGTCTAGCCGGTGACCTGAGAATACAAGTTATTTTGAAAGCGAGTATCAGCCTAAAGCTGGTGAATTCATAAGTATTTAAGTGTCATTGTCTTGTTTTGGTAAGCTGTTATGAATGCCATGTAAATCTTTAAATGAAACAGTTGATATAAGTATGAAAAACCCTAGAAAATCACATATTTCCTACTAGTATGAAATGTAGTCTTCTACCAAGACCCGAATGTTTTGTTATGACAATGTAGTCTTCTACCAAGACCCGAATGTTTTGTTATGATAATGATAGTTTTTCCTTCTTTTTGACTATTACAAACAGTACTTAGTCTAACTCATTGTTTATGTGAATGTATCACAAAATAAAGTAAATAGGAAAAGAATATAATAGTCTTCTACCAAGACCCGAATGTTTTGTTTTGATAATGTAGTCTTCTACCAAGACCCGAATGTTTTGTTCTGATAATGATAGTTTTTCCTTCTTTTTGACTATTACAAACAGTACTTAGCCTAACTCATCGTTTATGTGAATGTATCACAAAATAAAGTAAATAGGAAAAGATATAATCATGTAAGTGTTATCCTTTGGTACTAGGACTAACACGACATCGCGATTAGCGAAATGTATAACCTTTAAACATCCGTAGACTGTTCAATTATCCTCTATAGCTACAGCAGGGGGAAGGAAGGGTTAGTCCCGTAATCGATGTTCCTAATATAAATATTAACCGTAGACATCCGTAGATGTTCATCAACCTCTGTAGCGAACAGTAGGCTCGAGGAATGGTTAGTCCTGTAAATGTATGCTAATATAAGAATGAATCGTAGGCATCCGTAGATGTTCATCAACCACTGGTGCTAACAGCTGGGCTTCGGAATGTTTAGTCCCGTCTAGATATCCCGTTGAACTAGGATAGGCAGGACAATTTACACAGAAGGTACTAATAAATCATCCTAATAAATCGAAGTACAAGTATCCATGTAAATGTATACATGAAAATGTATCTACGTAAAGGTACTCATGTACTGTATTCATGTAAGGTACTCATGTAATGTATTCATGTAAGGTACTCAGGTAATGCATTCATGTAAGGTACTCATGTAATGTATTCATGTAAGGTACTCAGGTAATGTATTCATGTAAGGCACTCATGTAATGTATTCATGTAAGGTACTCATGTAATGTATTCATGTAAGGTACTCATGTAATGTATTCATGTAAGGTACTCATGTAATGTATAGTGTAGACTCATGAATGAAATGACTCTGATGTAATTCCTTGTAATAGGAATAATGTTATGTATCTCCTAACTATCCCTATAATAGTTAACTGGAAGGTAATTGATTGTCCAAACAGGTTTACACACCCTTGCTACACAAGAGTGTGGGAAACTGAATGAAGGATGAAAACTATAACATCAATACATATAAAAGAACATAAGTGTAAAGATATAGTTTTGTTCAAGAAGGTAAAAATGGTTTTATAAGACATCTAAGAGTTTTGAACAATAATTAACAATGACTTGATGTCATTTTAATACACATTTCAAACGTAATACTTTTGCTATCAAGGTATTTTTAAGATATAAAACCATTTCATGCATCACATTTTGTAGTATGTGAAATCTGCTGGATGAAAACACAGTTATAAATACATATGATTGATTTAATAACATGTTGTTTTCTACCTGTATTCCCCCCCCCCCATTAAAGCATTTAAAATCATTTAAAACATTGATTAAGGGGTATGAACTCACTTGTTGTGAGTGGTTCTAACGGGTATGTGTGTAGGGATGAGAAGTTCCACGAATGAAGTCCCGAGACACAATAAGTCCTAAATGACATATAAGGATACATATTGACATGAATATAGTGTTTATAACATCTATATGAAAGGAAACACTTTCCGGGACTAGGAAACACCTTGATCAAGTGTTGGAATCACATGTGATTCAACATAGGAAGGTATAAAGGCACTCACATGAGTTTACTACCATGAGTTCACGACCCAAGGGAGTTTATGGCCGTAAACTCATGGCAACTCATGTGGGAATGCAAGTTTGAAGGCTAGGGTATGATTTAGGGACATTAGTTCTAACCTAGGATGAAGAAAAACTCACTTTCTTTGGAGTTTTAAGGAGTTCACGGCCCTAATGAGTTTACTACCATAAACTCATGGCCATTTATGTTTATGAGGGTCCTAAAGGTCATAAGGAAGCATCCTAATTTCAAACCTAAGCCTTAGGAAGTGTTTGTGGCATCAAAACACCCTTAACTTGAGTTTACGGCCCATGGACCATTTGGTCATGTGTTTGCGGTTGTAAACACTCATGGGTGTTGGTATTTTCATTGTTTTGGGTCCTAGACACATCAAGGTAAAGTGTTATGTTTGTCTCTTGGCTTAATGAAGGCATTTAGGGCATTTTGGCAACCTAAAATGGAGTTCACGGCCCAAGAACATCCTTGGCCGTGAACTCACTTTCAACCCTTGATTCTTAATGTTTTGGATGTCTAAACAAGCTATGGGTAGTCTCAAGGTTCATTTACAAGGTTTGGAGGGACATTGGGCACACTTTAGGCCCTAAATTTAGTGTTCACGGTCCAAGAAGATCTTGGGCCGTGAACACCATTTTCCTTGGTGTTTTGAGGTTGTTTTCTATCCCTAAACTCATTAGTGTACAAGTCCAAACTAGTTTCATGGCTTAAGGAAGGACTAGGCACCATTTGGCCCTTATAAAAGAGTTTACTCTCCAAGTGTTCTTGGGCGGTAAACTCTCAAATCTTGGGGTTTTGATCCGATTTTGATGTTATTAAGCACAATCTAAGCTATATAATACAACTAGATGGAAGTACTCACGATTTGGGATGAAAACCCGAAGATCCGTGAGAGAGAATTCGGCTTTTCTCTAGTTGGAAATGTAACTAATGAATAAATATGGTTCAGATTTCTATATATAGTCCTGGGATTTTTGGCAGAAAATATTTTATTCCCGGAATGAACTCTAATATCATAGAGTTTTGGAATAACAGTGTTGCACAAAACCCTAGTGCATCCACTCTCCTGCTATCTCCTTAAGTGTAAATCCTGAAATACTCCAACTTATACCCAAAAGTTTGGAATTTCACTCTAACTGTTTTAACTTCAATTGAGTTGATATGGTTTGTTCAGAATGGAAATTTCGGGTTGTCACACTTAGGAATTGTTGTTATGCTCAAAACCCATCAGTTTTTGGGAAAAACTCCATGACATGATATGGTGTATAGATTCCCACGACGTAACATGAATTAAAGGGAACACGTTCATCTGATGAATACCATGACGTGGCAATTGTTCTGTCCCAAGCCCATGATTTTAGGGTTTCTCTCATATTTAAGCATCATGCCCTACGTATTAAGGCATCCTCATCATCCATTATCAATCTCAACCTCAAAAACCATAACCCTAATCCCTCTTGGTGATTCTTGGCTCATTTTGGTGCTTATGATAGCCTGAAAAAGAAGAAGGAGGTGTTCTAGGGTGTTGATCCAGCAAGGAAACCTCATCATCATCCTCTTATGCATATTTTGTATGTTTGTAAGTGTCTAACATTCAATCTTTGTGTTTGCATGTTTCTATATCTAAGTTCTTTGTCCATTTCCTTCATGTTTTGGAAGAATAAATCCCATCAAGTTGGAAAATGTATGGATCGTTGAGGTCCTTTTGGTGTTATATGTTACAGATCTAGAGTTTTTTTTCGAGATTTTGATCCCATAAATAAGTTTGAATTCAGTTCTTCATAACTTTGACCTAGTTTGGGAAGATACATGCATCGGACATGCATGTCCATAAATCAATGATTTTTATGGTGGTTTAGGAGTAGAAAACCCTTCTGGAAATTGTGGACTTGAGATCTTAAGGATTAAGTGCTTAGTGGTTGACTTTATGCCTTATGTTGCCATTAAGGACCTATATTTCAAGATCTTAGCTTATTGGGATGTATTAATGGATGAATTTGGAAACTTTATCCATCGAGACCTTGGGGTGAATTAGATCTAAGCTTTGGAGCTCTTAAGGATGAAGGGAAAATAGCATAATCCATTGAGCTATTTAGACCCAGTTCCCACGACGTGACCTTCTAGCCGCCACGATGTGGCAACCAGGGATCAACTCTACTATTTCGACGTTTTGTGACCACGAACATTGACTTTTGGCATGATTTGACTTTAGATCAAAAATCTATTTTTAGAAGGTAGACTTAGGGTTTACCTTGTGTGGTTTATTAGGAGGTGTTTAGCACCTATTCATTGGTTGTAAGAGTTGTTAGTTGTCGACTACGTCAGCAAGGTGAGTCTTCTTACTATACTATGGAGGATTCTAGTTGTCTATGTGATACATGCATGAAAGATCAGATGGTGGCCCATGGCATATGTATGAAAGACCAGGTGGTGGCACCTAGCAATTGTATGCAAGACCAGGTTCTGGCCTCGAAAGACATATGTAGGATGCTAGCTGTCTTTGTAATGCTTGCATGGAAGATCAAGAGGTGACTCTTGGTACTTGTACGTAAGAAAAGGATTTGGCTCCTGGTGTGGCAAGAAAAGACCATGATTGGCTCATGTTTGATAGTAACAGTAAGACTATGGGTGACCCATAACATGTTGAGTTTTGTATATTACAACATCCTATGGTGCACATACAACCCTAAATGCCTTGGATCTATGTTTTCTCTAATTATACATGTAATGGTATTTCCAAAGCATCAAGCCTATAACTAGCATGCAATTGACATAAATAATATGAAATACTAGTTGGGATGACGTACCTCATATGTAGCTTGAAATCTTGTTGTATTTGGCCTTAAGAGCTTAGCACCAAAAGTATGAATGCCTCAAATGGCTCACAACTCACCTAGGATAAAGGTGGCTCTTGAGAGAGAATCTTCATGCACTAAAACACCTCCATAAACTCCAAGAACTAGAAGTGGGCATTTTTAGGCTATGGAGTATGTATTTATATGTAGGATTTCAAGAGTCATGGGTAAAACCTAAATCCACACCTATGGGTTCTATGATCCATGCTTCATGTGGCCCAACTCGTTATGTGTCCATACATAAACTTGGTCCAACATGGATCATAAGACCAACACATATAAATATAACTAATTACCATAATTAGTCCTCATAGATTTAATTAGTCACTTTTGATCACTAAATTAATTCTTGATCAATACTAATTAAAACATATGATTTCATATTAATATATTAGAACTTATAATATATTAATAAATCATATGTAACCTTTTTCTCAAGAGTCCATCCTAACAAATTGTCCTGATGTTATGCAACCCAAATGGACAATGCTACTCTCGGGTCCAGTACATACCAATAATAGTTATGGGCTTAGACTTTTAATCCAACAGTTTCCCACTTGGATAAGTATAAAACTATTATTGCAAGTAAGACTCCAAAACCCGACCAGCAATCGTAGTTCTTAAAGTCGTTGTCGAACTTTAACCTTGTCAATGACGTGTCCATTAGATAAGGGATCATATATTTTGTAATGCCCGAGTTTTAGGGCTAAGCATATTTGTCAATGTAATAGTCTAGGTCAACTATTGTAACTCTTTTTGAAGCAATAAAGATGAAATATTTGAGTATTATGTGAATTATGTGTATTTATATGCTTATTATTTAATTATAAATGTATAATTAATAAAGAATAAAAATATGCATCAAAATTAAAGTGTGAGATAAGCCCGATATCTCTACATAAAGTTGTAATGGTCGAAACAAGGATTTCAGGGATCTAAAGAACGCCAAAATCCAAGTTATAACGAAGAAGTTATGGCCCGCCGAAGTTTTATGGCAAAACCGGCACGGCACCGGGAGACGTAAATATTGAATTTACGATGGACGAATTTTTAGCCTTAGTGATCTAAATGAAAGTTGTAGAATATGTTAAAGTGAGAAAATCCATAAAAAGAACGCCCAAATCTGACTTTGTAAGAAGAAGTTATAATTTTTCTAAGATTCGGCTTAGTAGTGCACGGCCCGAAACTCGAATTTTAGTTCGAGCGATTTTTGGCTTATGCGACCTAAATGAGAGTTGAAGATCTCATTAATAGGAACTCAACGGTAAAAAGATGGACGAAAACGGAGTTCGTATGAAGGAGTTACGAATTCTTCGCGGTCATTTAACAGTCTAAACGCTTCCTACTGTTAAATTTGAGATCGGTCGAGAATTAGCCGACGGAGTCTAAACGAAAGTTGTAGATCTTGATTTTACCTACGCGTGGATATAAAGAACCTCGAAAACGGAGCTCGTATGCGAGAGTTATGATTTTTCTAAGTTTGAAGGCTGATACGCGATAGGGGGTGACGTGGCACCACTAGAATTGGACACGTGGCACCACCAGAAGGTTGCCACATGCACCAACTCGGCGAGTAGGTCCTCCTACTCGGTGATTAGGTCAGTCAGCACCCCTATAAATAGAGGTGTCGGGCATTCACTTCTCTTCACACCTCTCTAACATTCTTTCTCTCTCTAGTTTCTCTCTCTAGCCTCCCTAACCCCCCTAAAACCTAGGTAAACCCCCTAGCACCTGAAGGAAGCCCCGAGGCTCCCGGAGTCCCGAGAAAAGAGTCTTTCGGCTCGGGAACACTGCTCCAGCGAAGCCCGATTTTCGAGAAAACCCGTTGTAAGTGAGCTACGCCTAACCTATCTTTAGTTTAGCTTATGTTTTAATGTAGTAGCGTTATTAGGAACTTATAATAAGTACTTAGGCTATTATTATGGGTTATATAAGTATCGTTTAACGCTTATATAATAGTAATAATAGCTAGACTACTAATTAGTCGCGGTGAATATTAGACTAAACCCTAGTGGCGATGATACTAGGTTTTGCCGAAGGAAAAGTGTGTTAAGAGTAACGAAGTGTTGTCCAAGCGCCGAGTCACCACCTACTCAGGTGAGTGCATAGTTACTTTCAGCTTACACATAGATATGAAGTATTTTACATAAATTACGTGCTATGTGTGCATATTATCTGAATACTTGCTATCTATGCTGGATGAACATTATATACATGTTTTCAATGATTTGAACTGTATATGTATTTTTATATCTACAAAATGTTGGGGTAAAACATGGGTAGATGTAATAGGTGATGTGTGATAAAATGTTGAGAGGCCTCGATGTTGATGTTGTTGATTCTGTCATCTAGCGGAGTATGGATGACGACCACGGACTCTTCTAGACAGTCCAGTGGAACACTAGCAGGCTCGCAACCTGTAGGTGTTTGTGAACGATGTGTTCACCGGTGTACTCCATCCCCCACATGGTTGCCTTTAGGACATTTATTGCTGAGGAATCCCCTTAGCAGTAGTGTCCGTCCCGATGATGATCCTTAGGCTAGGTCCCTTATGATAGGTGTTTAGGGACGTAAAGTGAGGATAACGGGAACGGGTAATCGGGTTATTGTTGGTTGATGAAATTAATAAACTTATTTATTGTGGGTTGAAAACCCTATGTGCTCACCAGGCTCCCAAGCCTGACCCATTCAGTTTCTTGTATTACAGGTAGTGGCGCATGAGCATAAATGTGATGTTTTGGATGAGGGATTACAGATATAGGCCCGTAGATATGAAATAATGTAGTAAGGCCTATATTGTACTGTTTATGCTTATGATCTGTACGAACATGACATCCCAAGTCTTTTAATGAAATATATTTCTATGGAAATGCTTTTGATAAATCTTTATCATATTTTGTTTTGGGACAAATTCCGCAACAGTTTTATTTAAAATGTTACTCTGATTTTCAAACAAAGCATAAACAAAATCGGTCTTTTCTGGCTGTGAAAATGGGGATGTCACATATTTCTCCATTCTAGATATCATATGGACTGAGACATGGATTATAATCATTCTCTCTGTGCATCTGTTGTTTCCCGATTTCTGATTTATGACGAGCGATTAATTAAACAAATCAAATCAGTCCAGGCCCGGCCGAGCACTTAGGGTTGTCATCACTAAATCATCGAGGGGCCCACAGATATCGCTTTTAACCCTCCAAGGGTAAAAGGAATAGATAAACTTCGACTTATATGCTTGCTCTATCTACTCATGAAATCACACACAAGAATGTGCTTTATAACACCAAGTTACTGGTGTATTTTCACATTATCAATGTGAAACCTACTTGTAGACTGCAACTCATATCTCTTCGTTTGAAGAATGTAAGATATTATCGTCTCATGATCACTCATGATAAAATCCATGAAGTGATTCAAATGAGCGTGGATTTAATCCAATACTCGAATCTTATTCTAGGAGCACTCATGAATACTGCAGCTATGTCTAAAACACCTAGACATACTACAGACCCATTCATGACAGTCTTGCCTCAATACCTACTTCCAAAGTATGATCGACTGTGGACGGTTTGAATAACCTAGTTATTCGGGATGTCAAAACATGCAAAGTGAAACACAATAACAATATTAATCCTATACGGCCCCAAAACTTTTGAGTCATATTGATTACTCATTATTCATTGTATAATGTTTCAAATAATCAACTTAATACTTGAACTAAAACAATAGTTGTCTTACGCTACAAGCATGCACACTATGTTTACCTATAGTCCTTTCTTTGTGGAATAGATCAATTGAAAACATTTCAATGATGCTCATTTCACAATTCCAAATCCTTATGATAAATGTAAGAATACAATATTCTTTGCCATTTACTAAAATCTGTTAGATTCTAAATCTATATGCAATGATCCTCTTGTAATGACTATGCACAAAAGTCACAGAGACTTGACAACAGACATTACAAAGTATTCCGATGGAGAACAATTCCATGGAAATGATGTCTCACATTCAAAGTACATTCCTTTGAACATCCTTCTTGCATTAAGTTTCCTAATCTTACACATATTTAAAGAATAGCTTCCACTTATGGAAACATTTCCATATTGCCATTTTGACTATCACTCCTGAACAAGAGTTACCTCTTCTCAGAGTATGTCAATATGGTCTTTTCAGAATTTACACTATACTTCCAGCTGTCCATGAGCAACCAATCTTTGATAAACCTCATATTGTCCTCGACAATTGCTTAATCATTTTATTCATATCCAGTTCTATTCCTTTTTCCATTTTTAATGCCCTAGGAATTTGAAAAATTTAGAACGGATGAATATTACAGCACATATAATTGATCCTATATCTGAAGCATATGGGACACGATTCATGATGTCTCACACAAAGACATGATACTAGACCAGTCTTTTGCTATAACATTTATATTTCTATTTGCCATGTTCTCATAATTCGAATTATGAAAAGGGATGCCGTAATCATAATCGAATTTTAGAACGCAAATAATATTTCCATATATAGAATTTCTTTATGTTGAACCATTCCAACATAACATTCACATATATACTTGACTAAATTTGATTAAAATCTCAATTTAAGCTTTTAGAATTGGAATGAAGTACAATTTCCTCTCCCTTAATTATAGCAAAACAACTTTTTAAACCCTGCAACTCTGCAAATTGAAACTTCTGTTTTCTATAATTAACATTGCTAACTTGCAACACTTAACATAATAATCATGCTCCCACTAACATGATAATTATATTCTTATCAACATAACACTTATGCTCCCACTAGCTTTGACATGTATCCAGAAATCAGTTGGACTTCTAGAAATCAATACTTTATTGACTTTTATTACCAAAGTTCAGGTTTTTGATACAAGATGTTTCGATAATACTTTATCTAAGCTTCCCAAAATCATATACCTTTCCTTATATAACTCACATGTGTGTCTAAAAAATTTTAGAACTATGAAAAGGGATGCCATAATCATAGTCTCAAATGTTTAGACCTTTGCCATTGCTCACAATTCGAATGATGAAAAGGGATGTCGTAATCATAATTGAATTTGAGAATGAAAATATCACAATTTCTATCTGCTTAAAATCTACTTAGTGAAATCGTTTCATCACTATCATTTTCATGAATCGAAGAGAAAACTTATGACACTTAGATTTTATGGTGTATGTGTTCCTATCCATATGAATTTGTCAAAACCATAATCACAAGACATGGTTAGTGACAAATCCAAGCTCATATGGATTGAACTTGTTCAGTCTTAATTTCTTCCTACCCGGCAGCACAAGGGCCTACCATTGCTTCCAGGTAGTTATGCAAACAATTAAGAACTCATAGAGCTCACAAGCATAGTCAACTTTAATTGGAATGGGCATAGAAATAAGAATATGTCAACAAGATAGGGTACAAACCTCAAGTCGTGTGCTAATCGGTTTCATTATTGATTAGTTCTTGAAACTCTTTAAGATCTTTAAGACTCCCACTGACCTCTTGACATATAAGATTCACTTTTGTCAAGGAACATTACTTGACAAACAAATATTCAAGAGTTGGTGCAGATTCTTATCAAGATAAACACTTCACATAATTAGTCTTTGTCTTATCCAAGACATCACAACTTACCAATTTCAAATATACAAGAGTAGAAAACATTTTACTCTACATTTGACAAGTGTTATAAACCTTTCTTAAGATTATGTCACTCAAGTTACAATCTTGGAGTATAAAAATAAGACTTCATTTTGGAACGAAGTATGATTCATCTTTTGATTTAACCATTTCAACAATTCATGATTCCTCTTCTTAGCCATACAAATGCAGTAAGATGTCCTTAGAGAATCAACTGTGATATGGCTTTCCATAATCTTCAAGATAATCATAAAACATGATACTGAAATACTCTCCCATCTTTTCATATTGGAGAAACTTTTATCTTTCTGCCTAATTTGATTCTCCTCATTCGTCCTGCCATACATTGGAACTTTTCCAATGTTTCACAATTACACTTAAACTTGTAAGCATAACTATATTTACTAAAATTTAGTAAATCATGACGAATAGTCTTATCGATCTTTGTGGTGGACTTGACCAGTGCATAACCAAGTGTACCCGATCCCCTAGTCCTTCACTTGACTCACACATACATGTGAACAAGGAATTAGTCTTAATTTCCCAAAGATGGAAAATTCTCATTCATCACACAAGTTGCATGATTCCAAGTTTCTATCCAACTGAAACTTGGGTGATGAGAATCTTTTCTTATTTGGTAGAATATGACACGGCCACAAACAAAAGAATAAAATCTATTTTCCAATATTGCTATAAATGGAATCATATAAACAACAATTTTTCATAACTGTCATTGTAAGGAAACTTAAAATAAAAATAAAAAAACTTTTCCTATATTTAAAAAATTTCGGAAAAACTTTTCCTTACAATGCAATTATGAATGAAAAACATGTTGTTATCTATTTTTAAGCAGTCTATCATGACTCTTAAGTAGCATCTCAAAATTCTGATCATCGAACCATGCGATCGAAATCCATCTTCGCGATCATATTCAACATACCCTTCTTCTGAAGACTCTGCTGAAGACTCTGCAGGTATTGTTGGATCAGTTTGAGGATATGGATTGTGTTCGTTGCAGTGCGTTTGCATTAGAAGGTCTGGCCCCGGGTAGTGATCTTGATTAGTGGAGATAGTGCATGGGCTTGAGAGTCCCTGCGATGAGAGTCAGAGTATATGTGTTGGATGGATAGCGGATACGCTAAAAGGGTGGTGTAGCGTTGGGCGAGCACCGTGGCACTTGTTGGAGTGGCAATATGGCCAAGTGGATTCCTTGGAAAAGGAAGTGAGAGAGGTGTGTAACTCTGAGAGGGCGTGCAAATTCACGGAAGTGAAAGTGGCAAAGCAGAGTTATGATTAGAGTAATCCGAGTATGGTTTCTGAGCAGCATGTTTGCGGCAGTGGAATTGAAGCACATCCGGTTTGGGATGTCTGCTGAGGTCGCGGATGGAATTCCGCAGATGTAGAGCCAAGAGACTCAGAAGGGATGCGGCGGGAGAGTCTTGGGCTCTCAGTGTGATTCTGATCAGGGTATTGGATATGTATTAGTGGTTCATCCTGGGGGATGTTGGAGGATATCATCAGTGTATCAGGTTTTTCCCAACGTGATGGTGCTGGGGAAGTTCAGCATGTGTATGTGAATGCAAGAGGAGAACTCGTGGGAGTTGCTCTGAGATTGAGAATGGGTCTTTCCGTCGTCGCGGAATGGATAGAGTGGGATTCGGATCGGGGATCCAATGGTTCATGGCTTTCGAAGCCCTTATGGGTCGAGTGAATGTTGAGATTTGGGGCAGTGATGCGTCATGGGTAATTCGCGGTTATTGAGTGTGATTATCAGAGAGTACAGCCGGTGCCCGGCTCAAGACGGTGGTCAGGACACCGTAAGGAAAGAGAAAGTGTGTTTGAGTTTCGATGGGTATGCCTTGAGGGACTTGGCCCGGTTAAGGCCAGGCGGCACGTTGTGGAAGTATCATTGGGATTGAATTGTTGTAGGCTTCGAGGACGAAGCTTAATTTAAGTGGGGGAGAATTGTAACATCCCGAAATATCAAGAGTAGAGTGGAAGGGCTAAAAGAGTAAATTGGGAAAGAATGACTCGGCGAGTCCATGGGTGGACTCGGCGCGTAGAGTCGCGACTGGGTCGCGTGTTAAGTAGCCGACTCGGCGAGTCAGTAAGATGGACTCGGCGAGTAGGCGCTGAGTGGAGAAAACCCTAATTCTCGGGGTTGAGCCCTATATAAAGATCATTATGTTTTCCTCCCAGCCTCTTTGTTCCCCCTTGAGTTCCAGAAACCCTAAAATCGTGGAGAAGCACCATTGTTGAGCAAATTAGAGCTTGGAGAGGTGGTTGTTGAAGAGATTCCAAAGAAGAAGAGGCTTGGATCAAAGGGCTTTGCAAGGATTCGAGATAATCTTCTTCTAGAGCTTCCTTTTGAGGTATCTTTCCATTGTTTGAGTTGCTATTGTCTAGATTCTTCATTTTGGGGGTGTTGAGATCATATCCTTTGGATGTATTGGAGTTTAGAGGCTAGATCTGAGGTTGCTACCTCAGATCTGGGATGGAGAAGAGTTAGAATGCATGAAAGTCCCTATGTTGAGTGTTGGATGAAGCTATCTTGTCCCAAACCTTAGCCCTAATGTGTAAAATGCATAGATCTCTTTGGATTCATGTAAAGTTTGCCACTTTACGTGATGGATGAGTTGTAGGAGGCTAGATCTATGTTTTGGAGCAATTGCATGGCCTGGAGTGCTTCTGTATGGATTCAGACCGGTGGTACTCGGCGAGTCACATGGGTGGACTCGACGAGTTGCTTGAAGATGGCCTGGAACTCGGCGAGTTGTATGAACAACTCGGCGAGTAGGATGAAGATTGCCTGGAACTCGGCGAGTTGTATGAACAACTCGGCGAGTAGGTTGAAGATAGCCTTAGACTCGGCGAGTCTATTCTTGGGCTCGGCGAGTCTTGTCGAAGAGTCCCAATATTTTCTAGTCGTGTCGAGAATCGGTGAGTCAAAGGATGACTTGGTGAGTTGTGTGCGAGTGGACTCAGAGTCGTTGAACTCGACGAGTCTCGGGGTGACTCGGCGAGTTAGTTCGTGGTTTGAAGGAAGTTCTGATTATGGGAACTCGGTGAGTCATAGGGTTGACTCGGCGAGTAGGGTCAGTCAGGGGTTGACTTTGACCTTGTCTTTGACCAAGGGTTGACCATTGGTTTCCAGGGGCATTTTGGTAATTGTTGATTGTTGTTTTGAGTTCAGTGCATTGGCGGTTGTCCAGTGGTGGGGATCGTATCAGTGATCGGAGCAGTTCGGGTTATCTGTTCAGTCGGCAGTTTCGAGGTGAGTGATCCTCACTATATCAACAGGGTCTAAGGCACCAAGGCCGGCCCTTATCGGATTGAGATCCGGGTAGTTGTTGTTATGTTGTTGCTATGTTATGTTTGCATCCTGAGAGCTAGGATGGTATATAGAGACCTGTTTGAGATCGGTATCCTGAGAGATAGGGTGATGCTATGCTAGTGACCTGTTAGGTCGGTATCCTGGTTAGGGGGATGATATGCTATGTGATCTGTTTGATCTGCTTGTTGACTGTGAATTGCTATATGATTGTATGTATATGTGCACATGGTTGTTTGGACTGGAGTTGGGTTGAGGCGGGTCCTGCTGTGTGCGGTAGGCCAAGATACCCAGGGCGGACCGGTTGTCCCGAAGGCCCAGCGAGTGGCCCAGATAGGCTGTAGGCCCCGAAAGGGCAGACCAGACGTGCCGAAGGCTCGGAGAGTGGACCAGAGAGACTGAAGGCCCGATGCGGGCGGACCAGTCATACCGTAGACTCAGAGAGTGGACCAGGTGGATTGAAGGCCCGGGAACGGGCGGACCAATCACACTGCAGACTCGATGTATGTGGATAGACTCGGAGGGTGGACCAGGTGGATTGTAGGCCGGTGCGGCGGACCAGTCACACAGCAGACCCGAAGTGCATGGCTGTTCTGTGATCGGATATGTTATGGCATGTTATGCGTGTATGGTATTTTTGGTTGGTATTTTGGGGATATCTCACTAAGCTTTAGGGCTTACAGTTGTGGTTTCATGTTTTTCAGGTTCTTCTGGAGACTGTGGCAAGGCGAAGGCGTGATCGTACCGCTCCTCATGATTTCGTAGTATTGTGATTCTGGGAACACGTTAAATGTTTTGTATTGAAAACCTTTTTGTAAAGATTTAATGGAATTGAGATGTTTTTGAAAAATTAAAAATTGGTTGTATTTTTCGGTCGTTACAAGTTGGTATCAGAGCCTTGGTTTGAGTGAATTGGAGGAACATTCGTGTCGCTCCAGTTTCAAATCGAGGAGAGTTTTCAAAAGAGTATTTAAAATGGTTTTCAAAATGAGTAAGGGAGGACGCGGAGGTACGATCAGCCGGAGCCAGTAAGTAACCCCAAAATACCATGCATGTTATTGTGTTTTTGAGCTTTGATAAAACAGCATGCTAGTGATAGGCTAGGGATCTTCAGGATTTCATGATATGTTGCCTGATTTGTGATGCCTGTAGCCTAGGGTTCCTTATGGGATATTTTCAGTGTTCCTCTAGTGGTGAGGGTTGAGCGTTGTTATGCATGTTTCTCTAGGGCGTTGTGGTAGTACTTCATACAAATATGGGTAGGTGTGGAAGGTAGTATGGGCCCGTACTACTGAAAGCACAGGACCCATACGCGTATCAGGGAAACCATGATCTCTAGGGATGGGTTGAGAGAGAGTTGGATCCCAGGTTGTGGGAAGAGTCTGAGATTTTGTGTGGTGTTTTTTAGTATGGAGATTCTAAGGCATGATGAAAGTGGATTCGGGTCAGGATCGGGAGCTGGAGAGAGAGTTCTGGGCGGATCGGTGCCGCCCGAGGTTATCGTTCAGATGAGCACGAGCGAGTTGGATGCGAGGATTCGTGACATCCTGCGTGATGAGATTGCTGAGTTGTTCCGGGCTGAGTTGCCGGAGCTTTTTGGGTCGATTAAGACCGCCATGGTTGAGTATTTTGATGAGCGCTATGCAGCTCTCACAGAGACGGCTGCCGCGGCGGCTACAGCGGCTGTAGCAGCGGCAGGGGGAGGAGCTAGTCGGGGTTTTCAGTATCGGGACTTCGCTAATACGAAGCCTCCCACTTTCGATGGAGTTCAGGACCCGATTGTTGCTATGAGGTGGTTATCAGACGTGGAGGGGTGTTTCTTCACGTGTTCATGCCCTGCTGATCAGAGGTTGAGGTGTGCTCTGACCCTATTGAGGCTCGGGGCGAAGGATTGGTGGAGATTGACCACGGGGTCATATTCGGAGGCGCAGAGGGCTGCGGTATCATGGGATCAGTTCCGAGAGATGTTCGTCACTCGTTATGTTCCGCAGGTTGAGAGGGAGAGATTGGCTCAAGAGTTCCTTGAGCTGAAGCAGGGTTCGGAGTCGGTGACTTAGATCACCAAGATGTTCACTGAGAGGGCGATGTTTTGCCCAGAGTTTGCTTCGGAGCAGGCTCAGATGTCTCGATATCTGAGCATGCTTAAGAGGGACATCAGGCAGTTTGTGTCTGCGCAGAGGTGTGGGACATTGTTGGAGTTGCAGGAGGCCACTAGGCGGCGTGAGTTAGAGATTGAGTTGCAGTTGCGTGAGCTGAGGCAGGCTCCGGTGCAGTCACAGCCGGCGCTGAAACGGTCCAAAACCGTTGATGTTAGAGTGGGGGATCTGAGAAGCCACACTTGTGGGAAGTGTGGGAGGGGTCACACCGGAGTTTGTAGGACCGGTGGTGCATGTCGCAAGTGCGGAAAGGAGGGGCACTATGCGAGGGATTGTCGGCAGTCAACGCCAGTTCGGGATTTGAGGATTTGCTATCATTGTTATCAGGTTGGGCATTTGAGGGTCAACTGTCCACAGCTTGCTGCAGGACCGGTGCAGGCTCCAGCACCGGCCACTTTGAGGATCACAGGTGGAGGTCAGGGTGGAGCAGAGCCCCCAAGGGCTCAGGGTCGTGCTTTTCAGCTTGTAGCAGAGGAGGTCAGGGCAGTGCCGGATGCAGCTGCGGGTATGTTTCTTTCTTGATGTCTTGTTATCTTGTGATTTTTGTGGTATAATCTTTATGAGCTGGTATTTTGTTGGTTGTCGATGTGGTATTCGTCTTTTTGCGGGTTGTAGTTTTGGTTATGGGTTATTGTTTTGGGAATTCCGTTGGTTATCATTCATGAGGATTATTAGTGGAAACCCGGCATTGGGTTGCAGGCCGGGTAGCATCTGCTTCCTGAGGAGTGGTTAGATGCGGATTGAGTTTCTTTCGAGCAGGTGGATCAGTGTTGATGTGAGTTCTCGTTGAGGTTGTTTATGCTTGTGGGAAGCAGTCCGCGTGTAAGTGTTTTCTTTGTGGAAGAGTTGTTCTTGGAGGTCGGTGATGGCGACCGGTGGTTGATAGTTAGTGCCCGAGTGGGGGAGAATTGGAGAATTCTCCGGGAGATCGATGAGTAATCGAAAGTGCTTAGCTGTTGGGATTCAGCAAGTGATCTGTCAACCCAGAGTATAGGTTGGTAGGAGTGAGTATCGAGCATGCGGGGTGGGATACAGACCTAGGGCATTTGATTGTGGAGGGCCTGGGAGCAGGCCGGGATCAGGTATGTATGATGGAGTTAGAGTTCGGAACCCCTCGAGGGCTAGAACGGTATGCATGGGAGATTTTCCGGGAGGATAGCCTGGAATGTTGAATGCTAGTTGAGCAGTCCGGATAGACTGAAGGCCGGTAGGCGTACCAGTCAGGCCGAAGGCTCGGAGAACGGTCCAGTCAAACTGAAGGCACTGAGAGCGGTCCAGATTGGCTGAAGGTTCTGAGAGAGTGGTCCAGATGGGCTGAAGGCCTGGTGAGGCGGTCCAGTCATGTTGAAGACTCTGCAGGTATTGCTGGATCAGTTTGAGGATATGGATTGTGTTCGTTGCAGTGCGTTTGCATTAGAAGGTCTGGCCCCGGGTAGTGATCTTGATTAGTGGAGATAGTGCATGGGCTTGAGAGTCCCTGCGATGAGAGTCAGAGTATATGTGTTGGATGGATAGCGGATACGCTAAAAGGGTGGTGTAGCGTTGGGCGAGCACCGTGGCACTTGTTGGAGTGGCAATATGGCCAAGTGGATTCCTTGGAAAAGGAAGTGAGAGAGGTGTGTAACTCCGAGAGGGAGTGCAAGTTCACGGAAGTGAAAGTGGCAAAGCAGAGTTATGATTTGAGTAATCCGAGTATGGTTTCTGAGCAGCGTGTTTGCGGCAGTGGAATTGAAGCACATCCGGTTTGGGATGTCTGCTGAGTTCGCGGAGGGAATTCCACAGGTGTAGAGCCAAGAGACTCGGAAGGGATGCGGCGGGAGAGTCTTGGGCTCTCAGTGTGATTCTGATCAGGGTATTGGATATGTATTAGTGGTTCATCCTGGGGGATGTTGGAGGATATCATCAGTGTATCAGGTTTTTCCCAACCCGAGGGTGCTGGGGAAGTTCAGCATGTGTATGTGAATGCAAGAGGAGAA
Organism: Lactuca serriola; assembly: GCF_051521515.1. NCBI lineage: Eukaryota > Viridiplantae > Streptophyta > Magnoliopsida > Asterales > Asteraceae > Lactuca > Lactuca serriola. Next base: position 39,864,496 of record NC_136408.1, on the reverse strand, counting down.
CTCGTGGGAGTTGCTCTGAGATTGAGAATGGGTCTTTCCGTCGTCGCGGAATGGATAGAGTGGGATTCGGATCGGGGATCCGATAGTTCATGGCTTTCGAAGCCCTTATGGGTCGAGTGAATGTTGAGATTTGGGGCAGTGATGCGTCATGGGTAATTCGCGGTTATTGAGTGTGATTATCAGAGAGTACAGCCGGTGCCCGGCTCAAGACGGTGGTCAGGACACCGTAAGGAAAGAGAAAGTGTGTTTGAGTTTTGATGGGTATGCCTTGAGGGACTTGGCCCGGTTAAGGCCAGGCGGCACGTTGTGGAAGTATCATTGGGATTGAATTGTTGTAGGCTTCGAGGACGAAGCCTAATTTAAGTGGGGGAGAATTGTAACATCCCGAAATATTAAGAGTAGAGTGGAAGGGCTAAAAGAGTAAATTGGGAAAGAATGACTCGGCGAGTCCATGGGTGGACTCGGCGAGTAGAGTCGCGACTGGGTCGCGTGTTAAGTAGCCGACTCGGCGAGTCAGTAAGATGGACTCGGCGAGTAGGCAATGAGTGGAGAAAACCCTAATTCTCGGGGTTGAGCCCTATATAAAGATCATTATGTTTTCCTCCCAGCCTCTTTGTTCCCCCCTTGAGTTCCAGAAACCCTAAAATCGTGGAGAAGCACCATTGTTGAGCAAATTAGAGCTTGGAGAGGTGGTTGTTGAAGAGATTCCAAAGAAGAAGAGGCTTGGATCAAAGGGCTTTGCAAGGATTCGGGATAATCTTCTTCTAGAGCTTCCTTTTGAGGTATCTTTCCATTGTTTGAGCTGCTATTGTCTAGATTCTTCATTTTGGGGGTGTTGAGATCATATCCTTTGGATGTATTGGAGTTTAGAGGCTAGATCTGAGGTTGCTACCTTAGATCTGGGATGGAGAAGAGTTAGAATGCATGAAAGTCCCTATGTTGAGTGTTGGATGAAGCTATCTTGTCCCTAACCTTAGCCCTAATGTGTAAAATGCATAGATCTCTTTGGATTCACGTAAAGTTTGCCACTTTACGTGATGGATGAGTTGTAGGAGGCTAGATCTATGTTTTGGAGCAATTGCATGGCCTGGAGTGCTTCTGTATGGATTCAGACCGGTGGTACTCGGCGAGTCACATGGGTGGACTCGACGAGTTGCTTGAAGATGGCCTGGAACTCGGCGAGTTGTATGAACAACTCGGCGAGTAGGATGAAGATTGCCTGGAACTCGGCGAGTTGTATGAACAACTCGGCGAGTAGGTTGAAGATAGCCTTAGACTCGGCGAGTCTGTTCTTGGGCTCGGCGAGTCTTGTCGAAGAGTCCCAATATTTTCTGGTCGAGTCGAGAATCGGTGAGTCAAAGGATGACTTGGTGAGTTATGTGCGAGTGGACTCAGAGTCGTTGAACTCGACGAGTCTCGGGGTGACCTGGCGAGTTAGTTCGTGGTTTGAAGGAAGTTCTGATTATGGGAACTCGGCGAGTCATAGGGTTGACTCGGCGAGTAGGGTCAGTCAGGGGTTGACTTTGACCTTGTCTTTGACCAAGGGTTGACCAGTGGCTTCCAGGGGCATTTTGGTAATTGTTGATTGTTGTTTTGAGTTCAGTGCATTGGCGGTTGTCCAGTGGTGGAGATCGTATCAGTGATCGGAGCAGTTCGGGTTATCTGTTCAGTCGGCAGTTTCGAGGTGAGTTATCCTCACTATATCAACAGGGTCTAAGGCACCAAGGCCGGCCCTTATCGGATTGAGATCCGGGTAGTTGTTGTTATGTTGTTGCTATGTTATGTTTGCATCCTGAGAGCTAGGATGGTATATAGAGACCTGTTTGAGATCGATATCCTGAGAGATAGGTGATGCTATGCTAGTGACCTGTTAGGTCGGTATCCTGGTTAGGGGGATGAGATGCTATGTGATCTGTTTGATCTGCTTGTTGACTGTGAATTGTTATATGATTGTATGTATATGTGCACATGGTTGTTTGGACTGGAGTTGGGTTGAGGCGGGTCCTGCTGTGTGCGGTAGGCCAAGATACCCAGGGCGGACCGGTTGTCCCGAAGGCCCAGCGAGCGGCCCGGATAGGCTGTAGGCCCCGAAAGGGCGGACCAGACGTGCCGAAGGCTCGGAGAGTGGACCAGAGAGACTGAAGGCCCGGTGCGGGCAGACCAGTCATACCGTAGACTCAGAGAGTGGACCAGGTGGATTGAAGGCCCGGGAACGGGCGGACCAATCACACTGCAGACTCGATGTATGTGGATAGACTCGGAGGGTGGACCAGGTGGACTGTAGGCCGGTGCGGCGGACCAGTCACACAGTAGACCCGAAGTGCATGGCTGTTCTATGATCGGATATGTTATGGCATGTTATGCATGTATGGTATTTGTGGTTGGTATTTTGGGGATATCTCACTAAGCTTTCGGGCTTACAGTTGTGGTTTCATGTTTTTCAAGTTCTTCTGGAGACTGTGGCAAGGCGAATGCGTGATCGTACCGCTCCTCATGATTTCGTAGTATTGTGATTCTGGGAACACGTTAAATGTTTTGTATTGAAAACCTTTTTGTAAAGATTTAATGGAATCGAGATGTTTTTGAAATTAAAATTGGTTGTATTTTTCGGTCGTTACAGTGATTATCCGGAAGTATTTCCCGAAGATCTTCCTGGATTACCACCTGATAGACAAGTGGAGTTCAGAATAGACTTGCTACCAGCAACCACGCCAATAGCAAAAGCACCTTATCGATTAGCACCGACGAAGATGAAGGAGCTGATGATGCAACTTCAGGAGTTATTGGACAAAGGTTTCATTAGACCTAGTTCATCGCCCTAGGGAGCTCCGGTGTTATTTATGAAGAAGAAAGATGGAAGTATGAGAATGTGCATCGATTACAAAGAGATGAACAAGGCAACAATAAAGAATAGATATCCGTTGCCGAGGATTGATGACCTATTTGATCAATTGCAAGGTTCGAGCTATTTCTCGAAGATCGATCTAAGGTCAGGATATCATCAGCTAAAAGTAAGAGAGCAAGATATAGAGAAGACTGCATTCAGAATGCGATATGGACACTACGAGTTCTTGGTTATGTTGTTTGGACTAACCAATGCTCCGGCAACATTTATGGATTTAATGAATAGGGTTTTTAATCCGTTCCTTGATAAATCCGTGATAGTGTTCATAGACGACATTCTAATTTACTCGAAAAGCCAGGAGGAGCATGGCAGACACTTGCGAGAAGTGTTAGAAGTCTTGAAGAAGGAGAAGATGTATGCAAAGTTCTCTAAGTGTGATTTTTTGGATTCGTGAAGTCCAATTCTTGGGTCACGTGGTCAACCAAGAAGGGATAATGGTTGATCCAGCAAAGATTGAAGCTGTGATGAAATGGGAACAACCGAAAAGTCCCACGGAGATTCGAAGCTTTTTAGGATTAGCCGGATATTACCGAAGGTTTATCCAAGGCTTTTCTTCGATTGCTACTCCATTAACAGCTTTGACCCACAAAGGAGCTACTTATGCTTGGAGTGATAAGCATAAAGAAGCATTCGAGAAGCTAAAGAAGAAGCTATGCGAGGCACCGATACTTTCTTTACCCGATGGAGTTGAAGACTTCGTTGTTTATAGCGATTCGTCTGGGGTTGGATTGGGTTGTGTTTTGACCCAAAGAGAAAAGGTGATAGCATATGCGTCTCGACAGCTGAAAGAGCATGAAAAGAATTACCCGACTCATGATTTGGAGTTGGCAGCGGTAGTTTTCGCTCTGAAAATATGGAGGCATTACCTCTATGGCACGAAGTGCAAACTTTTCACTGATCATAAGAGTCTCCAATATCTCTTTAATCAGAAAGAATTGAATATGAGACAACGACGCTGGCTAGAGTTACTCAAGGACTACGACTGTGAGATACTTTATCATCCCGGTAAAGCTAATGTTGTTGCTGATGCTCTCAGTCGGAAAGTCAATCTTGAAAGGAAAAGGCCAAGAGCATTGATAATTGAAGTTGTCTCGACTATTTTGCAAAGTATAAAGAAATCTCAAAGCGAAGCTTCTGAGAAGAATGACCGAAAGGAGGAACGTTTGGGCAAAACGTTGGTGTTCGGTGTAAACAGTCATGGACTGAAGGTGTTCCAAGATCGGATTTGGATACCTAAGACAGGAGGAGTCAGAGATCTTCTGATGGAAGAAGCTCACAAAACCATGTACTCGATTCATCCTGGTAGCACTAAAATGTATAGGGACCTAAAACCCTACTACTGGTGGCCGACGATGAAGCTTGATGTTGCAAAGTATGTGGCTGAGTGTGTGACTTGTGCGAGAGTAAAGACACAACATCAGAAACCGTACGGGAGTTTAGAACCATTTCCTGTGCCTATGGGTAAGTGGGAAGACATTGCTATGGATTTTGTCACTAACCTGCCCCGAACAAAGAATGGTCACGACATGATTTGGTTGGTCGTTGATCGATTCACTAAGAGTGCGCATTTCATAGCAGCCAAGGAGAAATGGTCTATGGAGAAGCTTGCAAATTCTTACGTGAGGGAAATTGTGAGGCTTCACGGTGTTCCGTTAACGATTGTGTCGGATCGTGATAGCCGTTTCACCTCGAGGTTTTGGAAAAGTCTACAAGAGGAATGAGGTACCAAGTTGTGTTTAAGTACAACTTACCATCCGCAGACTGATGGTCAGAGTGAAAGAACGATACAAACACTTGAAGATATGCTGAGAGCATGTACCTTGGAGTTCCTAGGTAACTGGGATGAACATTTACCTTTGGTAGAATTTTCCTATAATAATAGTTTTCACTCGAGCATTAAGATGGCACCTTATCAAGCTTTGTATGGACAGAAGTGTCGTACACCGTCTTGTTGGCTTGAGGCTGGGGAAAAGCAGTTTATGGGACCAGAGATGGTTCATCAAACTTCTAAAAAGTTGAAAATAATTAGAGAAAGAATGTTAGCAGCTCAAGATCGTCAAAAGAGCTATGCTGACAAGAAGCGAAGACCGATGACTTTTGAAATTGGAGATTCGGTTTTGCTTAAAGTCTCGCCGTGGAAGGGACTTTATAAGATTTGGTAAAAGGGGAAAGTTGAGTCCAAGGTTTATTGGACCGTTTAAAGTTCTTCAGAGAATTGGGAACCAAGCTTACAAGCTCGAACTACCAGAAGAACTGAATGGAATCCACAACACTTTTCATGTGTGTTATTTGAGGAAGTTCACGGGAGAAGTTCCCGACATAATTCCAATTTCTGAATTGAGAATTGATGAGAACAAAAGGTTGATTGAAGAACCAGAGGCAATTGTTGACCGAAAGACTAAGAAGTTGCGACGCAAAATGGTTGGGTTAGTGCTTGTCCGATGGAAACACACGAATGGGCCGAATCTCACCTGGAAGACGGAGAGTGACATGTTGAGTCGCTATCCGCATTTGTTTGTTGATGTGTGATTCCGGGGACGGAATCATTCTAAGGTGGAGAGAATTGTAACGCCTGTGTTTCCGGGCTTGCCATTTTTCGCAATGTAATAGTCTAGGTTGACCTTTGTAACCCGTTTTGAAATAATAGAAGTATATTATTTGAGTATTATGTTTTTTGTGCTTAATTGCTTAATTATGTGGTTTGATTAATTAAGAATAAAAATAAGCGTCAAAATTTAAGTGTAAAATAAACTTGAAATCTTTGGTTAATGTTGTAGTAGTTGAAACGAGGTTTCCGAATATATATAGAACGCCCAAATCTGACTTCGTATGAGGAAGTTATGATTTATTGAAGTTTCGACTTAGCGGTGTGCAGCCTGAAATACTCGATTTGAGATCGAGCGGTTTTTAGTCGAAGCAATCTACACGAGGATCGAAGGTCTCGTTGTTGGTATCGAAGCGATAAAAAGTTAGGCGAGAACGGACGTCAAACGAAGAAGTTATGAATTTATAACGAAGTTTTTCTGTCCCGGCCTATTAAAAATAAATAATAAAAATAAAGTTAAAATTAGTCGACGGAGTCTAAACGAAAGTTGTAGAGCGTAGTCTCACCTTCGCGTGGATATAAAGAACGTCGAAAACAGAGTTCGTATGAAGAAGATATGAATTTCCGAAGTTTATTAAATATTTTGTATTTAAATTTAATTGAAAAATCCGGTATTATCCGAGGACGAGTCATCGGACTCATCCGAAGTACGCCCCGCGTACACCGAAGATGTCGACACTCGCAGCAAGTAGCTTCAGATGACGAACGCAGTGACGAATTCGGACCAGTACGCCCCGCGTACTCCGAGGCTCCAGCCTCCTATAAATAGGATGCGAGGGCAGTCGAGTTCTTTTGCTATTTTCTCTCTTCTCTCTCCCGTTTTGCATCGATTTGCGTGCCAGAAATACCCCGAAGCCCCGGTATTATTCTCGAGCCCCGAGGCAAGTCCCGAGATCCCAAAGATCCCGAGAAGTGCGGTTCCCGAGCGGAAGCTCTGCCCGCGAGAAGTTCGATTTTTGTGAAGATCTTCCAGGTCTGCTGAGATTTACTACTTCTGCAAGTCGTAGTGCTGTCTGATCATCTTCTGATCAAGTGAGTGTATACTACCTTTCATAAACACAATAATAATACAAGTATGGTTTGAGTGTATTAAGTATATTGGTGTTTATATGTGTGAATGTGTATTCACTTTCTTCTATCTTATAGATCTGATTATTTCTCTATGAAATACGTGTTATGTGTGTGTGTGCCTCATCTGTTATGTGGAATATGTATTGATTAAAGCATGCTATACAGGTTTTTAAACTATGTAGAAAAATGTATATTTTTATCTACTAATATGTTGGGTAGAACATGGGTAGATAGTTGGTGTGAAATAAACAGATGAAAGGCCTCGTTGTTGTTTGATTTAGTCATCTAGCGGAGTTTAGATGACGACCACGGACTTTTCTAGATAGTCTTGTGGAAACATTAGCAGGTTCGCCACCTGTAGGTGTTAATGAACTTGGGTGTTCATTCGCTGTACTCCATCCCCCTCATGGTTGCCTTATTTGACTTATATTGCTGAGGAACCCCCGAAGCATGTGTTGTCGCCCCGATGAAATATTCTTAGACTAGGTCCCTTATGTTAGTTGTCTTAGGGACATAAAGTGAGAATAACGGGAATGGATAATTGGGTTATTGTTGGTTGGTGGAAATTAAATATAATTATTTATTGTGGGTTGAAAACCCTATATGCTCACCAGGCTCCCACGCCTGACCCACTCAGTTTTATATGTATTACAGGAAGTGGCGCAAGAGCATGAGATGGATGAACCATCAAGTTGTTTTGTTTACAAGTCTGTATATGTATATATTTGTTGAATGACTTGTAATGTTATCGTTTATGATTATTGGTCTATATCGGAACATGACACCCCGAGTTTTGATTATATAATGAAAATACATTTCTTTTATGAAATGCTTTGGTAAACATTGTTTTATCATGTTTTGTTTTTTGGAACAAATTCCGCAACTCTTTCAAATCAAAAGGATTTACTCTAAAATTATTTAAAAGCATAAATGAAAATCGGTCTTTTCTGGCCGAGATTTTGGGGATGTCACATTGAACTATTCAATGGCATGTTTAAATCTCGATTGTGCCCTTCAAGTTTGTGACTGGGATGCCGAGGATCACAAACAAGGAGTGAATAACCATGCAAATTAACTTGGTACACTTAATGTTACAACCACCTAATCAATGTGCCGGTTAACCACACACGCTCCATTGATCTATGATTAACATCAAGCTACCCTTTGCCACATATTGTCAGTCCCAAATTAGTGTGTCGGTTAACCACACACGCTCCACTAACGATTTAACAAGGTGCAAAGTGCAATTTCATGGGTTAGCACCAAATTCATATTTTCCTAAAGTAACTCAGATTGGGAATTTAACAAAGTTTAGTTACTTTATATTTATCATTATACTTTTAATGAAGGGAGAATTAATGTCTTGTCTTACCCGTTCGGCTAACGACCCTCCACCAGTCAAGGAAGCGGTGGGTGAAAGTGGACACCCATTAAACTGTCATTTTATAGGCAGTAACCTTATACCCCCTTATAGACCGACTTCGTGAATGAGGCCTACTAACGGTAAGACTGACTTACTCTTATACACACACACACACACACACACATATATATATATATATATATATATATATATATATATATATATATATATTAAACATATAATATTATAATAGAATAAGGGTTGAATTTTAAACTTTTAAAATTATAGGGGTTGGAATTAAAGTATACATGGGGGTAACTTTACAAATTCCAAAACTTGAGGACAAGTTATGGAAGACATAAAACTATTTTATGATGACATTAAAAATATTACCTTTCATTTTTCATAACCTATGAAACTTAATGAACTTTTAAATGGAAAAACTATTCATCTTCCATAACTTGAGGACAAGTTATGGAATTCATAAAAACCATTAAGATCAAATATACCAATTAACACAATAATCAAATAAATTTTCTATGATCTAGATCAAACTCATAAGTAAAGATAATTCACATCAACAATTTTCAAAAATTAGTTAATCATATAAACTAATACAAATCTTGAAACTTTGACAATTATCCTTAATTTGGATGAGGATAATCATTACCATAGCATCAAAATCAAATTTTATGAGCAAAAACATTTTGTGGTAATGATCCTAATCCAAAATAGGCCAAAAAACTCGAAAATCTGCATTCAGGACCGCCAACTCGTCGAGCCCCTTGATGCACTCGACGAGTCCAAGACAATCTTCAAGCAACTCGTCGAGTCACCTAGTGGACTCGGCGTGTCCGGCTGACAGAATGCAGAAAAATCGATTTTTTTTGCTTTGAAAACCAATAATAACATCAAATATAATAGAAAACAACTCATGGCTCTGATACAACTATTGGGTTTTGTATACTACAACATCCTATGGTGTACATACAACCCTAAATGCCTTGGATCTATGTTTTCTCTAATTATACATGTAATGGTATTTCCAAAGCATTAAGCCTATACCTAGCATGCAATTGACATAAATAATATGAAATACTAGTTGAGATGACATACCTCATATGTATCTTGAAACCTTGTTGTATTTGACCTTAAGAGCTTAGCACCAAAACTATGAATGCCTCAAATGGCTCACAAATCACCTAGGACAAAGGTGACTCTTGAGAGAGAATCTCCATGCACTAAAACACCTCCATGAACTCTAAGAACTAGAAGTGGGCGTTTTTAGGCTATGGAGTATGTATTTATATGTAGGATTTCAAGAGCCATGGGTATAACCCAAATCCGTACCCATGGTTTCTATGATCCATGGCTCATGTGGCCTAATTCTTTATATGTCCATACATAAACTTGGTCCAACATGGATCATAAGCCCAACACATATAAATATAACTAATTACCATAATTAGTCCCCATAGATTTAATTAGTCTCTTTTGATCACTAAATTAATTTCAAATTAATTCTTGATCAATACTAATTAAAACATATGATTTCATATTAATATATTAGAACTTATAATATATTAATAAATCATATGTAACCTTTTTCTCAAGAGTTCATCCTAACAAATTGTCTTGGTGTTATGCCAACCCAAATGGACAATGCTACTCTCGGGTCGAGTACATACCAATAATAGTTATGGGCTTAGACACCTAATCCAACATAACATTCTCTATTGTATGTATGGTATGTAGTATTTTGGGGTACTCACTAAGCTTTGTGCTTACGGTTTTGTGGTTTAAACATTTTCAGGTACTTCCAGTTCCAAAAGGAAGAGTTTGACTCGACTGAACAACATCCCTGATAGCTTTTCCGCACTGACTGTTATTGTATTACTCTGATGTTTGAAAAATACATTTTACTCTGATTGGTTTTAAACAAATGGTTGTACGGAATTGATGATTTAAAAATGGAAATTTTTGTTGGTATTTTTGGGACGTTATAGTACGAGGTGTTAGACTCCGGACCTAATTCCTACCAACCACCCACAGCTCCAGAACGAAAATAAATGCTCTGGAATATCGTATTCCGGAATACGTTGACCGAGTCAAGTTGGGAATGTTTTTACGTACTCCGAATTATTTTTATTAACAAAATCGTTTATAAAAGTTAGTTGAATGAGTTTCCATTTTTATATATAATTTTATAGCAAGTTAGCTCTATGAGTGTATCTTATTCGATAAGTTTATCAAAATCATTTCACCAACTATCAAATAAGTAATAGTTTATTTTATGAGTGTGTCTTAGTTGTATAATTGTAGTGAAGACCACACATTTGACTTCATATGAATATGCTAACCCAAATATCAAAATAGGTAGTAGTTTATTAATTTAATTTAAATTTAATTTTCGTATTCTCGAACCTCACATTTCGTTTACATGCATTTCAATAAATCATGTTTGCTTGGGCATATTATTGATTAAAGTGGACTTCTACAAATCGACAACAATTTTGACAATACATTTTATTATTTGGTGGTTGGGGCATCCATCAATAATCAACACTATTCTTCAATTACAAAAAGAAAAACACAATTAGTTGCTCAAAACACCAAATTCAACAATAATATAAGAATCTCATAAGAATTAGAGTGTATTAAAGCACAACTGAGCCTTAGAGTGTATGAAAGCACAACTGAGCCTCAACCAAAGGATAAGGGGACTGACCGATTGTTACCATTGATGACCCTCGAGCATAAGATTATGCTTGCGAGTCCATCATACTCCAAATTTAAAATCCACAAGGCTTTCACAAGATATTATAACATAACTATTTCTAATGGTGTAACAGTAATCATGTTAAAGAACTTGTACAATGAATATCATGTATTTTAAATATGAAACGTGTCAGTGATTTAGTGTCATTAATATTTTAGTGTAGTCAATATTCAATTCGAGACATGTGGAATACCTTTTGGTTATGTTCCGAGACAGCATGTGCAAAGTGCACACCCAAATATAAGGACTCTAGAGCGTAGGGGTCTAGGGGCAGTTCCCCTGGTGGTGTTCCAATGGGCATCTCTCCTAGCAGGGTCCAAGCTCCAAGGGGCAAATTCCTGTTAATCCATAAGGGAAAAATGCGAGAGCGAGATTTTCTAGCACACAACGCAACATTTACATCCATTATAAAAGGGGAGTATTTTCCTTCATAGCAGTCGTTACCCTTGTATATAAGAGGAATATGAACGTTGCAGACAATAGAACATCTAGAGAATAACTGCGTCTTCTCTCTGCACTTTATCTCTAGAAAACACATTTAATTGTAAAGTATTTATGTGTTTTATAAATTGAAATAAACATGTATTCCATTTTGATTTGTTCGTGGATTATCGCAAATCGGATTTCATGATACCCAAGGTAATTGAGTCGAAATCATAGATTTTGAAAAGTATTTCTCATACACGATCCGTGAATTATCCAAGTGATTATGTCGATATTCGAAACCCAAAATCTAACAAAATGTATAATAGACAAGCTAGAAATATTTTCATCTGTTATAAGTAAATACATCTCCGATCAATCGGAAAAAACAAGACCAGAACACGGACTTTAAAGATAAAATCCCGACACACTTGTTTATATGTGACCAAAAAATATAAGACCAAATATAAAAGGGTTAAAAGATTTCTACACTATAATCCTTTCCTCTATTACCTTTCCTGAAATATCAAACAAACCATACAAACAAAAGTCTTTTTTCTCTACTTACATTTGCCCTAGGCCTACCCATCAACAGTTAGAACTTATTTTTTCTATTGTTGACGTCATCATATACTCTCACTCTGCAGTTATTCTATTCCGTAGCTACTTTACTCATCTTCACCAGCCGGAATATTCAAATCCGGAAGCACAAACTCATCACCTTCACCTTGTTGTTGCAATTGCATATCCATCTGTAACATAACAATGGAATGTAATCAGCGATTCCATTCCCCATACCAAACCGATCCTTTAATTTATATGCATTTCAATGGGTGTTTGATATTTACCTTCATTTTCTTGAGGCTCTCGTTTTCGTTTCTTTGTTTCTCAATTGTAGCTTGCAGGGTTGCTAGTTGCTGCATTAAAAAGAAATATAAAAATTAGCTTAAATAATCGATGGTGAATGGGTTACAAGGTAGTAGCTACGAGATGAATTTATCGTACTCTCTTTAGTTGCTTTCTTTCTTTTAATAATAACGACTCGTCCTCTTTAAGTTCAGCCAATGTCTACAAACATCAGAAAAAAAAAAAAAAAGATAAAACGAGATAAGAACTCCATTGATGAGACACAGGGGATCATGAGGTGCATTGTAGAAGAAAGAATTACCTTCTTTTTTCTTGGCCTCTTGGTAGGGGTTGTTTCATTTGGTCTTGCAACCTGAAAAAAATAACGAAAACAAAAGGTTTAGAAAATAAAGTGGGACCCACAATAATCTTTTATCTTTGATTTTTACGAAATAAAGAGGATAGGGGTATGCCCCTACAATATGCAAACAGTTGTCTTATTTGAAAGGCAATATGTTTGTCTTGTAACACGTAGAAACCAATGCGTAGCTTAGGATTAAAGTCAAAGACACTCCCAAGTTCCAACAAAAAAGTGCATTTTAGAATTTAAAAGAATTTGGAGACTGCTTTTTTTCTCATAATTTAACCCCTTCGATATTTATTAAAAATAAACAAGAATCTTTCTTTTTCAATCTTTACTAAAATAAAGTACTAAGAACGTGATATCTGTCTTTCTCTTAAAATTTTGAAATAAGAATCCTTTGGGGAATAATAAAATCACGAATTTGAACCTGAATCAAGCCATTTAACATTACTCCGAAAGGAAGTGTAAACATTTCAGTTTGTCTTTTCTAGAGCAAAAACTGGCAAATACTTTAACATTACTCCCATTTATGCATCACATTTTCTAAACGATTAATGTAACAAACTTACCATTTTAACCATATTAAATATACAAAAATTTACCTTATTTTACCATTTTACGTAACATTTTATATTACATAGAAAAGTTAAGATATCTTGTTTAAAAAAAAAAAAAAAAAAAAAAAAAAAAACTAGAACTTCTTTTAATTAGCCACTGTTATAAAAGAAACTTTATAATATAAACACACAATATTTCCAAGATAAAATATCATGTGATGAAAGAAATCTTGCTTTTAAAGATTGGGTAAAAGCTGAAAGCACATAACTCATCATTCATCAACAACAAAAGCAAAATTTAATTCGTGATAACTATTTTTATCAATTACTATATTATTTCATAAAAGAAAAAGAAAGAAATAATTTGACTGTATATAAATGGTTTGTATTTTTATTAAAGGAAAAGAAAAAAAAAAAATAAAGAAATCTTGTGATGCACGAACCATTTATGATTTATTTCACAAGGATTCTAAATTCTCTAATGGGCTGGGACCAAACCAATCTGATGTTTATAAAAGGATAAGGGCTAAGGTAACCTACCACTATAAAATTAATTAAATAACAGACACAATCCACACCCTTAAAAGTGTAGAAACAACATCCTCGCTTTTGACTTTTTCAACGATCACATGGAATTCCTTTTATGACTAATAGAAATGAACAAGGAGATACGTTTGCACACAAGTCCCAACACCGCGACACACTGGATTACAACCCTTCTTCTTCTTCCACACACCCAATAAAGTGCACAACTACTCGCACCAAACACTCCCACACACACACACCCTTAAACTTGCCACGAAAACACGCCATCGACAGAACTCGGATATACCCACAAGTGGAATGACGAAAAAGCCCCTAAGTGTTGTTTTGCGGTTTTGGTCGAGTGGCCCTCGTCTTTTTCAACCAAATCTAGATGGGTATTGACTTTGACGGAGGGTGTACACGAGTCATGAGTTTGTGAACTACCAAAAACGTATGAATTGACTAAACTATCCTTTGGGAGGAACTAGGAAGGGTAATTTCGTAAGAGTGTGGGAGAAAAACGTGGAAAGTCGTTCGATTTCTGACTCTATGCGTCGAAGGGAAGTCACCTGCTTCTCCTTTGGAACAGTATTTATTTATCATTTAATATATAATTAATTACTCATGGGGTGTATTAAAAAGGTGGAAAAAGGGTAGAAAAGTATCATGAGGGGCAATTCGGTCAACGGTAGAAAATGGTGGAATCTGACGGCATCGGAAGTATACATAATATACACAACCGATGAGATCTGAGTTCAGTGGTTCTGCATGGGACGAGGGTAGAATGGTAATTCAACAAACTGAAAAACCGGTAAAGTGGGGTGTTCGATCTGACAAAAATCCTAAACCGGTGACCTGTAAATCAGGCGACCTACAAGGGGTATTATGGGGAATACTGATTAATAACCGTACCGAGAAACACGAGAAACGAATGAGAAGAGCCACGCGCCACCGTCTAAAACCAGCTGAACGACCGAAAACAAACCATACACACCACCACGATAACACAACAACGTATAGACGTAAAAGAGTTGTGCAACGTACAAACCTTAGATCTCGAAATATCGGAGCGGTTTTGAATTGGTTTGCTGGACTCCTCGATACCGCCGCCGCCGCTGATGGAAGTGGCACCGCTCCAGGACAACGGAGTGGTAGGGCTAGCTCTAGCGGCAGGAGATTTCTTAACGGCGGCAGGTGCCACCACAACCTGTGGTCTGGAACGGCGCTGACGGATGCTCCAACCAAGTGGAGGCGACTTGTGGTGCGACGCCGACGCCGGTTGACGGAGTGTGAATAGAACCTGAACCACCAAGTCCGTGTCATCCATGGCCGCTGTCACCCAGTTATCATCACTCATGTTATCGATTGCGAGATTGGAAGAGAGAGAGAAAGAGAAAGGATGAGAATGGTGCTGGTGGCAGAGAGAAAGTAGGGAAAATAATAATGGGGGTTAGGGGTGGGCTTTATATGTATTTATTATGTGTGTATGTGTGTATGTGTGTGTGTTTTGAAGAAAGAGTACATATGGTATTTGTTGGTGTAGGAACGAATGGGTGGAGCTTGGTGTGATGAGGGAGAGGTGGGTCCCACTTGTAGTTGAGACGTGGAACTGACCGCCCTCTTGCCCTTTTTCTTCATTTTTTCGTCTGCGCGTTTTATGCACAAATGGAAAGTTCAGGGTGTTAACTTGTAAATTTACCAAATTGGCATTACCTACAAATTTGGAAACTATCCAAGTTTTAGGTTTGAAAGAAAATACTATACGATGATTTGAGTTTGTTTTATTGTAATTTGTATAGAGAAATCGTAATTTGGGTTACGTAAAAGGGTAATTGGGCTGCCAAAATGGGTTTCAAAAAGGCCATAGTGCTCCTTCTATTTAAGGTAAAGAAAAAAAATTATTACTCATCTAACATCTTTGTATTAGATGTTAAAATAAGGTTGAAGACAACAATAATAGAAGGAATATAGTAAGTTTTTAAGTTTGTTACATTTGTATACTTTTATAATTATGCTAAATTTCATTTTTTTTTTCGGTATTAAAACATTTCTATTTGTCAAATGGGATTCTCGCATGATATTACACATGTGACATTTGTGAAAAATATCATTTCCACCGAGAAAAATCTCATTTTCACAAGCATAAACTTAGATGCGAAAATCCTAGATCCACCTATGAAGATAAGGTTACTTAACCAAGGGTTTTGAAGCGTCACAAGGTCTTCTTGACGTGTAGTTAGGTTGTGTTTGGCGCGCCACAGTTAACTGATAAGCTAGTTTATTTTTGGGAAAATGACTCTTGAGGGTAATTAACTTTTGCGTTTGTACTCATTTGGTCCCTTTTCTTTTTTTTTGTATTCAATATACCATCGAACTTGTTGTTGGTGTTTACCATAGCCCTTTTGACCGGCTTTTGACCTGTGATAGCCGGTCAAAGGGTTATGGTGAACACAGACAACAAGTTCGATGGTATATTGAGTACAAAAAAAAGAAAAGGGACCAAATGAGAACAAATGCAACAGTTGGTTACCCTCCTGATTCATTTTCCCTTTACTCATTTACAACAAATCTCACATCATTTCCTACTGATATTAATGACTTTTATGAGATTCATTCTTGCTTCTCTTCAAAACATAACCTACGAAAGGACATTATTCATACATGTACAACTTTGTAATACACTTGAATATTTATTAGGGGAATCTTGACTAAGCAGGCGCATTTCATGACTACATTTACATTTCCAATCAAATGATTTATCGTATCATGGATTCTAGACAAGTCTACAAACGAGTGGAATCACAAGTGCTATGATTTTTGAGTTTACTTAGCTTTAAGATCGAACTCATGGGATAAGATACAACATCAGTATGTACAATACAATGGTGTATTGTACATACTGATGTTGTATCTTATCCCATGAGTTCGATCTTAAAGCTAAGTAAATTCAAAAATCATAGCACTTGTGATTCCACTCGTTTGTAGACTTGTCTAGAATCCATGATACGATAAATCATTTGATTGGAAATGTAAATGTAGTCATGAAATGCGCCTGCTTAGTCAAGATTCCCCTAATAAATATTCAAGTGTATTACAAAGTTGTACATGTATGAATAATGTCCTTTCGTAGGTTATGTTTTGAAGAGAAGCAAGAATGAATCTCATAAAAGTCATTAATATCAGTAGGAAATGATGTGAGGTTTGTTGTAAATGAGTAAAGGGAAAATGAATCAGGAGGGTAACCAACTGTTGCGTTTGTTCTCATTTGGTCCCTTTTCTTTTTTTTTGTACTCAATATACCATCGAACTTGTTGTCTGTGTTCACCATAACCCTTTGACCGGCTATCACAGGTCAAAAGCCGGTCAAAAGGGCTATGGTAAACACCAACAACAAGTTCGATGGTATATTGAATACAAAAAAAAGAAAAGGGACCAAATGAGTACAAACACAAAAGTTAATTACCCTCAAGAGTCATTTTCCCTTTATTTTTCGAGCTATTTTAAGTTGTTATTTTTGGCAAACCAAAAAATAGTTTATCAGCTACCTTATTAGTTAGCTTTTTAAAAAGCTATTTAGACTAGTTTTTTAGAAGATTTTCCAAATATACCTCTTAATTAATTATAGAAACACATTCTTTTAAATATCATTTTATGTCATTTTATATTTTTCAGTTAGTTTTTCAGCCAGTTTTACCAAACGACATTTTTAATTAACTAGTTTTTCAGCTATCAGCTAACTTTTCAACTAGTATGCCAAACATAACATTAATCTCCAAACATAGCATTAAAAAAACCCGCATTTTTTTTAATCTCAGGGTCAATTTGTCATTTGAACAACTAGAGTTTTATCTGATTATTGGATTTGGATTCAGCCGTATTCCAAGATAAAATAGGGAATTAAAGTTCGTTATCTTGATGTTTTGGGAAAGTGTGTTCATCGAACAATTTTAAATATGCATTTGATATTAGTTTGGTGGGTATGGGAAGAAGAATGGTTCGGCAAGAGTAAGGTGGAAGGTGACTTGGAGCTCGGCAACTCGAGGAACACTGCCCCCTCACCTCAGCATGTCGAGGTTTTCTGTGGAACTCGGCAACTCTTCACCGAGTCTCTCTTTGGCAACTGAAGAAGATGACATGAAAGGGGTGGTGGCCTCGGTAGTCTCGACACCACTCCTTAGACGATTGAAAGAAAGTGTTCATCACATATCGTGCATTGGCCATCACATATCGTACAATGATACATCGGCCATTGAGAGATTAGTTTCATCATATTCTTTTTGTTGGATTTCTTGGATGTGATATCCTTCCTAATTATTACCATGCATAATATCCTAGTCAATAAAAATTTGGCAAAGTAACCACATCATTCTCAAAAAATAATCAAAATAATAAAAAATGGCTATTGAAAGTTCATGGCTTTTTCTTAATTTTATATCTAAATGAACGTATTTATCAACCATAAAACTATACTTTGATAATTATATCGAATGTACATCATTTCATACAATTATCATTCAAATTAATAAAATAAAGTCACGATTAATTAAGATATTAAACAATAACTTAAGTGCCTTCATACCAGATATAGGCATTACTAATTTACATGTCAATAAAAACGTACCACATAATACTATATAGCCATCTTTGTTCAAACATGCAATTAAAAATCATAAATTTCGTTAGACATATTATGTAGTATATTTTAGTTCAAATTAACTTATTTACGTATTTTACGAGTACGATAGAACTTATTTAAAATAAATTTAAATTATTACATATAAATCTTATAACACCCACAAATTATCAAGGATATACCAAAAATAAGATGAAATTTCATCTCTCAACACTCAAGAATAATGTTTAAGATTTTCTAAGAACATATGTATAAATAACGTTGATAGATTAATTAAATAAGAGTAATAGTGAATGGCATTAATGGACCAGCTATATTGGCATATTGCTATATCTAGTATAAGTTTATTTATCACCAATAAAACTTTATATCGTAAGAAATTCCAGCATGCAACAATGAATAACCTATCTGTAAGTCTGTTTAATTATTATTTTTTAACTGCCGTTCTAAAAAAAAATATTATTTTTTAACTGAATAATTGTGTTATCATTAAATTTTTAATTATCTTTAGAAGCAAACTCATCGTCCGACAAAAAATTGTTAAATTACTTATATTGAAGTTATATCATGTTTATTCGAAAGATGGCCATCTTTCGATAACTTTTTGATAATTTTTAGTTTTTAAATTATTTTTCTCAAGTTCGAACTAAAAAGAATGTTTGGTAGTACGGTTTTCAACTATTATCGGAAGATTTCCGACTATATTTTTATAAACTTTTATAATTATGGCTATATTTCTATAAAACTTCAAATTACATTATGATACCTATAAACTCACATATATTCTCAAATGTTTAATTTGATGATAACTAATATATTTAAAAAAAAAAAAATTCTCTTTAAACTATATTGTAACTAAATTACTAAAATACGTATTTGAAATCTGTGTCATAATCGATCTCCTTATTCACAATATGGTTATTCACGACCTGAATTCCTTGACGCTTCATATTTTGCATCAATTAGGAAAACCCGGTGATTGCATATTCCTAATCGATGGTTAAACAATATACTTTATCATCTGCAATCTATTTAAGAGATATGTGATTATTCTCTTCTAAACAATTTTCTTCTTCCTCTGGTTCTTCAATTACAGGTAAAATCACGGAAAAAATAATGGTTGTCGATATTTTATGAGGATTCAAGTAGTAATAGCAATGTGGAAAAAAGGTAATCATCATATCATATCATATTATAATATAAATGAATCTTTTTTTTTCACCGCATTCATTTGAAACTCTTATGGTTTTTCAAATTGTTTCTAATAATATTGTAAATTAGTAAATAATGTTATATAAATACAAACTCTCAAAAACCGTAAACCTTATGTTCTTGAGGCTCTTGGAGCTCACTTGCTAGCTTTTGGTGATTTTAAAGGAAGTAGAGGAAGATTTTTTGCAAGAGACCAGCAAGCAACACACCCTAACCTCTGAAAGCATCTTGTTGGACCTTTTGTAAGGATCTTGCTCCAGTCTTTTATCTTTTTCATAGAGATCAAGAGTTATTTTGCTTAATTAACTCTTTCATTCTTGAGTGGAGAAAAGAGATAAAGTTTGCAAATTTATGACTCTTAGGAGTCCCAATGACCTTATATCTCATAGATCTGAGAATTTGTTGTGATTTGGAAATCTTTCATGAGATTTGGGTCCCTTTCCTCTTTTGACCTGGATTTGAGGAAGGACATGCATGGGGCAAGCATGTCTATAAAGTTTACATTTTTAGAGATCAATATGACCCCTAAAAGCTTTTTGAAAACTTTGGACTTGTATCTCATGTGATTAAGGACTTAAAGGATGTGTTAAACATCTTTAATGGCCTTTAGAACCTAGGTTTTGAGATATTGTCTTAATGGATAAAGTTGGAAACTTTATCCATCGAGACATTGGGAAGGAGTAGAGCTAGGCTTTTGATCCCCTGAAAATGAGTTAATATCATTTTAACTTAAATTAGCCATTTAGACTGGTCCCCATGGTGTGGCACTAGGTCGCCACGACATGGCGACCAGAGGCCAATCGACTGTCTTGTGATTTTATGCCTACGGCGTGGCCAAGGAAAGCCACAACATAGAGGAGTGTTAATGATGTGGACCATGTCTTTGACCTTTTACTTTTGACCTGAGTTAACTTTTGGCCAACTCTCAGTTTTTTAGGAAGTGGATTGAGAGTGTGCCTTGTATGATTTCCTAGGTAGGAGTATAGCACCTGTATTTTTGGCAGAGAGAGAAAGAGCGGTAGCAGTTGAGTATTAACTAAGTGGTGAGTCTCTTCACTGTACTTGAGGGTCAAATGCACCAATACCGGCTCGCTAGATTTACTCGTGATAAATTCCATGAAGTAATTCTCTGAGCGTGGGTTAATCCAATAATTAAATTCTCTATTTCAAAGTACTCACGAATATTGTAGCAATATCATTTCTATGTCTAAAACCCTTTAGACAATCTACAACTCAATTCATGACAATCTAGATCCACTACTTACTTCCAAAAGTATGATCGATTGTAGATGTCTGAATAATCTAATTATTCGGGAAGTAAAACATGCAAAATGAAACACAAAATAAATAATAGATAGAAGGTAGTAATCTAAAGATCCATTTGCAGTAACTGTCTTACGACATGGTACATTGTCAACCAAATTCTAAACTTGATTGTCATACATAGACTTGATCTCGATGTCCATTGCCTCTTTCCACTTGGCTGACTCAGGGCCTGCCATGGCTTCCTTGTAGTTAGTTGGTTCATCCAAATTT
Source organism: Lactuca serriola (assembly GCF_051521515.1). Classification (NCBI taxonomy): domain Eukaryota; kingdom Viridiplantae; phylum Streptophyta; class Magnoliopsida; order Asterales; family Asteraceae; genus Lactuca; species Lactuca serriola. Next base: position 39,843,677 of record NC_136408.1, on the reverse strand, counting down.
ACCAGTGTACTATCACTAATAACCGTATCAGCTTGTGTGGTAATATGGAAACCATACAACTCTGGTTGTATTCTAACTCTAGTGGAATGCCTAAGAGGTAACAACTCATCAATTGGTTCAGCTGGAATTTTTTCCTCAGGTTAAGCCCTAGTATTTTCAAAAGTTCCTTCATCGTTTGAATCCTGAATTTCTTCAAGATCCATAGTACTCACACTATCCTCTTTGCATATGAGCTCTATCTCTCTCTCTCTCTCTCTCTCTCAAGACTCCCCTTCATGCTACAAAATCCACGTTCTCACTAGGTTTGTAGAACAAATATCCAAAGGAATTTTGTGGGTAGCCGATAAATATACATCTCTCACTTCGAGGTTCAAGCTTGTCGTGAGACTGTCGTCTAACGAAAGCTTCACAACCCCAAACCTTGATATGTACAAATGAGGGAACCTTCCATGTCCACATCTCGTGAGGTGTTTTGGCAACTTTCTTTGTTGGGACAAGATTAAGAATGTGGGCGACAGTCTCTAAGGCATACCCCCAAAAAGAGATTGGAAGTGATGCTTGACTCATTATGGAACGAACCATGTCCAACAAGGTTCGATTACGCCTCTTAGCTACACCATTAAGTTGTGGTGTCCTAGGAGGAGTCAATTGTGAAACTATTCCACATTTCTTGAGGTAGTCGTGGAATTCAATACTAAGATACTCACCGCCTCTATCAGATCTAAGCATATTCATCTTCTTGCCCAATTGATTCTCGACTTCTTGTTTGAACTCTTTAAACTTTTCAAAGGTTTCTGACTAATGCTTGATTAAGTAAATATAGCCATACCTGCTATAATCATCAGTAAAAGTCACATAGAATTGATTTGCATCCCTTGTGGTGGATCTGAAGGGCCCACACACATCTGTGTGTATGAGATCCAACAATCATTCACCTCTTTCACAAGAATCAATGAAAGGTGATTTTGTCATCTTTCCCAATAAACAAGACTCGCATGTGTCATCTGACCTTAAGTCGAATGATTCCAACACTCCATCCTTTTGGAGTTGGGCCATGTGTTTCTTGTTGACATGTCTAAGACGACAATGCCACAAGCACACTTTGTCTATACCATTAGACGAATCAATATGAAAAACACTATTTCCTAAATTGTCTACAATCATCATAGTTTCATACACACCATTTTTATAAGCAGAAATAGAACCATTCTTATCATCAAAAGAATATCTAAAACCTTGTTTAAATAAAGCATGAAATGAAATGATGTTTCGTATCATTTCTGACGAGTAGCAAAAATTTATTAAATCTAAACCTAGCCCACTACTAAGCACTAAGCTATAAACTCCAATCTTGGTGACAGATGAAGATCGTCTATTCCCCATGATCAAGTCCATCCTTCCACACTCCATATCCTTACTTCTTATTAGCCCCTACAAATCAGAACAAATGTGAAACTCATATCTTGTATCAAGGAACCAAGAATGAGAATATGATGAGTTATTAGATAAGATAGTGTAAATACCCACCGATGTTGGCTTCACCTTGCCATCCTTGATATCATACAATTATTTTGGGTAGCTTCATTTCCAATGCCCATTGTCATTGCAATAGAAGCAAGTGGCCTCCTTAGGGTCAAAGATAGGAGGAGCATCAGGACTGGATTTTCCTTTGGATCCTATACTTTACGACCCATCTTGAGACTTTCACTTCCAGTTTTGTTTGGGAGGACCTTTCCTCTGCTTCCCTTTCCATTGCTCTATGTCCAGAACATGTGCACTTGTAGGAGATTAAGCAATACCTTTTCCCTTCAATCCCGCTTCAGCTGTTCGAAGGAGGTTATACAATTGTGACAAAGTAGTTTCATTGTTGTTTTTTAAATGATAGGTCAATATGAACTGATCATAACAACTTGGTAGAGAGTTCAATACTATGTCGATTTCCAGCTCTTCGTCAAATTCAGATTGAGCTTGATTAGTCTATCCACGTATCGTTGCATTCTCAAAACATGGTTGTTCACAGACTCTTCATCCTTCATCTTACTATAAATGAGGGACTTTACCACCTCGTATTTTCTTGACGAGCTCGCTTATGGTATTTCTCCATAATGCCCTTGTTCATCTTGAACGGCCAGTAATCCTCGCAGTCAGTCTTATTGTTAGTAGGCCTCATTCACGGAGTTGATCTATAAGGGGGGTATAAGGAAATTGCCTATAAAATGGCGATTGAATGGGTGTCCACTTTTACCCACCGCTTCCTTAATTGGTGGAGGGTTGTTAGCCAAACAGGTAGGATATGACATTAATCTCTCATTAATAAGTATAATGATAAATATAAAGTAACTAAATATTTTTATAAATTCTCAATCTTAGTTACTTTAGGAAAATGTGAATAAGTCGTTAGTGGAGCGTGTGTGGTTAATCGGCACACTAACTTAGACTAACAAAGAGTGGAAATGGGTAACTCGTAAATTATCATTGATCAATGAAGCGTGTGTGGTTAACCAACACATTGATTAGGTGATAAATGACATCGAGAGTACCAAGCTAATTTGGATGGTTATTCACACCTTGTTTGTGATCCTCGGTATCCCAGTCACAAACTTGAAGGGCATAATCGAGATTAAACATGCCATTGAATAGTTCAATGAATCTCAAAAGATCTAGGAATTTCATTTCATTCAAAACCCAATTCATTTGAAATTTCGTTTTCATGGTGGAATTAGTAAACCATCATTTACCTACCTTCAAATAATTTACAATTGGATTACGGCATCCCTCTTCCGAATTATGAATTATTGTGTTGGGTCCTAGCCTTAATATTTTCTATTACATTTTATATTAAGGATTCCTTATCTAATCAAAAAATTTCCTTCTTCTTTTGCAAATGTCAACTTCCAACAACGCTTTCGGTTCCTCCAACAACAACTCTGCTAACTATTTCTCGCTCTTGAACATCTGCGCAAGGGTCACATTCGATGGTTCTAATTTCAATGATTGGTTCCGAAACATTCGAATGGCCTTGCATTATGAGGACAAGGAATACGTCCTCGACAAGGAGCTGAACGAGATAGACGAAACTGCACTAGCAAGTCTTCTCAAGACGTCGTACTAGCTTTGCCTTTGGGCATGGTATTAGCCAGCAACTTCCACCAACTTAATACCCCAATCTTCAATCATTTGACCGCAAGGACAATCTTCTTCTTGTTGCTACAGTTGCAACTATGAAACACCATCTCCATGTCGGAGATCCAATCCATGACTTCCACCGGGGTGGGGCTTCCAGCAAGACTCGGTGGCTTTGCTCCCATGAATTCCTTTATTTCCTTCATTTCCTACCTCATGGTTATTTCTTCTAACCACTTGGGGTTCTACTCGACTAACAGTCCTACTATAATTTCCTTCCTCTGATTGTTCTACATTCAACTCGGGTTGTTCAACAGGTGTTGTAGGCTCTCTATTATGTTGAATTAGGCGCCTTGTCTCTTCCATCTGACGATCCAACATTGCATGTATCATCTCCAATGTGATATGTTTAGGTGCAACTGCTACCTCTGGTGCACACTCAATCATGCGTGGCTCAAGCTGCTAGTTTCCATTAGGGTTCCCTAATCCATTATGCGTTCTTACCATGACGTTCTATACACCAAAGCAGACTTTTAGTGTATAGTGACGAGAATTTTGAGACAAGGAAGGTTTTTTTGACGTACAATTCTCCTTATTCCTCCAAAATATTATATGTCAGTTCTAATATCGTAATTAAACATTTAGAAACCTGAACACATAAAATTTCCTAATTCTAGGTCGGCAACATACCTTAAACTTTACCTACTAATGGCATCCTAGATAAGCAATCCTAAGGCATGCTATAGCATAACTCATTTAGCACATAAAAGCAAATTACGCATCTAATCCTAAAGTAAGCTAGTACTAGTGTCAATTTGGGTGTACTACATAGAATATAATACCCACACATCTAACGATCATCGTTTAACATTCTAAGTTTAAGTCTAGAAATTTTCTAAAATTCCTAGTTTGCTTAAACTAATGCTCTGGTACCAACTGTGAAATCCCCTTTTTACGGCCAGAAAAGACCAATTTGTTTATGCTTATTAAATCAGAGTATTCGTTAAAAGATTATTTATGCGGAATTGGTCCCCAAAAACATGATAATAATTTTATCAAAGCATTTTTGAAGAAATATATTTTATTTATAAAACTCGGGATGTCATCATCAATACATAAACATAAGCATAAACGGAGACTTACAATGTCTCATTATATTATCAGTCTACATCTCCTTGAATCTCTGATCATGCATGAAAATTTATACCATTACCTGTGATACAAAGAAGCTGAGTGGGTCATGTTGGGAAACCTGGTGAGTACATAGGGTTTTTAACCCATAATAATATAGTTAATATGGTTTATTATCAAACAATTAACCCAATTTCTCATCCCCATTATCTTCTTTATTCTTAAGGATCCACCCTAAGGTGTTGGATTATGTGTCTAAGCCCATAAATATTTTGGTATGTACTTGATTTGATTATGAGCATGGTCCTTTTGGGTTGCCTTCACCATAACAACTGATAGGATGAATTATAGAGAAAGAGGATTAATTATGATTTATTAACATTTTATAAGAATAATATATTAATTGAGAAATCCTATTATTTAATTAGTATTGATCAGAAATTAATTTGGAATTAATTTGGTGATAAAAAAAAAGACTCATTAAATTAATGGGGACTGATCATGTAAATCGGTAACATTTATAGTTTGGGCTTATGGACCTTATCGGTATAACGTGGACGAAATCTCTATGAGAGTCCATAAAGATTTCATCCAAGGCTTGTTCAATGGGAGTTCATATGTTGCTTAGGGCCTAAGCGAAGGGAATTAGGGTTTCCATGTTCAAAACCCTAGAAGCCTCAACTATAAAATGACCCCATTAGCTCCCAAAAACGGGACCAAGAGTTCTAAGAGAACCCTAGACGTTTTTGAAGCCTCCTCCTCTCTCTTATTCTTCTTTGTTGCTAGTGGTGTTTGTGACTCCATTAGAGGTGCAACATTTGAGGCATTAAGATTTCAAAGGTCAATGATATTCAAAGTGAACTTGTTATTGCTACATAACAAGAGAGGTAAGATCTAAACCCTAGTTTATATGTCAATTTTGATTGTTATATTCTAGTCCATAGGGTTATTGCTTTGGTATTCATAGTTGTGTGTTCAAATTAGAAAAACTTAGATCAAAGCAATTAGGGTTGCATGTACACCATAGGAATGATGTTATGCCCATAACGCAACAGTGGTATCAGAGCCTAGGTCGTTTTTCTATTGAATAAATGTGAAGTGAACTGCCAAAGACCGGGAATTCAAAAATCTTGTTGTCTGACTGGATGACTTGCCGAGTCCATGTATTGACTCGAAGAGTTCCATAGTGGACTCGACGAGTTGTGTGTTCTGGTGCCGATATTTTCGATTTTTTGGCCATTTTTTATTAGGATATTTACCAAAACTCGTTTTTCTTGCCAATTTTTTTTAGATTGGTATGGATATCCTTATCAAAATTGGTGGATTTTGTTAAGTATGGATAATATAGGATTATTATGATTCAAATATTTAACCTAGTAATTTTGAAAAAGTTTCAAATTACACCCTTTAGGTTTTATAGTTTAAATTAGAACTTAAAAGTTTTAGTTTTTGAAATTTAAATAGTTAAACCCTAATATTTTGAAAGGTTTCAAAATTTGTCCTCAAGTTTTGGAATTTAAAATTTAATTAAAAGGTATTAATTTTGAAATATTAAATTCTAAAACCCTAGTGTTTTGAAAAGTTCAAATTACACCCTTATGGATTTTATTAAATTAATTAAGAGTTTAATTAAAAGAGAGAATTAATAAATTCAAAATAATATGGTTTAAGATTAATCAAATTAAAAGTTTAATTTATTAATAGATTAAACCACCTAGTATTTTAAAAGTGTAAAATACTATCTTATACTATATAAAATTAAAAAGTCTAATATATTATATATGTATAAGTAAAAGGTCAGTCTTACTGTTAGTAAGCCTCACTCACGAAGTTGGTCTATAAGGGGTGTTTAAGGAAGCAGCTTGTAAAATGACTGTCATTGGGTATCCACTCTTACCCACCGCACCCTTTACTAGTGGAGGTTTGTTGGCTGAACGGGTAGGATAGGACACAACCTTCGATTATAATTATAAATAAGTATGAAGTAACTAAACACTTTTATAAATGTCCCAATCTTAGTTACTTTAGGAAAAATGTGAATTTGATGCTAATCCATGAAATTGCACATTGCACATTGTTGGTCGTCAGTGGAGAGTGTGTGGTTAACTGGCACACTAATATGGGACTAATGAAGGATGGTAATGGGTAGCTCGTAGATTATCATTAATCAATAGAGCGTGTGTGGTTAACCGACACATTGATTAGGTGATAAACGTCTTCGAGAGTGCCAAGCTAATTTACATGGTTATTCACACCTTGTTTGTGATCCTCGGTATCCCAGTCACAAACTTGAAGCGCATAATCGAGATTAAACAGCCATTGAAAATTTCAATGAATCTCAAAAGATCTAGGAGTTTCAATTCATTTAAAACCTAATTTTTCATTTTTGTTTTTCATGGTGGAAATTGGTAAATCGTCATTTACCTACCTTCAAATATTGTAGAACTGGATTACGACATCCCTCTTCTGAGTTGTAGAATATTGTATTGGGTCCTAGCCTTAATATTTCATTTAGGTGTTATATTAAGGATTGAATCAACTAACTTGAATTTCTCCCATTTTGTAGATGTCAAATTCTAACAACTATGGTCTTCCCAAACCTTTTGGAAAAGGCTTTCCACGTGAAGGTGATGTTCCACGATTGGATCGTGGAAATGGAAATCATTCTTCACTTCCTCCACCTCCTCCAATAATTCTCCCTGACCCACGTGTTCGAAGACTTGAAAAGTTCAAGCTCACTCAATCCCTATTGGCAGGCAAACACGAAGATGTAAAGGCTATATGTGCTCACGTCTTGGAGATGATGTTACATATTGACAGGCTGGGAATGTTGGGTGTCAATGTCTCAAGGAAGCTGGCTATTGACTTGGTTCTTCAATCACTTCCCGAATCACATAGTGAGTTCATTAATGATTACTATATGATGGACCACGATGTGACCTATTTGCTTATTGTTGCTGAATCAACAATGATTTGGCACACTGGTAAAACAAATTTGACTCGTAGATCAACCTCCCAAACTTTCATGGATATTGACAATAGCAACATTGGAAGTCCAGAAAAGTTTTCTCTTCCCAATGGAAATGGATCGACCAAGGTCAAACCGTTTGACCGGATGGTAAAGAGAAAGGTTGAATCTGAGATTGTCCCATGTGTTGTTCCAAAAGAGTCCATTTGTTTCTACTGCCAAGAGAAGGGGCATTGGATGCGAAGCTGCCACATTTACCTGAAAGATCGCAAGGATGGGAGAGTCAACATGTATGACTATGCTTCAGGTAAAATCCACTATCTAACTCTATTAAGTTCATATTTATAGATTCTTAATACATGATGTGATAAGATTGCATTTTGATTTTTTGTAGGATCGAAGATAAGAAAGGAAGCTTAAAGGATAATCTGAATCTGGTAGTGAAGAGATGGATTTCGATAGCATGGTTCGATGATCGGATTTTTGAGCTGATATTCAAGAGTTATGATAAATTGCTTAGGGTTATTTAGTAACATAGTTTTTATTTGTAATTGCATTGTAAGGACAAGTTTTTCTGCGTTTTATGAATAAAATAATTTTTGATTTATATCCTTACAATAGCATTTGTGAAAATTGATGTTTGTATGTTTATATTGTTAGCAATATTGAAAGTGGGTGTGATTCTTTGTTATGTTATTTGTGGTAGTGTCAAAAATTTACCAAATAAGGAATGATTCTCATCACCCAAGTTCCAATTGGACAGAAACTTGGAATCATGCGACTTGTATTGTGTGAGAACCTTCGTATTTGGGAAATTAAGACTGATTCCTTGTTCACATAAGCATGTGAGTCAAGTGAAGGACTAAAGGATCTAGTACGCATTGTTGTGTACTTGTAACGCCCCATTCCTGGTATGTTGCTTTCGTGGCATTTATTTAGAAGTTTTTTGAGAGGGAATCGGCGAGTCTATGGCCCGACTCGCCGAGTAGGGACGAGATTTCGAGCACGTGTTAGTCGGCGACTCGGCGAGTCCATATTCGGGACTCGGCGAGTCTGCCTGCCAGGTAGAAACCCTAAACCCCCGGGTTTGCACCCTATTTAAACCACCTTATGAGCCCCAAACTCGTCCCCTTCACCCTCAGAGCATCATTTAGCAAACTCTAATCATTTCCTTGAGTAATTGTGCTTTTCTTGTGTGAATCTTGAAGTTTTGAAGAGAAGAAGGAGGCTAGATCCAAAGGAGAAGAAAAAGATCCAAGGTCTTGCACCCATTTTAGAGTTTATTGAGGTATTAACCGAATTCCTTCTGTTTCTATGATTTATTTCTCTGTCACAAGCATATTTAGCCTCTTTTAGCCATTTCTTAGCTTGTTCTTAATTGAGAGATCACATTAGATTGATTAGCCTTCGGATCTAACCATGCTTCAGTTCCAAAATCGTAGATCTATCACCTTTATAGAGCCATTTTGCATGATAGCCCTAGATCTACTCTTCTAAGTGCCTTTTTATCCTTTATATCCCTTTTCATGCGTATGTACACGTAAAGTTGGAAACTTTACGTGGTAAATCAGCCTTAGAAACTCAGATCTATAAATTGTATGCGGTGATTTTGAGCAGAATCGAGTTTTTTAGAATCTGCATGCATGTGACTCGGCGAGTCGTTCTTCGGACTCGGCGAGTCAGGTCGCGGGTCCCCGATCTTTCCCCTTTGAGTGATTCCGAGTGGGACCAGTGGGCAGTAGGATGGACTCAGTGAGTCGGAGGTTAGACTCAGTAATGGAGGGACTCGGCGAGTTGTTCATACAGCTCGGCGAGTCCAAGGCAATCTTCTTAGCTCGAAGAACAACTCGTCTAGTTGTTCATATGACTCGGCGAGTCGGATGCAGATTGCCTGAGCTTTTGAATCGAGAGGGTACTCGTCGAGTCGATGCCATGCTCGACGAGTAGCCACGAGTAGGGTTGAGAAGTAAGACTAGGGACTCGGCGAGTTGGCGGCCCAACTCGGCGAGTCAGGTTAACTATAGGTTGACTTTGACCGGGAGAGTTGACTTTGACCAGGGGTAAAAGGGTCGTTTACCCAATGCAGTGATTAGCATCTGATTGAGTGTGTTTATGGATTTGTAGTCGGGGAGATACCGGAGCTGCAGCAGTTAGCTTCCAGAGCCATACACACAGCAGCCAGTTCACGAGGTGAGTTTCCTTCCAGTAGGAACGGGTCTAAGGCCACAACGCCGGCCCGTTCAGTCAGCAGTAGTTTCTGGACTTCGGTCCAATGCAGTAGTTAGTATGTTTGACGCCTCCGTGGCTCAGACAGGATTTATGTGTTTATGCTAGTTGATATGTTATGCTATGCTGTGTTCAGTCAGTTTCGGACTTCGGTCCGATGCAGGGGACGGGGTCCCAGTCAGTTTTGGACTTCAGTCCGATGTAGGGGACGGGGTCCCAGTCAGTTTTCGGACTTCGGTCCGATGCAGGGGACAGGGTCCCAGATAGTTAGTCCGGACTACGGTCCGATGCAGGGGACGGGGTCCCAGTCAGTGGGCAAGGCCCAGTATGTGCTTTTTATGTATTGTATGGTATGTGGTAGTTTGGGGGAGCTTACTAAGCTTCGTGCTTACAGTTTCAGTTTTGGTTTCAGGTTCTTCCGCAAGCAAAGGGAAGAGCTCGGGATGATGGCATCGCACACACCACAACTTTAGTTTTTGTCCTGGGAGTTGGTTCAGTTTCTTGATATGTTTGGGATACAGTTGTGTTATAGTTTTCTCACAGTATTTTATTATGGTTTTTGAAACACGCAACGTATGGTTTTAATATGTGATACTCAGTTTCATGGTTTTTTGTTATAATAAAAATAGAAATTTTTGGGTCGTATTTTTGGGTTGTTTCAGTACTAGTTAAGTCCACCACAAAGAAAGATAAGAATATTCATCATGATTTGCTAAAAGTTTAGTAAATATGGTTATGATTACAAGATTAAGTGTAATTCTGAATCGTTGAAAAAAGGTTTCAATATAAAGCAGAACGAATAGGAAGAATTAATTAGGCAGAAAGATAAAAGTTTCTCCAATCCAAAAAGAAGGGAGAGTACTTAAGTATCATGTTTTATGATTAACTTAGTGATTATGAAACCGTGTCACAATTGATCCTCTAAGGACACATTAGTGCACTAGTATGGCTAAGAAGAGGAAACGACAATTGTTGAAATGGTTAAATCAGAAGGTGAATTATACTTCGTTCCAAAATCGATTCTTAGAGTCATACTCCAAGATTGTGACTTGAGTGACATCATCTTAAGAAGGTTTATAACACTCATCAAATGTGGAGCAGAAGTTTCTTACTCTTGTATGTTTGAAATTGGTAAGTTGTGACCAACTAAGACCAATTTTGTGAAGTGTTTGTCTTGATAAGAACCTGCACTAACTCTTGAATATTTGGTTGTCAATGAATGTTTCTTGACAAGAGAATCTTATATGTTAAGAGGTCAGTGGGAGTCTTAAAAAATCTTGAAAAAGATTTCAAGAACTTATCAAGAGTAAACCTATTGTTTATCACTAGCACACGACTTGAGGTCTGTAACCTATCGTGTTGACACATTCTTATTTCGTTTCTCATTCCAGTTGACTATGCATGTGAGTCCTATGAGTTCTCAATTGATTGCAAAAGGAAAAGCACCTTGATCAATGAAAGTGCATTGACTGGTATAGGTGAGTTGCTAAACAACTTGGAAGACATGGTAGGCCCGTGTGCTACCAAGTGGCAAGAAAGTTAAGATTGAACAAGTTCAGTCCATATGAGTTTGAATTTGTCATAGACCTTGTCTGATGATAATGGTTGGAAATGAAAAATTCATATGGATAAGAACACATACACCATAAAATCTAAGTGATAAGGTTTCTCTCCATTTCAAGAAAAAGATTGTGAGGCAACGCTTTCACTAAGAAGATTTTAAGGAGATAAGAATTGTGATATTTGCATTCTCAAATTCGATTATGATTACGACATCCCTCTTCATAGTTCGAATTGAGATATTTGGCAATTAGTCTGAACATTTGGGACTTATTGATATAAGTTCTGAAACAATTTAGACACACATATGAGCTTTCTAATAAAAGGTGTATGAGCTTAGATGAAGTCTTATCGAAGCATTACGTATCAAAAATATGAACCTTGGTAATGAAAGTCAATAAGTATTGATTTCTAGAAGTTCAGTTGATTTTTGAGTACATGTCAAAGCTAGTAGGAGCATAAGTGTTATGCGGATAGAGATATAATTATCATGTTAGTGGGAGCATGATTATTATTTTAAGTGTTGCGAACTAGCAATATTAATTATAGAAAAACAAAAGTTTCAATTCGCAAAGTTGTTTTGGTATAATTAAGGGAGAGGAACTTATACTTCATTTAAAATCTAAAAGCTTAGATCGATAAATTTTAATTAAATTTAGTCAAAGGACATATATGAATGTTATGTTGGAAAGATTCAACATTAGGGAACTCTATATATAACAATATTATAACAAGAGACTAGTAAAGTATCATGTCGTTATGTAAGACATTATGTATCGTATCCCATACGCTTCGGGTATAGGATCGATTACATATGCTGTAATATTCAACCGTTCTGTCTATTCCAAACGCCTAGGGCATTAAGAGGGAAAAGGACCAGAACCGGATATGACTAAATTAAGTTAAACAACTATCAAGGACAATCTAAGGATTGCTGAGGATTTGTCGTTTGTGGGCAGTTGGAAGTATAGTAATGGATGGACCATATTGACATTATTATGAATAGATAGGATTCTATTAAGAATGAGTTGTCATATGGCAATTATGGAAATGTTTCCATAATGGAAGTTGGATATTAAGAATATATGTGTAGATTAGAAACTTTTATGTAAGAAGGATGTTTAAAGGAATGTACTTTGAATTTAAACTTTGATTTCGTGGAAATGTCTTGCAACAATCTCCAATGGAATGTTTTATAATGTCTTTGACCAAGTTTATGTAATTTTGGTGCCTCTAAATTACAAAAGGGTCATTACATGATAATTTAGAATCTAACACATTTTACTAGTTGCAAGAATTAGGTATTCTTACACCAGTGATAAGGATTAAGGATTATGAAATGAGCATTAATTGGAAATGTGTTCAATTGATTTATTTCACAAAGTAAGGACCAAAGGTAAACATAGTTTGCATGCGTGGAGCATGGGATAACTAATGTTATAATTCAAGTATTATGTTGATTATCCGAAACATTATTCAATGAATAATGTGCAATCAATATAGTGATTAAATAATAAATGTTTTATTTATACTCAAAGTGTTGAGGCCATATTGGATTCGATTATTCTTGTGTTTCACATCGCATGTTTTGACTTCCAGAATAACTAGGTTATTCAAACATCCACAGTCAATCATACTTTGGAAGTAGGTAATGGGTAATACTGTCATGAATCCGACTGTAGATTGTCTAAATTGTTTAGACATAGCAAAAGTCTGCTGCAGTGTTCATGAGTGCTCCTGAAATAAGATTTGAGTGTTGGATTAAACCCACGCTCACGTGAATCACTTCATGGATTTTATCACGGGTGATTGTGAGACGGTAATATCTTATATTTTTGAAACGGAGACATATAGTTGCAGTTTAAAAGTCAGTTTCTGTGACAACCGTCAATTTCCGGTCAACTCCATTAACCCTGGTACATTAGGGTTTACAATATGTTAGCTACTGTACAACTCGTTATTTTAATAAGAAGTTATCACTTGAAAAGTTCGTATGATTGAAATTCTTCAACCCTAAATGGGATAAGTGAGGTATTAAAACAATAAAACACAATTGCATACCCTTCGGGGGTATATAAGACTCTTAAACATGGCTTAACAGGGTTTATGAACCTTGCCTTACGAAGTTAAACACTCAAAAAGGTCACAAACAAAGTCTCTTTCAATCTCTCTTTATCAATCTTAATCTCTCTTAAATATCTCCCAAATCTCTCTTAAAATCTTTTTTAACTTTTTATAATCATTTGAGGCATCCCGACACTTAACTTGGTGAAAAACTGCTCAAAACAGGAAGTTTATGCAAAAATAGCCTTAAAGGACCGAAACCTCTCTATTAGAACCGAACCCTCTTGGAACCGAACAACCAAGGACCGAAGTGCTACAGGACTGAAGTTGGTTGGAACCGAACCCGAAGCTCCTGCTGAACTAAACTCGAAGCTCCTTCTGAACCGACCCCAAGGTCCCTTCGGACCGACTGCTAGCCTACTTTGGCTTCGGTCCCTTCTAATGAGTTCGCCTATGAGATTTCTCGGACCGAACCTCCCCCTCTCGGTTCCAATACACCATCTGAACCAGCCTTTGGTTCTAACCCTCTCAGGACCAAGTCTTCGGCCAGACTTCAGATTTTTCCATTTTCTTCCCGGTTTTGACCCCAACTCCGTTTTAAGCCCGTTTTTGATTATTTTAACGCGGGACTTTCACTCAAACTCATATTTGACATATAAGACACTATCAATTCATAATTTAAATATATTTTTAGGGAAATATTTATTTAAGAATAAAATCTAGTGGGTGAGATTTTTAGGTGGAGTGTTGACTTTATCTTTGAGTTATGACACAAGCAAACCACCACACCCACTCCAGGGCCATACTCAGTCACTATTCACCCATACCTAGTCGACTATTTGTCCTTTCACCCTCTTTCTCCAGCTCATAATCTTGATTAAAGGCTGGAAGTTATTATCTCCCCTCCCACATTATTCACTCTTTCTCAAGAAGAATCAAACCCATTTCTCCCTCACTTTCTCTCTCTAAAACTCGAAATTGAAAGCTATTCTTGAGCATTTCCCTCAAATTTTGGTAAGTAACTTCATCCTACACTTGATTATCTTACATCCTTGCACTCGAATTATGGATTCCTTACACAAATACCGTCATATTTGTTTATAGGATCTTCGAATCTTCAAGCACCTCCTAAGTGTTCTTGACTTGGAAACTCCTTTCCTTCATCATCCATATTCTAAAATCACTCAAGGTGAGTTCATACCCCTACATTTTCATGTTTTCTTCAAGTTTTAGGGGGGAATACAAGTTAAATCACCATAATATAACTTAAGCTCTATCATCAGCTTTCAACAGGAAAGTTGAGTCCCATTCACGGACTGTTTTGACCTTCTTAAACTTTTTATTTTCCAAAACTGTTTAATATGAAAATAGTTCAGGTTAATACCTTTAAAATGACTACTTGAACATCTCCACACGATTTTTCTACAATTTATGACAATTTTTACAAAACAACCTATCATTTCAGAAACCACTTCGGACCAATATGTGAAGTTGGACATTTTTACAAAAGCTAAAGGCTACTAAAAATCATGATAAAAATTATGAATAAAATAGACACATTTTCTAAGCCCTCAGAGTTTACGGATCTAAATGTTGACCTTGGATGATTTTTCTATAAATTTTCCAATAGCAAGATCAGAAAGGTTGAAAACTATAAAATAGTTAACAATCATATTTACACCTTGTAACTTGCTGAGCAAGGTGTGTAGTTTTATTTGAATACACGTCGCTGATTTTACTTATTATTTAGCTAGTTTAAAGGTATGAATCATATATAAAGAAGTACTATCACTACAAACACTTATAATAAATTATAATGAGTATGGTTGAGTCTATTATACATCACAAACAATTAAGATAAACTATAATAGGTATAGTTAGGTTGCATATACAATACAAACATTTTGATAAACTATAATGGGTATAGTTTATGTTTCATTTACTTCTCGAACACATTACAAAAGGTTTCCATACTAAAGGGGTACATTACAAAGTATCGAGTTTTCATACTAAAGGGGTACATTACAAAGTACCGAGTTTTCATATTAAAAGGGTACATTACAAAGTACCGGATTTTCATACTAAAGGGGTACATTACAAAGTACCAGGTTCATACTAAAGGGGTACATTACAAAGTATCAGGTTCATACTAAAGGGGTACATTACAAAGTACCGGGTTTTCATATAAATGGGGTACGAATACAAAGTATCGGGTTTATACTAAAGGGGTATATTACAAAGTATCGGGTTCATACTAAACGGGTACATTACAAAGTACCAGGTTTTCATACTAAAGGGGTACATTACAAAGTACCGGGTTTTCATAACTAGATGAGTACATTACAAAGTACCGGGTTTACACAAAATGGTTTTATGATATTAGAACTACAATTCATCTAGAATTTGTTAGTTTCCGGCTATAGTTGCTAAGTGTATATGTTAGAGTTATATAAAAATTTAGTCGCGATCAACTTAGAACTGGTGGGCCCGCTTACTTCCTGTTTCTTGTTTGGTTGTGGACTTAGGGTAGACCTATTATATTCGACGGTTTATTTTACTTAAATTTTATATAACTTATATACACTGGGTGATTATAGAGGAAATTTATGGGTCTTTCTAGGGTACATTATTGCATAACATAGGAGCTTTCATTACACATTTTATAAAGAAAATATTGGATTTTATGGAATCACATTCATTCGCTTTTACAAGGAAAATGACATCTTTATCAAATAAAACTCTTATGAACTCACCAATTTAATTGTTAACACTTTTTCAAAAGTACTTGTATTCTCAGGGAATCAGTAAAACAGGAAATTAGTGGTTTTTGAGGATGGAATGTTAAGGCGTTAAACATTTCATTTTTTTCAACATAATGTAATTGATTTAGAAACATGTAAAATCACACTATGGTGTAACTTTTTCAATTATATTTATGTTGGTTGTTTTTACTTTGAGCACTATTATACTCGTTTTTGTGATACTATACATGAAGTCCTCCACCTGTCACACCCCAAAACCGGAACGGCGGAAACATTCTGGGGTGGATGACGTCATGTCAAGTATCACAACACATGCATTATAGTAATCAAAGTACAACAAAACATTGCATTAATAGAATAATTTTACATGGTTACATTAATACATCAAAGTAATACAAGTAATAGAATAAATACAGCGCGTTACTAAGCTATCTTCATCAACAGCTCCGGGGATGTACCTGTCTAATGCTAACCTGAGAATACAAGTTATTTGAAAAGCGAGTATCAACATTTTTACAAATGCTGGTGAGTTCATAAGTATTTAGTGACATTTCATTCAAATAACTTTATAAAGTAATAGTTTAAGTGTTTACAGTGTATTAGAGTTCTTTCCAGAAAATCCTATATTTTCTTTAATCAAAGCAGCCTTCTACCAAGATTGGTCAGTGTTATGTGGTAAGAAGTGGTTTTCCCTTAATTGCTATCATTATCAAAATACTGAATTTGATTATTAAAGAAAGTAAGAGACAACAGGGAAATAACATATGCCTCAGCAGTGAGGACTGCTGGCTAAGACAAAGGAATCATAGACTCCAGGAGAGTATCGAACGAACGACACGCCTGGTTCAGTCTAACAAATAAAGACACAGACCCCAGAAGGTACCAAATGAAAGGTACAGTTGGTAAGGTCCAAAACAGTGAATACAGCCCGCAGGCAATATCAAATGAAAGATACGTCTAGCCAGGTCTAAAACAGTAAACACAATGAATACAGTGAATACAGTGGATACAGTGGATACTGTGAATACAGTGGATACAGTGGATACTGTGAATACAGTGGATACAGGCCCCAGACAGCATCAAAAGAGAGATACGTCTTGTAAGGTCAAAACAGAGGAGACAGACCCCAGACAGTATCAAATGAAAGATACGTCTTGTAAGGTCAAAACAGTGTGACTCTGAAAATGAATTACTAGCATACAGTGTAAATTGCTGGCGAAATACCGTTACCTTAAGGCCATGAATTATAAGGTAACCCGGGATACTCGTAACCATACTAACCGACACTAGAGTACCAGACGCCCTACAAGCGTCTATCTAATGTGACATTTGTCACCCCTTGGTTGGTGAGTCGTGGACTGTATCTAGCAGTCAGGGTGCGGGGGTGTCAATCCCGTATAGATCTATACACACAATGTCCGCTCTCCCTACAGGAGACTTTGGTTACCAACTAGACGACAGAGAAGGCCGTTTCCCGAAGATGCATCCCAAATAGTGGCTAATGACTTCCAAACAGTGGGTAGTGGGTTTCTAATGTAAGTGCTGACTTAGAGGTAGAGACTCTTAACTAAATTGACTGAAGAAAACCCGTATGTCTATTCTTGTGTACATAATATATAACTAATGAATCGAACGACCTTCGGATGGACATCCGATCCCACCAGACCACATCTCAACGAAGAAAAGGAAATAGGGCGGACAAGCCTTCCTAAGTCCTTCAATCATTATTTATATGCATCTAAACCATCACAAACATACATCTAACTACGCTTGAGTGTGTATCATACAGTGAAGTATAAGTGTACAGTGGAACATCCGAGTCGTGAAGTATAAGCGTACAGTGGAGCATCCGAGTCGTGAAGTATAAGCGTACAAAGTGGGATAATCGAATCGTGAAGTATAAGTGTACCAAGTGTAAGTGTATCACGAAGTGGAAACGACGATAAGTGAAGTAAGAGCGTCTATCAAGTATAAGCGACTACAAGTATAAGCGAAATAGAGACAATACCAAGTATAAACGCATCACAAAGTGAAAGCGTTATTGAGTAGGAGTTTAAAAATAAGTACAAGTGAAGCAGCAGTAACTAACAAGTAAAAGTATACATGAAAACCTTGGAAAAACCTTTATACTCAGGAAAATCGCATTTGTATTCTTTGGCAAAATAAGTGTGAAAACCTTTAGAAATATTTGGGAATCTTTCATAAATCAGTTTGAAAATGGAACTTTGATAAAGCAATAAAAGTAAGAACTTGAACAATTGAAAACCCTTTTTGAAAGCCATTTATAGTGTCCTACTCGGTAAAACAGTGTACAGTGGTAAAATATTGTGCATGCGGGTTATCAATCACATGTGATTGATATGATAACTGACATGTTTAACTTGTATTCCCCCTATAAAACATGTTAAAACATTTAAAAGGTTCATTCAAGGGTATGAACTCACCTGATGCAAGTAGGTCTGACGAAAGTGCCGTTTGGGCGTTCGGTGTCACGTAAGGACTTGAACACACACAATGACCTATTTTAACATATGATAACATATGTTCACATACAATTAGTATATTTAACACTAATTAAACAAATATACACGCTCAAAGGAGCGGAAAACACTTTGGATAAGTGTTTGGGTGTCCCGGGTAGCGTCTAAAGGTGCATATGGCTTAGGAATGGAGTTTACTCTCCAAGAGTAAACCCTTGCTACATAGTTTACGGCCCAGGGACTACTCACCATGAGTTTACGGTCGTAAACTCATGGTGATGGGTTCTAGGGTGTTTAATGCTTCTAGCTTGTTCATGGGATTTTTCTAAGCACATCTCCAAAAAGGCATGAGTGAGTTTAAGGTCTCTAAGGGCATTATATAGGAGTTTACGGCCTTGGGACACTCCTAAGGGAGTTTACGGCCGTAAACTCTCATCCTTTTTAGTTTGTGAAGTTTAAAGCCCCTATTACCTTTCTAGCAATTTCTAATGGAGTGTGATGCTATTTTGGGGAATTAAAACTATCATTTGGATGTGTTTTGGGGAGTTTACGGCCTAGAAACTTGCTTGGGCCGTAAACTCCTTTTAGTCCCTCCAAATCTTGTGTTTAAGCCCTTAAATCCTTCCTAGTATTTTATGGTAAATGTCTAAGGCCATTTGGGGAAGCAAAACCACACTTTGGGCATGATTTGGGGTGTTTACGGCCTTGGTATAGACCTGGGCTGTAAAATCCTTTTTATCCTTCATTTTGATGTGTTTAATTGATCCAAACCCCAAATACTAAGTCCCTAAATTATGTATGAAGCCTAAGGGTGGTTTGGGAGTGTTTTTGGGGCATTTTGACATGGTTTAGAGGGGTTTACGGCCTAAGCATGTGCTTGGGCCGTAAACTCTCATTTATGACCTAAATCATTGTGTTTTGATGTTTAAACACTCCTAGGCTAGATCCCCAATTAGCTTCCAAGCTTAAGGGCAAGTTTAAAGGCATGTTTGGCACCATTTTAGGGGTTTACGGCCCTAGAGTGTTCCTGGGCCGTAAACTCCTTATCCCATGCCTTCTTGGATGGTTTTTGGGCTATAACTATAGCTAGTAATGTATAGAACAAGATAGGGTAAGCAGACTTACAATTTGGAAGCGTTTGGTTGCGGATTCGGGGCGAAAACGGGTCTAGAGAGAGAGTGTAAAAAGTCTCCAATGGACTCCACACACCCTTATATAGGGTTCATAGTCGGGGCTCAGTGGAATTTTACCCGATATTGCCGTTAAACGGGGCTTTTGGTCGCACCTGATTTAGTGGTCGTAACAATAAAACTTAACATTTTCCAAATAAATGGAAATGGGTGTTATGTGTTTTTATTTCTTTTTATCACGACTTAACGGCATGTTAAATGTAAACAAATGGAATGTTTATTTAACTGACGACCTCTAATTAACGGAACTTTTATAAACTGGAATATTCCATTAACGGTAACGGGGAAATATAATGGAACAACTTGGGTTGTCACACCACCCCCGGACGTTTCCGCCATCCTTTGTTTGGGGGTGTGACAGTTGCTCATTGATAATATGTAATGGCACCAGTAACTTGGTGTTATAAAACATATTTTTGTTAGTGATTTGATGAGTAAATAGAGCAAGCATATGAGTCGAAGTTTATCCGTTCCTTTTACCCAATGTGGGAAAAAATCGATATATGTGGGCCCCTCGATGATTTAGTGATGAAACCTAAGCGCTTGGCCAAGCCTGGACTAAGTTGATGTGTTAAACTGAAGTCTATTGTCAGTCGTCTTAAATCGGAAATCGGGAAACAACACATAGACAAAGAGAATGATTATAACCCATGTCTTACGTCTATACGATATCTTGAGAATGGAGAAATATATGATCCCTTATCTAAAGGACGCGTTGCTGATAAGATCAGAGTTCGACAAAGGCTTTTGAAAGCTACGATTGCTAATCAGATTCTGAAGTCGTATGCAATAATAGTTATTAGACATATCCAAGTGGGAGACTGTTTGATCAGGTGTCTAAGCTCATAACTATTTTGGTATGTACTTGATTTGATTATGAGCATGATCCTTTTGGGTTGCCTTAACCATAGCAACTGATAGGATGAATTGTATAGAAAGAGGATTAATTATGATTTAATATATTATAAGAATAATATATTAATTGAGAAATCATATTATTTAATTAGTATTGATCAGATATTAATTTGGAATTAATTTGGTGATCAAAAGTGACTAATTAAATGAAGGGGGACTGATTATGTAAATCACTAATATTTATAGTTTGGGCTCATGGATCTTATTGGTATAAGGTGGACGAAATCTCCATGAGACTCCATAAAGATTTCGTCCAAGGCTTGTTTAATGGGAGTCCATATGTTTCTTAGGGCCTAAGCAAAGGGAAGTAGGGTTTCTATGTTCAAAACCCTAGAAGCCTCGTCTATAAAAGGTCCCCATTAGCTCCCAAATACAAAACCAAGAGTTCTAAGAGAACCCTAGACATTTTTGAAGCCTCCTCCTCCTCCTCTCTCTCTCTCTCTTATTCTTCCTTGTTGCTAGTGGTGTTTGTGACTCCATTAGAGGTGCAACATTTGAGGCACTAAGATTTCAAAGGTCAAGGATATTTAAGGTGAACATGTTATTGCTACATAACAAGAGAGGTAAGATCTAAACCCTAGTTTATATGTCAATTTTGATTGTTATATGATAGTCCATAGGGTTATTGCTTTGGTATTCATAATGGTATTCATAATTGTATGTTCAATTGCTTTTGGAATAACCTTGAGAGAAATGTAGATCACTCCTTGAAATCATTTAGCCCTCACACTCACACATAGTGCCCGATTTCTTGAGCCATGTGATTCTTTTATATGGTGGCTATTAGGGTTACACCATGTAACTCATGACTTTACCCATTCCTTATGCTCCATGGATTTTAACCTCCATGGAGTATGCATGGGTCACCCCATGGACTTAGTCCAACATAAGGAATCTTGGATCACAAGCCCACATATATAAGAATGAATGATTTACACAATCAACCCATATATTTAATTAGTCTCCTTTTGATAACTTAATTAATTCCAAATTAATTCTTGATCAATACTAATTAAATAACCTTCTTAATATATTAGAACTTATAATATATTAACAAACCTTAAGTGTTATTTCTCTCATTATAGTCTATCCAAATGCATGATGCCATGCAACCCAAATGGACCATGCCAGGTCGGGTCAAGTCTTACCAATTATAGTTATAGACTTAGACATTAATCCAACAGTCTCCCACTTGGATAAGTCTAAAACTATTATTGTGTATGACTTCAAGAACCGACTGGAAATCATAGCTCTCAAAAGCTTCTTTCGAACTCTAACCTTGTAGATGAACTCTGACCTTGGCAATGACCTGTCCATTAGATAAGGGATCATATATTCCTCCATTCTAGATATCATTGTTGGATAAGGTGTCTAAGTCCATAACTATTTCGGGCTTGTATTTGACCCGACCCGGCATGGTCCATTTGGGTTGCATGGCACCATGCAATTGGATAGACTAAATGAGAAATAACACTTGGAGATTATTAATATATTATAAGTTCTAATATATTAATAATATTATTTAATTAGTTGATCAAAGAATTAATTTGGAATTAATTAAGTGATCAAAGGATAACTAATTAAATATATGGGTTCGTATCTTGTATAGTGGGCTAAGAGGCTCCATGGATTATCAAGTTGGGTTCTACCCATAGGATGCTCCATGGATGCTCCATGGGAGTTACAAACCCATGGGTCATGGAAATGAAGAGTCATGACACATTAGGGTTTACATGGTGTAACCCTAGATGTGTCAACACTATATAAGGATCCCATTCTCCACCAAAATCGGCTAGAGAGAAAAAGAAACTAGAGGGCTTGGCCGATTTTGAGAAGTGTGTGTTATCTCAAGAGTCTTTCCAAGAGCATTTGGTGTTGTGTGAAGCATTTGAGGCATCACACTTGGGGTGCTAGGCTCACAAGGTTTCAAGGAACACAAGCAACAACAAGGTAAGTTTTTCCATCTATGATTCAAGTTAAAATTGTTCCCCATGTATGCCAGATAGGAATATAACCTTGGAATTCAACTTTACATGATAATTAGACAAACATAGATCCAAGGTTATTAGGGTTGCATGTACACTTAGGAAGTGTTAGAATGCTCAAAACCCTTCAATCATATGGACTGAGACATGGATTATAATCATTCTCTATGTCCATTTGTTGTTTCCCGATTTCCGATTTATGACGACTGACTAATTGAACAAATCAAATCAGTCCTGGCCCGGCCGAGCACTTACATTTTTCATCACTAAATCATCGAGGGGCCCACATATATCGCTTTTATCCCGAAGGTAAAAGGAATGGATAAACTTTGACTCATATGGCTTGTTCTACTACTTGTTGAATCATATACAAAGGCACGTTTTATAACATCGAGTTACCAATGCGTTTTCGTGCAATCAATGTATGACCAACTCATAGTAACAACTCATATCTCTAGGTTTGAAAAATATAAGATATTATCGTCTCATGATCACTCGTGATAAAATCCATGAAGTGATTCCAATGAGCGCGGGTTGAATCCAATACTCAAAACTTATGAGCACTCATGAGTGTTGTAGCCCTTTGTCCAACATCTTAGACCTCTACAAGCCAACCCATGACAGTCTTAATTCATATCTACTTCCAACATATGACCGACTGTGGATGCTTTGAATAGCTTAGTCATCCATAACAATGACCTAGTTATTCTGGAAGTTAAAACATGCAAAACGAAACACAATAATAATTGAATCCAATATGGTATCAAAACATATGAACATAAATAAAACACCTTTTATTTATCACCATATGATTACACATTATTCATTGTATACTGTTTCAGCTATCAACTTTATTCTTGAATTTAAAACAATAGTTGTCTGATGCTCCAAGCATGTACACTATGTTTTCTAAACACTAGTCATGCCATACACCAAGTATGCATACTATGTTTGTCTATGATCTTTACTTTGTGAATTAGATCAATTGAACATAACTCCAATGATCCTTTTTTCACAGTCCCAAATCCTTACTGCAAATGCAAGAATTCCAAATTCATACCATTTACTGAAATCTATTAGATTCTAAACTTATATGCATTGATCCTCTTGTAATGATTATGTACAGAGTCAAAAAGACTTGACAACAACCATTAGAGAGCATTCCAAAGGAGATCAGCTCCTTGGAAACATCCTTCTTGCATTAAGTTTCCTTAATTTTACACAGATTGAAATTTCTAACTTTGAAACATTTCCAGATTCATTTTGACTATCACTTCTGAACAAGAGTTGCCTCCTTACAGATTATGTCAATATGGTCCTTCCAGAATTATCACTATACTTCCAACTGTCCTTGAGCACCCAATCTTTGGTAAACCTTAGATTGTCCTTGATAATTGATTAATCCTTTTAGTCATATCCAATTCTAGACCTTTTCCCTTCTTAATGCCCTAGGCATTTGGAAAATTTTAGAAAGGATGAATATAGCACATGTAATCGATCCTATATCCGAAGCATATGGGACACAATTCATGATGTCTCACATAAAGACTAAACCAGTCTTTTTCTATAATATTTCTATTTCAATTTGCCAAGTTCTCATAATTCAGATTATAAAAAGGGATGTCGTAATCATAATCGAATTTTAGAACGCAAATAATGGACCCATATACAGAATTTCCTTATGTTGAGCCATTCCAACATGAAATTCATATATATATATATATATATATATATATATATATATATATATATATATATATATATATATATATATCCTTGACTAAATACGATTAAAACCTCAATCTAAGCTTTTAGATTTGAGATGAAGTATAATTTCCTCTCCCTTAATTATAGCAAAACAACTCTTTCCCAATTGAAACTTTTGTTTTCTATTATTAACATTGCTAACTTGCAACCTTTATCCTAATTATCATGCTCCCACTAACAGGATGATTGTTAGCATAACACTTATGCTCCCACTAGCTTTGACATGTACTCACAAATTAGCTGACTTTCTTACCAAAGTTCAGATTTCTGATACTAGATTGTTTTGATAAAACTTTATCAAAATCATACACCTCTTTTAGATAGCTCACAGGTGTGTCTAAACAATTTTAGAACTATGAAAAGGGATGTCGTAATCATATTCTTGATTTTTTAGACCTTTTCCACTTCTCACAAGTCCATGTTAATGTGCCGGTAAACCACACACGCTCCACTAACGACTTTGAGAATGCAAATATCACAATTGCTATCTAGCTGAAATCTACTTAGTGAAAGTGTTTCCTCACCATCATTTTCATGAATCGGAGAGAAACCTTATGACACTTAGATTTAATGGTGTATGTGTTCTTATCCATGTGAATTGTCAAAACCATAGTCACAAGACAAGGATAATGAAAAAGGCAAACTCATATGGACTGAACTCAATCTTAATTTCTTGCCACCTGGCAGCTCAAGGGCCTGTCATTGCTTCCAAGTTGTTGTGCAACCAATTGAGAACTCTAAGAACTCATATGCAAAGCCAACTTTAATTGGAATGGACACAAAATATGTCAACACGATAGGTTATGAACCTCAAGTCGTGTGCTAGTGAAGAACTTCAGGTTTTATTCTTGATTAGTTCTTGAGACTTTCAAGACTTTTAAGACTCCTACTGTCCTCTTGACATATAAGACTTTATTGTCAGTTATTCAAGAGATAGTGTGGATTCTAATCAAGACAAACACTTCACAAAATTGGCCTAAGTTGGTCTTTGTTTTATCCAAAACATCACAACTTACCAATTTCAAATGTACAAGAGTAGAAAACTTTTACTCTTACATTTGACAAGTGTTTTAAACCTTCTTTAAGACATGTCACTCAAGTTACAATCTTTGACTATGACTCTAAGAATTTTTTTTGGAACAAAGTATGAATCATCTTCTTGATTTAACCACTTCAACAATTCATAACTCCTCTTCTTAGCTATAGGAAGGCACTTAGAGGATGAATTGTAATAAGGTCTCTAAATCATTAAGATGATCATAAAAACTGATACTAAAGTACTCTCACATCTTTTCAGATTTGAGAAACTTTTATCCTCCTGCCTAATTTGATTCTTCTTATTCGCTCTGCCTTACATTGGAACCTTTTCCAATGTCTCAGAATTACACTTAAGCTTGTAAGTATAACCATATTTATTGAGCTTTAGTAAATTATGACAAATAATCTTATCGATCTTTGGTGGACTTAATCAGTGCACAAGAATGTGTACTCGATCCCTTAGTTCGTTACTTGACTCACACATCCATGTGAACAAGTAGTTAGTCTTAATTTTTCCAATGCTTGAAATTTCTCATTCATCATGCTATACAGCTTGCATGATTCCAAGTTCCGGTCCAATTGAAACTTGGGTGATGAGAATCTTTCCTTATTTGGTAAATTTAGACATCACCACAAATGAAAGAATCAATTTCATATTTCCACTCTTGCTATTAATGGAATCTTATAAGCAACAAAAATTTTCACAGATGTCATTGTAAGGATATTTTAAAATAAATAAAATGAGAAATTTTCCTTTTATTTTAAAAACTTTGCGGAAAAACTTGTCCTTACAATACATATGAAAACTTGTTGTTATCTATTCCTAAGCAATATCTCATAACTCCTAAGAAGTAGCTCAAGAATCCAATCTTCAAACTATGCGATAGAAATCCATCTACGCGATCAGATTCAACATATTCTTTCTTTAAGTTTCTTTACTTTTCTTTGATTCTTAAAACATCAACATGTGACCCAGTCACATGATGTATCAAGAATCTCAGAATATAAACTTGGCAGAGTTAGATAGTGGACTTTACCTGAAGTAGAGTCAAACTTATTGACTTTAACATCCTTAGGTAAAATTGGCAGCTTCGCAACCAATGCCCCTTCCTTTGGCAGTTTAACAATGGACGCTTTGGTAATGGAACACGAGACTATCACAGACTTAGCTTTTCTCTTTACCATTTGGTCAACAGAGTTGACTATGGCCGAACCCTTTCCATTGGGAAGAGAGAGCTTTACTGGATATCCAATGTCATCATTGTCAATGTCCATAAAGTTTTAGGAAGTTGATCTTAGCAAATGGATAAGATCATTAAGGGTTTTGTCTTAGTCTGTTTCATAGGAGTCCCAAAGGAACTCACTATGAGACTTAGAAAGTAGTTGAGCCACCAACTTTCTCAAGACTTTGACACCCAACTCTCCCGGCTTGTCAATATGTGACTACATCTCCAAGATGTGATCACACCTAGACCTTGCCTTGCCAATAGGGCTTGATTGACCTTAAAATTTTCAGGAACTTGTGGGTTAGGGAGAATAATTGGAGGAGGTGAAAGAAGTATGATTTCCATGGGACATCATCTTCATTTAGGAAAGCTTGTTTCAAGAGATTTGGGAAGATCATAAATGTCTAAACTAGACATCTTTTGGGAAATATTCAAGATAGTTGATCTAAAGTCCTTAATATGACACCCAATATGAAATATTAAGGCTAGGAACCAACAAACTATTTTATAACTTAGAAGAGGGATGCCGTAATCCAAGCTATAAAATATTTGAAGGTACGCGAATGACGATTCACTAATTTCCACCAAGATAAACGAAATGTAATATTAGGTTTTAATTGGATTTGAAACTCCTAGATCTTTGAGATTCATTGAACTGTTCAATGGCATGTTTCAATCTTGAGTGTGCCCTTCATGTTTTGTGACTAGGATGTCGAGGATCACAAAACAAGGTGTGAAGTAACCATGCAAATTACTTGGTACCCTTAAGTGTTTACCCCTCAATCGATGTGCCGATTAACCACACACGCTCCATCGATACTATCATAAACATTAAGTTACCCTTTGCCTACCTTGTTAAATACGAGTTAGCGTGCCGGTTAACCACACACGCTCCACTAACCGACTTAAACAAAGTGAAAAGTGTAATTTCATGGATTATCACCTTATTCACATT
Organism: Lactuca serriola; assembly: GCF_051521515.1. Classification (NCBI taxonomy): domain Eukaryota; kingdom Viridiplantae; phylum Streptophyta; class Magnoliopsida; order Asterales; family Asteraceae; genus Lactuca; species Lactuca serriola. Next base: position 39,816,287 of record NC_136408.1, on the reverse strand, counting down.
TTCCTAAGTAACTAAGATTGGGTATTAATAAAAGGTTTAGTTACTTAGTATGTATCATTAATACTTTTAATGAAGGGAGAATTCTAGTCCTTGTCCTACCCGTTCGGCTAACGACCCTCCACCAGTTAAGGAAGCGGTGGGTGAGAGTGGACACCCATTAAACTGCCATTTTATAGGCAGTAACCTTATACCCTCCTTATAGACCGGCTTCGTGAATGAGACCTACTAACGGTAAGACTGACTTTACTCTTATACATATATATATATATATATATATATATATATATATATATATATATATATATATATAAATATTATTAACTTATAATTATAATATTATAAAATATAAGGGTTGAATTTTAACTTTTAAAATTCTAAGGGCTAACTTGGAATTAAAATATTCATAAGAGAAAACTTTACAAATTCCAAAACTTGAGGGCAAGTTTTGAAACTATTCAAAACTAATTATTTCCATAACTTATGAGTTTAAAGTAGTTTTAATTAAAAAAACTCTTCAAGTTCCATAACTTGAGGACACGTTATGGAATACTTTAAATTATTAAAGAATGTAACTTTTTCTTTATTTTGTAACTTATGGAATTAATTAAGGTTACATATTTTATTACTTAATGAAGTGACTCTTGAACCTCCATAACTTGAGGACAAGACTCCTCATCTTTTGTAACCATTGCCAACTTTTATGAGTTTTATGAAATTTAAATGTGAATTTTCATATAACTTGAGGACAATTTACAAAAACACATTTTAGAATCAGATCTTAGATTAAAATGGATTGAAAACAACAACTTCACATAACTTCCTATTAATCTAAGCAACTCATAAGAACAAGATAATTCAAATCAAACTTTTTCATGTAATTAGTCTAAACCTTAAACTAATACAAAACATGAATCCATTGACAATTATCTTTGAAATTGGATTAGCATGAACATTACCACATCAAAAACAAGTTTATAAGTTCAAAAACAGCTTAGGGTAATGTTCCTAGTCCATTTCTAGCCAAAAAAGTCGAATATATGATGTCTGGGGGTCCAACTCGTCGAGTGCACGAACAAACTCGGCGAGTTGGATGCATTTTGCCTTGGACTCGGCGAGTCTGCTGAGTAGACAACATAAAAACTCGATTTTTCAGCCAATTTAGCAAGTATAACAAGAAAACAAGCCTAGACTCTGATACCACTGTTGGGTTTTGAGCATTCTAACACTCCTAAGTGTACATGCAACCCTAAATACCTTGGATCTTTGTTTTCTCTATTATACATGAAAATAAGAACTTTCTAAGGTATTATCCTAATCTAGCATACAAAATAATGAATATAACAAGATAGAATACATACCTCTTTGATGTAGAAAGTCTTCATGAAGCTTGAGTGCCTAGTGCCCCAAGTGTGACACCTCAAATGGTTCACACAACATCAATTGCTTTTGGAATAACCTTGAGAGAAATGTAGAACACTCCTTGAAATCGTTTAGCCCTCACACTCACACATAGTGCCCGATTTCTTGAGCCATGGGATTCTTTTATATGGTGGCTATTAGGGTTACACCATGTAACTCATGACTTTACCCATTCCTTATGCTCCATGGATTTTAACCTCCATGGAGTATCCATGGGTCACCCCATGGACTTAGTCCAACATAAGGAATCTTAGATCACAAGCCCAAATATATAAGAATGAATGATTTACACAATCAACCCATATATTTAATTAGTCTCCTTTTGATCACTTAATTAATTCCAAATTAATTCTTGATCAATACTAATTAAATAACCTTATTAATATATTAGAACTTATAATATATTAACAAACCTTAAGTGTTATTTCTCTCATTATAGTCTATCCAAATGCATGATGTCATGCAACCCAAATGGACCATGCCGGGTCGGGTCAAGTTTTACCAATTATAGTTATGGACTTAGACATTAATCCAACACATAGTTTCCATTATCTATCTAATAGGCACTAATTCCATAGCTGCCAATATTTATCTGATAGGCCTCTCATCATCTATATCATCTTTCATCTGTCAACATCTATATCATCTTACATCTGCCCATCGTTACCCAATATATTTATTAGTAATAAAAAACATATATAGTTTAAAATCAAGTAAAACATGTATATATTGTTCATCTAACATAGATATCAGGAACACAGATAACAAACATATATACCATGTAATTATCTTAAATAATTTATATCTATGTGTAAGATGAAAGTAACTATGCACTCACTTGATAAAGTGATTACTCGAAACTCAGACAATGCTTCGCTCTATCACTTGGCCTTTCCTTTGACGTATCCTAGGTTCAATTAACACTAAGTCTTAGGCTAACATTCCTTATGAATAAAGATAGCCTAGATCCATCATTAATTCCAAAGTCTACTGATCTATAGCTGATAAGGGATAACCAGGTAGGATCATATCAGAGGTAGGGTCCGTTTGGTATACAGAGTATATTGTTTGGAAATCCCACTTTAAACACCTCACTAAATCCAGCCTATACATCATCCTCATACATTGATCAATTAGTATAACGATTTGGAATTACTAATAAATCTTATTAATAGGTTCATAATAATGAATTATGACTATAAATATAAAATACACTAAGATAAGGTTGAGTGTAATTTAACTTACAAAGATCTCCTAGACAAAAGTTTGGAAATTGCACTGGCAGAACTTCGACCTGCTAGTTATTAGATGTTGGCTCTTAGGGACCTTAGAGATTCGCTAAAACTTCTAGAACCGATGGAATTTCAGACCAAAGCAACAGAAAATCGAGAGAGGGAATATTGGAATGGAGTGGGAAATAATGAGCAACAACATCTATCTATAAGGCTGAATCTTGACCTGGCGCACCGCACACTCCAGCTAAGTCGATCCTCCAGATTTCTGCCACGTGTCAAAAATATCGTGGCCCACGCCCCACCTTCTAGAAGGTGTGCGCGTCGCTCCTCTTGCACGCACGTGCGAATTTCCAAATCTTCAAAAATTCGTATCTTATTCAAACGAACTTCGTTTTTGACATTCTTTATATCCATGTGTAACTATCGGTGAAATCTACAACTTTCATTTAGAATTCGTCGGTGAATTCTCACTTTATTTTTAAAGCTATATATTTTTTAACAGACTTAGACTGTTTAAAGCCCGTATTAAAATCATATCTCTCTCATATGAATTATGTTCTCGACTGTCTTTATATCGGCATAATCATATGGACGAGATCTTCAACTCTCATTTGAATTGTTTTACCTAACAATCAACTGGTCTCTACTTCGGTTTCTAAGTCATATACTATGACACTGAAACTTCGAAAAATCAAAACTTCCTCTTACAAAGTCAGATTTGGACGTTCTCTATATGCATGCTCACAGTTTAACGACTACTACGACTTCCGTTTATATTATTTTTCCGAAATAATCCTTCTTTATAATGTCTAATTATCGTTGTGACTATTAATTATGTAGCCCTATCTTGCGGGCGTTAGAGTAGCAGTCGTTGTACCAAAAGAGAAGACAGGAGCACGAGGATTCAACATAGAAGATTTATTATAATAAATTGTATTTCTTATTGTTCATGTAAATAAATAATTTTTTATTGTAACCCCGTGATTATTCCTAGGAAGTAACATGTTTTAATTTTGTTAGAATTCTCTGTTTATAAGAAAACTCTAATATTTCCCTTAGATAAGATGCATAAAATTTTAGGTCGTTACACGGCACCCCAAGCCGAGATGCATTCTCTCTCTCTCCCTCTCTCTCTCTCTCTCTCTCTCTCTCTCTCTCCCCCCCCCCCTCACGCACGCCTTATTGCTTTTCTCCCTTCACTGACATGTTCCTTTCCATTTTCATGATAAAAATCAACATCTTAGAGATGGACTTGAGCACGGAGGACAACACTCGTGCTAGGGGTGTAAGTGAGTCAAACTACTCGTTATCCATTTGGGATCGACTCGAGATTGAATTAAACAAGATTAAGCTTAAATATGAGGCTCGTTTATAGGGGTGTCTCGTTGATTTCAAAGGCCTTGTGTAAAAAATAAAATTGAGCCCCCAATTTTTTTTTTATATAAGCAATTTTTTTTCATATGACGATAACTCGATAAATGTTAGAAAAACAATCGAAAAAAAAGAACAATAATTAATATATAATCCTAAATAGTTATATGAATCACGAAACTTTCATAGTATTATTGGAAGCAAAATTGTTCCCCAACTCTTAATAATTAGTATTCTCCAATAAGTCATCTCAATAACTATCATTATCAATCCGTTAAGTATTTTTTTGTACTTTATGGACAGTAAGTAAGATAACAACTTCAATTTTGATCGCTATCAACACATACATTATCAACATTAATATTTTTGATTTTAAGAAGAAACTTGAGTTTTTTTGGATAAACCTATCACGAACCCCAATTTGATACCTTATTAACCCCCTCTTTATTTATATATATATATATATATATATATATATATATATATATATATATATATATATATATAAAGTTTTTCACATACATGCTTATGAGACACAATTTTTGAAAATTATATATGATATAACATTAATGACAATATGAAAGTCATAAACGTTGTTGTAATCAACTATGCATATGCCACAAAACGAAAATATAGTTACAAAAACTAAGGTGAACTAGTAATTAGAGAAATCACTCAAAACAGGTCTTACATTTTGTAATGCACTAATGTGAAGTTGGTAATTCATGCATTCAAAACCTATGAGTTAGTGTGTCACATTTGTTAATTAACAACAACAATCATAATATAACAATGAGAGACCGTTAGATTTAGAAATTAGGAATAGTGAAACACTTACTTGTTTAATTTAGTTGACAATAAAAAACCAAAACGAGAGTGTAATAGAAAAACGAGAGGCGGAGTCCAATGGATTCAGAAATCCAAGAAACAAGAAATAAAAAACGTTGTTTGAGTTTTATAGTTACAAATTTGGAAGTTTTGAATTAGAACAAAAAGTAAGCTCTTGTTTGCCGTAAATTTACATTAGCCAAAATGCAATTTTTAATTTTAAACTCAATTTTCCAAAACTCATGTTGCAATTTTTAATTATAGCATCAGCTATTGGAATTAGAAAAAACATGAGTTTTGGTGTTTTTGATTACTGGATTGTCGTTTGCTAGATTTGAGTTTTGGTGTTTTTGATTACTCGATTGTCGTTTACTAGACAGTGAATTGAACCATAAAGATGCTCATATGTAAAACATGGCCCCCTTCATGACATGGGCCTATGTGTTAGCCCACATCGCACGTCTTTAAAGACGCTCATGCTCGTTTATTAAGTGAGTTCAACCGAGCTTCATAAAAATTAAGACAAGCTCGAGCTCGAGCTTCTTAAAAATTAAATGAGTCAAGCTCAAACTTAGTCGGACTCAAGCTCAACTCGGCTTGTTTACACACGAGCTTCTTAAAATTTAGCCGACGACCCTAAGCTGTTTCAAGAAAGAAATATTTAGTTTAAGGGAGAATTTCATATATGTCTCTCTTAAAATTCAAAATATCATATTTGCCCAGGTTAATTTCTCAATATCATATTTATCTTTCATAAACCTTCAAAATATCATATTTGCCCAAATCCTTTTTTTATAATGTTTTTAATATATTATAATCATTTTTATACCTTAGAATTATTATAATAATTAAAAATTATAACTATATTATCTTTACATCTATGATAATGAAATGTAAACTCCTAAATGGTTGGAATGTTGTACTCTTGACAAACAAAAAGATTCATCTTCAACCCTCTCTATAGAATGTATATTTTGACTGTTTAGTTTTTGTTGTTGTTGATTATTATCATGTTGTAGATGGAGAATATTTTGATATTACCATTAATATTTTGATGTTAAAAAAGTACATTCACATATTTTGATATTTAAGAATGACATATATGATTTTTTAATGTTTAAAAAGAACATATATATGATATTTTAAAATTTTATGAATGATAAATATGATATTTAGAAATTTTATAAAGGATAACTATGATATTAAGAAATTAAGTTAGATAAATATGATATTTTGATGTTAAAGAAAGGATAATTATGACACTAAAAAATTAAATTAGATAAATATGATATTTGGACGTTAAAACGTGACATTATTCGTCTCTCCAAAGCAGCCATTTCTTCCCAAGTTTAAACTAGGGTTTCAAAACCTCGTGATCTGCTGTCGACTCTACATCCTGCTGTCATTCTCGTCATCATCTTCCAGTTCCGATGATAAGCATCAACATGAAACGCCACCCTCACAGTCACAATCTTCTTCGTCCATGTCATTTTATATCGATGACGTGTTAGCCAGTCTCAAAGGAACAACACCCTTTTGTAAGCCGTCGTTATTCGATTCCAACACTTGTGTCGCTGATTCTCCGACTCGAAAGGTCGATTCTCTCGAAGAAATGGGCAAAAATCTTTCAACACTTTACAAGCGTAATGTGTTGCCGCAAGCTGATCCATGGTCGTCTAGCACCCAAGATGCTTCCAAAACGTAATGTACTGCTATCAGGATTTGGGGGAGAAGTAGAGAAGGTTGAAGCAGAGTCTGTATTACGTTATTTCAGTTAAATTTAAATTGAAGATTTTACATGTGTGAAATTGAATCTTTCATCTTTCTGGAAGAGAAGTCAGAGCCTTTATAAGAAATTCATTGCAAACTTTGATTTGAAACTGGTACGACGATAGCTTTGGCCACTGAATTAAGTTTTTTTGTTTCTCTGAAGATGACATGTGCTCTGGATGAAAATACTGTAAAATAAACCAAACAACGCGGAGGAGAAGAACTATCAATTAAACCCATCACGTTTCTTGAACCACATCATTAGAGGAAGTATCATCATATTGCTATGCTTCCTCCTTCTATCGTCTTCTTTACATCTTCAATAGTTAATAATTCAGCTTAGAAACTTAGCATATGCTCTGGCCAAATTGGAGGAACTCCTAGCTTTATGCAATTGCCCCCAAAATGAAATATTAGTTGAAAAAGGTTGATTTCATAAAACAGTTCTTCCTCTTATGATTATTGAGATCTAAATCAATTTAGATTTTTTTTTTTACAGAAACAAAGATTGAGCATAAAAATGTTGGGGACAAATTTAAGACGTCTGAATCCGTCGGTGGATCTCCCCTTTTTTCAAGGTATAAAAACATGAAGTTATGTCTGACTGTATGCCAAATTTATGCCTTCTTTTATTACTATTTTCAGTGGCACAGATCACCTTACTTGCTACTGTTCTTCACAAAAAGGTAACCCTCTAATATACGCTCTTTATATTGGAGAAAATATTTTGGGTTCGGATAAAAAGATACCCATTTTACCACCTTAATTTAATTTTGATTAATTTAATTTTGAAATATTTTTATTGGTGGAAATTGTATTGTTTCTAAAAAAACTGATTATAAGTAGTTAATTATAAGTTGATTTTTTAAAAAATAATCAATAGGATGTCTTATTAACAACATCCAATATTTCATGCCATTTCTTGACTAGTGATCAGTCTTATGATCTTAGATAAAATGTTGGTAAAGATGTTTAAGAATATTTGAGAAAAAATGACACCATTACTTGGGGAAATGAAAGAAAATATAAATCAGTAAAATTAAAATTAAAACTTATCGAGGGGAAACCTCATTTTTACTGATTCTTTTATTTAGTAAAAAGAAAACACTATATATAACAAAGCTTACTAGGTTAATGGCTGTTTTTTAGTTTTTTAATTTTTAATTTTTTGTTTTTTTTTTCACTAAATAAACCGTCTCGTTCTGTCTAAAAATAAATAATTAAAAACCCAAATTTATTGGCATTTTGTGTTGCAGAACTTTGTCTTCGAGATATATAGTCGAGATTACAAAGCCTAAAACAAAAAAATTTACATTAGTATTATAACATGGTTTGTTTTTTATTCTTTTAACAGAACTTAAATTTTAGAGGCAGCTAAGTTTTGTTTCAATACCAAAAAGAAAATTAAACCAGAAGATGTATTTTAATGTGAAATTGTTTTATAGTATACAAGTTTTTTAATTGAGTTATTTTTAAGGCCTTTCTAGTTTCTATTGTATTTCAATCAGTTGTCTTGTTAGAGATAAAAATTTACACGATCTTTTGTTATTCAATTCATATTGAGAAATTCTAACAAATCACTTCTTGTTTTCATGGATTTTAGCTTCAACACGTTTTTCATGTATTTGATTGTTATTTTTTATTACTTCATCAATTGCAAAACAGCAAAAAAAAAACCAGTTGGTTTGTTTTTTTTAATATAAAAAAAATCTATTTAAGAGTGAGTTTGGAATTTTTTCTAATGGAATAATATCCAAACCAAACTGTAGGTATAAAATTTTACAATGTTTTTTGTTATTATATATTGGAAAATTTTAAATTATCTAAATGGTTTTAATAACAAACAACATAGTTTTAAATTTCCAATATATAGTAACAAAAAACATTGGTTGATAATTAATCTTGCCACTTGGATTTTTAGACATTCGGAAACAGTAATTAAACGAACACAAAGCATACATATATTTGTAAATCAAACTAAACTTGATACATTAATGACCATACTAAACAACTAAGCAGCCGGAGAAGATTGCACCACTAGCGGCCGCCATGATTTTCTTCTTGCATTGTCATTTATTGGTGGGTGGTGGTGGTGGCGGCGGCATTACAATTTCTTGTTGCTGATAAACTATAGGCACAAGTGGTGGTGCTGGCAAGTTAAGTAGAGGCGGTGACAGGTACAAGTCCGGATGACTCCTTCTATGAACAATTGGAGGTACAGTGACCTCCGGCGGGAGGTTAGCACCATCATTAGCTGGTGGAGCTGTATTTGTATCATCATCATCATCATAATCTGGTGGCAGCTCAGGGAATGTGGGTGGATTAATGGTGGTTCCCGGTGGTGGTGGGGATGCAACTAGTGGTGAGAATGTCGGATCTGAAACCGTGGGTGGTGGTGAAGCCACTACAACAGGCGGCAGTGTAGGGAAGAGGTCTGGCGGAGTTTGGCGGCGGAGGAATGGTCTGGATATGAAGGGGTTGTTGCTGGAAGAGATAGGAGAGAAAGGCCATTGATCACCACAGTCTTCTAAAAGTGGGTCACAGATTTCTGATAGACCGCGGCGGTTAAGGGTGGCTGGACGACTGCCGACGGTGGCAACTGAACATACCAATAATAGTTGTATGCAAGTGATGAAGCTCTGGGATTTCACCATTGTGGACTGTGAAAAAGCAAAAGAAAGTCGAAGCGTACTTATAGAGGAGCTGAATGTTCTTAATTAGTCACAGTTCTCAATGCCATGCAAATTTGCATGGTCAACCCTTTGACTTTCGACGTGTTTAATTAAAATGGAAAAGAAACCAAAAACCTATACAACCAATTCACATTTATTTTGAAATGACAAGTGGTTTGGTCAGCTGAATTATCAACTGTATAAGGTAAATCGGTTCTCAAATCAACAAAATCGGTTTTCGGTACTTTCGGTTCTGGTAACATCAGGTTAGGGGAAATTTGGTATCGGTTCCGACCATCATATCTCTCTAATACGCGTTTGGAATGAGCTGATCTTTTATATGCATATTCTCCTATGTGTTGGCTACAAGTTTGGCTTTGGAATCATCTTAATTGGATGAGTTATATTGTCCTAAATAAGGGTTGTGATTGTTGTTTTTTCAACAATTTTAAGTTTATAAGGAATTTTTCGGCATCTTTGAACTTTCATATCTAGCTCGAGCTTGGAATGACTGAATTTTTTCATGCATATTCTACTATGTATTGGATGTGTTTCAAATCTTCAAACATGGTCTACTGGTTCTCTTCAAAATTATGTACTTATGGGTAATGATACCGAAATAATGGTATTGATACCGACACTGTTATTTACCGTTCGGTTGAGAATCAGTACCTTCAATTCAGATAATTTGATATTCAATACTTCGGTATTGTTCCAGGACTATGCTCACCCCTAATATATAACAGCACAAAAAGCTGTACATACTACTTTTGAAAATCACATACACAACTCATGTCAAAAAATCAAAAAATTAAACTAAAACTACTAACAAATGTAAACCACATGGCTCATGGAACTTTGATTTACTCTAAAATATAAAAAGTTTTGGAGTGTACAGTTGGGCAAGAGGAGGGTGAGTGTACAGTTGGGGAACTGAATTAAATTTACTCTTCTTTTTACGTGCCCATCATCTAATGTAGGTCAACGTCTTCCCTTCATCGGGTCCATTTTTGCAAAAAATAAAAGAATATTAGTCTTCTTGAATTCTACTAAATGATTTTCTTTAAAACAGTAAAATTCTTTTGACAACAATTAAATGCAAGTTTCTTTTGTTGGGTCGATATTTTAAATAGTATATTTCATTTAAAGATTATGCAATTACATCCTAGAAGTTTTAATGTCTTCATGTTTTATAGAATGTATTGTTGTATATATTAGAACTAATTACGTGATATATTAAATATCTATGACCAGTTATTCAAATATAATAAAACATGTGGCTAAAGATAGTGTTTGGATTTATTATAAATACTTAAAGTGTTCCGGAAATTATGACAATCTATCCTCATACACAGCCAACATATGCCATATAAGCATTTTACTGGTGAAACATGTAATATCCTGTAAATTACTTGATTTTAAAAAGTACCGAATCATGAATACTTCGGAAAGAGAGAAAATTTCTGTTATGGATTTTCCTGAAAAACAAACAAATTTTTGAAGTTCAATTAAAATTTATTCTTATATATTATAAACAAATGGAATGAGATTGTAACCGGTGTAAAAAAGAAGTACTGAATCATGAATACTTCAGAAAGAGAGAAAATTCCTGTTATGGATTTTTCTAAAAAACAAACAAATTTTTGAAGTTCGATTAAAATTTATTCTTATATATTATAAACAAATGGAATCAGATTGTAACCGGTGTAAAAAAGAAGTCAAATTGATTTTATAAGATCTTGAATTCCCAAAAAACACTTTTTAAAAATTAAAATTAATTAGTAAAATTAAATCTTTTAAACGATCCCTAATGCATGAAAAACATCCCCACATCTAAGAAGTTTGTTAATTGGACGTTTCTGATCAACTAACAAAAAAAATTTACGTTTCAATTAGAATTTAAATGATAAACTAGAAAAATGGTAAACCGTACCATCTAAGCAGCACACATCAACCTGATCCAATATCCATTTACGAAGTCATTTGCAAAACATTATTAATATTTCAGATGTGTCAGGGTTTGAACCATGTACCTTATATGTGAAATTTCCCTCATCAACAACTAGGTTCCCATCACGGGCTGAATTGACAATAGTATAGGTTTTCCAAACCGACTCCACAATGTTTTTTTTTCTAACTTGTTTTTCATTTTTACTCAATGTTTTAAAAACCGGTTGGACTGGAAATCGGGGAAGGGAGCGGTTCAATTATCATCTGTTTTATATCTATTTCTGAACCAGATCGAACCGACCGGTTTTTACAAAAATATGGTTGAACCGGTTAAATTGAATAAAAACACATGAAATTGAAACCTTTTGCATAATAAACTGTGGTAGTTTTTTCATTTATTAATTTTTTTTTGAATAAAAGCATTTGATAAATGTTATGAAGTTTTTTGATGCATTTATATTTATCTAGGACTTTATTTTCTTTTTAATGCACGTGGGTTGATGTAAAACTAATGGTTATGAGTTATTTTAATTTATTTAGAATCATCTACAACTTGTTTTCATCTGTATTTTAATGTTTGAACTTGTGGACATCAAATTCTTAATTTATATATGTAGGTACGTGTACGAAAATACGAAAAAAGATGAAAATTATAGAAATCAGTTTACTCAGCGGTTGAACCGGAAACCGGTCACCATACCGATTCAACTAAATAACCGATTTTTAAAACATTGTTTTTACTCAAACCGGTTTTATTGACAATATTTATTTATTTATTTATATTTTTTTTTTTGCCTTAAAACCGGTTATAATCCGAACTAATCTGTGCACCACTAGGCGTGAATGGTTTGTTAATTACGAATTAAGTCTATAAGACGATAAAACTAACTCGAGGTCCAACGTTTATTGGGTTTATGCAGAAGCAATCTTTAGCCCAACAATTAATCATGGGTCATTTCTTTAACAGTATATTAGCTTTTTATAAATTAATCATTATATTTATCATGTCATAGATATAATAATAATTAGAGCAAGAATAAACAACCTTACATATGACAGATAAGTTGAAGATGAATAGCTATCAGAAGGATTGCCTTTTCATAAAGCACCGATAGTGCGTCGATTCAAAGACATAAGTTTGGTGGCGGATAATCTTGTTTTTTAGTTCTTTTTAATGTGAACAAATACGATAAACGATTATGTTGGAAATCCGAATAGTATGTGTAATTACCTAATTGGAAGGTTAATTGTATTAGATTATATTTTTTGGTTTTTCTTTAAACCTATTTTTTATAATTTCAAAACAAATTATATTTTTCGATTTAACTCTTTTCTTAGCTGTAATCTTTTACATAATTTTCAGGAAATTGAGTAATCTAAACACATTTTAATATTATTTTAATAATGACAACCAATTTTTGTTTCTTTTGAAAATAATCACCATGCCTGGAATGGGTCATTTTGGACCCAAATTTACATTTGATCAATGGGATAATGGATCCGACCCGGTAATGTGGTCACCCCAATAAATACTATTTTAGCCTGTTTGTGACTTCATTTCTAACTCTGTCAATTCGGACAATCTTATAGACAGCATTCCGGACACCACTAAAATTGAAAATGTCTTTTGATAGCGTTGATGACATGCATTTTTTATATGTAAGTTTCCATTATGTTTATAATTATACGCATTTATTTTAGATTATACGTCAAAACCTATATAATTTATGCTTTTATATGGGTATTATTAGTTTTCCTATGAATTTTATTGGTTTAAAGACAATTATAGGATTACATGTAAGTATATTTATATGCTACATGAAAAAAAAATTATCAAAAATTTTTATTTTGACTAGTCCGGAACAAGTCCAAAATATGTAAAAAAAGTCCAGAATATGTAAAACACGTCTTGGATAGTAAGAACTCCTCCGGAATACGAGGAACATTCCAGAATTTGGGATTCCGGAATCGTTACTACAAAACCGACCAGTTTGTGAGGCCATGTTTAAGCAATCATGTTTTGGTGATTATGTGAACATGCAGATGGGTGTGGAATGTCACTCTTTACTTTGTCACTATCTTATGTGCAACGAATTTACTACTTTTGATCCAGTTTACCTACAAGAGCTTCTATTTCCGGTTAGCTACTATCGACTTTGCTTTGACAGGAAAGGATTCTGCTTGGTTATAGGCTTGCGGTTCGGGGAGTATCCCCTTCCCCCATCCCCCTCCCTCGGGGCCAGTTCCGGTTTTGAAGAGTTTAGACAACGTGTGTTTCCATTTATGTCGTTGTCACGTTCTGTGAAAATGGTTAACCTTATGCACGTGTTCAATGATTTACTTCATCAGTCAGGTGATGCAGACGCCGTTAGAGTATCCCTGTTGTATATGCCATAACATGGATTTATGGGGAAATATCCTCGACAGCCGGTTACTGATCAACTTATAGCACTCGTCTCTAATTTAGAAGAATTTAACATGTATATAGTGCAACATCTCGTTCCCATGTACATTTCCTTACATTAATTAAGTTTAAATTGTGAAGATTTTGAGGTTACGTGGGGCATACATAACAATTTACGCAAGGGGTAAGTACACAGAGTTTAAACCCTAATTGTGGTGTTGTGAGCCTTATTTAAAGGCTCTAATCTCTTGAGAGTCTCCTCGTGCTTAACCTCCACCCTTTCTTTTTCTAACTTGAAAATTCTAACCTTTCGTGAGATCCTTGAAAGCTTGAAGTGATATTTTGGTCTGTTTTTGGTGAAGAAAGAGAACTAGGTAGGTGTGCTTGGAGTCCATAGCTTGTAGATCCAGACTATACTCTTCTTCAACATCTTTCATAAGGTATAAAGTCTAAACCTTGTTGATCTTTTTATTAGATCTATCTTGTTGTGATTTTGTATGAGTTTTTATTCCTTAATCTTGGATATAGGGAGTTTGAGCAACTCCAGACCTCATGAGGAATGTCTCTCATCCTTTCTGAGCTTTTTGAACCATGAAAATGAGATCCTGGTCACTCCCATTCAGTCATGCTTGATTTATTGAGCTTTTGGATCATGATTAAGACTTAGGGTTTGGTTTTGTACTCCTTGTAGCCATCCAAAGGCATAAAGGTTATGAATTTATCATTTAAGACGTCTATGAGGTTCAACTCTAAGAGTTTGACATTTAAACTTAAGGCATTAAGGTCTTAATAAGAAAGTTGGTAAACATCCAGATTACACAGGGCGTGGCCTTAGCTACACAACGTGTAGCTTGGTTTGGCCCTGTTTTCCTTCAGAAGACTCTACGCGATGCGTAGAGGACGGGTACGCATGGCATAATCCCAAAAGTCCAACTTTGGTCTTTTTAGATGTTAGGTCCCGTAGGGTGGGTCCTACCCATGGAATGATAAAATGGTCTTTTTACCCAAGTATGTTAATCAGAACCAAGACTTGTGTTTGGAGTTGTTACCTAATTTTAATTTACGGATGTCAAAAAGTCCCGTGGGACCCCGAACCCGTGCGGCCCCGATCCCATATGGAGTATAACCTCCATTTTAATTTTGGGGGAGGGGACGGGGTAGGCAGTCATGTCCCAAACCCCCATGGGGGCCCCGTTAATATATATATATATATATATATATATATATATATATATATATATATATATATATATATATATATATATATATATAACAATGATTTTGAACTTCCAAAACTTTAAAAAATCATGTTTTTAAGTTGTAAGTATAACGTTTTTGAGAAGTGATGACATTTTTGTTGTTAGCATGTAAAATTATATTATAAATAGCAATTTTTATCCCAAAATAGCTTCTTTAAGCCCAAAAAACAACTTTTTTGAACCCAATAAAAAATATCCCAAAATCAATCGGGGGTAGAGAAACGGGGGCGGGGGTCGGGGGTAATCCGTGAAGTCGGGGGTGGGGAGATTGGAAATTTCGAGGGCGAGGACGGCAGAGGGGGAATGGGGAAATTTTGGGGGTGGGGCAGGAGATGCAATCCCCATACCATTTGTACAGGTTAACATCCCTATTTTAATTAGGGTTTATGATGTGTTATTCAATGTGGGGAGTTTCAGTTTAGGCAGCTCGGGCATTTGATTCGTTTGTCTGACATCAGATTGAGATGAGTCTTCTTATTGTACTCATGGATCAAAGGCACCATTGTCGGCCCATTGGATTGTGCTAGTTGTCTTTGTGACTCTTGTATGTTTATATTGGGTTGGGCCCATTTGTATGCTTGGTTTTGCCCGCTATTATTTATGTTGGACTAGGCCTATTTGTATGTTGGGTTGGGCCTAATATCATGTAGGTTGTGTTGGGCCTATTTGTATGCTGGGATGGGTATTATTATACATAATGGGTTGGGACCATTATCATGTAGGTTGGGTTGGGCCTATTTATGTATGATACGTTGGGCCCATTTATTTATGTGTTGGGTTAGGCCTATTTATATGATATGTGGTATTTTGGAAAAAAAAACTCAATAAGCTTTGTGCTTACGGTTTGTGGCTTAACATTTTCAGGTACTTACAGTTCGAGAGGGAAGGTCCCGACATGATTGCATTACATCCACCGAAGATTTAAATTTATGATTTGTTGATACTCTGATGTTCTTTTGGAAACATTGTTGACAATGATGATCTTGTATGAAATATACATTGGATGTTTTATTATTTTAAAATGAAATTTTCTATGAATTTTAGGACGTTACAAGTTGGTATCATAGCCTTGGTTTGAGGGATTTGGGCACACTCTCGAGTATTTCTAAACTCAAACTGGGGATTTGGTAATTTTTATGAAAATGGAAAATAATTTATGAAAAAGATTCTATAAAGAAAAAGGGGTGTGATGCGTGCAATTAGTCGAGCTCGAGTAAGTGATTCCCAAAATACACATACCAATGTATTATTACTAGTATGCTTGATATTCGAGCTGCGTGCTATAGTAGGGCTAAAGATACCTTCAGGAATCGCATGCTAGAATTACCTTATTTGTGTGATGCCTTATAGCCTAAGAGGATTTGATGTTATGTATTACTCATAATTTGTATCGACTCGGTTAATTGCTAAGTGTATGCTTTAAAGATTATATACGATTAGGATCATATAGCCCTAGAATCGTTGGTTTAGCCTTATTTCATGTCCTTGTTTTGTTGTGGGCTTAGGTAGAATCATTATTCATTATTCGACAGTCTATGTGGTCCCATATTGTGTGCAATTTGCATGCA
Organism: Lactuca serriola; assembly: GCF_051521515.1. Classification (NCBI taxonomy): domain Eukaryota; kingdom Viridiplantae; phylum Streptophyta; class Magnoliopsida; order Asterales; family Asteraceae; genus Lactuca; species Lactuca serriola. The sequence continues at coordinate 39,799,811 of NC_136408.1, read as the reverse complement.
TAAGGCAACCATCAGTGTTGGTTGAGGTTCTTAGTAGTGTAGAGGCTGGCAAGTTGAGAATTAATATGAGAGCCTAGGAAATGTCATGGTGGGATATGTATGTTGCTTAGCATAGGGATTGAGTGTATGGCTTTAGTGGGTGACTCAAAGGATTCAAGACGTTTTTTTAGGAAATTACGGATAGGTATGGGAGTTAGTGTTTGTAATGTCCCAAAATTTAAGACCATTTTTTTATAATAATAAAACCATCATCCAAAACGTGTTCATAAAACCATAAAAGAAAATAAGAGAATGTAAATAATCATCCAAATACATCAAGTCAAAAAAATGCGGAACAACATGGTGTCTGCGATGCGATCATCCCGAGTCCTTCCCTTTCAATTCAGAAGTACCTAAAACATAAACTGAAAATCGTAAGCACGAAGCTTAGTGAGTTCCCCAAAATACCCCAAACCATACATATCAAACATATAATGGGCCATGCCCAACAACCATCGAGCCCCGATAAGAACAAATCTGTTAAAACTTGAGATGGCCCCCACCCATCACATTCATCAGGCCCTGCCTGGCATCGAGCCCCGCTCGACATTAATATAGACACATAAACACATGAAAGAATCACTAAGATAAATAGCATACAATACACTCATTAGGCCTCACATGACATTGGACTCCGCCTGGTATACATATCACATACTACACATGAAAGAGTCGAACATACAACTAGAATCCTAAACATAATAAATTATGGATCGGAATTGGTGCCTTAGACCTGTCAAGCACAGTGAGGAAACTCATCTCAGACCGCTAAAAATCAGATTAATGCTCGAACTGCTGATCCGGAAAGTCTCTGCACTAATCATATAAAACCCCAATTAATAATTGAGCCATAAACCATAAATAGGAATCTAGTTCATTTCACCAACACTCAGGGCAAAACACCATTTTACCCTTTACTCACTTGGCCCAATATCTAAGGCCCAAATCAATGGCATGAACAAGCCCAATACGGTTCAAATCCCTAAATGATACCCAAAGCCCATCATGGACCCAAAGTCCAGAAATGATCCAATAGCATAGAAGTTTAAGGTCAGGGCCCCAACAAAACTAATCCCAACTAAGACCAAGCCCACAACTCCAACGGCCTACTGATTAGCATACGCTCGGCTTACCTGGCTCGTACGCCTTGCGTATGTGACTGATCCAAAATCGAGGCTCGCACCTAGTAAGCCTTGTGTACTCAAGAGTATGCCCAACGTACTGGCTTGAATTCAACTTCTTCCCCAAAAGTATTAACCACTTAATAACTTAACGACCAATCCTCAAATCGACCTCATATCAAGACCTTAACCGATAAAATCAAAGACTTTAAGCCTTTGCATGGTTCAAAAGAACTCGAACCTTAGTTTTACCATTCTACTTTCACCAGATGAACGTAAACACATGCATGGATGATCCACAACCATCAAGATGCTAACTTTGTAGACTAGGGACCTCATAAATAGCAATAGAATCAACTCCTAACTTCTAGAATGGAAGAAAACCACTAGATCTCATCATAGGACCAAAAAGGGACCAAAACTTCAGAAAGACTATATCTAAGCATACAAGGAGCAAGTTCCAAGCTTTATACCTTAATGAAGATGGAAATGGTGTGTGAAGTATGGATCTATAAGTTCTCATATGATCAAGGCTCCTTCTTCCAAGCTATTCTTCCTCAAATCTCACTAACACACACAAGAGGGTCAAATCTCCTCAAGAGGGGCTAGGGTTTTGAAATGAGACTCAAAGGGAAATGGAGGCTAAGAAAGGTGGGGTGTAACGACCCAATTTTCAAGTTCAAAAATTTCATTTTAATTAACTGGTCATAAAACATTCATAAGAAAATACTGTGAAATCACATCATCTCATAAAACAATGTATCATGTCTGAAAACCCAAGTCATAAAATTAATAACATGTCAGAGTACAATCCCAGAATATCCATAGTGCGGAAACCAAAGAGTGTGTGTATGATGTGCCTCTACCGCGCCAGCTCCTTCCCCTTCGTTGAAGAGGTACCTTAAACCAAAATTGTAAAATGTAAACACGAAGCTTAGTGAGTTCCCCCATCGTACCGCATACCATACAATCACATAACATACACATACTGTCAGGCATATCAGGGTGCCCGACCTACCCCTTCGGTCCTCTCGACTGGATGTTGCCTAGCATAACTAGGTGTTGGCCTCCCCTTCGGTCCTCTCGACCGGATATTGCCTAGCATATCTGGGTGCTGGCCTCCCTAGCGGTCCTCTCGACCGGGTACTACCTAGCATACCTAGGTGCTGGCCTCCCCTTCGGTCCTCTCGACCGGATGTTGGGGACTATTTCACCCCTCTATTACTACCACATAACATGTAACACATAACCATATTCTATCTAGTATGACTGGGTATAACTGTTGGAATAGTGTCTAAGGCTGCAACTATATTAGGCAAGTATTTGACCCGATTGTGCATGGTCCTTTTGGGTTGCCTTCACCATAGCAACTTGATAGGATGATTTATTATGAGAGAATAAATATTATTAATATATTATGAGAATAATATAAGGAATAATAATATTTTTATTTGATTAATATAAGTCATAGATTAATTAGTATTAATTTGGTGACTTAAAGAGATTAATTAAATAAGAGGGTATAAACTGTCAATTGTTTGATAGTTACATTTTGGGCTGTAAATCCTCCATGGATAGAGGTTGGACGAATTCTAGGGCTTGGGATAGCCTCAAATTCGTCCAAGGCATTATCTTGGAAAGGATTTGGATTACTTTAAGGAAAGATTATCCAACTAGGGTTTAAGGGTGAAACCCTAGGAGCCTACAAGTATAAATAGACCCTTAGGGCATGTGAAATCGGCATCTCTTCTAAAGAAAGAAAACCCTGGCCGAATTACTTCCCTAACCTCTCTCTCAAATCATCCTCCTTGCTAGTTGGTGTTTGTAAGCCATTAGAGGAGTGACAATTGTGACTCTAGAGCTCCAAGACAACAAGATCAAACAAGAGATTCAAAGGTAAACTTCTAGATCTGATTTTGTATTGTTCTTATACCTAATTAGTCATTAGAAGTCTTGGATTCAAAGCATGTTTAATTAGAGAAACCTAGATCCAAGCATTAGGGTTTGCATGTGCACATAGGAATGTTCATATGGCCAAAACCCATCAATAACCACCTCCTTTGGCCCTATCGACCGGTAACCTTGGGGACCATCTCCCCTACTGCTACTAGCATCTAATATCATATCATACTAGCTCATAACATATCAGGTAGTAGCAAACCTAGATGAATATCACAAAGACAATCATCGAACATACAACTCCTACTGATGGGCCGACACTGTGGCCGTAGACCCACCGCTACTGGAAGGTAACTCACCTCGTACGAGTAGCTGCTGATAATCTGTGTGGGAAACCTCTGTCTGCTGCTGCTCTGGAAATCCTCTGGCTATAATCCCCACAAAACACTCAGTCGGAATCTGATATTTACTCTTAGGGTAAAATGACTATTTTACCCCCAACCAAGTCTAAGTCAAAGTCAACTTCCAGTTGATCCGGCTCGCCGAGTTGGTCCGTCAACTTGTCGAGTCCCTAACCCTTTATCTTTCCTTGTCCACGACTTGACTCGTCGAGTTTAGCAGCGACTCGTCGAGTTTAGCAGCGACTCGACGAGTTCCTCCTCTATATGAACATCGAACGAACCTTCATCCGACTCGCCGAGTTGTATGAACAACTCGTCGAGTTCACCTTCATCTGATGAACAAGTTCTATCCTTGACTCGTCGAGTTGTATGAAAAACTCGTCGAGTTCATCTTCAACCATAAGGAGATTGCCTTGGACTCGCTGAGTCTGTTCTAGCACTCGTCGAGTCCCATGAACTCCAGGTCTAAGGCTAAGTCCAATACGTTGGGTCACTTCTTCGGACCTTCTACAACCCTTCTAACACCCAACTGAGTTCTTTTGACCCTAAACAAATATGGGACTTTATGCCTTGGACTCGTCGAGTCCCAAGAATGGACTCGCCGAGTCGATAACGTCCACACCCTAAATCCTCGATTTCTGATGTAAAACCTTTGACCAAATGATAGATCCAATCCCCTAAGCTCGATCTAGCACGTAAAGTTTCGAACTTTACGTGCATGCATGGGACTTTTGAGCCTAAAAGGTTCTAAAATGGCTCTTATGTTGCATGGGACCTTCCTTGGGTGCAAAAGTAACCCAAATCCGCCTTGTGACTCCTCCCAAGACTTAGATCCGAAGTCTTGACCCTCAACCATGTTTTCAATCATGGTTGGCTACCTCATATAGCTTAAAAAGCCCTAAATCTTCCCCAAAAGGGATCAAACAAACAAGCAAGCAAGGTACAAACTTTATACCTTTCAAAGACTGCAAATGATGAACCAAACTCGAATCCTTCAGTCTCCTCTTGATCCTTCTATGCTCTTCCTTCTTCCTTGAGGTCAAAACCCACAAAAATCACTCAAAAGACTTAGATCTTGCACCAAAACACTTAGGGTTTGCTATGTAGGGTTTCTGGGAGCAATAGGGACGAGTGGTGGCTGAATGAGATGATTAAATAGGGTGCAAACCCTCAGATTAGGGTTTTTGTCCAGTCAGAGCCTACTCGTTGAGTCCGGGACCCGGCTCGACGAGTCCATCACTTAAATCCCGCGTCCCGTCCCGCTTCTACTCGGTGAGTTGGTCCTTCAACTCGCCGAGTCCAAGGCCAAAAATGAAAAATACTTAAATAAATTACATACCAAGAACCAGGTGCTACAAATCTCCCCCACTTATTTTAGACTTCGTCCTCGAAGTCTGCTACTCGTCCCTGGAACAGTTCTGGGTAATGCTCCATCATCTCATCCATCGGCTCCCAAGTCCACTCCGAGCCCTTCCGATGTTGCCATTGCACCTTCACTAGCTCAACCCTCTTGTTCCTCAATCCTTTGACTTCCGGTCAAGGATCGCTACAGGCCGCTCATTGTAATTCAGGTTGTCATCAACCTGAATGTCGTCCAAGGGTACCACTGCTGAGTCGTCCACCAGGCACTTCCACAGTTGGGAGACGTGGAAAGTGTTATGGATCTGGCTGATTTCGGCTGGCAGATCCAACCTGTACGCCACCTTGTCCACCCGGGCTAAGACCCTGAACGGTCCAATGTACATGGGGCCCAAATTGCCCCGTTTCCTGAATCGGATGACGCTCTTCCATGGCGACACCTTCAGGAGAACCATATCCCCGACCTGGAACTCCAGGTCTGATCGGCGCTTATCAGCATAACTTTTCTACCGACTCTGAGCAGTCTGAAGCCTGCTCTGGACCTGCTGAATCCTCTATGTCGTCTTGAGCACTACTTCGGTGCTCCCCATTATCATCTGTCCAACCTCACCCCAACATATCGGGGTCCTGCACCTCCTTCCATACAGCATCTCGAAGGGAGGGCGATCAATGCTAGCATGATAACTATTGTTATAGGAGAACTCTGCCAATGGACGGTAAGTATCCCAACTACCTCCGAAGTCTAACAACCGTGCTCGTAGCATATCCTCCAGAGTCTGGATGGTCCGCTCACTCTAACCATCCGTATGTGGGTGAAAGGCGGTGCTAAAATGCAGACGAGTACCCAGCTCGTCATGAAACTTCTTCCAAAACTTGGAAGTGAACTGAACATCTCTTTCTGAAATCACCGATACTGGCACCCCGTGCCGCGCCACTACCTCCCTAATATAGATACCGGCCAACCTTTCGGCCGAAATACTCTCCTGAATCAGGATAAAATGGGCGCTCTTAGTCAATCGATCGATGATGACCCAAATCGAATCCACTCCCCGCGCGGTCCTGGGAAGCTTTGTGATAAAATCCATCGTAATGTCTTCCCATTTCCACAGCGGAATATCCAATGACTGCATCTTGTCGTGTGGCCTCTGGTGCTCGGCCTTGACCTTCCTGCTGGTCAAGCACCGCTCCATGTACCATGCTACATCCGGTTTCATGCAGGGCCACCAATAGTCCAGACGAAGATCCCTATACATCTTCGTTGCCCCGGGATGAATGGAGAATCTAGATTTTTGTGCCTCCTCCATCAGAACCTGGCGCACACCCCCGTGGTACAGCACCCACACCCTACGGTGTAGGGTCAACAACCATCGGCTATCATAATCAAAGGAGGAAACCTGGCCTACAATCCGCTAACTCTTCCGATGTTCCTCCTTCATGGCCTCCTGTTGGGCCTCTCGAATCTGCTACAACAGTGGAGTCACCACTGTCATCCTCAGACAGATATCCCTGATCGGCACTGCCTTGCGGCTAAGCGTGTCGGCCACCACATTGGCCTTCCCCGGGTGGTAAAGGATCTCGCAATCGTAATCCTTCACCACATCCAACCACCGACGCTGCCTCATGTTTAGATTCGGTTGATCCATGAGGTACCTCAAACTCTTATGGTCCGTGTAGATGGTACAACGGACCCCATATAGGTAATGACGCCAAATCTTGAGGGCGAACACAATAGCCTCCAGCTCCATATCATGCGTCGGGTAGTTCGCCTCGTGAGGCTTCAGTTGCCTCGATGCGTAAGCAATAACATGTCCTCTCTGCATCAATACTGCGCCCAAACCCGAGATGGACGCATTGTAGTATACAACAAAATCCTCCATGCCCTCCAATAGGGCTAAGATCGGTGCCTCACACAATCTCTGTCTCAACGTCTCGAACGCAGTCTGCTACTCAGACCCCCAACGAAAGACCACGACTTTCCTCGTTAGCCTGGTCAGGGGTACGACTATCTTGGAGAAATCATGGATAAATCTCTGATTGTAGCCGGCTAATCCTAGAAAACTCCAAATATCATATGGAGACCTCGAAACCTCCCATCTCATCACGGTCTCCACTTTGGCCGGGTTCACCAATATCCCGTTCTGGTTGACAAGATGCCCGAGAAACTGCACCTCGCACAACCAGAACTCACACTTGGAGAACTTAGCATACAAGCTCTCCCTTCTCAAGGTCTCCATAACCTCTCGCAGATGCTCCTCGTGCTCCTCCTGCGTCTTGGAGTAAACCAAGATATCGTCAATAAAAACTATCACACACCGATCTAACATCGGTCTACACACGCGGTTCATGGGGTCCATGAACACGGCAGGAGCATTGGTGAGCCCGAAGGGCATCACCACAAACTCGTAGTGGTCATAGCACGTCTGGAATGCAATCTTCTATACATCCTCCTCTCTGACCCTCATCTTATGATATTCTGAACGCAGATAAATCTTGGATAACCAAGATGCTCCCTGTAGCTAGTCAAAGAGGTCATCAATCCTCGAGAGTGGGTAGCAGTTCTTCACCGTTACCTTGTTCAGATCCCGATAAATCTATACACATCCGATGCGACCCGTCCTTCTTCTTAACAAACAGGATCGGGGCTCCCCAAGGTGAACTACTCGGCCTGATAAATCCTTTGTCTAACAGCTCCTGCAGCTGCGTAGATAACTCCTGCATCTCGGGAGGAGCCAACCGATACGGTGTCTTGGCTATCGGAGCCGCATCAAGGACAAAGCCGATCCTGAACTCCACCTGTCTCTCCAGAGGTATCCTAGGCAACTCCTCGGGGAATACGTCTGCAAAATCTCGCGCCACGGACACATCGCCCACTGTCGCCTTACCCGCCTCCCAGGTGTCCATGATATAAGCGACATATCCTGCGCAACCCTGTTGAAGGTAACGCCTTGCCCTCGCTGCCGAACATAAAGTTGGCCCTCGTTGTGGCCTCTCGCTCTGAATCACTAACTCTCCCCCTCCCGGGGTCCTGACTCGCACCAACTATTGTGCGCAATCTATCACTACCCCATTGGGGCTTAGCCAATCCATGTCGATAATAACTTTGTTCCCCCGCAAAGATATGGGAACCAAGTCTAGCAGGTAACACTCCTCGAACAATCTCCAAAACACAATCTTGGAAGACCTCTGATGCTCGCACTGACCGGTCGTCCGCAATCTCGACCTCTAGAGGGCAATCCAACATGCCCGAAGACTCAGGAAACTTCTTGCTAAGCGCAAAAGAGACAAATAATTGGGTAGCACCTGAATCAAACAATACCTGAACTAGGATACCGTTCACATGGAACGATCCTAAACATAGCACATACATAACATATCAAAATCACAGCAACATATCATAATAGCATAAATAAGAAGTCTTACCCGTCACCAAATTGATCGGGATGTTTGCAGAACTCATTGTATTTCCACACTTCAAAGCGCCAAGTTCTTCAATTACAGCAACAAGACTAAGATGATTGAGATCTTTTGTCTTCTTGATGACAACCACGTTCATATCCCACGATTTCGGAAGTGAATTCAGTAGCTTTTTGTTTATCTACGACTTGGTTAAGAAGACCCCATATATATTCATCTCAGTAGTGAGAGTGGTGAATCGTTGTAGCTGAGCCTCCAGGGTTTCTCCGGGAATGTAGTTGAACATGTTGAAATTTTGTCTTAACATATCCTGACGATTCTCTTTCATGTCTTCATTTCCCTTGTTGACCTCAAAAGCCATTAAAAACACAACTCGAAGCCAAAATCAAACTTAAAAGTCAAACTTAAATTTAAAAAATGCCCTTTGACTATAAACCTCAAAAGTCAAATTTAAAAAGTCAAACTCAAAAGTCAAACCGAAAAGCTAAATTTGAAAATTTAAAAGTTAAATGAGAATGTCAAAGTTTAAAGTCAAAGGTCAAATTTTAAAAGTCAAAGTCAAAATTTTAAGTAAAAAGTCAAAACTAAAAGTCAAAAATTAAATCTATAATTTTTGGTTGAAAATGGAATTTCAAAACAAAAGAAATTTAAATTTGGGGTAAAAAATGTTAAATTTGCGAAAATGGGAACGGAGAAGGACTGGTTTTAAATTAAATTTTGAAGGGATAGAACAAATGACTTGCTAGTCCAACTGGTTTGATGCGTGTGTTGATAACTCAAAGGACCCGGGTTTGATCCCCGGCACCCCCAATTCGTTTTGCCCTTTTTTATTGAACGCTGCTGCAGATAAGAGGTTGATGCTGCCGAGCCGTCTACCAAGCCGTCTACCAAGCCTCACACGTTCCGGGCCGCAAACCGCCGACCGTAAACTCCGGAAATCCTAGTCGTAAACGCCGCCGCAGCCGAGCAACCCTAGCTGTAAACTGATTACGGCCGTGAACCCTTCAATGGTCGTAAACCCTTAAAAAAAACACCGTTTTTCACCCTTTTTTGCTCAAAAACTCAATCAAAAATTCGTTTTTTTGAAAAACACGAAGAACAAACCCCCCCTAATTTTCAGAGATCTATCCAAAAACGCAAAATCTTTCAAAAATAAGATCAAATGAGCTCCATATTTGACAAAATTGACTGATACAATCCAAGCTCTGATACCAATTGTAAGTCCCCAATCTGCATGCGTATCATTCAAATCCGTTTGATGGTGCGGAATCTCAATCAAATGGATGAAGTCAGATCAAATAAAAGATAAAGAGAAGAAGAAAATGATGAATATTGTATGTATTGATATGAATGAAGATCCGGATACAAGATTCACACACACTTAAGCTCCCTATTCTCTTCTGTTCATCACTCCTTTTCTGTTCATCAATCCCTCCTCAACCACCTAACACCTATATATATATATACTTGGGGAATGTGGGCCATAAATGGGTTTACGGCCGTAAACACAACCGTAAACACTTATATGGCCGTAAACACAGAGTTGTTTACAGTCCTATACATAAAAATACATTTTCCTAGAAAAGCAAAGTATAAACCATAATTTTGACCCAACACATATATTTGTAATATAGGGCATTGGTAGAGACGCAAGATCCGAGTGAAGTTTAGCAAAGAAATAATTGGGTGTTAGAAACATTGTGTGTGTGAAAAGACGTGTCAAAGTAGAGTGTAGTGACTTGGGAACCTTGGAGCAATTCTTGGATCTAGTATGGATTGGTGTGGAAGGTAGTATGGGCTCGTACTACCGGAAACACATGATCCATACAAGAATCAAGGAAAGCCACAAATTTGCGAAGGAACTAAAGAGGCTTCGAATATCACTTTAGAGTTAGTTCGACTCGTATTAACCTATTTCCATTACACCTTCGGGTTCTGGATCTGAAGGGTCAGGACCAAGCGAGGTTGAGATACATGATTGGATTGATTGTTTGGGTATGTGACAAGGATTCCGTACACATAAAGAACGCTAACATCCGACTTTGTATGAAGAAGTTATGCGTCTTCGAAGTTTTGTGATTAAACCGACACAACTCTTCATATCGTAGAAAGTGAATTTTCGATAAATTAATTTTTAGCCTAAGATATCTAAACAAAAGTCGTAGTATTCGTTAAACTTAGAGCGTGCATATAAAGTGCTCCCAAATCTGACTTCGCAAGAGAAACTTATGATTTTTCGTAGTTTCAGCGCAGTAGTGCAGGACCATAAATCGAAATTCAAAGTGGTTGACTATTAGCCGAAACATATAAACGAGAATTGAAGATCTCATCAATATGAGCCCGTCCATATAAATACAGTCAAGAATGGATTCGGTGTGTAGGAGTTATACTTTCTGCAGCGATGCCTAACAGCCTAAGCCTATCAAAAATTTAAAATTTTGATAGAGTGAGAATTAGCTGTTAGAGTCTAAATGAAAGTCATAGTCTCATTAAGAGCTTTCCGTGGATATAAAGAACGTTAAAAACGGAGCTCGTATGAAGAAGTTATGCCATTTTTAAAATCTAGAAAATCATGTGCGCGAAGTGCATGGCGCGCGTGATGACGTGGCACTCTCCGGAGGCGACATGTGGTGATGTCGGGGGGCCAAACTCTCTGAGAGATATGGCATCGTAGCTCCAAAAAATCTTGACATTTGGATCCATAGTAATATGACATGTGTCACATTGTAGAAGGATAAGACGTGGGCAAACAACGACGTGACATGTCGCACGAGCCGGGTGGAGCGACATCGCAAAAGCGCATGACGTGTACCCCAGATGCACGACACACACTTTGAAAAATCACCTATAAATACTTCATACCATATGAGCTTCTCACATTCATCCCTATAGAATCTCTCTCTCTCTCTCTCGATATTCCCTCCTGTAGACCCCTTTTCCTTCATTTTAGCCTGCTACGAACCCTGCAACACCTCTGAGCACTCGTCTAAATAGTAGTCTTTGAGTAGGAGATCCTGAGTCAGTATTTTTCCCACTTAGATCCCAGTTCTCATTAATTGTACAGTCCTTTGGAAAAAAAAGGTGTCAGGCGAAGCTCTTCCGGATTCACCGATAACCAGACATTTTATCAAGTGTGTGTATAGTTATTTTCACCTTACACATAGATACGAAGTATTTAGATAATTGAATGTTATATGTGCTTATGTGCAAAGATGTTATGTGTTAGATGAAATAAGATGATTTTTACATGATTTATCATATATGTATCTTCGTACTTATAATGTATTGGGTAGAAAAGGGTAAAGAGGAAATGAAAATAATAATGAGAGGTCTAAACCTTTATAGTGTTATCGAACTAGCATATTGATAATTACCATAGGCTATTCTAGACAAGTCACATCAAACATGGACAAGCTTGCAACCCTGTAGATGTTTACAAGCCATATGCGGACAGGTTTACTACCTGTTGGGGTCAGTCAATCATACACGGGCAGGTTTACAAACTATAGGTGTTAACAAATCGTTTTGCGGGGAGGTCTACGACCTGTAAGCATTAATGATTCGTACACAGATATGTCTACGAACTATAGGTATTACTGAACTATACGTGGGCAGTTCTTCGACTTGTAGATGTTAAGGAACCTCATACAGACATGATTACAAACTATAGGTATGAATGAACTATTTAAGTAGGTACTTTCTTAAGCCTATGATTTCCCTATTAGCACATATTAATAAGGAATCCCCAAAGCAGTATTATTCACTTAGAGATCCTCTAGGATAGATTCTTCGAGATTATTAGTTAGGATCAGGAAGTGAGAATAACGGGTAATTCAAGCTATTTGCTTAATGATAAATATATAACTTAAATTATATTATTGTGTTCTGAGAACTCTATGTACTCACTAGGTTTCCCAACCTGAGCCACTCAGTTTATTTGAATCACAGGTTATTAAGTAAAGATATTGGGATAATGATGTATGAGAGATTCAACGAGATGTGTACCGTTAGTATATTGAGACATTGTAACTCTGCTTTTATGTTTATATTTATGTGTTGACAATGACATCATGAGTTTTATGAATAATACATGTTTCTTCGAAAAATGTTTTGATAATATTATTATCTTGTTTTTGGGACAAATTCTGCATAATTAATCTTTTTAAAAGAATACTCTGATTTAATAAGCATAAACAAATCGGTATTTTCTGGCCGTAAAAATAGGGATGTCACAGTTGGTATCAGTGCATTAGTTTAAGGAACTAGGAATTTAGAGGATTTGTAGACTTAAACTTAGAATGCTAATCGATGATCGTAAGATGGGTGTCTATTATATTTTAATTAACACAAGCACTAGCTTACTTTAGGATAAGATGCATAATTTTCTTTTACGTGCTAAATGGTTTAAATAATAGCATGCCTTAGGTTTCCAAAAACAATAGGTGTGAGGATATAAATAAAGAAAAATGGTGTGAGAAGTGCAGGACGAAACACTTTGGAAGATGCACCAATGAAGTGACTTGCTTCAATTGTGGAAAGACCGGTAACTATACCAGTAACTACACCCAAATCATGTGTTACAAATGTGGAGAAGCAGGGCACCTTAGTAATGACTGCCCAAAGAAAAACGAAGCAACAAAGCCAAATATTCTGCCAAAGCTAAAGGCGAGGGCATATTTTATGGGACTTTATGAGGAAACAAGAAGGCGAGAATTTGGAGCTGCTTGTCTGGAGTACTTAAGAGAATAAGACTAATGATTAGTATTAGGTTATGTGGCATGATGTAGTAGGCATATGGTATAAATATATCTTGTAACCATTTCTAGAGATAATGTAATTCCCTAAATTACTTAGTGTGCCTTTTGTGCGATTTTCCTTTTATGATAACTTAGTGAACTATGAGACAATACTTGGGACACATATGCGTATGTATGAAAGATAGTAGAGGCCGATACTACCAGAAGCACATGACTCGTACTTAGATCAAGGAAACTCATACGGTTACAAAGACTCTAAGTAATCGTGCTATTTTGTTCATTTCCATCATTACCTTTTATTTGGTAATGACTACGAAGATAAATATTATTCCAACCTTAGTGGTCATATTGAATCGAGTCCGATTAATCTACGAAGTAAGTTCAACATTTCGTTTGACTTTAGATTGAAGGAAAATATAATCAAAGTGATCAGTAGAGGCATCGTGATCGCCGTTAATATTAAGCAGCCTTCAGGTAGAAGTGTTACATGATAGAATGTGATTATATCACGTTAGAACAAGAAGGAAGGTATCTTTAATGTTAGATTCTGACTCAAAGAGACCTAATTCTAACCATTGCATCATATGATGAGAGTTCATTAAAACATGACCCATCGGTATGTTACGGTGGTCAGAGTAAGGGCCTTAAGTTATGATGAGAGTTCGTTAGAACGTGACCCATCTTGATGATTTTTTTAAAGAAATATAGGTGCAAGAAATCTTACACATTTTTGGAAGGGTAAGTGGTATGGAGATTGTATGTTCAAAGATTCCTTTCCCATACTTTACAAGCTTGAAGTTGACAAAAACTGCTTGTTGTCGGATAAGATAAAAGATCATTCAGAGGCTGTTCTGAAGAGGGTGTGGAAAAGAGATTTGAAATATGGAGTGGAGACTGGTGAGTTGGATGTATGGGTTGTTATTGTCTTTGATGTAAATTTGTCCAAGGATTCAAATTTTTGGAGCTGTAAGGGGGGTTCAAATGGTCTTTTTTTTCAGTAGGTTCTTTAAGATTTTAGATGGTAAACAATATGGAGGACAATAATTCTCTTCATGGTTTATCTGGGTTAAGTGGGCTCCGATTAAAGTAATTTGCTTTGTTTGGAGGGTGCTGCTCAATAGAATTCTTGTGACATCCAACTTGATTTCGAGAGGGGTTGTTCTTGATTAATATTCTTGCCCTTTTTGTTTTAATATGGAGGAGGAGGTGGATCACATCCTTTTTAACTGAGCTTTCTCGATTCAGATCGAGATTGGTTCTTGAGTTGATGTAATCTGTTGATTTCGAAAGTGACTAATATTGTAAGTCCCCAAAATACTTGTGTATCAATCAGATCCGTTTGATGGTGCGGAATCCCAATCAAACGGATGATGTCAGATCAAATAAAAGAGAAGAAGACAAAGAATAATATGAATCTTCAATGTATTGAATAGATTGGAATGATGCTTGTTTACATGAGATTCACACACACTCACATAAGTTCCTCTATTCTCTTATGTTCATCAATCCCTACTCCTCACCCTTAACACCTATATATATACAAGGGGAACATGGGCCGGAGAACATGGGCCGTAAATGGGCTTACGTCCGTAAACACAACCGTAAACACGTGTACGGCCATAAACACCAAGCAGTTTACGGTCCAAGACACAAAAATACATTTTTCTAGAAAAGTAAAGTATAAACCATATTTTTGACCCAACAATCTCCCCTTTGGTTTATAACTTTCTTTTCTAAATGACCCAACAAGCTCCCCCTAAAAAGTAGCTGGTTTTTCTTTTCTTGTCAATCTGCATCGAGAGCTTGGCTTCAACATTAATCTTCAAATTCCTCACGACTTCAAGATGAACTTGATGAATCTTCAATGAATGACTTCATCTTGAGCAGTTGGGCTTTTCTTCAGAATTTGACATTGAACGCACATTGGGTGAGGAGACTTCTTGTACTGATTCTTGAAATATAGCGCTTTCAGTTTGAGAATCTTCAGAGAGAACATTAAAGAGAACAAATGTTCTTGATCACTTCAGCAGGTTTAAGATGGCAGCAGACTGATTGAGGAGGCTTCAATGCAATCCATCAAATAATCTGCAATTTTAGCTTCGCCTTACTTCTGGGGTTGAAGGATTGAATGTCGAAAGAATAATCTTCATTTCTTGCTCCTTCGAATGAGAATTCTTCGATGCTCATGGATAAGGCCTTGGCTCAGAAAACTTGATACAATCTCCATGAGTCTCATCTACACCTGAATTCACTTTTCAAGACAAAATAAAACTAAAAGAAAACTTAGCACACAAATTAAAGCAGAAACAAAAGTATTTTTGGATTTTTGATTTTTCTGAACAAGAAATAAAAATATTTTTGGATTTTTGATTTTTCTGATTTTTGTTTGATTTTTTTTATTTTTGATTTTTCTTTGATTTGATTTTTTTTAATTCTGCCCTTAAATTTGTGCATAGAAAAGAACTATGAACAAATTTAACAAAAAAAAATATTTGGGATCAAAGTTGTGAGACAGCCTTAACTTGTTTATCAGTACGTTCACCTTTATAAACAAATCTGGTCAATTGCTGGTATTGTGGTCCACTTAAACACGAAGAGTATCGACACACTTTTCTAAATAAACCATTTAGCTGACGGCGACCACAGGTATTGTTGTCCACTTAAATTAAGCAGCGAGATCTACAGGCAACCTCTAAATGGTTCGATTTTAGTTGCACTAGAAAGTGTTCCCTACTTCCCGATATACCCTAGTTATCAAGAACTTCCAAAGAACTCCTTACTTTAAGTGAGTAAACAATTATTAAGGATGAAGTTAGATTTAGAAATAGGTGTATATGTTGTGTCCCAGGTCGGATATATTTCAATCACGCAGAGGGGACAACATATGGCTAACTAGGATAGAGGGATTGAGAGGTAGAACGTAGCATATGCTGTGTCCCAGGTCGGATCTTCCGATCACGCAGAGGGGACAACATATGGCTAACAGATAGAAAGAATTTCATAGATAAAAAGATGCATAGAAATAGAGTTGCATATGTTGTATTCCAGGTCAGATCTTCCGATCACGCAGAGGAAGCAACATATGACTAACAGACAAAAAGAAAGAAAATAATCTTCTACAGACCTACTTTATCAGAACCCCCATTCGCCCTATCAGAACCAGAATTAAGGACATAAGTCCGTACATCAAGGAAAATTCGAACCACTGTTCTAGATGCGTATTAATTTAGTGTATCCTGTAGGTTCCTGTGTTTATCTCACTGCTCAATCTACCCAAGCGTCGTATGCTCAGTCCAAACAATCCTATCTAAATCCACACTTTCAAATCCTTCGTGCCTACCAGCACATTGAACACAAAGTCTAGACAATTCAGATTTAGTCCTTTACACATGTTTTAGACTGCCCGTTATCACTTTCTTGATATCACTTCCCAATAATAACTACTAACGAAAGACTATTAAGAAAATAAAAAAAATGTCTTTGAAATGAATCAGATTAAGATAAACTCAGGAGTATAAAGAAGAAAACTCAAACCATAATTCATCGATTGAATTCGCATTCATACGGTCTGAGAACACCACACATAATCTCAGAACAGATCCAAAAATTCTTTATGTCATTAATCACTAGCCTCATGTGATCCTCTCCTTCTTTCCTTTCTCCCGCAAAGGACACATACTTTCAAACAAAGTTCTGAGTGTTGTACAGTTGAGAGATGTCCCCTATGTGCCTGGAACAACCACTACCAACAAACCGAAGTCTGATGATATGTAGTTGCTCAGACACAGAGCGGGATCAGTTGTTCTTTGGAACCCAGTCCATTTTGAAACTGGGTCGACCTTTGTCATCATTTCAGGGTACTCTCTCCCATGACATATCCTGATTATCACAAACAAAAGATGTAGAAATATTAGAATCGTTAGAAGATTTGGGAGAGTGAGCCTTTGGAACCCATTTATAGTTGGTTTTAACCCATTTCTTTTTCGATCTGATGGGTGGCTCAATACTTGCTTTTGATCATGATGTCGGTTGTTGAGATGACTCTAACCTAACCGGTCTTTGGTTCACTGGAGCATCTCTTGGATTGGGCTTCTTGGCCGGCATTTCCTTCTTACCCTTGGGATTCGGATTCTTGGCCTTGTGGGTTTGATTCTTGACCTTCTGCGTGTTCCAGTCACCATTTTCTGAATGTGACCTTGAGGGGTTTCTTTTGGAGTATCTCCATCTTGGCGCATTTTTGTTGGAATAGTGTCTAAGGCTGCAACTATATTAGGCAAGTATTTGACCCGATTGTGCATGGTCCTTTTGGGTTGACTTCACCATAGCAACTTGACAGGATGATTTGTAATTAGACAAGAAATATTATTTATATATTATGAGAATAATATAAGGAATAATAATATTGTTATTTGATTAATATAAGTCATAAATTAATTTGGAATTAATTTGGTGACTTAAAGAGATTAATTAAATAAAAGGGCATAAACTGTCAATTGTATGATAGTTGTACTTTGGGCTGTAATCCTTTAAGGATAAGGGGTGGAGGGTTTTAGGGCTTTGGATAGACCTAGAAATTATCCAAGGCTTATCATAAGGGGGATTGGATTGCTTAGGGCCTAAGTTATCCAATTAGAGTTTAAGGGTGAAACCCTAGGAGCCTTACAAGTATAAATAGACCCAAGGGGTCAAGGAAATCGGCACTCTTGCCTTTGGAAGAACCTTGGCCGACTTCTTGTCCTCTCCCCCCTCTCTCTCTCTAATTATCCTCTTGCTAAATTGGTGTTTGTAAGCCATTAGAGGAGTGACAATTGTGACTCTAAGCTCCAAGGACAAGAAGATTCAAGCAAGCAGCTTAAGGTAATCTTCTAGATTTGTTTCTCTTATGTTATTACCTAGATCTATTGTTCAAAAGTCTTAGATACAATGCATGTTCAATTAGAGAAACCTAGATCCAAGCATTAGGGTTTGTATGTGCACATAGGAATGTTCATATGGCTAAAACCCATCAGTTTTGTCATCCTTGTGCGTAGTAGGGAACGTGTGCGCGATCTGGACAATTTCTAGCAATGTGTCCAGGTGTTCCACAGTGGGTAATGGTTCTTCACCGTTACCTTGTTTAGCTCCCGATAATCTATATACATCCGATGCGACCTGTCCTTCTTCTTCACAAACAGAATCGGGGCTCCCCAGGGTGAACTTCTTGGTCTAATGAATCCCTTGTCTAACAGCTCCTGCAGCTGCGTAGACAACTCCTGCATCTCGGGAGGAGCGAACCGGTACGGTGCCCTGGCTATCGGAGCCGCACCAGGGACTAGGTCGACCCTGAACTCTACATGTCGCTCCGGAGGTATTCCAGGAAGCTCTTCCGGGAACACATCAGCGTAGTCTCGCACCACTAGAATCTCGCTCACCGTCGCCTTACCCGCCCCTGGGTATCCATAACATATGCAACATATCCCGCGCAACCCTGCTGAAGGTAGCGCCTAGCTCTCGCTACTGAACATATTGTGGGTCCACGCTGTGGCCTCTCGTCGTGGATCACCAACTCTCCCCCACTTGGGGTCCTGATCCACACCAGCTGCTGTGCGCAATCTATCACCGCCCCATTAGGGCTCAACCAATCCATGCCTATGATCACCTTGTTCCCACGCAATGGAATGGGAACCAAATCCACCAAATAGCGCTCCTCAAACAACCTTAGAACACAATCCCTGAACACTGATGATGCTCACACCGATCGATCATCGACAATCTCTACCTCTAAAGGGCAATCCAACATGCCCGAAGACTCAGTAAACTTCTTGCTAAGCGCAAGAGAAACAAACGATCGGGTGGCACCTGAGCAAACAACACCTGAACTGGGATAACGTTCACATGGAACGATCCTAATGCATAAACACAGAGCACGTATCAATGTCATAACATCATATAAATAAAATAAAGGAAAAGAATCATACCCGTCACCACATCGGGTGCGGCGCGTGCCTCCTCGGTAGTCAGCTGAAATGCCCGACTCCTCACCACTGGAGCCTCCGCCTTGCCCTGTCGGCCATCAGTGATCCGCAGGGTCGCTGGAGCTGGCTCCTTCACTGGCGCCGATGATGCTGTCAACTGGGGGCAACTGGCCTTCTTGTGGCCCCTCTGGTTGCAATGGAAACATAGCAACTCGGACGTCTGTATCACAGGTGCAGGGGCGGTACAATCCCTACTAAAGTGCCCTTACTTGCTGCACTTATAGCAGCCTGACGATCCCAACTTACACGCTCCCTCGTGTGTCTTGCCGCATTTCCTGCAGCGTCCCCCCTGTTGGCCTTTCGGCCCCGCATCTGGTCCCTTGGTCTTCTTCCCTGAAGCCCCCATAACATGCCTCTCTTTCTCCTTCCTCTTCCGAATGTGCTCCAGATCTATCTCCCTCTCCCTTGCCCTGGCAATCATAGAGTCCAGGGTAGGGCAAGCTGAAAAACTGACATGCTCCCGAATATCAGCTCGTAGCATGCCATGATAGTGGGTCCTCCTCATATCCTCATCACCCGTGTATTGGGGCACCAACAACGCCCTCTCTCAGAACTTGGCGGTGATCTCCGCCACAGTCTCTGTCGTCTGCCTCATATCTAAAAACTCCCTGGCCAGCTGCTGAAGCTCGACAGCCGGCGCAAACTCTGCCCTGAACCTGGTCACAAAGTCCGACCAGGTCATAACCTCAACAGCCGAGGCTCCCAACGAGTCACCGACGGACTCCCACCAATCTCTAGCTCGGTCTCTCAAACATCATGCTGCAAATCTCACCTTCGACCCCTCGGGGCAGAAGCTAGTCGACTGTGCAGACTCAATGTCTGCAATCCATCACCTGGCAGCTATGGGGTCCTTCGCCCCGTGAAAATCCGGCGCACCACTGCCCCTGAAGTCCTTAAAGGACAGTGTGCGAGATCCTGACTGGCCAGATGCCATGTCACTCCTGAATGCCCTGAGGCGGTCCTCCATCAGCTCGACTATCCCTTCCTTGATCGACCCAAAAATGATGGGGGCCGACTCAAGGATACCCCTGGTGATCTCTGACGCGATGAACTCACGTAGCCTCTCATCTACTGGCTCGGATCCTGATCCTGAACCCAATCCCTCTCCAGAACTGCCACCCACTGGCCTCTGACATAGTACCTGATGGGATTTGTACAAACAATCCTATGTGTGCATGCAACCCTAGAATTGGATCTATGTTTTCACTATTAGATACACAACATTATGAACACATAAAGAAACCCTAATTCTAGCATATAAGTAATCATATTAACATAAGAATAGGTTTATAATATTACCTTGATTGTTATGTAGCAATAACAATCCCAAATCTCCTTGTATTGACTTTGGAAGGCTTAGAGTCACAAGTGTCACTCCTCTAATGGTTCACAAACACCAAGAGCAAATGGAGAAGCAAGAGAGAGAGAGGGAAGAGGTATAAAATTCGTTTCTAGGAACCCTAGACAAGGAATGGACGAATTCTTATGGCCTTAGGGTTATTTATATAGGTGTAGAGATTAGGTTTCAGTCCTTATCCTTATCTAGTTGCTTGCCCACCAAGCAACCATAAGATAAGCCTTGAAAACCTTTATCTTTTATCCTTTGGACGATTTCAAGGATCCTTATCTCCTTGAATTCGTTCAACCCATATTTATTATAACCATTACCATATTTTGTAACTATCACATAATTACAATTCAGCCCCTCTAGTTTAATTAATTACATTTGATCACAAAATTAATTCTTAATTAATTATTGACCAATATTAATTAAACAAATATGATTTCTCCTTTAATATATTATTCTTAATTAATTATTGACCAATATTAATTAAACAAATATGATTTCTCCTTTAATATATTATTCTTATAACATATTAATAAATCATAATAACCTCTCTCTTTATTTATTTCTCCAATCAAGTTGCTTTGGTGAAGGCAACCCAAAAGGACCATGCACCATCGGATCAAGTACATACCAAAATAGTTATGGACTTAGACACTAATCCAACAGTACCACCATTCTGCAATACACACAGGCAGCCATTAGTGATATTGATACCTCTAAAGGGATCACATCTGTTTCAAGTTCCCCGGTCTTGTCTCGGCCTTCCTTAGTTCGGATACGGATCCTCTGCTTTTAGTAGTACGGGCCCATACTACCTTCCACATCTATCCGTACCTTCTTTAAGGACTGCCTCGACTCCACCAGATCCCTTTCACTACTATTGATCACTGTTATTCCCATTCTAGGCTTGCCCTAGGGAAAATCTCTGACTCCACCCAAAATGGTCCTCGGCTGCTGACGGTTTCCTTGTAATGTATGACATCCCCATTTTCACGGCCAGAAAAGACCGATTTTGTTTATGCTTTGTTTTATAAAATCAGAGTAATCTTTTAAAGATAACGGTTGCGGAATTTGTTCCCAAAACAAGACATGATAATAACTTATCAAAACATTTCTCAAAGGGACTGTATTTTTCATTTAATAATAAAACCTCGGGATGTCATGTTCCGATACAGACATATAAGCATAAACAGAACTTACATTTAATTACACAATTGATTTATATCTCCTTTAAATCTCTCTGTGAAATATGTCTTCGTATTAATACCTGTGATACAAAGAAAAACTGAGTGGGTCAGGCTTGGGAGCCTGGTGAGCATATAGGGTTTTCATCCCACAATGTTATATCATATATTTATAAATATAGAACATTCAAACTTGCACAATTTCACCATATAAAGGCAACTCTTAACCCACCCCATCGATCCTCACAATGACACGATCTAAACTCTCGTATCTAAAATTTTCCTCTTTACCTGATCCCTACTCATGGATCTAAAACTATCCTCTTCACCGATCCATACTCACGGATCTAAAACTACTTGATCCATACTCACGGATCTAAAACTAACCTCCTGATCTGATCCATACTCCCGGATCAATAATTGTACCCAATCCATACTCCCAGAATAAGTACAATTAACTATACCCTAACCCTGATCTGATCCATACTCCCGGATCAATAACTGTTCCCAATCCATACTCCCGGACTAGGGACAATTAACTTAGTCTTAATCCATACTCCCAGACTAATAACAAGTTTTATCTCTTTACCTGATCCATACTCCCGGATCTAAAATTAACCTCTTGTTCTAATTCATACTCGCTGAATAACTAGATCAACAACAACAACATCGGGGCCTCTCATCTGTTTCTCACACATCAACTATCTACCCATGTTCCACCCAACATATTAGTAGATAAAAATATATATTTTGATACATAGTTTAAAACCTGTATAACATTCTCATTCAATACCTGTTCCACATAACAGATGAGGCACACTCACATAACACGTATTTCATAGAGAATAAATCAGATCTATGAGATAGAAGAAAGTGAATATACATTCACACACATAACAACAAAAATTATACACATAACACGTATTTCGTATAAAATACTTCATAATTATGCGTTAGAAGAAAGTAACCACACACTCACACATATAAACAACAATATACTTAATACACTCGAACCATACTTGTATTATTATCGTGTTTATGAAAGGTAGTATACACTCACTTGATCAGAAGATGATCGGACAGCACTACGACTTGCAGAAGTAGTATTCTTCGGTAGATCTGGAAGATCTCCACAAAAATCGAACTTCTCGCGGGCAGAGCTTCGGCTCGGGAATTTCACTTCTCGGGATCTTCGGGGCCTCGGGACTTGCTTCGGGGCTCGGGAATGATACCGGGGCTTCGGGATAATTCTTACACGAAAAACGATGCAAAAACGCGAGAGAAAGCAGAAAAATGAGCAATTGAATCGGCTGCACTCGACTCCCTTTTATAGGGTCTGGATCTGCGATTTACGCGGGGCGTACTCTTAAGTTACGCGGGGCGTAACCTGGATAAGCCCGGTGACTCCCCCCTTGGATAATATCGAAAATTTATATTTAAATTTAATTTCGAAAATATTTAATAAACTTCAAAAATTCATATCTTCCTCATACGAACTCCGTTTTCGATGTCCTTCATATCCACGCGTAGGTGAGACTACGATCTACAACTTTCGTTTAGACACCGTCGGCTAATTTTGAATTTATTTTTATTATTTATTTTTAGTAGGTCGGGACACGAAAACTCCGTTATAAAATCATAACTTCTTCATCCGACGTCCGTTTTCGCCTATCTTTTTATCGTTTTACTACAATTAATGAGATCTTCAATTCTCATTTAGATTGTTTTGGCTAAAAACCGCTCGGTCTCAAATCCAGTATTCGGGCTACATACCGCTAAGTCGAAACTTCGAAAAATCATAACTTCCTCATACGAAGTCAGATTTGGGCGTTCTTTTTATGCACGCTCATGGTTTAACGTATTCTACGACTTTCATTTAGATTGCTAAGGCTAAATATTGCTCTAACGTAAATTCACTTTTTACGTCGCGCTGTGTCGTGTCGGTTTTGTCGCGAAACTTCGACAGGTCATAACTTCTTTGTTATAACTCGGATTTCGGTGTTCTTTATATGCACAAAAACCTTGTAACATATACTATAACTTAGTTAAGATGATTCATTCTAAATAATCTTTCATCAAAAATTCATTTTTGACGCCTATCGTCTCTAAATTGACTAGCCCTGATCTACGGGCGTTACATAATGCCAATTAGCCATTACCTGAATACCATCACATGTGATGAGGCTCAGATAATCCTTCGAGTAACATACTCGTCCCTACAATGGTTAGACTCAAACAAGAGCTACGCAATAGGGCCAAATCCAGCACTCTGAGATTATTCAACCCTGATCATATGTGACGTGACGTATTCACCTAATGACTAACTACCATCACTCAGAGTCCAACTAAGCACAAAGCTGTTGGAATAGTGTCTAAGCCCGTAACTATATTTGGTATGTACTTGACCCGATTATGCATGGTCCTTTTGGGTTGCCTTCTCCAAAGCAACTTGACAAGGTAATTTAAAGAGAAAGAGAGAGTATTATGATTTATTAATATATTATAAGAATAATATATTAAAGGAGAAATCATATTTATTTAATTAGTATTGATCATAAATTAATTAGGAATTAATTTGGTGGTCAAAAGAGACTAATTGAATAATGGGGTATAAACTGTCAAATGTATGATAGTTGAGTTTTAGGTTAAGGAAACTTAATGGGATTAAGGGGGAACGAAATTATGATGGGTATCCATCATATTTTCATCCAAGGCCTTATTCCAGAAGGTTCCATGGGCTGCTTGGTGACTAAGCTGTCCATTAGGGTTTGGACTGAAACCCTAGTAACCTGTAACTATAAATATGACCCCTAGGGCATTGAATTCGGCTACCACTTGATTCTAAGAGTACCCTAGGCCGATTTCTAGCCTCTCTCTCCCTCTCTCATATTGCATGCTTGCTTGTGGGGTTTGTGAACCATTAGAGGAGTTGCATTTGTGACTCTAGGCTCAAAAGAAGAAGATATACAAGATCTAGGCCAACTATTGAAGAGGTAAACATCCAGATCTGATTCTATATGTTATTTTTGTTGTTAATATGCTAGATTAGGGTTTGTAAGTCTTGGAATGAAAGCATGTTCAATAGTGAAACCTATATCCAAGCATTAGGGTTTGTATGAGCACATAGGAATGTTTCTTATGCATAAATCCCATCAAAAGCAAGCAACATTCAGACGCAGGAAAACTACTCAAGCAAATCTGTTCTCATTGTGAGAAGCTGAACTAGCATATAATGCTACGCTCATACTACCAGGCATAACCTAAATAGGCTGTCCTACTACTATCTACTCATTACTAGCATGCAATTCTCATAAGCTGAAGCACATAAAGCAGGCACATAAGGCATCACTCCTAGATCCTTAGTCCTATTCTAGCATGTTGTTCTACTGAAACTGTTAAACATAACATAAACTTGTATGGGTACTTTGGGGAATACTTACTTGAGCTTGGCCGGTCGTGCACATCACGCACTTCGTTCTTTCTTAAAACTCTTTACTTAATCCTTTATAAAACTTTTTCTTTTTTCGAAATTCCTCAATCGCTTGATTTGAGTTCAGACACCCTCGAAGGTGTGTCTGAATCCCTCAAACTAGGGCTCTGATACCAACTTGTAACGCCCCAAAATACGGGCCAAAAAAAATCATTTTTAATTAAGTGATTTGCAAAACATTTATAACAAAATATCATTCAACCATATCATTTAATAAAACATGTCTCGTGTCTGTAAACCAAAACATAAATCATAATAATGTCAGAGTACAAATCCCAGAATGTCTCATAGTGCAGAAAAAACAAGAACGTGTATGTGATATGCCGCTACCGCGCCAGCTCCTTCCCCTTGGCTGAAGAGGTACCTAAAACAACAACTAAAAACCGTAAGCACGAAGCTTAGTGAGTTCCCCCACTGTACCACATACCATATAACCACATATGATACATATATTGTGAGGCATATTTGGGTGCCCGACCTACCCCTTCGGTCCTCTTGACCGGATATTAGCTAGCATATCTGGGTGCTGGCCTCCCTTCGGTCATCTCGACCGGATACTGACTAGCATATCTGGGTGCTGGTCTCCCCTTCGGTCCTCTCGACCGGATGTTGGGGACTATTTCACCCCTACTACTACCATATAACACATATCACATAATCTATCTAGCATAGCTGGGCATGACTGCCCCTTCGCCCTATCGACCGGTAAACCGGGGACTATCTCCCCTACTGTCACTAGCACATAGCATCATATCATACTAGCACATAAACATTTCACAGGTAGTAGCAACCCTAGATGAATATCACAAAGACAATCATCTAATCATACAACTCCTACTGGTGGGTCGGCGTTGTGGTCGTAGACCCACTGCTACTGGAAGGTAACTCACCTTGAAAGTAGCTGCTGAAAGTCTGCTTGCTGAGCGCCTGACTGCTGAACCGGTAATCCTTCGGCTATAAATCATGAACATATATTAGACACTCATAAATACCCTTAGGTCAAATGACTGACCCTACCCTGGTCCAAGGTCAACTCCTTGGTCAAAGTCAACTTCCAGTTGACTGGACTCGCCGAGTCATGGCATAGACTCGCCGAGTCCTTCTCCTACTAACCCGTTCCTACTCGACAGGACCCTCTTCCCACTCACTGAGTCACCCTTAACTCACTATTTGGGACGATTGAACCGACTCACGACCCGACTCGCCGAGTCCAAGAACAACTCGCCGAGTCCCCACGAGCAGATCTCCTGTTCGCTTCCAAATCCTCACCAGAGCATCCTTTTTGAGGATTTGGGTTTCTGGGACTATTGCTACACGCTAAATTGCTAATTCCGCATGCAGATACGAAGGGTTGGACCTCCAACACTTAAACCCCTCTCACACAGTAACAGTTCATCTGACTCGCCGAGTTTGAAGAACAACTCGTCGAGTACCAGGCAATCTTCATAGGACTCGCCGAGTTGTTCATCCAACTCGTCGAGTCTAAGGCCATCTTCATAGAACTCGCCGAGTTCCACTTTGGGACTCGCCGAGTCCCTTGACCCATTTCCCATATAGACCAAATTTGAGATATGCAACGCTTCAAAACCATAGATCTATGTTCCTAGGGCATGCTTATCACGTAAAGTTGCAAACTTTATGTGCATGCATGGCCCTACAAGCTCCAAAAGGCAAATCCAAGATTTTTATGAGGTCATACACTCAATGGGGACCTCAATCACTCTAACCACAGAAACTTTATACTTCTAATACGTCCATAAGATCTAGATCTGAAGTCATTTCGGATCATTAAGCACAAACACAAGGAGTATGGTGTTTTAGGGCTTGAAAACCACCATTTTAGGGACAAAAATGGAATCTAAAGAACTAGTGATCAAGGTAGGGGCTTTTCTACCTGAATGGAAGCCTCTTGCAGTGTAGATTCCAGATCTACCTCCCCTCCTTGCACACTACAACCTCTTTCTTCTTCTTCTAAGCTCCAAACCTTATTCACAAAGCCAAAATCACTCTCAAGAACAAAATGGGGGCTAGGGTTTCGTTCTTTAGCTCTCTGGAAGTGTTAGGGACCAAGGTTCTAAATGGCGTGAGGCGTGGCGTGGCGGCAAGGTCAAGCCTCAAGCTTAACGAGTCATGGCGAGCCATGTCGTTTTTCAAGGCGTGATGTAAGGCGGCGATTTTGTATTAATTTAAAATTATATTACCACATAAATATAAATTTATATTAAATATAACTACTTTTTAGAAGTGTTAGATCAATAACTAGTAACAAAAATTTAACAAAAACCACAATACTTATATCTCCGATTAGAAAAGACATAACAAAGAGCAAAAAACCGTGTCTCAAACGAAAAATGATGCGCCATAACACGCCATAACGTGCCATGGCGCGCCATATCACGCCTTGCCACGTGTCACACCTAACAACAACGTTATGAGGCTTTTCGTAACGGCGGAGCCACGCCTCACGCCATGGCGCGCCTTTTAGAACACTGTTAGGGACAAAGGAGGCCAAGTTAGAGCGTTTAAATAGGGTGAAAACACCCGGATTAGGGTTTTTGCCCAAACAGGGTCTACTCGCCGAGTCCGAGAACCGACTCGCCGAGTCTAAAGTTCAGTCCCTGCGTCTTATCCCGTTCCTACTCGGCGAGTTGGTCCATCAACTCGTCGAGTCCAAGGCAAAAATGCATTATTTTAAAATGTTACTTAGAAGGAGTACGTACCAGGAACCAGGTGCTACAAGATCCCAGCTATATTTATCTTAGTAGTGAGTGTGGTAAATCGCTGCAGTTGAGCCTCCATGGTTTCTCCAGGGACATAATTGAACATATTGAACTTTTGTCTTAGCATATCCTGACTCTCTTTCATGTCTTCATTTCTCTTGTTGACCTCAAAAGCCATTAAAAGCACAACTCGAAGCTAAAATAAAACTTAAACGTCAAACTTAAATTTAAAAATGCCCTTTGACTATAAACCTGAAAAGTCAACCTTAAAAGTCAAATTTAAAAAGTCATACTCAAAAGTCAAACTTAAAAGTCAAACCGAAAAGCTAAATTTGAAAATTTAAAAGTTAAACGAAAAAGGCAAAGTTTAAAGTCAAATGTCAAACTTGAAAGTCAAAGTCAAAATTTTAAGGTCAAAAGTCAAAAATAAAAGTAAAAAATTAAAAACTATTATTTATTTATTTTTATTATTTTATTATTATTATTATTTATTTTTTTATATTTTTTTTTATTATATTTTGGATGAAAAAAGAATTTAAAAATAAAAGAAATTGAGTTTTTGGGTTAAAAATGTAAAAAACGCGAAATTGGAACCGAAAAAGACGCTTTATGAATTAAATTCGGAAGGAGGATGTCATCTAGCAATGTAGTTGAGTTGTTAAGGCGCATTGTTTAGTTGCCAGGAGACTCGGGTTCAATCCTCGGCACCTACAAAATTCCGACTGCCTTTTTCTTTTTAATATGACGCTGCGAAGACTCCTGTTGGTCCAGACCGAGGCTGCTGAGCAAACACGTGCGAGGTGCGTCAAGGATGCGATGCGAAGACAAGGTGCGAGCCGTAAACTACGAGGGCCGTAATCTCAGACCGTACGTGCGAGGTGCGAGTCGAGGATGCGATGCGAAGACAAGGTGTGAGCCGTAAACTCCGAGGGTCGTAATCTCGGACCGTAAACCGCAGGCCGTACACGTGCGAGGCCTCAGACCGTAAACCCTCTGACCGCGAACTCCTCGGACCGCAAACTTTGGTCGCAAACTCCTTGGAAACCCTAGCTGCTGCCCGTACACACCACCACCCCCTCGCTGGTTACGACCAAAAACAGCGTTTTTTCGACTTTGAAGCTCCAAAACTCGATCAAAAACCCATTTTTATCAAAAACACGAAGAACAAACCCCCTTATTTTGCCAAGATCTATCCAAAAACGCAGGAATCCTTCAAAAATAAGATCAAATAAGCTCCAGATCTGACAAAATTGATTGATACAATCCAAGCTCTGATACCAATTGTAAGTCCTCAAAATACTTGTGTATCAATCAGATCCGTTTGATGGTGCGGAATCGCAATCAAACGGATGATGTCAGATCAAATAGAAGAGAAGAAGACAAAGAATAATATGAATCTTCAATGTATTGAATAGATTGGAATGATGCTCGTTTACATGAGATTCACACACACACACATAAGTTCCTCTATTCTCTTCTGTTCATCAATCCCTACTCCTCACCCCTAACACCTATATATATACAAGGGGAACATGGGCTAGAGTTAATGGGCCGTAAATGGGTTTACGGCCGTAAACCTGTTTACGACCGTAAACACAACCGTAAACACGTATACGGCCGTAAACACCAAGCAGTTTACGGTCCAAGACACAAAAATACATTTTTCTAGAAAAGTAAAGTATAAACCATATTTTTGACCCAAAAAATATGGATGACTTTCTTTGAGTTTTGAAGCCCTCGTTTTATTGTAAGAAGAGAAGGAAGCTTATCATGACACTTTTATATTGGATTGTTTGGGTTATTTGGAAAGCTTGCAATGATTTGATGTTCAAAAGAAAAAGATGTTCTCCTTAAAAGGTGGCAAATTACATCTAGTTAACTTGGAATGACCGGTGTATTTTTCCCCTTTTGTTTGGGTTATTTGGAAAGCTTGGAATGACCGGTGTATTTTTCCCCTTTTGTTACTTGTTTGATGTAATGTTTTTTCTTTGTACTTTGTTTTTGTTCTCGCATCTTGCTATTTTTAATGAACCCACCATTAAAAAAAACATAATTTTCATAGAAAAACCCTCAATTTTATTTTTCAAAAAACTCCTCAATTTGTTTTTCGACATCCTCATATTTGACAAACTTTTCGTTTGTTTTAATTTTTTTTTTTGGCTATTGGTTTTTTTTGTTGGTTTTTATGATGCTCTTGATGATTTCATTACTAAAATCTTAAAAATAAAAAATAACTTTGATTATTTTAAACAAAGAGAAAAGATGTGGTGTCCAGTTTTTGTTGGGAAAATATATATATATATATATATATATATATATATATATATATATATATATATATATATATATATATATATATATATATATATATATTAAAATCTATTTGTAAGATTCTCATTGATAGTACATGTAACTAACAATGGTATTAGTTTGAGATCTTAGATTGTTTTCGAACCACATAAAATAAACAGTCTCCATAATAATTTTTCAGAACCTTTTAGTAGCAAAAGCAAAATCTTCAATCTCTAAAACCTTCGGTTAGCAATAACAAATTAGATAGTATATTGCGTACAAAAAAATAGGTCAAATATGAATAAAATCAACAATTATTTACCGTCGGAGTAATTTTCTTTTTCTTTTTCTTAGTTTTCTACTAACGTAATTAAATTGGCTTGGTGAATGAATAATTAAGTCTTTTAATATGAAAATCTTTAACTTAAAGAAAAATTTTATTCGATAAGTCATATGATGACATAAAGTTGTTTGACTTCGACTATTTTTCAAGACTTCTTCTATTAACCAAGTAGAGATTTAAATCTCTTAAACTCTCATATTTTCTCCACAAATATTATCGATGTTGGATGATAAGTGATCACTCTTTTCGCCCATAAATCTTATTTAATTTAACACAATTAATAAAAAATAATTTTTTATTTACTAGTTATTTCAAACATAGTTGAATTTATAAACCTCTTTAGTTTATGCAGCATCTATTTAAAAAAAAAAACTTTTACATAATAAATAATATTGTGATGTTTATTCGAAAAATCTATAATATAATCATAAAGTTATATAACCTTGTTTGGGAGCAACAAAAGGAACAACACAAGGGACATGTGATTTGGAACAAAACAAAATTTGTAACTGTAAATACCAAAAATACCCCTTCTTTGGTACAATTCACTCGGCAGATTGGAAAGCGCCTGCATTTATTAACAGCTTAAAGTAGAGAAACAAGAAAGCTGGAGCATGGTGTTTGCAACCACGCATGCATCCTTCGTACCCGAAAATTATTTGCAAAATTTTTTATTCATTTAAATGAATAGGTACGAATAATCATAAAAATACCAAAATGGACCGTCTTATTCAAGGAATGATCACTTTTTTAGTCTATTGTATCTAAATAATCATCAGTTTTGTAATATGCCAATTCCAAAATGCATTTATGTCTTGATTTTTTTCTGACATAAGTAGTTAATAATTTTTATGCTATGATATTTGATGGAGAACTTTTTTGACAAAAACCAGTTGGGAGCTAAAAATTAAAAGATGATAACTTAAGATGTAACTTTTATTTGTAAAAAGTGTTTGCGAAAATAATTATTAACTTTTGAAAGTGTAAAATTAAATAAAACCAAAAGCCAAAAACTCTTAAAATTTATTTTCACTAGCTTTTCGATTATTTGGTTTTTGTTTAAAATAAAAATAACAATTTATATTATCGAATAATTTTTTCTTTCTTATTTTCATTCTTAAAAGCTAAAAGTTAAACGCCACTCAAAACATTATGTCTAATATGCTCTAAGTATTTTTGTTACTTAGTAAATTTGTTTTAACAATGGTAATTGTGTTCTCAAACTTAATTTTGTTATTCCATCTTTTTATATCCGACGGTTCTCTTTTCATTGGTCAAAATGAGATTTTTCATACGTTTTAATGTATCTCTACCCCAATTTTCAAGACCATAATATTATCCCATTCTAGATCGAGACAAATTTTGTAATGATTTACAACGTCCATATATTATGAAGTCTTATTATGGTGGTAAATGATAGGGGTGTCGAACGGGTAAAATTTTCAGGTTTAGGGTAGAACGGGTATTTTCTTAAAAAAATAATACCCGATATCCGACCTATATTGTAATTCGGGTTTCGGGTATTCGAGTTTAAGGTCGGGTCGGATAATTATCTGGTATACCCGAAAATTTCTTAAATGTCACTTTTTGATTTTTTTTAATTAAAGAGTTTCAAGTGTGTTTGAAGAATTCGTGGTGTATTAATATAGAGTACAACAGTTCATCATTTTATAACAAAAACACTTCTTATCGATGTTTGGTTTATTTTTATTTACCTTGTATATTATGTTTATAAGTTTGATATTTCAAATAATAAAACTTAACGTACCAAAAATAAGATGATAATAACATCAATAATATCATCACGATTGAACGAACAAAATAAAGTCTAAACACAACCCAACTAAACAATAAAAGTCATAACACAATTCAAAACATAACCAATTCAAAACATAAAAGTCATAATAAAAGAGTAAAATTCATAAGTCATAACACAATTCAAAACATAACCAAGTTTCAAATTACCTTCAAATGATTCTTAGTTTCACAAAAATATTCATCAATCTTGTATCTTCATGTTGTCACATTCATTTTCATATCCAATCCGAGCTCTAATTAGATGTACCAACTTCTCCCAATCCTATACAAATAGGTTAAGCATTAAAAGGACAAAACATAACATGTCAAAATATTAAAAAATATTAAAGATAAACAACTACCTTTATCAATTTATTGTAGGTTTTCCAAATCTTGTTCAAAATCGATGTTGTAACTTATACCATCCCGAAGTGAATCTTGGGTACAAATTATACTTTCAACAATCTTAGGAGTCAAAGAACTCCTATATGGATTCAAAACCCTCCCGCTAGTGCTAAAACCAGATTCCAAATCCACAGTCGAGACATGAATGGCAAACAAATCTTTAGCCATCAATGATAGAATCGGGAATCTTGGACTATTCACTTTCCACCATTCTAAAATGTTAAACATTGACGAATCTTCTTCAACACTTTCTTTTAAATACTTTTCTAACTCGCCAATTGATTCAACTATGTTTGTTTTCATCTTTTCTTTTAGTTTATTTCTCAATGGTGGTTTTGGTGTTGTATCATCCGGATTTTGGTGTTTTCCAAAAATCGACGGTGAATTACTAGACCGGTAGTACTAGAAGTTGGACTTGGAGAATGAATTCTAATGTAATCTTTATATAATTCATACATAGAATCCATAATATAATTATTTTTCTCCTCCATCTTTTCTTTTCCATAACGATCCTCAAGTAGTATAACCAAATATTTTACTTTGTTCCTCGGGTCAAAAATCAAAGCAAAGTAGAGCAATAAATTCATTTTTTTCTACATCGTCAAAATATTTATCAAACTTTACTCTCATTGCCAATGCAATATCACAAAGGCTAGGATCGGAAATAGCATCATCCAAGAGTGTACGAATGAAATAAATATCTTCAATGTACGTGTTTGATGTCACATATAGTGTCCTGGAAATCCTTTCAGTAACATCACAAAATGGTTTTAAAAAATGACATAAATGCCTAACATGTTGCCAATCGCTCGATGAAGGAATTGATAAACCCGCATTTTCAATGTCGGAACGAAACTCATATTCCTCTAGATCGTATCTCTCAAAAAAAATTTCATAAGCTTGGGCAATATTCAACATACGATAAGTAGAGTTCCATCTTGTTGGAACATCTCTTACCAAGTGTTTCGTTGTACCCGGATTAACAAGCTTAGCAAACTTGGTGAATTTGTCAATTCTTGAAGGTGATTGCCTAATCCACTTTACCGTCCATCTAATTATCTTAACCGACTACCATCTTGCACCACCAAGTTTAAAATGTGGGTAACACATCTCATGTGTGACCATTTCCCATTTAAGAGACACTT
This sequence comes from Lactuca serriola, assembly GCF_051521515.1. NCBI lineage: Eukaryota > Viridiplantae > Streptophyta > Magnoliopsida > Asterales > Asteraceae > Lactuca > Lactuca serriola. The sequence continues at coordinate 39,766,083 of NC_136408.1, read as the reverse complement.
ATTGGAATTAATTTTTTTTTAAAAAAAAAAACTCAATTGCCACGTAATTAGCACTTGCGTTGTCAACGGAAATTGTGAAAACATTTTTTATTCCCCAATCTATTAAGCATTTCTCAACCACTAACCCAATATCAACCCCACGATGATTCTCTTGAGGAAAAAAACTCAACACTTTTTTTTTCAATTTTCATTCATTGTCTACAAAGTGGGCGGTAAGACACATATAACTTGATTGTTGTGTAGAAGTCCAAGTATCGATGGTCAAACAAATCCTAACAACGTTTTTTTTTAATAAAAGCTCGGAGTTTTTCTTTTTCTTCTTGAAACAATTGGTAGGTATCGGTTATACTTGTACTTCTACATGGATTTTTAAACATTGGTTAAGTAACACTATTGTAATATTTAAAGCCCGCACCTTCCACAAAACTAAATGGAAGTTCGTCGACTACTAACATGTGTGCCAAAGCCTTCCTACTCTCTTTTTGATCAAATTTCCAAGATGTTAATTTTTTTTCATCGCTAAAGCTATTTGTGTTTGACCGGCATTTACTTTAGCCAAGTAAGGCACACATTTTTTTAAATGAGTTAAAATATTTTTGGTACCATACCCTTTCCCATCACACTGGTATCGCCCGGAACCACAATGCTTATATTTCGATCTTTCAACTCCCTCTTTTGTCCGTAAATCTTTCGAATTCATCCCAAACTTTGGATCTTGGTTTTCACTTTATTGGTTGTCTCTCATTTACTACTGGAATTGAATCACTGGTTGGGCTTTCAAGGTTAATCGTCTCATCTTCAATATACTCATTTGTTTCTGACATCTACAAATATATAAAAAAAAGTTAAGAAAATATAAACAAAAACAGTTAACAAAAAGAAAACAGACAATATCTAAATTCTAAATAATTTGAAAGCTTTATACATCAAACATCTATACAAAGCAATTCAATTCTATTCCATTTCTTGTTACAGAAAGCAAAACAGATTCCAACTTAATTCCAGAGCATATACATCAAACATTTGACAGCTTTATACATCAAACTAGGGGTGTCAAACGTTGATTAAGAAGGAAATTATGAGCTTGTTTGATTTCTTATTCTTAGAGAATCTAGTTTGTTTGAGCATGTAAATAACTAAATACTAGTCTTAGGCAAGACTTGAATCATCAACGAAAGGCTGAAGGATGCATTTCCATTAACACATGATAACATTAGGCTAACAACAAGCTATTTGGTAAACAATACACCTATACTATATATTTAATGCTTTTAGTTAGATGTTGTTCGTTTTGAATGAAAGGCACTTGGAGAGCCCAATACCCTTGCGTTGGGAATCATACATATCATATTTCATAATGTCATGATGAAATTAAAATATACCCAACAATCTCTAATTCACAAAAATTCACATAATGGTAGAGTTGGAGTCCTGTCCCTCCCAACAATTGGAGTCCTTATATTTTTGATTTTTCTAAACATATTCAACAAACTAGACAACAAAGAAATCAAAACCAACATATTTTTCTGCATAGTTATGTCTAAGCTAAACAAAATGTGAATCAAAACCAACATCTTTTAACTTGTGATTAACAACAACACAACAAAGAAATCAAACAAAATGCAAAATTTTTAACATGTGATTGTGATTGCATACTTGAACCGTCTTTTGATCGATCAAGGTCTAACCGATCAAGGAGAGTGGGACTTTTCAGCGTGATCAGATGGAGAGGGAAGAAACCGAAGCGTGGTCGGATGGAGGAGTCGATGAGGGTTTAACGTCTTTGAGGCATGCGTTAGTGAGAAACTGAGAACTACGATGAGGGTTCAGGACTTCAGCGTCGTATTTCCTTTGCGAGTTTGCGTCGAGCCGTCGTTCATAAGAAGGAAACGAACGGTTTTTTTTAAGCATACGTATGTGACTATATTGTATATTTGGTATTATTTAAAAAACGAATTCGGGTATTTGGGTATACCCGAAAATAAATATTCATATCTTGAACCCAACCTATATTATTATCGGGTTAACCTGTTACCCGAATGTTCATACTCGTTACCCGCTCTACTTGACCCATTTTATCCGAATTCGGAACGGGTCGAGTGGGTAGAACGGATTTCGGTTTTTTTCGACATGCCTAGTAAATGATATTAAGCGAAACCAATCTATTTCAACTTTTACAATTAAATATGGACATATAATCTAATACAAAATTTGTTGATATGCTTTATACAAGATGGAGGGCTTTGAGCTCAAATTCACATTGAAATGATGAAAATATGAAGAATTGAGGGTTTAGTATGTTGTCAAATGCTTATTATTGATTTTCAACTCTACTTGGTTTTGGTTTCAAATTAATGTTAAATATTATTTATTTTGGCTTCATAATCAAAGTAGCATGTTCTCATTTATTGAGTTATTTTTTGCCTTTAATAGTATTGTACATCTGATTCAAACAACCTGTTAATGAAGTTACACATGGCATAACTTTTCCAAAATATTTATTTTACTTATAATCCTAGCAATTAAGGATCTTGAGGATCGTCGTGTGTAGTTATGTTATGAGGTGCAACAAGCATTTTGAGGGTCACAGTACTTTGGCTCGAGGTTGCAATTCCTCATTCATAAACCTTGTCACGGATTAAAGATAATATCCTCCTGAACGTCCGATTAGCTTAATTGGCTGCGTATACAAAATCACAACTAAGGTTCTTGCTACAGGACTCAAATCGGTCATCGGGAGTGTTGGCGATGATGTTCAATCGGCATATGTAAAGGGACGAAACATTTTTGACGGACTTCTCATTGTAAACCAGATTTGTTCATAGGGGCAAAAGGCAAAAAAAAAAGTTGTTTATTATTTAAAGTTGACTTCGAAAAAGTGTGTGATTCAATCAATTGGGAATATCTCGATTATGTTCTCATGCAAATGGGCTTTAGTAACAAGTAAATGGGTTGGGATCACGACTCTCTCACATCATCTTGTGCATCGATTCTCATAAATAGATCATTAACCAAAGAGTTTGACATCTCAAGAGGTAGGGGTGTTCGTGGATGGTTAATCGAACCGAAATCATATTTCGGAAGGTTAACTGACATGATCGGTTTGTTAATTTCTTAAACCTAAACCTATACTGAAAAACTCGGCTGACATGTTTCTCCGGTTAGGTTATTCGGTGAACCTATTAACCGTCTATAAATAAATAGAAATTTTTTAAACTAAAAACCTCGAACTGTTAATATTCAAGACAAGGATAATAATTCGCTACAACCTTCAAGAAAAACTAAAACAATGAATATAAGTTTAAGTTTAATCAAAGATCGTTAAACTTATTTATTTGTTATGGAAATTGTCATAATTTTAGAACATTGCAATATAGATAAATGTGGTTGTTTAAATTGTATCCCAACATTAGTTACTAATAATATTTGATATGCTATTGGTCTAATAGATTGGTAATACTTTTCTTATTATGAATTTAAATTTTGTTGCAATTTGCACATGTTATGGTGAACAGTAATATGTTATTTTATTGCAAATTGCACGTCTTATTTTGAATAAATTTTTAAGACAATAATTTTTTTCATTTTTTGGTTAACTGTCCATGGAAAAAAGACATGAACTGTAATAGAACTAAAAAATCAAATATTTTAGCGGAAATGTCAAAAAATTTGGTTTCGTTAACCTAAATATCAACATGGATTTTCGGTTTTCGGATATTTTGAACACCCCTTATCAAGAGGGGTACGCCAAGGGGATCCTCTATCCCGTTTCTCTTCATCAACACCATGGATGAGCTTAATGAATCCTTAAAAGCAACCACAGAAAAAGGACTCTATCATCGCCCTAGCTTTCTAGCTTTGATATGAGTTATAGATGCTTAATTGTAAATGAATAACTCATGAGAATTCCAATTATAATATAAAATTTGTAAGTATAATGAAGTTGTTTAGGAAAAATCATACAATGGCTACTTTATGTTTTTAGTTGCAGGTCGTTCATGTTTGAGGGGCATGAAGTTAGCATGATTAGGATATCTGGACATTCTCGGAGAGACATGACATCTAGTTTATTCATTTTATGTTACGATATGGTTTCCAATACAAGACTTAGCTTTCATATTTTTTAAACTATATTTATGTTGATGTGACATGAAAAGATGATTTCATGATTTCTAATTATTATGAATAAAACCTTTTAGCAAAATATACACTCTGGTTTTCAATATATATATATATATATATATATATATATATATATATATATATATATATATATATAGTTGAAATTTGGGACGTTACAAGTTGGTATCAGAGCTCTGGTTTTGAGATAATTAAACATACTTCCTAGTGTGTTTAGAGTCAAACCAGTACTCGTTTTTAATTCAAAAATTGTTTTTATAAACTAAACTAAGTAATGAGATAGGTTTTGAAAAAATAAGTGAAGAATAATGTCTTGTGCCTCGAAGAATGCAGATTGTCTAGTCGTGCGAGTTCCACAATTAGTCGGTATGTATGTGACATGATTATTGACGTGTGCGCCTTATTGATGATTATATGCAAAGTGCGTGCTTATATGTTAAGGTCTAATTAGTTCTACTTAAGAATCTTATAGGATGTATGCCATGATTAGGTATGTTAGTCATTAGACTAAGGATCTTTACATGAGTTATGTGCTAATATTTCATATTAGATTAGTTGCTTGACTGATGGCTTGCTTGGTACTGGAAATTATGTTTATATTGATTAGCTATTAAGAGAATGTGTTAGGATTATATACCTTTAGAATTAGATAGTCTCATATTGTTTGGTCTAGCCCTATTGTGCAACTTTTGTTTGAGTCCAATCGTTGTAGTGTTGGATCTCTCGGTAAAAGGACTGGTTAATTCTCGTTGCATATAGTTAGTATTTGGAAAATAGTGAATTGATATTGATAAATGTTTCTTCTCCCAACGGGATAGCCGGATAGAGTGGTATTCTTAGTGATCTAGGAAAAGTCTTAGAATATGTTAGCATAGATATACGCATGAGAAATCCTAGAGTAAGAGTTTAGGAGTATTAGTTATGGGTGCTCATGTGACCACATGTATATATGTGATTAGAACATTTAAGGTGTAGAATGTAGTATGGGCCCTTACTACCGGAATAACAGAATCCGTAAGGAGAACATGAAGAGTTGATGGTAGATATTGTGGTATAACACTTGGGTTAATTTTAGCACGTTTCCATACCTATCAGTCTTTCGATTATGGTTGTTGTGGATGGGGATGAATATGGTGCTTGTTAGGGCTTAAGTGGCCATGGAAGATTAGGTCTGAATGGTGCATACATATGTGAGTTGGTTGATCTTGAGGTCTTAAGGACCTTGTTCGAGGATTGTAGTCTTTGGCAGGATGGTCAGCCGATGGTCGGGATGTCGTTTGCTACAACATGGTTATGTTATTTCAGTCTCCCATGTTCGGGGGATGAGAGATTGTGTCAATCGATATAAGAAAAGGACGGTGTTTTCCATGTCATTTCCTACCGTAAGGAGTAAAATATGGTTCACTAAATTGTTTCCGTATTTCAATATAAGGATGTTCGATGTCGGGCGGGGCCCGATGCCGTGCAAGGCCTGATGTCGGACGGGGGCCATGTATGTGATTTACTATGTATGGTATGGGGTAGTTTGGGAAAATCACTAAGCTTTGTGCTTACTATTTTCAATTTATGTTTCGGTTACTTCCAGTGGCAAGGGGAAGAGTTCGGGGTGACTGCATTGCACACACTTTATGGATTCTGTTTATGGATGCACTGTGATTTTCTTGATGTTTGACATACTTATTTTATTTGGGTTGTATAAACAATGATTTGAAATATTGTTTTCACCTGAATGAAAAATGAAAATCTTGGATCGCATTTTTGGGTTGTTTCAACGTTCTATCATGTAGCACGTCTAGCTACATGTTGCTTGATCTTAACAGCGAACATAATACCTCTACTGATCGTTTCGATTATCTTTTCCTTCAATCTAAAGTCAGATGGTATGTCGATATTACTTCATAGATTATTGATTACATTAGGATTCTAGGAGTTTGTGTGGCCCTTGTATGTGTTATATGCTGCTATGTATACCGGGTGGGGCTTGATGTCAAGCGAGGCCTAAGGAGTGGAACATATGCTAGTGTTTATGATCATTATATGTGTTAGCATGATTAAATGGTTCAGATTGTATGTGAATAACAGGCGAGGCCCAGTGACAGGAAAGGCCTGAGAATAATAGATATGTATACCGAGCGGGGCTCGATGCCATGCGAGGCCCAATGTCGGGCTGTGACATCCCCAAAAAAAATCACGGCCAGAAAAGACCGATTTTGTTTATGCTTTATAAAAATCAGAGTACTTCATTTTATAAAAATGTTGCGGAATTTGTTCCCAGAAAAACACGATAAATACGTTATTAAAACATTTTCGAAGAAACGTATTTATTTCATTTTAAAACGTTTGGGATGTCATTGTTAATACAGAAACATAAGCATAAACAGAACTTACAATTATTTATACTAGTGATCTACATCTCTTTAAATCTCTCTGTGTAATGTCACTTCATATCGTCACCTGTGATGTAAATAAACTGAGTGGGTCAGGTTGGGAAACCTGGTGAGTACATAGGGTTTTCAACCCACAATAATATAGTTATTATTTTTAAACAATCAAACAATCAACCCAATTACCCATCCCCATTATCTTCTTTTAGTCTTCCCTAAAGATATTATTTCAAGGGTCATCTCCTATATCATATTTACTTCTCATCTCCTTACATCGTATTTCCTTATGTGATTGTTCCTACGAACTTTACCTAAGGATCATCGCCTACATTGCATAGACAATACTAATCCGGGGATTACTCCCTCAATATGTGTCTAGCAAGTGTTAGGGTATCATCGCATGATTACGTAGTCACAACATCACCTGGACTTGTAAATCATGATAAGGGTTGGTCTATCATCGCATGAATACGTAGCCGCAACATCGCCTGGACTCGTACATCATAATAAGGGTTAGACTATCATCGCATGAATACGTAGTTGCAACATCGCCTGAACTCGTAATTCATCACCTACAGGTTACTAGCCTGCTGGTGTTTCCACGGGGTTGTCTATAATAGTCCGTGGTTGCCATCTATAGTCTGGTAGATGACTACATCTCCACATTGTCGGACAAGGTTGTAGTATCCTACATCACCGATTCATAATCACCTATCTATCATCACCTTCCTATCATCACCTATCTCTCATTATTTTATTTCATCACTCACCAACTATTTCATCTACCCATGTTTTATCCCAACATATTTGTAGATATAAAATAAATATACAGTTTAAATCATTTAAAACATGTATAAATCATTCATCCAGCATAGACAACAAGTATTCAAACAATATGCACACATAGCACGTAATTTATATTAAAATACTTCATATCTATGTGTAAGATGAAAGGGACCATGCACTCACCTGAGTAGGTGGTGACTCAGCACTCGGACAGCGCTTCGATACTCTCAAAACGATATTCCTTCGATAAAACCTAGTACCGATACCACTAGGGTTTAGTTTAACGATAACCGCGACAAATTAATTAGTCTGACTATTATTAAGCGTTAATAATACTCGATATAACTCATAATAATAGCCCAAATAATTATTTTAAGGACCTAATAACATTCCTATAATTATTTGAAAGCTATATTAAAAATTGCGTAAGCGTAGCACACTTACAGCGAATTTTATCGAAAACCGGAACTTAATTGGAGCAGCGTTTCGAAACCGAAAAACTCCTTTTTCTCGGGACTCCGGGAGCCTCGGGGCTTCCCTAGGGTGCTAAGGGGTTTTTCTAGGGTTTAGGGGGGTTTGGGGTTGTAGAGAGAGAAAGAAATTAGAGAGAGAAAGGATTTTGGTGTGAAAAATGAGGGCAGCCTCGGCCTCCTTTTATAGCCGCGAGGGCCTCGCTACGCTGGGCGTTCAGAAGCTCGACGCGGGGCGTAGCTTCGGATAAGGTAGACAGGTGCGTTCCAGCTGGCTCGCACTCGGACGGACCCGGATAAGACCGAAGGTACGCAGGGCGTACCGAACCTCGTACGCGGGGCGTAATGCGAAGGCTTCGTGGCATGATCCGAAGCGCGTTCCTTCATCAGCGATGGGCGGCCCAGAATGCGCCACGTCATCAGCTCCTTATCAGCCTTCGCAAATTGCATTCTCGACTTCTAAAAATCATAACTTTCGCATACGAGCTCCGTTTTCGACGTTCTTTATATCCACGCGAAGGTGGGAATGTACTCTACAACTTTTATTTAGACTTCGTCGGCTAATTTTGGCTCGATTTTAAATTTTATATTATTAACGGGCCGGGACACGATTTGGTCCGTTAAATCCTCATAACTTCTTCATCCGACATCCGTTTTCGCCCATCTTTTTCTCGTTACGCTACTTTCAACGAGATCTTCGATTCTCGTTTAGGTCGTGTCAGCTAAAAACCGCTCGATCAAATATTCGAATTTCGGGCTGTGCACTGCTAGTCCGAAACTTCGAAAAATCATAACTTCTTCATACGGAGTCAGATTTGGGCGTTCTTTTTATCGATGTTCTTAGTTTAACATATTCTACGACTTCCGTTTAGATCGCTAAGGCTAAATCTCGCTCTATCGTAAATTCATTATTTACGCTTTCCGGTATCGTGCCGGTTCTGTCGCGAAACTTCGACGGGTCATAACTTCTTCGTTATAACTCGGATTTCGACGTTCTTTATATGTACGGAAACCTTGTGACATACTCTACAACTTGGTTAAGATTATTTATTCTAAATAATCTTTTGTTGAAAAGTCGTTTTCGACCCCTATTGCCTCTAAATTGACTAGCCCGGATCTACGGGCGTTACACGGGCGGGGGCCCAGTATGTGATTTACGATGTATGGTATGGGGTAGTTTGGGAAATTCACTAAGCTTTGTGCTTACGATGTTCAGTTTATGTTCCAGGTACTTCTAGTGGCAAGGGGAAGAGCTCAGGGTGACTACATTACACACACTTTATGGATTCTATTTATGGGACGCACTCTGATTTTCTTGATGTTTGACATACTTATTTTATTTGGTCTGTATAAAAAATGATTTGAAATACTATATTAACCTGAATGAAAAATGAAAATTTTGGGTCGTATTTTTTTGGTTGTTTCAATGTTCTATCATGTAGCACTTCTAGGTACATGCTGCTTGATCTTAACAACAAACCTAATACCTCTACTAATCGTTTTGATTATCTTTTCCTTTAATCTAAAGTCGGACGGTATGTCGATATTACTTCATAGATTAGTCGGACCTGATTCGGTATGACCACCAAGGTTGGAACAATAATTATCTTCATAGTCATTACCGAAATAAAGTTAATGGTGGAAATGAACGAAATAGCTCAACTACTTAGAGACTTAGTAACCTTGTGACTTTCCTTGATCCAAGTGCGATTCATGTTCTTCCGGTAGGATAGACCTCCACTACCTTTCACACCTATTCATACTCGTCCTAGGTATTGTCTTGCAGTCCACTAAGTTATTATTCCTAAAATCATCAAAGAATTTAACACATACTAATGTGTCCAAATAAGAACATGTTCTAATAGACTCTTCTATGGTTTCTTCATCACATATCTTCAACCATGATTCTTCTTCTACTTGGTTGGCGATGGAAACACCAGACGATGGGACGACTTCAGGAGTTACACCAAAAGTTGTATCATTGATATCTTCTGATAGGTAACGTTTACTATCATAAGCCTTCTAATTTGTTCTATCTCCTACGAGTCCTTATCATAACGTTTTGTACACCAAATCAGGCGTTCGGTGTACTGAGACAAGAGCATAGATAGAGAAGGTTTAGACGTGTAATCCTCCTTATTACTCTGAAAAGTTATATGTCAGTTCTAATACCGTAATTAAACTTTTATAAACCTTAACACATAAAATTTCCTATTTCTAGGTCAGCAATAGACCTTAAATCTAATTAAGAAATAACAATTTAGGCAACCTAAAGCATCCTACAAATCATTTAGCACTTAAAAGCAAATTAGGCATCTTATCCTAAAGTAAATTAGTGCTTGTGTTAATCCAGGGGTACTACCTAAAATAATATGGACACACACCTCAAGATCATTGATTAGCATTCTAAGTTTAAGTCTAGAAATAATTCTTTACTCCTAGTTCACTTAAACTAATGTTTCGAGACCAATTATGACATCCTTAAAAGTTAAGGTCATTTTAATTTTTTTTATTTATGCTTATTTTAAAACAGAATATTTCTTTTGTTGAGGAATTGGTCCCAAAAATATTATTTCAATGTGAAATAATATTAACATTAAACATTTCTGAAGAAACATTTGATATTGATATCTTTTCAAAACTTGGGATGTCGTAACTGATTACAAAACATAAGTATAAACTGACCTTACATTAATTTATACTAAAGATCTACATCTCTTTTAATCTCTTAGTGTAATGTATATTCGCACCGATACCTGTGATACAAATAACTGAGTGGGTCAGGTTGGGAAACCTGGTGAGTACACAGGGCTTTCAACCAACAATAATATAGTTAATATGTTTAGTTATCAAACAATTAACTCAATTACCCATCCTCGATTTATTATTTATTCTTCCCTAAGGATTTACCCTAAGGGTCATCTCATACATCGCATTTACCTATCACCGCCTACATCGCATATCCTTATATGTTTGTTGTTAAGGATTTTTCCTAAGGATCATCGCCTACATCGCATAGAAAGTATTGTTTCGAGGATTACTCCCCCAATACGTGGCCAATATAGGTTAGAGTATCATCGCATGAATACGCAGTTACTACATCGCTTGAACTCATAATTTATCACCTACATGTTATAAGCTTACTGGTGTTTCCACATGACTTGTTTTGATTAGTCAGTGGTCGCCATCTATACTCTGGTAGATGACTACATCACAAAATCACAACTCAAGTTCAGGTAATCTCCAAATCATCCCTTATTTATCGTCACCCATTTATCATTATCTATCTATCATCTCCTATCTACCATCACATATTACTACCCAATAAATATTTATAAGTGTATAATACTTATATAATTAAATCATTTAAATATCATCTCATAATATCTTATCTAACTCATAATATTCCCAACACAGATAATAAGCACATAAACATGTAATTATCTAGATACTTCATATATGTGTGTGTGACATCCCCATTTTCACGGCCAGAAAAGACCGATTTGTTTATGTTTTGTTTTATAAAATCAGAGTAATCTTTTAAAGAAAACGATTGCAGAATTTGTTCCCAAAACAAGATATGATAAATAACTTATCACAACATTTCTCAAAGAGAATGTATTTTCATTTAATAATAAAACCTCAGGATGTCATGTTCCGATACAGACATATAAGCATAAACAGAACTTACATTCAATTACACCAATGATTTATATCTCCTTTAAATCTCTCTGTGAAATATGTCTTCATATCGATACCTGTGATACAAAGAAAACTGAGTGGGTCAGTCTTGGGAGCCTGGTGAGCATATATGGTTTTCATCCCACAATGTTATATCATATATTTATAAATATAGAACATTCAAACTTGTACAATTTCACCATATAAAGGCAACTCTTATCCCACCCCATCTGTAACAGCCCGAATTCCCAGGTATCTTTTATGTTTATGATTTTGGTGTTTTGAGAAGGGACTCGGCGAGTTGGAGCCCAGACTCGCCGAGTAGGATCGCGATTCTGGACGCGGGATTCGCCTGGACTCGGCGAGTCCGCGCTGTTTAATGAAACCCTAATTTCTCGGGTTTGGGACCTATTTAAAGGGCCTTATGGCCGTCATTTGTGCTCACCAGTCCCTTGAGTGAAACCCTAATCGAGTGTGAGCGTTTGTAGCAAAGTAGGAGGCCATTATTGATCTTGGAGGTGTCATTTTGCAAGGAAAGGGAGAATCAGCTAAGGGGAAAGCAAGAGGAGCCATTTTCTGAGAGTTTGGAGTCCAGAGCATCACTATTGTGGTAATACCTTCGAGCTATCCTCTTCTATTTTGATGTTTACATTGATTTAGGGTTTATTGAACCCTTTTGTGGCTAGATCTAGTGCTCCCTTGGTCCCTTAAGCGATTTAGACCATAGATCTGGACCCTTGGAGGTCCAGAGTGTCCCTTTGCCCAAGCTTTTTGGGGATCAATAGAGGTTTTGGATTGGAATCCTTATGCCTTAGGTCAAATTGCTATTTATGAGCCATGGGGTGTGTTATGGACACCAAGTTAGGGGCTTTACGTGATAAATCAGTCTAGGAAGGCCAGATCTATGAATTGTTGGAGCAGATCTGACCTTAGAAGCGAGTTTGAGTGATTGCATGGCATGGACTCGCCGAGTCCGATGAGCAGACTCGGCGAGTAGCTTGAAGATTGCCTTGAGTTCGCTCAGTGAGTGGTCCAGTCGAGTCATAGGTCGACACAGTGAGTCAGGGTGAGATAGAGAGCGTTGACAGGTGGACTGAGTCGAGCTGGGACTCGCCGAGTTGTTCTTGAGACTCGGCGAGTTGAGTCGGGGTGGCCCCGCGATTCTTCCAGGTGGAACTCATCGAGTCATGGGGGAGTACTCGACGTGTAAGAAGGGAATCCTAGAGAGTTGGTGAAAACGTCTAGACTTGCCGAGTTGCCCTTGTGCACTCGCCGAGTCCGGTCAAAGTTGACCGTTGACCGTTGACCAGAGTTGACCTGTGTTGACTTCTTAGGGATAGTCAACCTTAGAGATAAAAAGTGTTAATTAGAGACATATGATGTGATAGGAGGATTAGAGCTCGGAGGATCGAGCACGAGGGATTTCCAGGATTCGTGAGATACCGACATACGCGAGGTGAGTCTTCTCACTATACTTTACCTCGAGTAGGTAACCAGAGTTATGTGACAGAGTATTTGTATGTTATGTATGTTATATGTTGTGCTGCATTATTTCTATGTGATATATGTTGTGCATGTTTACAGAGTTGGAACCGGAAGGTTCCTAGAGTTAGAACCTGAGGGTTCACAGAGTTTGGGTGCACGGACCCATAGAGTTATAGCCTCGAGTGGCTAATATGTGTTTATGTGTGGTATTTTGGGGAACTCACTAAGCTTCGTGCTTACAGTGTTAGTGTTGTTGTTTCAGGTACTAGCGATGACCGTGGGAAGGCGCCGGCTTGATCTGTACACACGCAGGGGACTTTTGATATACATTTATGTGATCTTGGGATTTGTATGATACAAATTGGAATGTTAAACTTAATGTTTTATGAAATTAAATGAGAAATGTTTTTTTATAATTGCGAAAAATTATTTTGAAAATTCACGGTGTTACAAGTTGGTATCAGAGCCTTGGTTTGAGGGATTCGAGTACACCTTCGGGCGTATTTGAACTCAAACTGAGGATTTGAGACGTATTTTCAAAAAGAGTAAAAGGTTTTTGAAAAACGCAGAGCAAGAGATGTGTGTACGATCAGTCAGCGCCCGAACGGTGATTTCCCAAAATACCTTTATATTATGTGTTATGTGATATTGATATTGATATGATGTATCTGCATGCTAGAGTAGGCTAGGTATTGCTATTAGGACTAGAGTGGCCTGATTGGTGATGCCTTAGCCTAGGGAGGGGTGAGCTGCTATGAGATGCTTGAGAGTGAGTAGGTAGCAGCGAGGGGCTTATGAGAGATCTATTAGAGAGTGGTCTACGCTTGGTAGAGTACTTGGGCCTTAGGATCCGAAGAGGAGGACTTGGAGTGTATTCTGGTGTGGTGCGGACAGTAGTATTGGGCCCGTACTACTGAAAGCATCGGAACGGTGTGCAGCCCAAGTAAGAATCTTTGGAATACCAAGAATCAAGGAGGAAAGAGTTGACGAGTGTGAGTATGCACGTGTGGATTCTGATTTTTCGTATGTTGTATTTCAGAGGTAGATCATGGTGAGGACACGTTTGATGCCCGAGAGTAGTGGTACCAGTGAGGAGGAGATCTGCCAGATCATCCAGGAGGAGGTGGCTGCGGCCATCATGGCAGAGATACCGGAGATGTTTGGGTCTATAAAGACCACACTGATTGAGATGTTTGATGAGCATTATGCCGCTCTTTCTGAGGCTGCTGTTGCAGCGGCTACCGCAACGATTGCTGCTGCGAGGCCGCGGGGTGGTGATGCGTTGCTGTTTCGGGAGTTCAGCAACACCAAACCACCAGAGTTTGATGGGACTCAGGATCCGGTGGCAGCTATGAGGTGGATATCTGATATTGAGGGGTGTTTCTTCACTTGCTCTTCTCCTGAGCATTTGAAGGTTCGGTTCGCGCTGAACCAGCTTCGCTTGGGAGCGAAGGACTGGTGGAAGTTTGTGACGGCGCATTATACGCCTACTGAGCTTTCGGCGGTGACCTGGGAGAGGTTCACTACCATGTTCCGGGATGAGTACGTTCCCCAGGTGGAGAGGGAGCATTTGGCACAGGAGTTTCTGACCCTCAAGCAGGGTACTGAGTCAGTTACAGCGATCACGAGGATGTTCCATGAGAGGGCGATGTTCTGCCCTGAGCACGTGTCCACTGAGCAGGCACGTATGAGCCGCTACTTGAGCATTTTGAGGCGGGATATTTGGGAGTTCGCTGCGAACTCCTCGTACCGGACATTTGCTGAGCTTCAGGCAAATGCCAGGAAGAGGGAGATTGAGCTTGAGACTCAGGCCAGGGAGGAGGCGGAGTCTCAGGGGAGGGATCGGCGACCGGCACAGTCTCAGCCGGCAGCCAAGCGGGCCAAGCCCGCTGATCCCAAACCAGGGAGCCAGAAGAGCCGCACTTGCGGGAAGTGCGGCAAGGGTCATGATGGAGTCTGCCGGGCGGGATCTTGCTACAAATGTGGCAAGGAGGGGCATATGGCCAAGGACTGCCCCAAGGGGTTTGCAGTGTGTTTTCACTGCAACCAGACCGGACACCGGAAGGCTGAGTGTCCGCAGTTGCGCGGAGCATCTCAGGGATCTGCTCCTGCCGCCATCAGAGCTACAGAGAGTCGGCCTGTGAAGGCCGAGGCGCCGAGAGCTCGAGGGAGAGCTTTCCAGCTGACTGTGGAGGAGGTCCGCGCTGCGCCCAATGTTGTGGCTGGTATGTTTCCTTTCATGTATTTATTTTGATGTTGAGATATTATGCTTATATTATGTTATGCGTAGGTACCTTCCTTGTGAACTCTGTACCTGCTTTAGTGTTATTTGACTCGGGTGCGAGTCGGTCTTTTGTATCTTTGGCCTTTAGTCAGCATATCAGTGTTAGTCGTGAGGCATTGAGTCGGCCTCTGAGAGTTTCCATAGCTGACGATAGAGTGATTTGTGCCACGGAGGTTCTCCAGTGATGTGTATTAGAGATTTCCGAGGTTGAGTTTCCGATTGATCTGATTCCTATTGCGATGGGTGATGTCTGTGTCATTGTGGGCATGGACTGGTTGAGCCGATTCGGCGCAGTTATCGACTGTGAGCGTCAGCTGGTGACCATACGAGACCCTAGTGGGGGAGTTCTTTCAGTGTACGGCGAGGGTACACGTTCAGGATCAGCTTTTTGTTCGGCCGCTAGGGCGAGGCAGTGTCTACAGCAGGGCTGTAAGGGTTTTGTGGCGTATGTGATGGATACGCGGGTGGCTTCCGAGAGACCGAGTTCAGTTGAGGAGGTTCCGGTGGTGCGTGAGTTTCCAGATGTTTTTCCCGAGGAGTTACCGGGTGTGCCTCCTGTGAGGCAAGTGGAGTTCAGTATTGATTTGGTTCCGGGGGCCGCGCCTATCGCTAAGGTGCCTTATCGTCTTGCACCTCCAGAGATGCAAGAGTTATCCTCGCAGCTTCAGGAGCTGCTGGGGAAGGGGTTTATTCGGCCGAGCAGCTCACCGTGGGGAGCGCCTATCCTGTTCGTCAAGAAGAAGGATGGTTCACACCGGATGTGCATTGACTACCGGGAGTTGAACAAGCTGACGGTCAAGAACCGTTACCCGTTGCCGAGGATCGACGATTTATTCGATCAGTTGCAGGGAGCATCTTGGTTCTCCAAGATCGATTTGAGGTCGGGATATCATCAGGTGAGAGTGCGGGATGAGGACGTCCAGAAGACAGCGTTCAGGACGCGATATGGGCATTATGAGTTTGTGGTGATGCCTTTTGGGCTCACCAATGCCCCGGCTGTGTTCATGGATCTCATGAATAGGGTATGCAGGCCGATGTTGGATCGGTCGGTGATTGTATTTATCGATGATATTCTAGTATATTCGATATCTAGAGAGCAGCATGAGGAGCATTTGAGGGAGGTCCTCGGGGTTTTGAGATCGGAGAAGCTTTATGCAAAGTTCTCCAAGTGTGATTTCTGGTTGCAGGAGGTCCAGTTCCTAGCCAGGAAGGGATTCTGGTCGATCCGGCCAAGGTTGAGGTGGTGATGAGTTGGGAGGTGCCGAAGTCACCATCTGAGATCAGGAGTTTCCTTGGGTTGGCAGGGTATTATCGGAGATTTATCAAGGATTTCTCCAAGATCGCAGTGCCACTCACCAGATTGACCCGGAAGGGTGTTGCATTCTCATGGGGTCCCGAGCAGCAAACCTCCTTTGAGACACTTCGCCAAAGGTTGTGCGAAGCCCCGGTATTAGCTCTCCCGGAAGGGATGGAGGATTTTGTAGTATATTGTGATGCATCGATTTTGGGGCTGGGTGCGGTGTTGATGCAGAGGGGTCATGTGATAGCATATGCATCGAGGCAGCTGAAGCCTCATGAGACGAGATATCCCACGCATGATCTAGAGCTGGGGGCAGTAGTGTTCGCCCTCAAGATTTGGCGTCACTACTTGTATGGGGTTCGTTGTACGATATATACGGACCATAAGAGTTTGAAGTACTTGATGGATCAGCCCAGCCTAAATATGCGACAGAGGAGGTGGTTGGATGTGGTCAAGGATTATGATTGTGAGATCCTGTACCACCCAGGCAAGGCTAATGTGGTAGCCGATGTGTTGAGCCGCAGGGCGGAGAGCACTCCACTGCGAGATGTATGTTTGAGATTGACCGTGATAGCTCCGGTACTGGATACCATTCGTGGGGCACAGGCCGAGGCCGTGCAACCGGGGATGCAGAAGAGGGAACAGGTCGTTGGTTTGGTTTCAGAGTTCGTTACGGATGCTCGAGGGCTTATGACTTTTCAGGGTCGGATTTGGGTACCGTTTGTGGGCGGTACGCGTACTACTTTGATGGAAGAGGCTCATCGGTCGAAATTTTCGATCCATCCGGGGGCACGAAGATGTATTTGGATTTGAGGAAAGAGTATTGGTGGCCCTGTATGAAGAGGGATATCGCCTGGTTTGTTGAGAGGTGCTTGACCTGCCACAGGGTTAAGGCCGAGCACCAGAGACCGCATGGCAAGTTGCAACCATTGGAGGTTCCCGAGTGGAAGTGGGAACAGATTACTATGGATTTCATCACCAAATTGCCGAGGAATGCCAGAGGAGTTGATGCAATTTGGGTGATTGTGGACAGGTTGACGAAGAGTGCTCACTTCCTTGCCATCAGTGAGAGTTCTTCAGTGGAGAAGTTGGCGGAGGTATATGTGAGAGAAGTGGTATCTCGGCATGGGGTGCCGATCTCGATTGTTTCGGACCGTGATGTGCATTTCACTTCCAGATTCTGGAAGAAATTTCATGAGGAGTTGGGTACTAGATTGCATTTTAGTACCGCATATCATCCCCAGACAGACGGCCAGAGTGAGCGGACGATTCAGACGCTTGAGGACATGCTTCGAGCATGTGTGTTAGATTTCGGGGGTAGCTGGGATGCGTATTTGCCCTTGGCAGAGTTTTCCTACAACAACAGCCATCATTCGAGCATTGGTATGCCACCCTTTGAGCTGTTGTATGGGAGGAGGTGTCGAACCCCCATTTGTTGGGGAGAGGTTGGGCAGAGAGTGATGGGCAGTACAGAGATCGTGCTTCAGACGACAGAGCAGATTCAGCAGGTTAGACAGAGGTTATTGACCGCCCAGAGCCGACAGAAGAGTTATGCAGACAGACGCCGGTCCGAGCTTACGTTTCAGGTCGGCAACTTCGTTCTCCTGAAGGTCTCTCCTTGGAAAGGAGTGATTCGATTCAGGAAGAGGGGCAAGTTGGGGCCCCGGTATATTAGGCCATTTCGTGTGATTGCGAGGGTAGGTCGGGTAGCCTACCGTTTGGAGTTGCCAGCAGATTTGGGGCAGATCCACGACACTTTTCATGTGTCACAATTGAGGAAGTGTATAGCCGATGAGTCGGCAGTGGTTCCATTAGAGGATATTCAGGTGGATGCGAGCCTGAATTATGCCGAGAGACCAGTGGCCATCAGAGATCGGAAGATCAAGGTTCTGAGGAACAAGGAGGTACCTCTGGTGTTGGTTCAGTGGCAACACCGGAAGGGATCGGAGATGACCTGGGAGCCGGAGCGTGAGATGCGTGAGCAGCATCCGGAGCTATTTTCAGAGCGAGACTTCGAGGGCGAAGTCTAGTTCTAGTGGGGGAGAGTTGTAACAACCCGGATTTCCAGGTATCTTTTATGTTTATGATTTTGGTGTTTTGAGAAGGGACTCGGCGAGTTGGAGCCCAGACTCGCCGAGTAGGATCGCGATTCTGGACGCGGGATTCGCCTGGACTCGGCGAGTCCAAGATATGGACTCGGCGAGTCCGCGCTGTTTAATGAAACCCTAATTTCTCGGGTTTGGGACCTATTTAAAGGGCCTTATGGTCGTCATTTGTGCTCACCAGTCCCTTGAGTGAAACCCTAATCGAGTGTGAGCGTTTGGAGCAAAGTAGGAGGCCATTATTAATCTTGGAGGTGTCATTTTGCAAGGAAAGGGAGAATCAGCTAAGGGGAAAGCAAGAGGAGCCATTTTCTGAGAGTTTGGAGTCCAGAGCATCACTATTGTGGTAATACCTTCGAGCTATCCTCTTCTATGTTGATGTTTACATTGATTTAGGGTTTATTGAACCCTTTTGTGGCTAGATCTAGTGCTCCCTTGGTCCCTTAAGCGATTTAGACCATAGATCTGGACCCTTGGAGGTCCAGAGTGTCCCTTTGCCCAAGCTTTTTGGGGATCAATAGAGGTTTTGGATTGGAATCCTTATGCCTTAGGTCAAATTGCTATTTATGAGCCATGAGGTGTGTTATGGACACCAAGTTAGGGGCTTTACGTGATAAATCAGTCTAGGAAGGCCAGATCTATGAATTGTTGGAGCAGATCTGACCTTAGAAGCGAGTTTGAGTGATTGCATGGCATGGACTCGCCGAGTCCGATGAGCAGACTCGGCGAGTAGCTTGAAGATTGCCCTGAGTTCGCTCAGTGAGTGGTCCAGTCGAGTCATAGGTCGACACAGTGAGTCAGGGTGAGATAGAGAGCGTTGACAGGTGGACTGAGTCGAGCTGGGACTCGCCGAGTTGTTCTTGAGACTCGGCGAGTTGAGTCGGGGTGGCCCCGCGATTCTTCCAGGTGGAACTCGTCGAGTCATGGGGGAGTACTCGACGTGTAAGAAGGGAATCCTAGAGAGTTGGTGAAAACGTCTAGACTCGCCGAGTTGCCCTTGTGCACTCGCCGAGTCCGGTCAAAGTTGACCGTTGACCATTGACCAGAGTTGACCTGTGTTGACTTCTTAGGGATAGTCAACCTTAGAGATAAAAAGTGTTAATTAGAGACATATGATGTGATAGGAGGATTAGAGCTCGGAGGATCGAGCACGAGGGATTTCCAGGATTCGTGAGATACCGACATACGCGAGGTGAGTCTTCTCACTATACTTTACCTCGAGTAGGTAACCAGAGTTATGTGACAGAGTATTTGTATGTTATGTATGTTATATGTTGTACTGCATTATTTCTATGTGATATATGTTGTGCATGTTTACAGAGTTGGAACCGGAAGGTTCCTAGAGTTAGAACCTGAGGGTTCACAGAGTTTGGGTGCACGGACCCATAGAGTTATAGCCTCGAGTGGCTAATATGTGTTTATGTGTGGTATTTTGGGGAACTCACTAAGCTTCGTGCTTACAGTGTTAGTGTTGTTGTTTCAGGTACTAGCGATGACCGTGGGAAGGCGCCGACTTGATCTGTACACACGCAGGGGACTTTTGACATACATTTATGTGATCTTGGGATTTGTATGATACAAATTGGAATGTTAAACTTAATGTTTTATGAAATTAAATGAGAAATGTTTTTTTTTATAATTGCGAAAAATTATTTTGAAAATTCACGGTGTTACACCATCGATCCTCACAACGATACGATCTAAACTCTCGTATCTAAAATTTACCTCTTTACCTGATCCCTACTCACGGATCTAAAACTATCCTCTTCACCCAATCCATACTCACGGATGTAAAACTAACCTTTTTCACCTGATCCATACTCACGGATCTAAAACTACCTGATCCATACTCACAGATCTAAAACTAACCTCCTGATCTGATCCATACTCCCGGATCAATAATTGTACCAAATCCATACTCCCGGAATAGGGACAATTAACTATACCTTAATCCTGATCTGATCCATACTCCCGGATCTATAACTATGCCCAATCCATACTCCCAGACTAGGGACAATTAACTTAATCTTAATCCATATCTGATCCATACTCCCGGATCTATAACTGTGCCCAATCCATACTCCCGGACTAGGGACAATTAACTTAGTCTTAATCCATAATCCCGGACTAATAGCAAGTTTATCTCTTTACCTGATCCATACTCACAGATTTAAAACTAACCTCTTGATCTGATCCCTACTCACGGATCTAAAACTAACCTCTTGATTTGATCCCTACTCACGGATCTAAAACTAACCTCTTGATCTGATCCCTACTCACGGATCTCATCTACCCATGTCCTACCCAACATATTTGTAGATATAAAATACATATATAGTTTAACTCATTAAAAATCTATATAGATCATCCATTCCACCAATACCTCAAATAAACAACAATATATAAACACATAGCACGTATTTCGTAGCAAATACTTCATACTTATGTGTTAGAATAAAGTAACCACACACTCACACATATAAACAACAATATACTTAAGACACTAAAACCATACTTGTATTATTATCGTGTTTATGAAAGGTAGTATACACTCACTTGATCAGAAGATGATCGGACAGCACTACGGCTTGTAGAAGTAGTATTCTTCGGTGAAACCAGGATCACTTCACACACCGGGTTTCTTGCGGGCAGAGCTTCGGCTCGGAAACTCTTTTCTTCTCGGGATCTTCGGGCTTCGGGACTTGCTTCGGGTCTCGGGGTTGATACCGGGGCTTCTAGGGTACTTCTTTGCATGTAAATCGATGTAATATGGGAGAGAGATGAGAGAATGAGCAACCAAACTCGGCTGGCCCTTCAAATCTATTTATAGGGCAAAACTGGCCTTTTCCACGTCGTGGAACCTTTTGCCTCGTCGTGGGCTTGGTCGTCACTGCATGCGTCATCACAAGTTGCATCTGGGGGACTCCCAGAGGTGTCAGGAGACTTGCCACGTCGTGGTCTCTGACAGTTTTGGGGTTTCACGCCCCGAACTTCAGAAATTCATAACTTTCGCATACGAACTCCGTTTTCGACGTTCTTTATATCGATGTGAAGGTGATATTATGCTCTACAACTCTCGTTTAGACTCCATTGGCTAATTTTGACTTTATTTTTAATATATTATAATTATATTACTTATATATTATTTTTAGTAGGCCAGGACAGGAAAACTCCGTTATAAACTCATAACTCCTTCATCTGAACTCCGTTTTCGTCTGTCTTTTTATCGTTGGACTACTATCGAAGAAATCTTCGAATCTCATTTAGATCACTAAGGATAGATATCTATCTACCTTAAATTCACTATTTACGTCGCGTTGGGTCATGCCGGTTCTGTCGCGAAACTTCGATAGGTCATAACTTCTTCGTTATAACTCGGATTTTGGCGTTCTTTATATGCACGGAAACCTTGTGACATATACTACAACTTGGTTAAGATTAATCCTTCTAAATAATCTTCCATCAAAAAGTCATTTTTGATGCTTATCGTCTCTAATTTGACTAGCCCGGATCTACAGGCGTTACAATTATCTCCCCCTTAGGATGATTACATCCCGGAATCATCAACGAAATAGGGCTTGCATAATGATTCCACACGTTATCTCTTCATCCTAGGTAATAACCGTAACTTCTATGTTTTCCTCGATAGAGTATTTAACTCTATGGCTTTCTTGACCGCAGACGATGCCCAATCTTGCATCTGCCTATCGTACTATGTTGTACTTTCGATCGTAACCTTCGAGTTACCAAATAAGTCCTTATTGTGGAATCCTTCTTCTTCTTAGGATAAATACCTTCCTTTATCTATTGTAACAGATTGATGGTTCGTGCTCTATTGACCTCTCATCGCACAATGCAACGCTTAGACTCGGTCTTTTTTAAAGTTAAATTCCAGAATGGAATATACCTTCCTTTATATTCTAATGTGATATAATCACATTCCAACATGTAGCATTTCTAGCTACAAACTTTATGAACAACGAGTGTGATACCAATGATCGCATTAACTTCAATCTCTGACTTACGTCCGATGTTACTTCGAACTTGGTTCTTTGAACCACGTAACATACTCACCGTAGTCGGACTCAATTTGAATATGACCACTAGGTTCGGATTAACAATCATCTTACTAGTCACTACCGAAACAAGGGTAATGACACACTTGAACAAAACGGAATAAATTACTAGCTTCTTGGTAACCTTGTGACTTTCCCTGATCCAAGTGTGAGTCTTGTGCTTCCGGTAGTATATGCATCTACTACCTTTCACACCTACTCATACTCGTCCCAAGTATTGTCCCGCAGTCGACCAATTCACCATACAAGAAAATCAGACAATCATTCAACACATCAGTTAGCAAAACTAGGGTTTATATTAATTCCTTGAAACGATTACACAAAAGTTCAAGTTCACCCTATACTATGCCTCTAATAGGCTACACCACATGTTACTTTTCATATCGCTACTTTATAACTTGATCTTTGGATATAAAATCCTCATTCCTGATTCCTTGCATTGCCATCTGCTTCATCAAGGATCATTTGAAATGCTATTGCCTTTGGCCTTGGCGGCACATTTGGCTTTGTAATTTCTTCCCTTCCAGGGCAGTTTTGTTTGAAGTGTCCTTCTTCACCACACTTAAAGCAGGCTTCTCTTTTGTTTGGGCATTTGCTGGCGTAATGACCCGTCTTCCCGCATTTGAAACAGGTCATTTCTTTAGAGCATTCCCCAATGTGCTTCCTTTTGCACTTGTCACACCATTGTACTCCTTCTTCAAGCTTCTTCGAATCAGACTTCGAAAATTTTGTCTTCTCATCGGACCTTGAAGATCCTTCAATCTTTCTTTTCTCGCCAACTTCAACCTTGCTGGCGGTTCTTCCCTTAATCATATCTTAAACAGACTTGGCAGCCCAGATAGCTGCCTCTAGAGTAGGCACCTGACGAACTGGCACTGCATAATCCCATGAGAGTCCCTTTGTGTACCGGCTAACCTTTGTCAGCTCATCTAGAACGATGCGCAAAGCAAACTCCATCTTGTCTGTAAAGTTATTAGTGTATTCATCAACTGACATGCTGCCTTTCGTCAATGTCAGAAACTTATTCTCCAATTCCAACAGATTTTGAGTCGAGCAGGATTTACGCTTAAACTGTGCCAAGAACTCTGCCCATGAAAATTGCAGTGGCTCATTAGGGCTTAAAGTCTTCCCTAGAGTGTTCTACCAACGAACGGCTCCCCCTCGGAACTGATGCACTGCATAGGTAGTCTGCAACATGCCTCTGCAGCCACAAGTCATGAAGGCTAACTCCATTTCGGAGATCCAATCCATCACTCCGATCAGATCCTCCTTTCCAGTGAAGGTCGATGGTTTGCAAGTTAGAAAGTCCTTGTACTTGCATCCCATTCCATCATTCCTTCAATCATGGTTGTTTTTCCTAACTATCAGTAGGTTGGCTTGACCAACAGATCCACTGAAGTTTCCACCTTCCGAGTGCCCTTCATTTAATTCGGGCTCTTCCACTTGAATTGACAGTTCTTCACGATTATGTTGAAGCAACCGCCTAGTCTCCTCCATTTGACGATCCAACATCGTTTGAATCATCAATTGTACACCATCCATTGTTATCAGCTCAGGTGCTATTGCTACGACAGGTATTTGCTCAATCACTGGTGGTTGATTCCTATTTTCATCAGCATTTCCAACTCCACTTCTTGTTCTCACCATTTTTGATCTACACACCCAATAAGGTGAAATTAGATCCTTATTCACGATAGATATTCAAATCATACTTATCACTCCAAAACGTTTACATGCTAGTTCTAATATCGTAGACGTACGCTTAGAATCCTATACACATAAGGTTTCCAGATCCGATTGGCAACAGACCATAGATCCGAACAAATAATAGCATCAAAATAGCAATCACACAAAACATTTAGCACATAAAAGCATTTTAGGCATCATTCCTAAAATAAACTAGTGCTTGTGTCAAATTAGGTGTACTACCTAACATATTTTAGACACACTCCTCACAATCATTACTTAGCATTCTAAGTTTAAGTCTAGAAATTTCCTACAAATTCCTAGTTCGCTTAAACTAATTCTCTGATACCAACTGTGACATCCCCATTTTCACGGCCAAAAAAGACCGATTTGATTATGCTTTGTTTTATAAAATCAGAGTAATCTTTTAAAGAAAACGGTTGCGGAATTTGTTCCCAAAACAAGATATGATAAATAACTTATCAAAACATTTCTCAAAGAGAATGTATTTTCATTTAATAATAAAACCTTAGGATGTCATGTTCCGATACAGACATATAAGCATAAACAGAACTTACATTCAATTACACTAATGATTTATATCTCCTTTAAATCTCTCTGTGAAATATGTCTTCATATCGATACCTGTGATACAAAGAAAACTGAGTGGGTCAGGCTTGGGAGCCTGGTGAGCATATAGGATTTTCATCCCACAATGTTATATCATATATTTATAAATATAGAACATTCAAACTTGTACAATTTCACCATATAAAGGCAACTCTTATCCCACCCCATCGATCCTCATAACGACACGATCTAAACTCTCGTATTTAAAATTTACCTCTTTACCTGATCCCTACTCACGGATCTAAAACTATCCTCTTCACCCGATCCATACTCACAGATCTAAAACTAACCTTTTCACCTGATCCATACTCATGGATCTAAAACTACCTGATCCATACTCACGGATCTAAAACTAACCTCCTGATCTGATCCATACTCCCGGATCAATAATTGTACCCAATCCATACTCCCGGAATAGGGACAATTAACTATACCTCAATCCTGATCTGATCCATACTCCCGGATCTATAACTGTGCCCAATCCATACTCCCGGACTAGGGACAATTAACTTAATCTTAATCCATATTTGATCCATACTCTCGGATCTATAACTATGCCCAATCCATACTCCCGGACTAGGGACAATTAACTTAGTCTTAATCCATACTCCCAGACTAATAGCAAGTTTATCTCTTTACCTGATCCATACTCACGGATCTAAAACTAACCTCTTGATCTGATCCCTACTCACGGATCTAAAACTAACCTCTTGATCTGATCCCTACTCACGGATCTAAAACTAACCTCTTGATCTGATCCCTACTCACGGATCTAAAACTACCTATGTCCTACCCAACATATTTGTAGATATAAAATACATATATAGTTTAACTCATTAAAAATCTATATAGATCATCCATTCCACCAATACCTCAAATAAACAACAATATATAAACACACAGCACGTATTTCGTAGCAAATACTTCATACTTATGTGTTAGAATAAAGTAACCACACACTCACGCATATAAACAACAATATACTTAATACACTCAAACCATACTTGTATTATTATCGTGTTTATGAAAGGTAGTATACACTCACTTGATCAAAAGATGATCGGAAAACACTACGGCTTGTAGAAGTAGTATTCTTCGGTGAAACTGGGATCACTTCACACACCGGGTTTCTCGCGGGCAGAGCTTCGGCTCGGAAACTATTTTCTTCTCGGGATCTTCGGGCTTCGGGACTTGCTTCGGGTCTCGAGGTTGATACCGGGGCTTCAGGGGTACTTCTTTGCATGCAAATTGATGTAATATGGGAAAGAGATGAGAGAATGAGCAACCAAACTCGGCTGGCCCTTCAAATCTATTTATAGGGCAAAACTGGCCTTTTCCACGTCGTGGAACCTTTTGCCAGGTCGTGGGCTTGGTCGTCACTGCATGCGTCATCGCAAGTTGCATCTGGGGGACTCCCGGAGGTGTCAGGAGACTTGCCACGTCGTGGCACTGCTTGCCACGTCGTGGTCTCTGACAGTTTTGGGGTTTTGCGCCCCGAACTTCAGAAATTCATAACTTTCGCATACGAACTCCGTTTTCGACGTTCTTTATATCGACGCGAAGGTGAGATTATGCTCTACAACTCTCGTTTAGACTCCATTGGATAATTTTGACTTTATTTTTAATATATTATAATTATATTACTTATATATTATTTTTAGTAGGCCGGGACAGGAAAACTCCGTTATAAACTCATAACTCCTTCATCTGAACTCCGTTTTCGTCTGTCTTTTTATCGTTGGACTACTATCGAAGACATCTTCGAATCTTGTTTAGATCACTAAGGATAGATATCTATCTACCTTAAATTCACTATTTACGTCGCGTTGGGTCGCGCTGGGTCATGCCGGTTCTGTCGCGAAACTTCGACAGGTCATAACTTCTTCGTTATAACTCGGATTTTGGCGTTCTTTATATGCACGGAAACCTTGTGACATATACTAAAACTTGGTTAAGATTAATACTTATAAATAATCTTCCATCAAAAAGTCATTTTTGATGCTTATCATCTCTAATTTGACTAGCCCAGATCTACGGGCGTTACAGTGTGTAAGATGAAAGTAACTATGCACCCACTTGATAAAAGTGGATGCCTCGGAATTTGGGCAGAACCTCGCCTTAGCACTTTCAATGACCTGAATGTATAACACTAAGTCTTAGTCTAGCTTCATAATCCCGATGACTATAACAATTATAGTCTAGATTTCTCACCAATCACAATGTCTACATCAAGATCTATCAAATAAGGATAAGTCAGGCAAGACAGTTGGAGGTAGGATCATTTCAGCATAATATCTTTTTTGAAATCCAACAACCAAGTCCATGCAACTATTCTAGACAACTCTCCCATAAGTAGATCAATCAGTATAACGACATGGAGTTACTAAAAATCTTATTTATAGGGTCATAATAACGACTTATTACTATAAATATAAGTTACACGAAAAAGAATAAAGTGTAGTTTAACTTACAGAAGTTCTTCCTAACAAAATTTAGTAAATTTCACTGGCAGAGCTTCTACTCGCTAGCTACAACTACTTTAGGGGCCGTAGGACTTCGCCACAGACTAAAACTAAGGGAAACGTGCTAAAAGTCAAAGGTACTCGAGAGGAATGAATTGAAGAGGTGTGAATGTCGAATGGGGGCTGAAGCTCTATTTATAGCCAAATTTGGAGTACACGACGTGCAAAAGGGGTGCACGTCGCACATTTTAAGGTGACGACTCCCCAACCATTTTCCTGCCACGTGTCAGGCTCTCCGTGGTCCATGTTTTCACCTTCTAGAAGCTCGTGTCGTGCACCGCACGCGACACAAAACACATATTTTGTAAATTCCATAACTTCTTCATACAGACTCCGTTTTTGATGTTCTTTTTTCCATGGGAAGCTCTCAATGAGTACTAAAACTTTCCTTTAGGCTCCATCGACTAATCCTGACTTTATTTTTATCCCTTAATCTTATATGTTTTAAAGATTTTGCAAAAATCATAACTCTCTCGTACGAACTCTGATTTTGGTGTTCATTTTACCAAAAATTCTATCTTAAAGAGCACTACGATTTTCATTTCGGTGACTTTATCCAAAAGTCAATCATTCTCTTCGTACCTTTTAACGTTAATAATTTTAAACTACGTAGTTGATTTTTATATTTTATAAAATTTATATCTCATTCATATGAACCCGGATTTCTACGAAATTTATATTTTTGGATTCACGTCGATGTGTACTTTTAAAATATATAATAATACATAAATGTTTTGATGCACTTATTTTTACATTTTACTCGATTCGGCTGATTTTTCCTACTTTTCCTTAATCTGAAACTTATATTATATAGTCTGTAGCATGCATGACTATAGATTATCTTATTCAATGATTTAATTTTAATAGTTATTACTTATTATGTGTAGCCTGAATTTGCAGGCATTACACCATGTCAAAAGTTAATGGTCAAGGTCAATGGTTAAAGACAACTTTAGCTGACCTCCAGGTCGTGACCATCCTACTTATTCCTGATTGAAATCTGTAACGCCCTATTCTAAAATAT
The DNA here is from genome assembly GCF_051521515.1 of Lactuca serriola. Lineage (NCBI taxonomy): Eukaryota > Viridiplantae > Streptophyta > Magnoliopsida > Asterales > Asteraceae > Lactuca > Lactuca serriola. The sequence goes on along the minus strand of NC_136408.1, from coordinate 39,737,513 downwards.
TCGTTTATGGAATTTCAGAGGCCAAGGCTAGGGGCGTTTTAGTCCTTTATTAATTTGGAGTTGTTATTCGAGAAGTTTCCGGGTCGGGTTATGTTGTTAGAAGCGTAGGATTTCTCGCCACCTTTCTGTAGATATAAAGTTCATCAGAAACGGGTCTAGAACGAAGGAGTTATGACACTTTGAAGATTTGGCGAGAATGACCCTTATAGAGAAAAGTTTGCATGGAAGGCCCTCCATGCATGTTTGGAGCACGCGTGGGTACGCCCAGCGTAAGCTGGGTTACGCCCAGCTTAATGAGGTAGCTTGGTCGCGGATGTCCAAGGCGTACGCCCAGCATAGCAGGAGGTACGCCCAACGTATGCTAAAAGTCATGAAACCCTAATTTCGGATTGAACACTATATAAAGGACATTATGGTTCCAACTCTAGCCCCCATATGAGCCTCCCCAACCTCATAAGAAACCCTAGAACGTCCCTACCTCCATTTTATGAGATCTTGACCTTGGAGAACCTATGTTGATGGATTAAAGCTTGGAAGCAAGGAGAAGAAGGTTGGCAAGGAGGAACCTTTGAGGCTAAAGCTTGTAGATATGGGATAAGTGCTTCATTTCGGACCTTTGCAAGGTAAAAAGTCTTGAGCTTGATGATTAACCTCTTAGATCTCCTTAGTGCAAGTTTTTGGACCTTTTGGTCCCAAGATTGGGACTTTATGACTTAAGCTCGTTTCTAAGACCAGGGTTTCCTCCCTTAGAGTCATATGAGTCCCAGAAGCAGTAAAGTTTCGACCTTTGTGGTCCTATTAAGTCCATGCATGAGATCTAGTCCCCTTTATGGAAGTAGAAGAGTGTTTTGAGAGTTTGGGTTGGTTTGGGCCATATAAAGTCACCAAGTCGGTGACTTTATGGCTTAATGCATAGAATAAGACGTAGATCTAAGTTTATGGCTCTTGAGTCGGAGTATTAAGCACTTAAATGAAAAGTGTCTTAACAGAATGAGTACGCCGAGCGTAATTGCAGGTACGCCCCGCGTACTCTCTAGCAGGCCAGTACGCTAAGCGTACATTAGAGTACGCCCCACGTAGCGCAGTCAGTTGGGCTTATTGCATTTTGGGCCTTGGTGTGGGCTGAGTTGAGACTTAGGATCCTTGGGCCTTAATGGGCCAGCAGAATTCAGTTGTTAAGGACCAAGGATTATCATTGGGCTTGAGTAAGGTCCAATAAAGGGCTTTGGTCCCAAAGGAGCAAATTGGGCCATTAGTGGGCCTTTAGCAGGGCCATGGATGGATTTGGAAGGAATTAAGGGTTTGGGCTATATTGTAACCCATGCCATAGCAGGGGTGAAATGGTCATTTCAGCCATCAAAAGATTCCCCTTTTGATTTAGTGTTTGACTTGTCATGATAGCCGGAGAGCAGTCGGGACAGTAGTCGGGGATCTTTTACTCGAGTTTTCAGCAGTCAGCATTTCGAGGTGAGTTTCCTTCCAGTAGGAACGGGTCTAAGGCCACAATGTCGGCCCGTTTAGCTAGCAGTAGTTTCCGGACTTCGGTCCGATGCAGTAGTTAGTATGTTTGATGCCTTCGTGGTTCAGACAGGATTTATGTGTTATGTGTTCCGGGTCACGGCCCGATGCAATATGCAGTATATGTGTGTCCATGTTAGTTGATATGTTTATGTTATGCTTTGTTCAGTTAGTTCCGGACTTTGGTCCGATGCAGTTAGTCCGGACTTCGGTCCGATGCAGGGGACAAGGTCCCAGTCAGTTTCCGGATTTCGGTCCGATGCAGGGGGCAAGGCCCCAGTTAGTCCGGGCTTCGGCCCGATGCAGTTTCCGGACTTCGGTCCGATGCAGGGGACATGGTCCCAGTTAGTCCGGGCTTCAGCCCGATGCAGTTTCCGGACTTCGGTCCGATGCAAGGGACATGGTCCCAGTTAGTCCGGGCTTCAGCCCGATGCAGTTTCCGGACTTTGGTCCGATGCAGTGGGCAAGGCCCAGTATGTGCTTTATATGTTGTATGGTATGTGGTAGTTTGGGGGAGCTCACTAAGCTTCGTGCTTACAGTTTTCAGTTTTGGTTTCAGGTACTCAGTTTTCAAAAGAGGAGCTCGGAGAGGTTGCAGTGCACACACCATAGTCAGTTAGCCTGGGGAATGTTTTACTCTGATAATCAGATTATGTTTTGAATTTAATACTCGAAAATTATGTTATGACTTATGATACGTTTTTATAAACATGGTTTATTAATGTTTTAAAAGAAATTTTTAGTAGTGATTTTTGGGTCGTTACAAAATTTGTTACCACGTCGTGTCAATCATTCCACCACGCCATGGCAAAGTCCAGGTAAAACGTCCATGACCAGACTAGTCTCCACATTGTGACCAACCAATCGCCACGCCGTGGAAACTACTTAAAGACAAATTAATGGATTAAGCTCTCAATCCTATAAGCCCCCAATTCCAACTTTCCAGAATGCTTAATGGGACTTTAGTGGTTCAGAAAAATGCAAACTTTATGGGCATGCATGAACCATTCATGTTCTTTATCCTACTAGGTCAAAATGGAGATAAAATGATCTAAACCCAGGCAAGATCTTCCAAAATTCAAAAAACTTCTAGATTCAGGAGATATGGTGACCAAGGGACCAATATGAGTTATAAAGTTGCAAACTTTATCTCATCTAATCAACTCTAACCCAAAATGAGCAAAAGCATGAATCAAAACCTAAATCTAAGAACATAGAGCAAAAAGGTGGGAACTCGAGGGTTTATAATGAATCCATAAGATGCACACAAACAGAAGAAACAAGTTGCTTGAAAATCCATGCACAAAAACTTTGTCCTTCCAAGACCACAAAAACACCAAAAGTGAGCCAAGAACTTCAAAAGGAGGCTAGGGTTTAACAATGGTGCTTTAGGAGGTGATGGAGGCTGAGGGTGGAGGAAACCCTAACCATCACATCTGTGACAACTGACAAACTTAGAGTCAAACCAAGTCAAAATATGTACCATGTATAAGTGAAAACCACATTGTAACCTTGTTAAATTAAATCACCATTAGCCATGAGGGCATGTTTATATATGTTAACATATATATATATATATATATATATATATATATATATATATAAATTGAAAATCACGCTTATATAAGTTATATATATGTATATATTGAAAACCATGTTGATTTAAGTTAATATAAGTCAACATAAGTCAAATAGTTAGTTCTTAAGGCATGAATCATACTATGTATGGAGTGTTTTCGATTTTTAGGCCCAATACCAATGAGTTTTCGGTCACATAGGACCGAAATCATCCTCATGGAAGTACACCATGATTGGAAACACTAATTTAAGTCCCATTAAGGCTGAAATCCCTTCAACATCGACCAAAATCTCATTCTTGGATGAAGCTAGGACCGAAATCAACATCATTGTGTTTATGCAAGGAGATTTCGGTCATGCTAAACCGAAATCACTCCTACTTTGGCTGAAAACCCCATAGGATTAAGATATTTTATGCAACTTGATTGGTAGATTGTTTTTCCCAAGAAGATTAATTACATTTACCAATACAAACCTCACATCACCTTATCCTTCCCTTCCATATATATATATATATATATATATATATATATATACACACACACACACACATGTTAAAGACCTTCCTTTAATACCATTCATAGTTAACAAATTCACTTCCATTCTCTCTCAAATATCAAACCTTACTTTCACATCCAAATACATCAATTAAACATCGCCTGGAGCCATTTCCTTCAAGCTATTCCATTAGGAATCATTGTAAGTTCTTATGATCTAGTGTTTATGTAAACATTTTTATATTAGTTCATCTTATTTACACACATTGGTGTGTGTTAAAACTCTTAGGATACAATCATTCTCACGTATTCATAGCTTAAAGATCGTCATCGTCATCTCGTTCGCTAGCCGCAAACACACATGAGGTGAGTTCATACCCCTACATTTTTCAAAGTTTTCTATGTTTTAAGGGGGAATACAAGTGAAACACAAGGAAACTTGTGTTAAATTACTTATGTCTTCTTACATTTTATACATATACATTTTTATACGTAAAATAACGTTACCACCAAAATTACAAACTTTTGCATGCAAAGTCGTTAATACACAAAGGTTTTCATTTCAACCTAACATACATTTACAAACTAAAATGAGTATAGTTTGTGGAACATTCACGTATTTTTACCCTTTCGGGATTTAGAAATAATTATATAAAAGTATAATTATTTTCATACTATACAAACACTATGAAAGGGTAATGCTTACATTTACAACAAAAAAAGGGTTTTCATTTTCATTTGACGTAAACCTGTTAATGAATAAATTTGTGAGACATTCGGCTTCACGGTACTTTTTAAGTACTGCATTAAAGTCCTGTGATTGTAACCAGAATCTATTGTAGGGAGAGCGTGATACTTGTGTATAGATCTATACGGGACCGACAATCCCACACCTAAAGTGTTAGCTACAGTTAGACCGGCAGGTCTGGGATGACAAATGTTATACACTCCGACGCCTAAAGAACGTCGTTGCAGGCCGACTAGGTCACTAGCATGGTTATGATAACTCACATGAGGTTTTAACAATACATATGGTTTACGGGGCTAACAAACACTTAAATGGTTTTATATAGGTATAAAACTACATACAATATTCTAAGTATGGAAAATACTTATAGATTTTGGTCTTAGAACATTTAATAGTACAACTCATTTTATGGAAAATATTGGATTTTCTGAACAAACACTATCATTTTACGAATAACGGCTTACAACTCGTTTTATGAAAATAACAGATTTTCTAGAAACAAACACGATTACTTTACATGGAAAGGCATACATTTTCTCTTTCAAAATGCTTATGAACTCACCAATTTAATTGTTGACACTTTTTCAAAACAACTTGTATTATCAGAGAATCAATAATACAGATAATCACCAGCTTTTAAGAACAGGACGCTAAGGCGTCGGTTAAAAACTAATTTTGTCATCATATTGTAATTTATTTGGAAACATGTAACTCATTCAACAATATAACCTTTTAAATTATATTTATGATGGTTTTGTTTGCTTTCTTTACTATTATTCAACTGTTATGATACTGTACATGACGTCATCCGCCCCCGAACGTTTCCGCCGTTCTGGTTTGGGGGTGTGACAGATTGGTATCAGAGCATTGTTTATAGTGAACTAAGTATATCAAACCACGTAAAGATATACAAACTATAAATACAATGTGACTAAAAATCTCTGACGTAACATTTTCGTACAACTATACTTTAAAATATTATGATATTTTATAAAAGTATAAGTACAATCATACCCACTAGTTCAACGTCGTAACTATAACAAAACAAAAAATATTGAGATAAGTTGAACACTACGAGTAGGCCTCGAGATATGTAATCAGATCGGGGATGAGTATAGCATGATCAATTATATTTATCCAGGATGTGACTAACGTATGCCGATGAATGGTCGTAGTGAACAACAAGTCTAAAACTTACCAAAAAAAACTCTAGAACCAAACAACAACGTTTAGGCTCCGATATTTAGTAATCATTAGGAGCTTTTAAAATACTATAGGAGTATTTTATGATACTATAAAACCATATATCTTTTAAAATTGTGCTCATTTAATCACCAAACCTTTTAAATAAAGTTATAAAAATGAGTACAATTTTAAAAGTTAAGCGATTAAATGAGCACAATTTTAAAAGATATGTGACTAAACGGTCAAAAAGTCAAAAGTTAAGTGATCAAACCAAAATTTAGGTGACTAAATGAACATAAATATAAAAGTTCGATGACATTTTAAAACTTAAAATGAGTTAAGTGACCAAATAAACAAAAAGTCAAAAGTTAAGTAATCAAGAATAACATAAATATGAATTTTCAAAGGATAACCTAACTTCTACTAATCCATATGAGAGATGTTTCAATTTTTTTTGATGGTACTGGTTAACCAAGTATTGAGAACCGAATAGGCCATAATTTTGAACCTAACATAAATATGAATTTCTTAAGCTTTTGAGGTCTCGTTCGGTACCAATATCGGTACCGGTTTGGTTCAAGATAATCGGTTAAAAAGCTCACCGCCAAGGGCGGTCCTAGCTAGGTGCTCGGTGTGGCACCGACAACACCTAGCTTCCGCGCACGTAGTAGAAAAAAATTCATTTTTTTTTAAATTTTTACCTATTGTGCCACTACGTAAAAAAAATCGTGCAACTACTAAAAAATTTTTGTGCAACTAGCCAACTACATAAAAAAAATATTGTCACTATATCGGGAATTACCAAACGAAAAAAAAAATAATAACGAGCCCAAATGCCCAATGTTTTAATCAATTATTGTCTAATAGTTCAATTGCCCAAAGCCCAAAATAAAACTTAATTGGATAAATTAGCAATTGGGCTAATTGATTGTAAAAAAAATAGCCCAACTTCCCAATCCTAATTAATTGAGTATTATCGGTTGAAAAAAAAAATTCACGATTAGTCGATTACAGAATCAAAATTAGACTAGTCGGCTTCTTGTCTTCCTGATTTGCGTAAATCGTAATTGCGTCCAAAAATCCTTCGGCCAATCGAGAATCGACCTTCGTGACTTCGTCCTTCAATCGTGGCATCGTGCCTTGGCAGACTCGCTAGACTTGAAGCCTTCGGCCAATCCAGATTATCACCCGGCCAATCCAGATTATCAGTTTATCACTCATTGTTGGATGATCGATCACAATCCTTGATCAATTTCTACTTCAAAGTTCAAACTTCAAAGCCCTACACTACGATGAAACAAGTAAGTTCTACCACCAATTCATTTAGATATTTGAAAATTGAAATTGTTATGTTTTTTTTTTGAAGTTATTGGTTGACTTGGGTGAAACTGATTTGTTTTATTGAAGTTATATTGTTTGTTTAGGTACAATAGCAATGTTTTTTTTATTGAATTGATTGTTTGATTAGGTGAAATTGATATGTTATATTGAATTTATTGTTTAATTAGGTGAAAGCAACTTGTTTTATTGAGGTCATTGTTCGATTAGGTGTAATTGTTATGTTTTGATTGAATTTATTGTTTGATTAGGTGAAAGCAACTTGTTTAATTGAAGTCATTGTTTGATTAGGTGTAATTGACTAATTCTTATGTTTTTATTGAATTTATTGTTTGATTAGGTGAAAGCAACTTGTTTTTATTGAAGTCATTGTTTGATTAGGTGTAATTGTTATGTTTTTATAGGTTAAACTAAGTGGTTTTTTTTACCAAAAGACAAAGACCTAATCCTAATGAAAGTGGTGAAGAATGTTCCCAAATACCAATCACCAATCAATCAATCTCTTCCGTTTCTAATCCTAATGAAACTGCACAAACACCAATCACCAATCAATCAATCCCTTCGGTTTCTAATGCAACTCCACAAACACCATGCTCTAACCAACCTAATGATAATGTTGACTTGAAAGATCTTCCAAAGGACCTGACGGATAGGCCATTGATTACAAGTTACAAACCAAATATAAGAGATGATGTAAGAAGAGCATATTTGCTTCAAGGACTGTGTCAAGTAAGGGCACATAAGTTTCCTAAAAAAAATAGGTGATAGATTTAGAAGATTCGTTCCTTCATGGTTTGATGACTTTGATTGGTTGGAATATAGTGTGAAAAAGAATAGTGCATATTGTTTATATTGTTATTTGTGTGGGGACCTCATGGGACAAAAAGGAGGGAGAGATGCATTTGTTTCCCAAGGTTTTGATACTTGGAATAAAAAAGATGCATTTCAGACTCATGTGGGTAGTGTTGATAGTTTTCACAACAAAGCAAAAGAAAAGTGTGAGTTTTTAATGAGGGAAAAACAAGCTATTAATGTAGTCTTGAGGAGGCAAACCGAAGCACAGGACCATAAATATAAAGCTCGATTACGTGTTTCTATTATTGTTGTTAGACTTTTATTGAAAACCGGTTTACCGTTTCGTGGTCACGACGAGTCGGTTAACTCGGAAAATAGAGGGCTTTACGTTGAAGTGTTAAAAGCCATTGTTGGGCTGAAGATTATTTTGAAGATTGCGTCTTTTGGGCTCGATAGTATAGTTATCTTGTACTCCGATTTGGGCCTGTCCAACCGAGAGCCTTTTATGTTTTATATATAAGAATATGCTTGCATGCATATTAGGTTAAGGATTTATAACGATTTTAGCGATTATTCTAGAGCTTAACGATAGCATTGCAGGTTTCTTTAATCGTTCTTGTAACCTTCCAATCCTCTACAGTTGATGTTCTTAATCGAGCTCTTCTGAGGATTTTGTTTTAATCATTCGACTCGTTTGATTCAATCTTGTCTTGTTCTTATTATTGCATTCTTACAGTTTTATATTTACATACTTGTTCAAGATCTAATCGATCTTAGTAGATTAAAGTTTTAATAATCTCATCAATTGGTATCAGAGCAGGAGACTGTGTAATCGATACACATCTTTTCTGTGAGAAGGTTACAGTTAGGGTTTTTCCGCAATTAATAATATTTATTGAGCCGTCATCTCATTATTGACATATCTTGATATTTATTGTTTTGCCCTAATCTGCTTTATTACAAGTCTGATCTTTGAACAGGTTTTTACGATCATAATGGACGAGACGCAATCAAACCCTATTAATATTTCCAACAGCATCGGTTCGACGACAAAGATTCCAATCTTATACACCCATGACTATGAAGTATGGGCGCATCGCTTCGAAGACTACGTGATTGGATCTGAGGATAATGGGTACCTCATATGGGAAGCTATCATCAATGGACCATTTTCTCATTCTGCAACGTCCAGAATCATTAAGACACAAAAGGAGTACAATGATCTGCTAAAGGACGTGAAGGATATTGCACAAGATGAAAAGGACAAATTCCAGTGCAATATTAAGGCGTTAAGGTTGATCAGATTCGCCCTTCAGTCCGACACATTCAGATTGGTCAGCTCATGCACGACGGCAAAGGAAGTTTGGGATAGACTTCGTGAACTGTATTCTACAGACGAGGATCTTGAACATTCTATCCAAACTTTGCTTTTATCTGAGTTTGGAGAATTCAGGCAAGGGGCCGAAGAAACGGTGACCCAGACGTTTGATCGCTTCAATCATCTTCTCAGCAAGATGATCAAACACGATATTGAAAGGAAGCTTAGCGAACAGAAGGTTACTTTCTTGAATGGACTGAGGTCTGAATGGAGAGCAGTGGTTTCCACAGTCAAAGCCCATGAGCAGTTTAAATCATACTCTTTGGCGAAACTGGTGGGTATTCTCAAGTCCCAAGAGAAGATTGTGCTGCAAGAGAAGAACGTCGTTTCGAGTCTTGGTTCGTTGGCCCTCCTATCTAAAAGTAAAGCTGTGATGGAGGATGAAGACCTCAACTTGGAGGAATATGACCTCACGTCTGATGATTATGCCATGATGGTGTCCAATCCCAAGAGGTTCATAAAGAAGAGATTCCCCAGCAACAAAAACCGAAACTGGCAGGGGAGTTACAGCTCTGAAAAGGTGAACAATGAACCGAAGGCTGAGGAGCCCAAGAAGGAACCGAAGGTGGATGGCGATTCCGGAGTAAGCTGTTACTACTGTGGTGGGAAAAACCACTATGCTAAGGACTGTGTTCTTAAGAAGATGGCTGAAAAGGATGATGGAAATGATGAGGAAGCTGTGTTGCAGAAGAGACTGGATGAGTTGAGAAAGAAGAAGTCTACCGCTAACCCTTTTATTAATGCTCTTATTGTGCAGGGTTCGGTTAATGATGACAAGTTCGGTAGCACGGAAGTTTGGTCTACCGACTCAGAAGACGATGAAGTGAGGAAGCCTACCCATGGAAAGGCTTATGTGGCCAAGGAGGAAAGCAGTGGAGGAAGATGCTTCATGGTGACTGACGTATCTCAAATGAGGGGATACAACACCGATGGTGGAAGCGATGGACCGAAGGTGCAGGAGGACATGTGCTTTACGGCCAAACCACTAAGCCAGCAGTTCAATGAGCTCAATGAACTGATAAAGAAGGTACAATTTGTTTTTATTTCATCTAAAGTACCACCATCCTCATATGAGAAAGAACTAAAAAACGTTAATACAAGAATTTCTCATCTAGATAGTAGCTTAACTCAAACTCGAGTCACCAATTCTAACCTAACTGATCAATTAAGCAGGGTGGCGTCGAAGAGTGAGGAGCGGCGAATGTGGATCGAGTTTAAGGAGTCTGAATTAATTAAAGTTAAAGATGAAAACATTTACTTGCAAAGAGATAATTTGAAATTATTAAAACAGCGGAATGTTTTTTGTTTAATTGCAAAACGCCTTTATTCTAATATTACTCAGCTTCACTTGGATTGTGAAATAGGCCAAAAGATCCATCGCATGATTTTGCCCTTCCTTGAGTTTAAGGAGGATGAAATCGATGCCGAAGCCTACAATTGTGAGAGTGTGATATCGTCTGATGATGTCAATCCGACCTACATGTATGGACTGGACAAAATTGAGTCCTTCATTAAATCCAAGGACCACAAGGACATGCTTAAAAATCTTTTGGATGAAAATGACAGACTTAAACTGAGAACCGAAACCATGCAAAAATTTGACTCTTTAAACGCCAACGTAAGCTCAGAAAACAAAATTGATGTTGAAAATGCATCTGAGCTTAACGAGGACGAAAACATGAGTGAAATTTCCGTAGAGGACACGGTTGACTGCTCAGAATTTATTAAAAGCGAACCTGAAAACCACAAGAATCTTATTTCTGAAAATTCATTGGAGTTCGCTCGATTGTCCCAACAAAAGTCCCCGATATTAGTTGAGAAAGCAGTTGTGTATCAAAAGGTCAGGACCACTCCAAATCAAGTATACAAGGTGACTGGAGTAACCGAACATCAAACAGCTGAACTCACAGCTATTGTAAACGAAGACAATGCTGATGGCTGCGATGAGTACTTCTGGGAATCTCCAATAGATAATGCAAACGAAACCGTTGGCTTATCTAAAAGAACCTCCTGGATGAGTAAAGGAAGATACATACCTGAACCCTTGAACAAGCCGGATAATTTCAATGAGCCGAGCACCAGTGGTACGAAAAATATTCCTCAGGAGGATGAAAGATCTGCAAAAGAAGACGATCCCTCAGCTCAAAGTGAAACTCCTTCAGACATTCCCTCTGCTTCCTCAGCTCAAAATAAAACTCCTACAGTTCAAAAGGAACCAACCAAGGAGACACCGAAAACGAAAGCAAATGTTCATCATCAACCTAAGCAGATGAGGAATAGGAAGAGAGAAAGGAACCAAAGATACAGGAAGAACCTTTCTGAAAGGAAACAATTCTGGCAATCCCAGAATGCATACTTCTCACATCAAGACAAGAATTTGAAGTATGAAAACAATCCTGTAGGAAAACCTGAAAGTCACAACAACCGAAAGCCAAGGTTCGGTTCACAAGAAAATACCAACCGAAGGCAAAGGTTCGGTTCTGAAAAAGACTTCAACCGAAACCAAAGGTTCGGTTCCAAGAGCAACTCCAACCGAACGCAAAGGTTCGGTTCTGAAGTCAAAAGAGAACAAGACTCTAAGGTCAGCCCCTCCAATGATCAAAAGCAAAAGGGTCACCTAGAGTCTCCAGCCAGGAAGTCCTCTCAATCCAAATCCACTCATTCTAATTCTTCTCGTTCTTCTAACTCTTCTACTTCCACAAATTCATCTCCATCTTGTTCTAAAGCAAATTCTGTCCATTCTCAAAAATCTCATCCGTCAGCTGAACAAAAGGGCAAGCAGAAGGTTAATGAATCCAAACCAGAGTCCGAACCGAACGCACCCAATCCTAATAAGATAAAAGTTTTTACCATTAAAAGGAAAGATGAAACAACACTAATAAAACGAACATATCTAGTTGACATCTCTCTTACTGTTCCTGTTCCCATGAAAAGCTCATGTGGACCCAAGAAACTTTGGGTTCCTAAATCTGCTTAATTTTTGCAAGTTATAAGTGACGAGCAGTTCGACGAAGAATGGTACATCGATAGTGGCTGCTCACGTCACATGACAGGGAGGAAAGAGGAGCTCAGGGAATACAGATCTCTTGCAAATGGTGGCAACGTCAAGTTTGGAAATAATTCTTTCGGCACCATAAAGGGATACGGGATGATAACAAATGGCGACTTTACTATAAGGAAGGTGGCTTATGCAGAAGGACTCCAACACAACCTCATCAGTGTATCTCAGCTTGTTGGAGGTACAGGTCTCAAAGTCTCATTCGATGATGAAGGTTCTGAAGAGAAAAAGACAAAGAAAGTGATTCTCAAGTCAGAGCGAAAGGGTGAAATGTTTCCTCTAAACATGAAACCCATCAAAGGAAACCCAGCCATATGCCTGTTATCAAAAGCTCAATCCGACGAAAGCTGGTTGTGGCACCGAAGACTCTCTCATCTCAACTTTAAAGATATCAACCGAATTGTCACTGGAGGTCATGTTAGGGGTCTTCCATTGCTCAAATTCGACAGAGAGCATTTGTGTGCTGCATGCGAAATGGGGAAGCAGAGTCGTCAAAGTCACCCATCTGTAATCAACACAAAAGTTGTTGAACCACTCGAATTACTTCATATCGATTTGTGTGGTCCTTCATCTATCGAAAGCATTGGTGGTAGCAAGTATATTCTTGTTATTGTTGATGACTTTTCACGATTTACATGGGTATTCTTTCTAAAGCTCAAATCTGAAGCGACTCAAAAGCTGAAAGTGTTTATCAAGCAACTTGAAGTACAGCTCAAGAAGGTTGTTCGCAACATCAGAAGCGACAATGGTCTTGAATTCAAGAACAGGGAGTTTGAAGAGTTTCTTGCAGAAAAGGGAATTAGTCACAATTTCTCAGCTCCCTACACACCACAACAGAACGGAATAGTCGAAAGACGAAACCGATCTTTGTGTGAAGCTGCCCGAACTATGCTAAGTTTCGCTTCCTTACCTCTTTATTTTTGGGCTGACGCTATTTCTGCTGCTTGTTTTACACATAACAGGTCCTATCTCAACAAGCGATTCACGCTCACACCATATGAGATACTAAACAACAGAAAGCCCAATGTGAAATTTTTCCATGTGTTCGGCTCAAGGTGTTTCATCTTTAACTCTAAAGAACACCGCAACAAGTTTGATGTCAAAGCCGACGAGGGAATTTTTCTGGGTTACTCGCTCACATCCAAGGCGTACAGGGTCCTAAACAAGCGTTCGAGAAGGATTGAAGAGACATACTACGTGACCTTTGACGATAGCTATGTCAAAAAGCTACAGGCCAAAGAAGACACCGCTGGGGAAATCTTTCCTCAAACTGGCCAAGTCACAGTCTCTATCGCCAATTTAGACGAGAAATTTCTGGAACTCTTTGACGAACCGGAGAAAGCTTCTCTCTCAGAAGCAGGTGCAGCTGACAACAAAGTTGATCATATGAAGCGGATTGTCGAAGATGCTGCAAGAAGAATGCATGAAGGAGAATCGCCCACTGATGACTCTCCATCCAACAATGCTTTAGTCGAGGGAGAGCCAAGTTCTCATGTCGAGGGGGAGTCAAGCTCACAAGTCCAGGGGGAGCCAAGTTCTACAACTTCAACCGAAGGTCCTTCATCAACCGAAGGTGCTTCTCCAATCGAAGATACCTCTTCAACCGAAGGTGCTTCATCGCCTGGACGCTCAGCACCACAAGAAACCCCTGAACCTCATGTTTCTCAGGGCTCATCAGTTGAGGGGGAGCATGATGATATGACGCTTGATTACGATAGCCAATCTGAGTCAGAAGAAATGATCAATGCTGACCTAGACCCAACCTTTGATCCGAATTACCCTCCTCTTACCAAATGGACCAGAGATCATCCTATCTCTCAAGTAGTTGGTGATGTATCTGAAAAGGTTCTGACCCGATCACAACTGAAGGCAAAACAGACATCCATATTTTCAAAGGTTGAGTTTTGTATGTTTAACTCATTCGTATCAAAAGTTGAACCGAAGACAGTTAACACTGCCCTCGATCACTCTGATTGGGTTCAAGCAATGCAAGACGAACTGAACGAATTTGAAAGGAACAAAGTCTAGCGCCTCATTCCAACTCCTCCAGATGCTTCGGTTGTTGGTCTCAAATGGGTTTTTAGGAACAAAATGGACAAGGAAGGTAATGTTATAAGGAACAAGGCTCGTCTGGTGGTAAAGGGATACTGTCAGGAGGAAGGGATAGACTATGAAGAGACTTTTGCTCCAGTAGCTAGGCTAGAATCTGTTAGAATATTTCTGGCTTATGCTGCTCACAAAAACTTTGAGGTTTTCCAAATGGACGTCAAGTGTGCATTTCTCAATGGAGAACTCGAAGAAACTGTGTATGTGGAGCAACCTCCTGGGTTCGTGAACGAAAAATATCCAAATCATTGCTATATTCTGGATAAAGCTGTGTACGGCCTCAAACAAGCTCCGAGAGCCTAGTATGAAACGCTTACAAAATTTTTAAAGATGTCTAAATTTAAACAAGGTTCGGTTGACCCAACCTTCTTTCGCAAAAAGGAAGGTAACCACCTTATGATAGTTCAAATTTATGTCGATGACATCATCTTTGGCTCCACGAATCCCAGCTTAACAGCTGAATTCAGAAAGCTGATGGAGACTAAGTTTGAAATGAGCTCAATGGGTCCTATTAACTTTTTCCTTGGTTTAAACATAAGACAGGGACCCGAAGGCATCTTTATTAATCAGGAAGCTTACACAAAGACTCTCCTAGCAAAGTTTGGCATGATGGGAGACTCAAAAGTCAAAGTCCCAATGGCATTCGGCACCAAGCTTACCCCATCTCTAGACAAACCGGCTGTCGATATCACGCTCTATCGTCAAATGATTGGCTCACTGATGTATCTAACTGCTAGCAGACCTGATATCATGTTTTCTGTGTGTTATTGTGCTCGATTTCAGGCAAATCCACGCGAAGAACATCTTACGCTATCTCAAGCGAACCACCTCCTTAGGTCTATGGTATCCATCCAACTCAGGCTTCTTCGTTCAAGCCTATTCTGATGCTGACCTTGGAGGATGTGGACTCGACAGAAAAAGCACAACTGGTGGCTGTCAATTCCTTGACGGGAAGTTGGTCAGCTGGCAATCCAAGAAACAAACGTGTGTGTCGTTATCCACTGCCGAAGCGGAATATATTGCCGCTGCATCCTGCACATCACAAGTGATTTGGATCCAGAGTCAACTTCGAGACTATGGACTTAATATGAAGAAGATCCCACTATATTGTGACTCTGAAAGTGCAACTAGGATCTGTCATAACCCAGTGCAACACTCTAAAACCAAACACATAGCACTGAGGTATCACTTCATCAAAGATCACGTGGAAGATGGAAACGTCGAAGTTCACTTCGTAAGAACCACTGATCAACTGGCTGACGTCTTTACCAAAGCTCTTCCTAAAGCATCATTCAATAAAATATTGCAAGGGCTAGGTATGATGGAATCAGAGTCAGTTCCTCACACTACCTCTCAACCTCAAACGTAAGCAGCGAAACCAACCGAACGTTCCGGTTCGGTTCAACCATCTGACTCGCTCATTCCTTCAAAGGTAGTTTTTCTCTGTTGTATATTTCTTGCACAATTTTGTTTTTCTTTGTGTTAAAAATATTTTTCACTTGCATGTCTAAATTCCTTGGTTTCTCAAAATATTTCAAAACCGAAACCTACCGAAGGTTCGGGTTCGGTTTTTCAAAATTTTGTTGAACCAAAACCAACCGAAGGTTCGGGTTCGGTTTTCAAAATTTTCTAGAACCGAAACCAACCGAACGCTCGGTTCGGTTTTTCAACTTTTTCCAACCGAAACCAACCGAACGTTCGGGTTCGGTTTTTCGTATTTTTTTCCAAAGTTTTTTTTTGTCTTATTTTTTTTCTTCTTACTTATTTTTTATTTTTCTTTTTTTTTTTAATCTCCAAAACTCCAAAAATATTTTTTTATTCCTATTTTCTTGTGTGTTCGTTCGCTTATGGGGATAGATTTGATGAATTACTTAAGTGTTCCTAGAAGCATGCTGCTGTATGTGTCCCAAGCCTCATAAGATTTTGAATAATAGCCTTCATGACATGGTACACACAAACCTTGTCTTCCCAATAAGGCTAACACATTTATTCTAATCGTGAGCTACCTCAACCTTTTCTCACATGAGTTAAGGGTTTCCTGCTTGGTCCTTATTTTCGCAGCGGAGGTACTATGTTTTCTCAAACCATCTCTATTACACTTCTCCATTACATTCGTTTCATCAACGTAACCCTTGAGACTCTCAGACGTTACCACTGAGGTTTATGGTTACACAACATCTGTGTTAATGATCTTAGTTTCGTGTCACTACAAGCTGAGTGAAACCCCAAATTCAACACCTAAGGAATTGACGGTGAACAATTAATTTGCTCAAGTTTTCACCAAAGAATTGACGAATCTACCTTCATGAAATCTCAAATTTTATTTTGCGTGATTCCTATAAAATTGTTACACACCATAACATTTCTTCCCAAGGGATCCAATTTTAAATTTTTATCTGAGATTTTATATTAATCCAAGCCAATCCAAAATAAATTCCTACTTACTTGTTCAACAGGCTACACTGGTCTCACAAGTACTTTGTTCATTTTCTTTCTTATATCAAGAATAGAATTGATGAATCAAAGCGAAGCCACCCTTAATTAGCCTAATTAAAAGAAGCCTTTCAACATTTATTAATAAGTGTTTGATCGTAATTCGACGGGATTCCACACTAACACTTTGAGGTCTCTCTTGACCTTGAAGGAAGCGATTCGTGCCCGGGATCATCAGTTTCGTGTCATTATTGACATCACAGAATATCCTTAAAAGAGTTGCTTTATTTCTTTTTCTTTTACACTCTTTGCACGAAAATCCTTGATTTTCCAAAATTCCGTTGCTAATTATTTACAGGCTGTATTATTACTTGGTGGTTAATTATGAAGTTGTGGTCAAAAATAATCCACGTGGCTATTTCATTCAAAAGCTGTCATTTAAAAGGATAAGACGAAAAGGTTGCTGACTCGGCGGGAGTTCAAAGGATTAAAATTCAAACGACAGTAAAAAGTGGGCGCGTGTGAATTTGAAACGGCCGTGCTTTTACTGACACTTGTGGATGCGTGTGCGATATCCAAGCGTCATCTCTCTGGCAAAAAAAGGCGCGTGCGGATTTGAAGCGATTTTCTTCTGAAACGGCGCTTGTTGGGTAGCGTAATCCTAGGATTCTGACAATCTCTCTCCTACGTGATCATCGCATAGAAGATATGAAACGATTTTTCTCTCTCTAATCCCTCACTATAAAAGACAGTCCACAAAACCTTTTACCTCTTTACTGCTTCCGAAATTTCTCAAGCGCAAAAACTCCTAAACAGCTTCACTGTTCATCATCTTCTTCAAACCTTCAACAATGGCTGAATCCTCTTCCGTCCATGCTACTTCACAGATCCTACCCATCCGTCCTCAGCAATGTCTGGTGATTGACCTCAACCCCTTGGCGTACGACTCCTACATGTCGTCGATAATCGAGTGCCTCAAGTACTCTCAAATAGCCACCGCTCTCTCAAGAATCGAATCTGTTCCCATGGTGGCCCTATCGCAGGTTTACGCGACTGCTTATTACGACAAGGCAGTCGAACGGGTGTTCTTTGAAATTGCTGAACACAAAACATCTGTTTCTCGACAACGGTTCTGCACAATGCTAGGGTTGGCTGTTGACCCTTCAAGAATAAACCCGGAGACGATTCCGGTTGGGTATCTGTTCAACATGTTTTACAACATGGGGTACACGGAGGTTCTCACCTCCGTCGCAAAGTTCAAGAAGTCCTGCTTGCCGCCTCAATGGAACGGCTTGTTCACATTCCTCTTCAAGGGCTTGTCGGAACGGAGCTCAGGATCCGACGGTGCTAGTCGCCTCTTTCTGTCGATAATGTATGCCTTCTACAACGGGGTTAATCTGGACTTTGGGATGGTCCTATGGCAACAGCTCGTCCAGAGCCTTTCTTCATCATCACGACACTCCGAGGTGTCGTTGGCCCGGTTTTGGATTTTGGTTACCAAGTGGGCAATGGACAAGTTCGACATTCCCATTGCTGCAGGTGCATCGATGTCTTCTGTTAGTACGTTTCATACCAAGAAGATCATCGTCTCGGATGCATCTAAATTCTCCTTCGTTGGCTCCATCCCGGAGACAATGTATGGTGACGTGCCCTCTGACAGCAGACTGATCCGGACAATCAAGGAGTTCAGGCCAACTGGTCCTAGGGAACTGACACCGGATATGCTCAGGTCTATCCATGATGCAGACAAACCGACCAACAGGGGCAAAAAGGCTGAAAAAGGGAAGCAAGCGACCAAAGCTCCAAAGGGTCCTTCTCCCAAAAAGAGGAAACAGACAAAGGCTGCACAGTCCCCACAGCCGAAGAGGAGGAAGACACAACCGAAGCGCAAGCTTGTTATTCCCTCTTCTTCAAGCGATTCTGAGGGAGGAAGTTCGGATTCCGAAGGCTCTCAAGGAGACGAATCTCCTCAACGAGGCGACACACCACCTCGGTCCCCTACCCCAGAAATGGAACTTCATAATTCCCCAGTTCCTTCCCCACCTCCAACCATTCCTACTTCCATTCCGACCATAATCCCCACTACCACTATTCCACCAACATCCTTCCCTATACCACCACCCATTTTCACCACCGTAACCGAAACACCACCAGTTACCGAAACCCCTCCCGTAACCGAAACACCACAAACCGAAACCCAAACTCAACCACCACCCCAAACTACCCCACCCCATAATCAACCTCAAAATACCCCAACCACAACACCCCCAGCTTCACCACCCCTCCATCTCCAGAAAATGCCTCCGATGGCGACAACCCTTATCTTGGTGGTGAACACATGAACTTCGATTCGGTCTACTATAGTCCGTTTCAAGTTCAGAGTGATGAGGAGGATGATGCTCCAGTGATAAAGAAGCATCTCAAAGAGCTTCACGAGAAGGTTGATCTACTTCTCGCCTCCTCTTCCAACCAGCAGTCCTCTCTCTCTGAAGCTGCCCTTCAGAAAATCGTTGATGCCTTCTCCAGGGCTCAACATGATTCGGTAGCCTCAGCCACTGCTGCGATTGATGCCTCCACCAGAGCCTCTGAGGCTGCGACCGAAAAAGTCGATAAACTATTCTCCGACGCTTCTGTCCTGTTGAAGTCCTTGCAGGAAAGCGCCGACGCCACCAAGACAACTTTGGAACCGATTGTTCAACAATTGGCCAAGTTCGTCTCAACGGAGTTGACTTCGTTCGCT
Organism: Lactuca serriola; assembly: GCF_051521515.1. Lineage (NCBI taxonomy): Eukaryota > Viridiplantae > Streptophyta > Magnoliopsida > Asterales > Asteraceae > Lactuca > Lactuca serriola. The sequence continues at coordinate 39,718,139 of NC_136408.1, read as the reverse complement.
ACCCTACGCCAAAACCTAAGCGACGACAACTCGGCCCTTCGTGCCTCCATCGATGCGCGCCTCGCTAAGTTGCAGGCGGATCTCGCAGCCGAAAATTCTTTGATGGACGTTCTGGCGAGCAAAACAACCGCCCTCAAGGTCAAGAGCACGCAACTTTCCAACTCCCAACAACAATTGGAAGCTCTTCGATCCGAAAGGGAGGTGATCAAAACGTGTGTTTCGGATGTCCACGCAGCATTATCCAACATCCTGGAAGCACACGATCCCATTCTTAACCATTCGGTGAGGCGTACCCTCGCTGAAAAACTCTCTCCGACCATGGCCCTTCTCAGCAAAATCGAAGGCCTACCGAGTTTCGTGTCCATTCTGAAACAAGGGGGAGATGAGCAACCCGGATCGAAACCACCTCCTTCCTCCAAAGCTACTCACACAACCGAACCTCCTCCGACTGGTCATGCTTCGGGTTCGGGTGTGAAGAACAAGGGCAAAAACATAGCTGAGGAAGAAGATGAAGATGAAGATGAAGACAAGGAGACCATTGCTGACATGTTGAAACGAAAGAACAGTCGCAATGCTGACGATGATGCCAGTCGTGTGGCGCGAGAGGCTGAAGAAGCCGAACGCAAGCAAAAGGAAGCCCACGATCTCCTTGAGAGCCGAAAGACTCTTTTCCCTGCCTGGACTAGGGAACGTTTAATTAAAGAGGCCATAGAAACTCCCAGCATATTATGGCTCGAGCCGGTTATATCATTCGATTGCAACAATACCGTCGACTCGCAGTTTGATATGCCGCTGACTCGAAAGGCGTTCATCTTCCACACCTTCTCTAACATATTTGAAGTCCCACATCCGAACGCTGAGCTTGACAGGGAGCTCATTGACTTCTATCTGGCGGCTGCTCGTCCTCAATACCTTACATGGAGCGCCCAGAAGATTGTGAACGTTCGGGTGCTGAAGCCTTATGCCGTAGGGAGGTTCACAAACGTTAAGTTCAAGCTCATTCGAGGATCTGCAAGAACTGCTCATCTTATCTCCCTGGCGGATCTACCGAACCTAAATCCTCATGATTGGATTGTCCTGTATAATATCCTTTTGACCGATGAAGCCGAATATGGTCCCATTATAGACCATGTCAAAAGGATGTTAGCCTGCTACATCATGGAGGTTGCCCTAATGGATCAGGAGGTCGCCACAGTCTTCAAGAAGAAACCGAAGATAGCTCCTGTGGGATCGGCCAGTGATCTCAACCAAATGCAAATGGGCAAGATCGACTCGAGACGCAACTCGGTTATGTTCACTAGAGTTGAAGGACAGAAATGTCTCTTCGCTTTAGCTGACAAACACCTTTACACCACAGCTTGTTTGGAGCATGTGTTATCGATCATCAAACGGTGTAAAGAGAATTCGGCTGATGATGTCAAGTATTTTGATGACATGATCCAATGGTACATCCGGTTTAGACAGACCATTCTCTCCATCACCAAATGTCTGTTTAGCACCGTGAAGAAGAAGGTACCTGCTTCAGCTGCTGGCCCAAGTAAAAAGTGAAGGTCTCGCTCCAAATTGACGCAAAGGGGGAGATTGTTGGGCTGAAGATTATTTTGAAGATTGCGTCTTTTGGGCTCGATAGTATAGTTATCTTGTACTCCGGTTTGGGCCTGTCCAACCGAGAGCCTTTTATGTTTTATATATAAGAATATGCTTGCATGCATATTAGGTTAAGGATTTATAACGATTTTAGCGATTATTCTAGAGCTTAACGATAGCATTGCAGGTTTCTTTAATCGTTCTTGTAACCTTCCAATCCTCTACAGTTGATGTTCTTAATCGAGCTCTTCTGAGGATTTTGTTTTAATCATTCGACTCGTTTGATTCAATCTTGTCTTGTTCTTATTATTGCGTTCTTACAGTTTTATATTTACATACTTGTTCAAGATCTAATCGATCTTAGTAGATTAAAGTTTTAATAATCTCATCAGCCATTCGAGAGACTAGTGAAGATATTTTCAACAATACTTTAGAAAATGCTCCTAAAACAATCAACTTATTTCCCCTAAAATTCAAAAAGAACTCGTGCAATGTTTTGCACAAGAAGTACTTTTGAGTATTCGTGAAGAGATTGGTCAATATGTTTTTGCTTTACTAGTTGATGAATCTAGTGATGTTTCAAAAAAAAGGAACAAATGACTATTGTTTTGCGTTATGTCGATAGTCATGGCTTTATGAAAGAAAGATTCATAGGACTAGTGCACGTGAAGGATACATCTTCTTTGACACTCAAAAACGCCATAAATGAAGTACTTACAAACAATAAGTTGAATTTTAGTCAGGTAATTTATTCTTTACTTTTTTGTTATTTCAATTTAATTTAATATATATTTATATATTAATTGTTTTAAATTTTAATAGATAAGAGGACAAGGTTATAATGAGGCTAGCAATATGCGAGGGGAATTCAATGGTTTGAAAGCTTTGATATTATAAGAGAATGACACGACTTTTTATGTACATTGCTTTGCACACCAACTTCAATTAGTAGTTGTGGCTGTAGCAAAGAAGCATGATGATGTTAGTGACTTTTTTGAGCAAATTTTGTTGGTGGTTAATGTTGTTTGTGCCTCGTGTAAAAGAAAAGACTTACTACGAGAGCAAGCAAGAGAAAGGGTGCAAAAAGGCTTGTGTAGTGGTGAACTTGAAACCGGGAGAGGGTTAAATCAAGAGACAACACTTGTTCGAGCGGGAGAAACAAGATGGGGTTCACATTTCAACACACTCACAAGTTTGATGAAGTTGTTTGCGGATATTCTTATAGTTTTAGATTTTGTGAAAGAGGAGGGAGGGTCATTGGCAAACCGTCAACAAGCATCTGGAATCTTATCATATTTTAAATCATATGAGTTCGTGTTTTACTTACATATGATGTATGACATTTTACACCTCACGGGTACGTTGTCAAAGCAACTTCAAAGAAAAGATCTAGACATTTTAGAAGCGACTTCGATGGTTAGAGGGACAATGGAGGCATTGCAATCTTTTAGAAACATAGGGTTTGCTAGCATTTTGCCAAAAGTATCATCTTTTTGTCAAACACACGAAATTGATACTTTAGATATGGAAGAGTTGTATATTGGTGCGAGAAAACGTAGGACTACAAAGACTAATAGGTTTCATTTTGAGGTTGAAATCTTCAACACGGTGGTAGATATGCAACTTACAGAATATCGGGATCGATTTAGCGAAACAAACACCCAATTACTAGAATACATGGGTGCTTTGAGCCCTTGTGATTCATTTGCACAATTTGACAAATCAAAGTTATTGAAGTTTGGTAAGTTATACAAGTATGACTTTGATAATTCAGATATGATAGACCTTGAAGGACAAGTTGGGATATTTTATCACTCTTGCATCAAAGATGAGCGCTTCACTAGTTTGAAAGGAATTTCCGACCTTTCTCGTTTGATGGTTAGTACGGAGAAGCATCGGTCTTATCATTTGGTTTATAAGCTTTTAAAGTTGGCTTTGATATTACACGTAGCAACTGCAAGTGTAGAAAAATGTTTTTCAAAGATGAAGCTCTTGAAGACCGACTTGCGTAACAAAATTGGCGATAAATTTTTGAACGACGCATTGCTTTGTAATGTTGAGACCGAAGCACTTGCGAAAGTTGAGAATGAAAAAGTAATGGAGCGGTTTCAAAAAATGTCTGCACGAAGAGGACAAATTTAAATTCTAATAGATCGTTGTTATATTATGTTTAACCAGAAAAAAAAAAATTGTATTAGATGTTTTATATTATGTTTGACCGGAAAAAAAAAATTATGCAACCCCTACTACTAATTTCTGCGTCCGCCCCTGCTCACCGCCAATATCTTGCATGTTGAAATTCTTTATTTAACCAGGCTTGAATCGTGAATTATATTGCTTTATTAAATTTAGATAATTTTTTTAAAAATTTGGATAGTATTATATTTAATAGTTTAATACCTATAAAATACGAAGAGTATTAAAAGATTTAAAGACATAAATGCAACTCAATCAGCTTTTTTCTAACAAGTCCTAAACATTATATTTGAGTACTATTCTAAATCGTCTTGCATGATAAAATACGAACAAGTGACTGTAAACAGTTCGAAAAGTCTGTAAACAGTTCGAAAAGTCAATTCATTGCAAGAGAGGGCATTTTCGTGATATCACAAAACTCATGAAGTGGTACTGATGGTAAATTAATTGCAAAGTCTTTTGGGGAGGTTTTGATAACCGCCACATGATTGTTGGCTGGCAGTGTATTTCCACCCTTTTTTCCATGGATAGAGTAATTGCTTTTTCTTCGCTTTTGTCCCCACCTTTCTATTTCTTTTAATAAATTATACACAATATATGGTTAGATACATTCTACAATAATTTAATTATCAGTTATATTATTTTAGTCAAAATTGTTGACAAATCAATCATAGTCTAACATATTTTACTCCAAAAGATATGTATAAAACATTCTTATAAAATGATTTTATCTTCTCTGGTGAATAATTTTATTTTGTCATTTGTCATATTCTGATTCAATTTGTCCAATGTTATTTTGTGGTTATTTTGAATTAAATTTTTTCAACATATTATTTTATAAGGTTTTTTTATTTTATTAAATTTCATATAATATTGTAATATAATAATTATAATAAATGTAGTAATAATGCATATTAATTTCACTAATAAACTAATCTTTTAATTGCAAAATTTCAAAATTAAAGTTCATTGGTTTCTTTTCTTTATTTAAATTATTTATTTAAATTTAAAAGATAAAACACATTTTCATTAAAATAAATCATTATTTTTTTTTATTTTCTTATTAATTTATAGTTCTCAAATATTTTGACATTTATATTTAACTTTTTTTTAATTAACCCATTTAATAAATTGATTTCAAAACTAATATATACTATGTAAAATTAAAAAAATTGTTGGATTTATATAAACCTAGTATACGACAACACCAAAGTAAAAGTTCTTTGCAACATGCTTATGGTATTATCTAATTGATCTTAATAAATCAACTAATTAAATTATCAATAAAGTTAAGGATAGCTGAATAATAATTAAATAAATAAAATCCGATTGGTATGATTTTAGAAATGAATAATAATATTTTTGTTAGACCTAATAATTAAAAAACTTATAATATTTTAATCACCATTCATCTAAGTTATAAATATAGAAAGATATGTAGAGAGAACCAAATTAATAAGAAACTCTAAAATTAGTTATTGACGTGATAGCTGAAAAAAATAATTTATAATTAATTTATCAAAAAATAATTTATAAACTGATTTATAAATTATAATAAACCATTTTTATGATCTTAAAACATTTTTAATATGGTTTTCATTTTATAATTTATTATTACTAATTTGTTATTTGATCATTCAATATTATTAGAGCATTAGGTTTTCTATATATATATATATATATATATATATATATATATATATATATATATATATATATATATATATATATATATATATATATATACCATTAAAATATACTATCGAACATTAAATTATATTAAACTTCAAAAATAAACTGAGTAATGTCTGGCTATTTCCATTCATATCTATGTCAAATAATGAGAGGGAGTAAAAAAAGGAGAGAGAGAGAGAGAAAAAGAAAGAGAGAGTTTCGAAATTCAAAGCATGAAACCATGAAAGACAAAACACATGAAATTTGGGTATATCTTCCGATCTTAGCTTCCCTTGGCTTCTCTTGTCTCCCCCTTCTCTTCTAAATAAATCTTTCTGCATCAAAATGGATATGAATCTTGTTTTCATTATACCCATTTTGGTTTTATGCTCTTTTACACTCCCAGTTGATGCTTTCACCACCGACCCACCTCTATCCTCCATGGCTGACCCTGTTCTTCCGAGCGAGAAAAAACCTCCTTTTTCTCAAATATCCACCGAAAACGAAGCTCGATCTCCAGGTAACTTACAAACCCCTCATCCTTTTTAATTGCTGAAATCATGCATTTTCGCAATTTTGGACATGTTTCAAATGGGTCAAGTGTTAAACTTCAGTTCCGAGTTCAATGCAGTTTATCTGTTTGATGAAACGACTCACTGAATGTTCAAGAACTCTTGATAATATAGTCTTATTTACTTTCTTTAACAAAGCAAAACGGGTACTTATTGCGGTTTTGTTTTACAAATTGTTGATCGGGGTCCTTGCGAAATACAGGTGTATCTGAAATCAGAGTGGTGCACCATGAAGATTTGAACAAGAAGATTCTTGTAGCACTCATTGTTGCTTCAACTCTTCTTGCTGCAATTTTGCTGTTCATATCATGTTTCTGGATCTACAGGTTAAAAATCTCAAAAACCTCCAATACCCAGAAAGCCCAACAAAGCCAAGGTATCTCTTTTTTTTCTTTTTTCTTTTTTCTTTTTTCCTTTACTAAAGGGTATTTGAATACGCTTTTCATTTTATAATATCGGGGTTAGCATTTCATACAATATAAATCCAGAATTGATTATTTGCCCCAATAATTAAAAGTCAACCAAATACTTAGAAACTTATTATCGAGATGATTACTTTCAAAAGGCACATCAAATACACCCAACATTATGAACACTTTTAATCTTGATCAAATTTGTAGATGCTTCAAAAGGGCTATCATTGGGTCCAATTTTGGATAAATTCAACCCTTTGAGAATGGCTGGTAAAAAGGGATCTGCGACTGTTATAGAATACGAATGGTTAGTGTCTGCAACAAACAATTTTCATGAAGACAACATCATAGGCCATGGTGCATTTGGGAGTGTGTACAAAGCTTGTTTCAATGATCATTTTCTTGCAGCTGTTAAAAGAATCCATGGCGGAGGACCAGATTCACAAAGAGCATTTGAGGTAACTTTAAAAAAAAAAAAGATTTACTTGTATAAATTGTAGCAATTTACCAGTTCTTTGTTTTGTTTGCAGAATGAGATCAATTGTTTAAGCCGAATTCAGCATCAAAACATTGTTAATCTTTTGGGTTATTGCATACATGATGAGACAAGGTTTTTGGTCTACGAGATGATGCATAATGGTTCATTAGAATCCCATTTGCATGGTAATTTTTCTATCATTTTGTGTCTTATTATATTTTTCATCACTTATTGATTATTACTTTTTTTTTTAAAATTACTTAGGGCCCTCTCATGGAAGTGGTTTAAGCTGGCAACACCGAATGAAAATTGCACTTGATATTGCGAGGTATTTCCGTTGACTTTGGCTTATCTTTATTAAAGGTTTCAATTTTGACCAATTAACCCAAAATTGGGTCGATATGGGTTGTGTTTGATCACTGATTTACCCGTTTTCTTCTTGGATCATGTCAAATTATTGAATCTTGATTATTGATTTTGATCGAACAGAGGACTAGAGTATCTTCACGAGCGATGTACTCCGCCTGTGATTCATAGAGATTTGAAATCGTCCAACATTCTTCTAGGTTCCAACTACAATGCTAAAGTAAGAACCCTAATTCTGAATCTTTAGAACCATATGATATAATAGAAATCTGAGACTCTTCGCTTCATTTACTGGATTCAGCTTTCTGATTTTGGGCTCGCGATTACTGGTGGGGTTCAGGGGAAGAACAACATAAAACTTTCGGGAACATTAGGTTACGTAGCTCCCGAATACCTCTTAGATGGTATGCAATAAGCACTTCATTTTTCAATTGATGAACATAATTTTTTTTTTTTTAAATGTAGAGATTATAATTTATTACCGAAATTTTACAGGTAAACTTACCGATAAAAGTGATGTATACGCTTTTGGAGTTGTCCTTCTCGAGCTTTTAATAGGGAGAAAACCCGTGGAGAAAATGTCTCCATCTCAATGCCAATCTATCGTCACATGGGTAAGCAATATAATCAATCAACCATATTTATATCTTAAACAATATAATCTTGTAAAATTTTAAAATTTGAATTTATTCATCAGGCAATGCCTCAGCTAACCGACAGATCAAAGCTTCCTAACATTGTTGATCCCGTGATTAGAGATACAATGGACTTGAAGCACTTGTATCAAGTTAGTATAATCTTTCTTTTCGAACAGACTGTACTGTATTTTTTGCCCTACACTGTACACTAGGACCGAGACTGATGTCGACAAGACAAAAGTTGTAATCTTTTGTCCCACTAAAAAAGGTGGGACATAGATTTGTTTTTAGTCTCGTGTCTGTGCAAAAGACGTAAAGGCTCTCATTTATCAGTTTAAATTAAGATTTTTTTTTTGGTGTTTGTTTATTGTAAAGGTTGCTGCTGTGGCTGTGCTATGTGTACAACCGGAACCAAGTTACAGGCCATTGATAACAGATGTCTTGCATTCGTTCATCCCACTTGTACCTGTTGAGCTTGGAGGGTCATTAAGAGTTACCGAATCTTGATTAATTTGATCTGTGTGTGTGTGTGTGTATAGATTGTTGATGTTAGGATGCAAGTTTAGTTAGGTGAGTTGTTAAGCTAATCCTTGTTGGGTCCTAAATGTTGTTATGCATGTATGGGTGTACTTTTAGTACAGTGTACATGAGATCAACATTTAATGTATCAGTATAGCAAAACATCCTTATTTTGTGACTTGTAGTTGGTTGTTGGTCACATGAATTTAATTAGGAACTTCACATGAATTGATATGGAAAATGTAGTCATCTTTAACACTCTTTTCTTGTTTACGATGTTGTATTTTGTGCATTGATAGTTGTTTGTAGGACTGCAAACAAGTCGGCATTTTGGGAGTTATCTATCTTGAAATGAGCTTGAATCATATCACGAGTCGAGCTCAAGCTATAAGAGCATCTTCAATTTATTTGTATTGCAATGTCAATGACCACTAATTTATTTTTGACAAAAAACATCTTTATTAAATCTCTCCCAACGTAATAACTTTTATGAAAGGGACCAAAAGTTACTAGGTTTGAAAAAATGGCCACAAATTTTGGAGGGTCCCATTCCGGACTATTCAATTTTGTATCGGACAGGCAAGCAAATTAGTGGGACGTGATATAAAAACAATGTTTTAAAAACCGGTTTGAACTGGCCGGTCTAACCGGTTGGACCGGGTACCAGAGAAAGGAATGGTTCAATTAGAACCGGTTTTACGTTTATTTCAGAATCGAAATGAATCAGCCGTTTTTTACGAAAATCTAGATGAAACGGTTAAGTTAAAAAAAACACATGGAAATGAATCAATTTCAAAACTACTTTGTTTTTTTTTTTTTTTTTTTTTTTTTTTTTTTTTTTTCATATTTATTTAGATTTCTTTGACTAAAAACATATGGTAAATGTTTTAAAGTTTTTTAATACGTTTATATTTATCGAAAATTATATTTTGTTTCCGTATTATATTCTATTTTATTTTTTATGTACATGGATTGATATAAACTTATAGTTGTATGCCTTTAATGTATTTGAATTGATCTTCAACTTGTATTTATATGTATTTTTAATGTTTAAATTTGTGGATATCTATGTGTGTAGGAAAGTAGAAAAAAATTGGTTAGAACCAGGAATCGATCACCATAACAGTTCAACTAAAAAAACTGATTTTTAGAACATTGTATAAAAGTCTTTCGGCATATGACATGTCAAAGGTAAAGGTTAGGTACATCCCATATTGACTCCTTGTACGTATGTTCCAGATTGAGATTTCAACAACTAAATTCAAAGATTTATTTTGATCTTTTCATGGGTTTAGAGTTTTATTCTTCTTCTTATTTTATATTTCAATCCATCACTTTATTATTGAAAATGAGTTTATATAAACATTTATTCCGTGTAGCTTTTTGTCATGGAGGACAATACGAGCGAATGAACGTGTTATCTAATATATGGCACCAGATTACACATGATATTGTGTGAATTTAACCTAAGATATCAATTTTAGGGGTTGGTTAACATGGTGGCTTTCATGTCCAAATTACAGACTAATCAAATATGTTTTGCTTTTTTATGTCATGGATCAAACGTTGTTATGCAAATTATTAATTAATGACAATGATATAGAATATTTTGTTAATATGGTTACTAAAATGTCTCTAAATTCAATGCAAATGTTTATTGCGAATCATGTTTTAAAAAATGGTGTTAAGTGATTACTTACATACCAATCTACATCACCCACTACAAATCCACTTCCAACAGAAAATCGTTTCAACGTAAATGGGTTGTACGGTGCCTAAAATAACTAAATATGTAATTTATTACTTATGACATTTAGTCTTTTAGACACACGGTATGCAACACAAGTTGCTTACAATGGACTTGTATATGAGGCTGATGATAAGCATAAATGTAAGAAAGTTGCTCATGGTCCTTCATATGACATTGATTAATCAACAAACAATTATGAAGAAATGGTTAATGTTGATTGATGATTCAAACATAGGCCCACATAGGTAACCGATGGAAAATTGTAATTATATATCATATTCCGAGAAAATTCAATCTAATGAAATAATACAGATCCCTAACAAACCCAAAAAAATAATAATTTTACATATCATTATCTCATTATATTGATACAAAAAATTATTCTTTTAAGGTTGTTTGAGCTCTATATTATCTCGTTATATTGAGTTTCAATATATATACAAATGTCTAATGGTTACTTGTATGGACCTATGTTCCAATCATTCTTACTAAAACTATTCAGTAGTGAATGTATGATCCATCACCATTACCTGAAATCTCAATCTAGACACATAAGTCATCGCTATCCCACAACCCATCATTATATATCAGAGATTTTCAACTTTTTGAAAAACAAAAAAATATTAATCTAGCATTGGTGTAATATCCATCTTTCAGGTATTCCTTTCATGAGTTAATTACAACATTTTATGGATTTTTACTGCGGCCACAACATGTCACTTATGGGGCCACGACGTGTCATCCATTATTGAGGAAGTGCGCATCTATGAAATGTCACGGGCTTGGCAACCATTTTGGGATAAACCCTGATTTTCGAGATTGGTGCCCTATTTAAGGGTACTAACTTCTAGGGTTGCCTTATTTGGCAGCCTCCATTCTTTGAGAATGAACTCTCACACAAACCCTAGCGTTTTGTGTGTGTTTTGAGTGTGTGAAGTCACTTTGTGAAGGTTGAAGGAAGAAGGAGCTCATCTTGGTGATAGCACACTTGATTCCAGCTTGGATCTCGTATCTTCACTTCATTTCTAATCATTTGGAGGTAAAAAGTCTTCACTTTGCTCATTAAATCCTTAGATCTAATATTAGGTCACTTTATGAGTTTTTGGTCCATGGTTTTGGTTAAAGTGAATGGATGTAATAAAGTTAGCAACTTTATGGCCTTTCTGAGTCCCATGAGCATTATATCTTCTGGATCTAAGAGTTAGATTTGGTTTATGAACTTTGTATGAGTTTTAGGTCACATTTCTCCATTTTCGACCTAGTTTGAGTGCTAGATTTGGATAGGACATTCATGTATGAAAAGCATCGACTTTTATGTTGTGTTAGACCTTAGGAAGCTTTCTGGAGAGTTGAAATGGAGTGGCTTTATGAGTTGAGAGCTTAATCCATTAAGTTGTGCCACGAAGTGGTACCTGGGTTTCGATTATTTTGTCGAGAAGCGGCCACGATGTGGCTAAAGATGGCCACGACGTGGTGACCATCTAGAGTTGACTTGGACTTTGACTGTTGACTTTTGGTCAATTAGCTAGTTTTAAAAGGTGAGCTAAGGTTTACCTTGTGTGGTTTATTAGGAGGTGTATAACGCTCGTCTATTGGTTGTGAGAAGTGTTAGCTGTTGACTATGTCTGTGAGGTGAGTTTTCTTACTATACTATGTAGGATGCTAGTTTTCTTTGTGATACTTGCATGGAAGACCATGGGTTAGCCATTTAAAACTATATGAAAGACCATGAGGGTTGCCCATGGTACCTGGATGTAAGGCCATGGTGGTAGCCTATGACATTTCAGGAAAAGACCATGAGGGTAACCCATAACACTTGGATGTAAGACCATGGGGGTAGTCCATGACATTTCAATAAAAGACCATGGAGGTAGCCCATGACACCTGGATATAAGACCATGGGGGTAGCCCATGACAATTGTATGAAAGACCATGGGGGTAGCACATGGCAAATGTATGTATGGTATATGATATTTTTGGAAACTCACTAAGATTTTAGCTTACAGTTTATGTTTAAATGTTTTTAGGTACTTCTAATTCCAAAGGGAAAGGTCCAGCTTGATCCCACCACATCCTGACGACTTTTTCTACATTGATTATTACTATTTTACTCTGATGTTTGAGAGATACATTTTACTATGATTGGTTTTGAACAAATGATTGTATGGAGTTGGTGGTTTGAAAATGAAAATTCGTATTAGTATTTTTGGGACGTTACATGTAACGCCCATGTTTCTCGCAAGACATTAATAAAATGATGTAATTGTTAGGTTCAAAAATTGCAACCTATTTAATGTAATAAGAGAAAATTATACAAATATTATGTGTTCCATATATATATATATATATATATATATATATATATATATATATATATATATATATATATATATATATATATATATATATATATATATATAATGTGATTATTATAATATAATAAAATAAAAATAAAATACTCTTCTAAGTAGAATAACACATAGGCTGATTATCCTTGACGAAAGTTGAAGTAGTCGTCAAACCGAAAGCGTACATATCAGTCGATTTTTAGCTAATTATCCTTTAGGGTGCATGTGAACTTAGGGTTAATGTTTTTCTGCTAAAATAAGATTTTTGTAACATATAAAACCCATCACTTTTGTCATGTATTACCCTATTAGGTCTTCTAATTAATGCCAAACAACTTATCAACCTATTGATTCTTCATTTCAAATTTCAAAATTTAAATTTCTCACTCTAATTATATTAAATTAATAACATTAGAATAAAAATTTAAAATAAAATTAATATAGATTATATGGTTATGTATTTATTTAAATAAACGATTATATATATATATATATATATATATATATATATATATATATATATATATGTACAAGTTTATATCTGTGGGAACCATGGTTATAAAATTAATTAAGCTTCCATTAGCAACCTTGAGTTCTGAGCAGACATGAGAAAGAGCTTCCTTCTCAACTTGCAGAGTAGAGCCGAGACCTGCAATACCTTTATTGACCGCTTCGGTATTTTCATCTGAAGACTTTCGAAAGTTAGCCATGAGGTTTTTTAATTCATCATGTAGCTTTTCGACTTTTTCGGTTGTCTCGATAATAGTTTTCTCCGATGCCCTCAGAGTTTGAAGAAGAACCTCCCGGATTCGACCTACCACAAAACTGGCAGAAGCTGTCATAATCTAGCTTCCCCAAGCGAAAGAGGCCCGCAAAATCCGTCTCAGCCAGGTACAATAGAGCGGCATCCACCTCTTTAGCCTTTCTTGCAACACGACCAAGATCTGGGACTTCAGGTTCTCTGGCACTTGTAGAGCAACCACCCAGTTGTTTCCCCTTTTTCAAATCCAAGGGCCTCACATGACTCAAAAATACCCCGGACCCCAATGGCAAACTCCGCTCTCTCGATAACCTTGTCAATTACGCGAACCACCCCCTTCTCCAGCACCCATTGCAAATTACCTCAAGCGACGACACCTTCAACATGGGCTCGAGCCAATTGACATTGACACCTTGCCAGTCTGTTTGCCAGCACATCCTTCTCTCGAGTGAGAGAGCTCACTTGGTCCTCAAGTTGCTCTGACCGGTCCTCCAGAGTGGTCACTTGATCCTCTAAAGCGGCCTTTTCGTAGGCTACAATGTTGTTCTGCTCAGCAAGAACTTGACGACCCACCTCTGAAACTCGAACCTGCTCCCTTATGCCTTCCAAGGCACCCTGCAATATTTTCAACTGCCCCTGATTCGCACTAGCACAGAGAAACCGGTCGGCGGCCGCAACCATAAGGGTAGAGGTCTGGGCCGCAACGTAGCAAAGGTCACCAGCCATACGAGCACTTGATTGGCCCGCAAGCGAGCTCATCATGGTTGGAGGATGAGCGCATCTACTTCATTCCTGGGCGGTAGCGTCTTCCGACAGTAAGGAGTCTCTAGTAATCGCCCAGCCCGGAGCGTATGCCTAAAAAAGGGAGTGAGATGAAGTTCCTATTTCATCAACCAGGGAAGGCTTCTCGCGCCGGAAAGAACCTCCAGGTGAACTCGGTGCACCCCCAAATATAGAGTCGGAACCAGGGTTAACCAAGGGCGAACCAACGAACGGTGAGGCTGACGCCTCCGGAGAACTAGGCACCACCACAACCTATTTTTGCCCAGAAAATTGGCTGCCGAGAATACTCCCGATACCACTAAGAAGCCTTGCACAGATACAATCCTACGAGCTTTACGAGGACGAAGACCCGCATCGTCAGATTCTGTCTCCTCATCCGACGACGGCACCACACGCAAACTCCGCCTTTTCCGAGTAGGAGCAATACCTTTTCCTGCTTGCACCCCCATAGGAGAACGGGAAGGAACAAAAATCGGTGAGTGAACTGGGGAAACAACCCCAACGGTCGGCTGGGGAGGCGACACAGGACCGCTAGAACCTTCATTTCCTCCTTCCACCAATGGTAGTCTAAAAAGCTCTAGTCACAGGAGGAGGAAGAGCCTCTACAAGATCGATCATGCGATGGAAAAGCTTGCCCTGATAGTGACCACGCAGGGCAGTCTCCAAAGAAATCTCGGCTTCAGCACATGTGAAAACAAATGCCAAAAGTAAGATCTCACAAGCCAACAAGATATCCTATGCTCACTCTGTTTTCAAAAACAAAGGGGGGGGGGGGGGGGGTGGGGGAGAAGGAGAAGGGTTAACACTGCATCTCACGATGAACATTTGAGCCATTTTTCCATGATCCCTCCAAGCAGCACTCATACCGACTGCTACAAGAATGAAATCTTCCCAGTTCCTCCCAGCAACGGTGACGTTTCCCAGAAGCTTGCCAAGAGTTAGATTACTGCCAAACAACTTGGGGAGATGGTCAGAAAAATCTCGGGTTCTACGATATCCACTTCCCACAAGGTTTTAGTTAACCCAAATCCACTGACGTTGCCAATTTTTCCTCGGAGCGTCTTGTTCAGAAATTAACTTACGAATGCCTATTCTTTTCGCCAAGATACGGACCCCGGAATTCGTAGTCGAACAAAAGAAGTAACTGAAAACCCATAAATTTGGTACATAACTCGGAGATCGAAAAATCAGTTCAAAACTGACGATTTTATTAACAACGCTCAGAGTCAACTCGACGACAAAATGGTCATAGTGGTCCACAATCATGTTGAAGAAACCGGATGTCGGCAAGCGTAATCTCACTTCAAATAGAGGGATCGAAACCACCACCTTCTCTTGAGGGCGGTAGTAGATTGACGCTCCCTTTGTTGGAATTAGTACACCGTGCTCTGGTAATAAACCAAAGCGATCTTGCAGAAATTGGAACTCCTCAGCAATAAGGACTCTACCGTAATGGTCCATCATTGAGAAAAAGGATGAAAAATCGAAAAAAAAAAATTAACAGAATGCCCAGATTGATGCAACAAATCCAGAATGGGGATATGAGAGTGAAGAGCCTGGGGAAAAGGGGGGGGGGGAATTTTAAAGGCGAAACTTGTGACATCCCCATTTTTACGGCCAGAAAAGACCGATTTTTTTTTATGCTTTATAAAAATCAGAGTATCTCTTTTAATAAAAATGTTGCGGAATTTGTTCCCAGAAAAACATGATAATCGTGTTATCAAAGCATTTCTAAAGAAATATATTTTTATTCACTTTTAAAACATTTGGGATGTTATCATCAATACAGAAACATAAGCATAAACAGAACTTACATTTATTTACACTAGTGATCTACATCTCTTTTAAATCTCTCATTGTAATGTGACTTCATATCGACACCTGTGATATAAATAAACTGAGTGGGTCAGGTTGGGAAACCTGGTGAGTACATAGGGTTTTCAACCCACAATAATATAATTATTATGTTTAAACAATCAACCCAGTTACCCATCCTCATTATCTTCTTTATTCTTAAGGATCTACCCTAAGAATCAACTAATTCTCGTTCATTCATTCCTAAGGATTTTCCTAAGGAATATGCACGAAGTCCATCATTGTAAATGACACATCTGTCAAGCACAACTGCTAGTTCTGTCACTTAGGCGCGACTGCCAAAATTGTGACATTCTCTATGGGGCGCATCTGCCGGAATAGTCCTTTTAGGCGCATCTGTCGGGGTTATGAGGTTCTCTATTAGGCGCTTTTGCCGGTAGAGTCATTTAGGCGTATCTGCCAGGGTTTTATTGACAGTATCGTTTTCGAGAGTCCACTCACAATACATATCAATGGGTTTTTACAGTACGCCTGGTGAATATACAGTTCAAAACACCTACAGGTTGCGAGCCTGCTAGTGTCCACTGGACTGTCTAGAATAGTCCGTGGTTGTCATCCATACTCTGCTGGATGACGGGGCCATCACTTGGGTAAAAAGATTCTCTCATGGTTCACCTCTCACCCTTACCTCATGGTCTATATCACCTCTTCATCATTTAATTTTTTTGTCACACATAAACTATTTCATCTACCCATGTTTTACCCAACACATTTTGTAGATATAAAATACATATACTGTTTAAATCATTTAAAACGAGTACAAAATCGTTCATCCAGCATAGATAGCAAGTATACAGATAATATGCACACACAACACGTAATTTATATAAAATACTTCATATCTATGTGTAAGCGGAAAATAACTATGCACTCACCTGGTGTGACATCCCCTAATTTCTCGGCCAGAAAAGACCGATTTAATTTATGTTTTTTAAAATAAAATCAGAGAAAACTTTTCAAAAGATGTTGCGGAATTGGTCCCCAAACAACATATGATAAAAGTTTATCAAAACCCTTCATTAAGAAGGTATATATTTTCCATATATATATATATATATATATATATATATATATATATATATATATATATATATATATATATATATATATATATATATATATATATATCAAAACCTCGGGATGTCATGTTCCGATACAGATCAAAAACATAAACAAGACATTATAAACCTTTCAACAGTTATTTACATCTACTGACCTATAATCCAAAAATCTCTCGTCGTCCTCCGACTATGCTCGGGGTCCACTACCTGTAACATAAAAAGCTGAGTGGGTCAGGCTTGGAAGCCTGGTGAGCATATAGGGTTTTCAGCCCACAATAATAATAAACTTAGTTCACCAATCAACAATAACCCTGATTACCCGTTCCCGTTATCCTCACTTTACGTCCCTAAACACTTTTCACAAGGGACCTAGCCTAAAGAATACCATCGGGATGAACACTACTGCTAAGGGGTTTCCTCAGCCATACATGTCCTAAAGGCAACCATGAGGGGGATGGAGTACAACGAATGAACACTCTTAGTTCATTAACACCTACAAGTTGCGGACCTGCTAATGTTTCCCACTGGACTGTCTAGAAAGTCCGTGGTCGTCATCCAAACTCCGCTAGATGACTGGATCTCAAAACACATCGAGGCCTCTCATCAATTTTATTTTATCACACATCACTATCTACCCATGTTCTACCTAACATATTTGTAGATAAAAATACTTATATAGTTTAAAACTTGTATAAAACATCAACACAACAGTCACCTTAAATAAACAATTAATATATTTACACATAGCACGTATTATAAGGTAAATACTTCATATCTATGTGTAAAATGAAAGTGACTATACACTCACATGATTTGATGATAATCAGGCAGCAATTCGTTTCCTAAAACGATCGTTTCTAATCAAACCGGGAGTTTTATTGAGAAACCGGGCTTTGTAAAAGTCGGGCTTCGAAACCGAAAAGATAAATTTTCCGGGCTTCACGGGCACGTCGTGGAGTATTCCAAGGTTTACAATCGATACTGGGGCTTCACGGGATGTTAAGATGAAAGAAATATGGGTTTAGGGGTTAAAATTGACAATTTTCCAAAGTATACCCGGGAGGTCTCGCACCCTTCTATATATAGGGGCGAGGCTTCTGATCCAAGGGCTGAGAAGAGGCCACGCGTCGCAGATCTGAAGCTCGCAGGGGAAGTCTCGCACGTGGGCTGTGCATGACTCGCACATGGCTCGCACCTGCGAGGGGCTCGCTGTCGCCTCCTGATTGGACCGTGGTCTAGTCTGAGGCTTCAACGTGGCTCCTCCTGCGAAGCTCGGACACGAGGAAAAGAACACGCGTCGGACCTTCACTAGACCACTTCGGATAAGGCCATGTGCTCGGATGACTCAACAGCTCGGGTGACTCAGCAGGACACGTGGCGCATGCGAGGCGAGGGTGACGTGGCAACTCGTGACTATGCAAATTTTCTCGATTTTTGCGCCAAAACTTCTAAAATCCATAACTTTCGCATACGAGCTCCGTTTTTGACGTTCTTTATATGCACGCGTAGCTAAAATTACGCTCTACAACTTCCTTTTAGACTTCGTCGGCTAATTTTCACTTTAATTTTTATATTATTATTTTTAACAGAGCGGGACAGGAAATCCGTTAAAAATTCATAACTTCTTCATCCGATGTTCGTTTTCGTCAGACTTTTTACCGTTGTGCTACTAATAACGAGACCTTCAATTCTCGTTTAGGTTATGTCGGCTAAAAATCGATCGATCTAAAATTCGAGTTTTTAGTTGTCTACTGCTAAGCTGAAACTTCGAAAAATCGTAACTTTCTCATACGAAGTCAGATTTGGGCGTTCTTTTTATCGAACTTCTCGGTTTAACGAATACTACGACTTTCGTTTAGATCACTAAGGCTAAAAATTAGTTTATCAAAAACTCACTTTTTACGACATTCGGCACCGTTTCGGTTTTGTCGCGAAACTTCGACAAGTCATAACTTCTTCGTTATAACTCGGATTTCGGCATTCTTTATATCCCTGAAATCATTGTTTCGACCACTACAACTTTATGTAAAGATATCGGGCTTATCTCACACTTTAATTTTGACGCTTATTTTTATTCTTAATTAATTAAGCCATAATAATTAAGCATAAAACACATAATTCACATAATATTCACATAATATTCACATAATTCCTTTTCATTTCTTCAAAATGAGTTACAAAGGTTAACCTAGACTATCACCTCAATATAAATGTCTAGGCTAGAAGCACAAGTGTTACAATTCTCTCCCCTTTAGGATGATTTCGTCCCTAGAATCACATATCACCAAACAACTACGGGTAGCGACTCATCATGTCACTCTCCGTTTCCCAAGTGAGATTTGGTCCATTCGTATGTTTCTAGCGCACAAGCACTAAATCGACCATCTTGCGTCGTAACTTCATAGTCTTACGGTCAACGATTGCCTCAGGTTCTTCGATCAACCTCTTGTTTTCATCCAATCTTAACTCAGAAATCAGAATTATGTCAGGCACATCTCCCGTGAAATTTATCAAGTAACACACATGAAAGGTGTTATGAATACCCTCCAGTTCTTCCGGTAACTCTAGCTTGTAAGCTTGATTCCCGGTCCTATGAAGAACTTTAAATGGTCCAATAAACCTTGAACTCAACTTCCCTCTCTTACCAAAACTTATAAGTCCCTTCCACGGCGAGACTTTAAGTAAAACCGAATCTCCAACATCGAAGGATATCGGTTGTCTTTTCTTGTCAGCATAACTCTTTGTCGATCTTGAGCAGCTAACATTTTTTCCCTTATCACTTTCAACTTTTCAGCAGTCTGATGGACTATTTCAGGTCCCATAAATTGCTTTTCCCTAGCTTCCAGCCAACATGATGGCGTTTGACACTTTTCCCCATACAAAGCGTGATAAGGTGCCATCTTAATGCTTGAGTGGAAACTATTATTATAGGAAAATTCTACTAGAGGTAAGTGTTCATCCCAGTTACCTTGGAATTCTAGGTTACATGCTCTCAGCATATCCTCCAATGTTTGAATCGTTCGTTCGCTCTGACCATCGGTTTGCGGATGGTAAGCTATACTTAAACACAACTTGGTACCCAATTCCTCTTGTAGACTCCTCCAAAACCTTGAGGTAAAACGACTATCACGATCGGATACAATCGTTAACAGAACACCGTGAAGCCTCACAATTTCCTTCACGTAAGAATTCGCAAGTTTATCCATAGACCATTTCTCTTTGGCTGCTATGAAATGTGCACTCTTAGTGAAGCGATCAACGACCACCCAAATCATGTCGTGATCGTTCCTTGTTTTGGGCAGTTTAGTCACAAAATCCATGGTGTCTTCCCATTTACCCATGGGTACGGGTAAATGTTCTAAACTCCCATACGGTTTCTGATGTTGTGCCTTAACCCTAGCACAAGTTACACACTCGGCCACATACTTAGCAACATCGAGCTTCATCGTCGGCCACCAATAATAGGGTTTTAGATCGCTATACATTTTTGTACTGCCGGGATGAATCGAGTACATGGTCTTGTGAGCTTCTTCCATCAGAAGATCTCTTACTCCGCCCGTCTTAGGTACCCAAATCTTATCTTGGAATACCTTCAACCCTTGGTTGTTTGTACTGAACACGAACGTTTTGCCCAAACGTTCTTCCTTTCGGTCATTTTTCTCCAAAGCTTCCTCTTGATCTTTCTTTATACTTTCCACAATTGTCGAGACAACTTCAATTCTCAACGCTCTTGGCCTTTTCTTTTCAAGGTTTACCTTCCGACTGAGAGCATCAGCAACAACATTTGCTTTACCAGGGTGGTAAAGTATCTCACAGTCGTAGTCCTTGAGTAACTCTAACCAACGTCATTGCCTCATGTTCAATTCCTTCTGATTAAAGAGATATTGGAGACTCTTATGATCAGTGAAAAGTTTACACTTTGTGCCATAAAGATAATGTCTCCATATCTTTAAGGCAAATACTACCGCTGCCAACTCCAGATCGTGAGTGGGGTAGTTTTTTTCATGCTCCTTTAATTGCCTTGATGCATACGCTATCACTTTATCCCTTTGGGTCAGAACACAACCTAACCCAACTCCAGATGCATCGCTATAAACTGCGAAGACATCAACTCCTTCAGGCAACGAAAGAGTCGGTGCTTCACACAATTTCTTCTTCAATTTCTCAAAGGCTTCCTTATGCTTCTCATTCCAAGCATAAGTAGCTCCTTTGTGGGTCAAAGCTGTTAATGGAGTAGCAATCGAAGAAAAGCCTTGGATAAACCTTCGGTAATATCCAACTAATCCTAAAAAGCTTCGAATCTTCGTAGGGCTTTTTGGTTGTTCGCACTTCATCACAGCTTCAATCTTTGCCGGGTCAACCATTATTCCTTCTTGGTTAACCACATGACGTAAAAATTGGACTTCGTGAATCCAAAATTCACATTTGGAGAACTTTGCATACAACTTCTCCTTTTTCAGGACTTCTAGCACTTCACACAGATGCTTTTCATGCTCCTGCTTGCTTTTCGAATAAATCAAGATTTCGTCTATGAATACTATCACGGATTTATCTAGGAATGGTTTACAAACCCTATTCATCAAATCCATGAAAGCTGCTGGGGTATTGGTTAGTCCGAACGACATAACCAAAAATTCATAGTGTCCATATCTTGTTCTAAATGCAGTCTTTTCGATATCCTGCTCTCTCACCTTTAGTTGATGGTATCCCGACCTAAGATCGATCTTCGAGAAATAGCTCGAACCTTGCAACTGGTCTAACAGGTCGTCGATCCTTGGCAACGGGTACTTGTTCTTTATCGTTACTTTGTTCAGCTCTCTGTAATCGATGCACATTCTCATGCTCCCTTCTTTCTTCTTTACAAATAACACAGGGGCTCCCCAGGGCGATGAACTCGGTCGAATGAAACCTTTGTCCAATAACTCCTGAAGTTGTGTCATAAGTTCTTTCATCTCTGTCGGTGCTAATCGATATGGTGCTTTTACTATCGGCGTCGTTCCTGGTAACAAGTCGATACAAAATTCTACTTGTCGATCAGGGGGTAATCCGGGAAGATCTTCGGGAAAGACTTCCAGATAATACACACCACCGGAATATTATGCACCTCCTTCTTTTCCATATTAGCATCGATCACGAACGCTAGATATGATGTATATCCCTTGGCCAAACACTTTTTGGCTTTCATTAGGGAAATGATTCCAGAATTTACTCTGCATTTGTCTCCATACACCATAAACGACTCTTTCCCTGGCAGGTTTACTTTTACTATCTTCTTTCTACATAATATTTCTGCATCGTTGGCGCTAAGCCAATCCATTCCTAAAACTATGTCGAATCCATTTAGCTTGATAGACAATAATTCCTCGTGGAACTTATTCCCATCCAAGTCAATGAGGATGTTTTTCATATGATGGCTAACAGGTACAAACTTGCCACTAGCAATCTCGACTAATAAGGCATTAACTATCCTATCTACAGGCAAAGCTAGCTTTCTACCAAATTCATGCGATATAAATGAGTAATTGGCTTCAGAATCAAACAAAATTTGGGCAGGCAATTTGTTTACGAGAAAGGTACCTGAAGCGACATCGACTTCTTCTTTTGCAGCTTCAAGTGTCATCTGAAAGGCTCTCGCCTTCGGCTTTGGTGGTAGATTGGGCTTTGCTGCATCCTTCCTCTTTGGACAATCTTTAAGAACATGCCCTACTTCATGGCACTCAAAACATACCCTCTTGTCGGACGGACACACGTTGGCATAATGCCCAGTCTTTCCACATTTGAAGCAAGTCACCTCCTCACTACATTTCCCAGAGTGCTTTTTCTTGCACTTCTCACACCATTTCGCTTCACCTCCTCCTCCTCCAAACTTCTTGGACTTAGAAAATTTGCTTTTCTTGTTGGAACCTGAAGTTCCTTCAACTTTTCTCTTTTCACCAACTTCTGCCCTCTCCAGACCCTTCTCTCTGATCTGAACCTCAACATTCTTAGCAACCCAGATGGCGGCTTTTAAAGTGGTTGCTTGCTTAACCATCGGACCAAAGTCCGCTGGTAATCCGAGGGAAAACTTGTTGACCTTAGAGAGTTCAGTTGGAACTAGATGAGGAACAAGCTTCATCTTTTCCATAAAACTAGCAGCGTATTCAGTAATGCTCATCTTTCCTTTCTTTAAATTCTGGAACTCATTATTAATTTCCAGAAGATCCTGCTTAGAGTTGTACCACAAAATCTTCCCAAGACATCTTACTAGCTTCTCCCTTGGGCATCGAATCAGCTAGTAACTTCCACCAGCTCAACACACCAGACTTTAACAAAGGAATTGCAAGTGCGGTCTTTTGTTTGTTACTGCACTCGTAACTTTCAAACATCGTCTCCATTTCGGAGATCCAATTCATGACTTCCACCGGTTTCGGACTTCCAGATAGACACGACGGCTTAGATGCCATGAAATCTTTGTATTTGCACCGGCGTCCATCAACTCCTCCATCCTGGTTGTCTTGTCTAACTATCGGTGGGTTGGCTTGACCAAAAGTCCCACTGTAGTTCCCTCCTACTGATTGCCCTTCATTCAATACGGGCTGTTCAACAGGTATCGTATTCTTTCCCTATGTTGTTGTAGTAATCGCCTTGTCTCCTCCATTTGGTGATCTAACATCATCTGGATCATTGCTTGTACCCCAACCATTGTCATTGGCTTAGGTGCAGCACTTACAACAGGTACTTGCTCAACTACTTGAGGTTGACATTGTTGATACCTGTTTCCGTTTGCATTTGCAGCTCCACTACGAGTTCTTGCCATTACAATCTATATACCAAATAAGGAGAATTTAGGTCTTTATCCTTGTTAGACATATTAATTCCCTTATCACTCCGAAACGTTTACATGTTAGTTCTAATCTCGTAATCATATGCTTAGAATCCTACACACATAAGGTTTCCAGATCCGGTCGGCAATAGACCATAGATCCGAAGAAATAATGGCACACATGACAAACACATAACATTTAGCACATAAGGGCATTTTAGGCATCTTTCCTAAAATAAACTAGTGCTCGTGTCTAAAATATCGTAGACACTCATCTCACACTCATCACTTAGCATTCTAAGTTTCAGTTTAGAAATTCTACAATTTCTTAGTTCGCTTAAACTAATGCTCTGATACCAACTGTGACATCCCCTAATTTCTCGGCCAGAAAAGACCGATTTAATTTATGCTTTTTAAAATAAAATCAGAGAAATCTTTTCAAAAGATGTTGCGGAATTGGTCCCCAAACAACATATGATAAAAGTTTATCAAAACCCTTCATTAAGAAGGTATATATTTTCCATATATATATATATATATATATATATATATATCAAAACCTCGGGATGTCATGTTCCGATACAGATCAAAAACATAAACAAGACATTATAAACCTTTCAACAGTTATTTACATCTACTGACCTATAATCCAAAAATCTCTCGTCGTCCTCCGACTATGCTCGGGGTCCACTACCTGTAACATAAAAAGCTGAGTGGGTCAGGCTTGGAAGCCTGGTGAGCATATAGGGTTTTCAACCCACAATAATAATAAACTTATTAAGTTCACCAATCAACAATAACCCTGATTACCCGTTCCCGTTATCCTCACTTTACGTCCCTAAACACTTTTCACAAGGGACCTAGCCTAAAGAATATCATCGGGATGGACACTACTGCTAAGGGGTTTCCTCAGCCATACATGTCCTAAAGGCAACCATGAAGGGGATGGAGTACATCGAATGAACACTCTTAGTTCATTAACACCTACAAGTTGCGGACCTGCTAATGTTTCCCACTGGACTGTCTAGAAAGTCCGTGGTCGTCATCCAAACTCCGCTAGATGACTGGATCTCAAAACACATCGAGGCCTCTCATCAATTTTATTTTATCACACATCACTATCTACCCATGTTCTACCCAACATATTTGTAGATAAAAATACTTATACAATATAAAACTTGTATAAAACATCAACACAACAGTCACTTCAAATAAACAATTAATATATTTACACATAACACGTATTATAAGGTAAATACTTCATATCTATGTGTAAAATGAAGGTGACTATACACTCACATGATTTGATGATAATCGGGCAACAATTCGTTTCCTAAAACGATCGTTTCTAATAAAAACGAGAGTTTTATTGAGAAACCGGGCTTTGTAAAAGTCGGGCTTCGAAACCAAAAAGATAAATTTTCCGGGCTTCACGGGCACTTCGTGGGGTATTCCGGGGTTTACAATCGATACCGGGGATTCGCGGGATGTTAAGATGAAAGAAATATGAGTTTAGGGGTTAAAATTGACAATTTTCTAAAGTATACCCGGGAGGTCTCGCACCCTTCTATATATAGGGGCGAGGCTTCTGATCCAAGGGCTGAGAAGAGGCCACGCGTCGCAGATCCGAAGCTCGCAGGGGAAGGCTCGCACGTGGGCTGTGCATGGCTCGCACATGCGAGGGGCTCGCTGTCGCCTCCTGATTGGACCGCGGTCTAGTCTGAGGCTTCGGATGTGGCTCCTCCTGCGAAGCTCGGACACGAGGAAAAGAACACGCGTCGGACCTTCACTAGACCACTTCGGATAAGGCCATGTGCTCGGATGACTCAACAGCTCGGGTGACTCAGCAGGACACGTGGCGCATGCGAGGCGAGGGTGACGTGGCAACTCGTGACTATGCGAATTTTCTCGATTTTCGTGCCAAAACTTCTAAAATCCATAACTTTCGCATACGAGCTCCGTTTTTGACGTTCTTTATATGCACGTGTAGCTAAAATTACGCTCTACAACTTCCATTTAGACTTCGTAGGCTAATTTTCACTTTAATTTTTATATTATTATTTGTAACAGACCGGGACAGGAAATCCGTTAAAAATTCATAACTTCTTCATCCGACGTCCGTTTTCGTCAGACTTTTTACCGTTGTGCTACTAATAACGAGACCTTCAATTCTCGTTTAGGTTATGTCGGCTAAAAATCGATCGATCTAAAATTCGAGTTTTTATCTGTCTACTGCTAAGCTGAAACTTCGAAAAATCGTAACTTTCTCATACGAAGTCAGATTTGGGCGTTCTTTTTATCGAACTTCTCGGTTTAACGAATACTACGACTTTCGTTTAGATCACTAAGGCTAAAAATTAGTTTATCAAAAACTCACTTTTTACGACATTCGGCACCGTGCCGGTTTTGTCGCGAAACTTCGACATGTCATAACTTCTTCGTTATAACTCGGATTTCGACATTCTTTATATCCCTGAAATCCTTGTTTCGACCACTACAACTTTATGTAAAGATATCGGGCTTATCTCATACTTTAATTTTGACGCTTATTTATATTCTTAATTATTTAAGCCCTAATAATTAAGCATAAAACACATAATTCACATAATTCATTTTCATTTCTTCAAAATGAGTTACAAAGGTTAACCTAGAATATCACCTCAATATAAATACCTAGGCTAGAAACACGAGTGTTACAACTGGTAAGGTGGTGAGTCGGCACTCGGATAACACTTCGTTACTCTTAAAACAATTATCCCTTGACGAAACCTAGTATCATTACCACTAGAGTTTAGTCTAATGTTTGACGAGGCTAATTTAATAGTCTAGCTATTATTATTATTATATAAGCGTTAAACAATACTTATATAACCCATAATAATAGCCCAAACACTCCTTATAAGGTCCTAATAACATTACTATATTGTAACATAAGCTATACTAAAGATAGGATAGGTACATCTCACTTACAGTGAGTTTTTTCGAAAACCGGGTTTCGCTGGAGCAGCGTTCCCGAGCCGAAAGACTCTTTTCTCGGGCTTCGGAAGCCTCAGGGATTCCTTCGGGTGATAGGGGGTTTACCTAGGCTTTTAGGGGGGTTAGGGGCTTTAGAGAGAGAAACTAGAGAGTGAAAGAAGGGTTTGAAGGTGTGAAGAAATGGCAAGACCTGACACTTCTATTTATAGGGTGATTTCCTGACGAACTCGCCGAGTCGGTTCACTGACTCGCCAAGTTAGTGCCACGTGTCATCATCTGATGGCTTTCCTTGGGGAGAAAGCCTTGGCCCATATTCAGCCACGTCACCCCTTTTGCAGCAGCACCCTGCCGACTTCTAAACCCCGTAACTTTCGCATACAAGCTCCGTTTTCGATGTTAATTTTTTCCACGCGTAGGTAAAAACAATATCTACAACTTTCATTTAGACTCGTCGGCTAATTCTCGACCGATCTCAAATTTAACAGTAGGAGGCATTTAGACTGTTAAATGATCGCGAAGAATTCGTAACTCCTTCATATGAACTCCGTTTTCGTCCATCTTTTTACCGTTGAGTTCCTATTAATGAGATCTTCAACTCTAGGCCGTGTAAGCCAAAAACCCTTCGAACTAAAATTCGAGTTTCGAGCCATGCACTGCTAAGCCGAATCTTAGAAAAATCATAACTTCCTCATACGAAGTCAGATTTGGGCGTTCTTTTTATGGACGTTCTCGGTTTAACATATACTACAACTTTGGTTTAGATGACTAAGGCTAAAAAGTCCTCCATCGTAAATTCACTATTTACGTCTCTCGGTGCCGTGCCGGTTTTGCCGTAAAACTTCGGCGGACCATAACTTCTTCGTTGTAACTCAGATTTCGGCGTTCTTTATATGTATGGAAACCTTAAGACGTATTCTACAAATTGTTTAAGATTATTTGTTATAAATAATCTTTTTTCGAAAAGTTTTTTCGACACTTATTGCCTCAAAACTGACTAGCCCGGATCTGCGGGCGTTGCAAAACTAGTGTCATGAACCGTCTCTCAACGAGACTGACACATATTGACGGTGCTGCCTAAAGTCTGTCAAATGAAAAAACTAATACCGAACATACACGTGTTGGGACATAGACTCGAACGACAACATTGTCAAGCTGACGCATACACCTACGAGTCTAAGGGACTTGTTAACGTATCCCTCTGGGGAATGTCAAGAAAGAAGTCAAACTGACACCGAGCTTGTCCTAGTCAAAACCTAGTCTAAAGCTAAGTCCAGGCCTTCACCAACACGAAGAACGCAAATATGGCAGTTAAGGCACATAACCGTGCCTTAACCCCTATTTCAAGAAGTTACATCCCGACAAATGTGGGACCAATCAGAGAGTCCTTCTCGCCCATTAGATGATAGCCACGATCCATAAACGATTAGGAGATTCCTTCCCAGCCAATGGGGGAATGACGCAAAAGGCGTGACGAACGACCCTCCAATATGGGTCTTCCACATCGCACCTCACAAGGGAATCCTCAACAGAATCGGTTGAGGGATACGCCTCTAAAACATGTATAAAATGATCCATCTTCCTGACAAGGAGGGGGACAAAATTCTCTCTTCCCCGTAATCTTCTACCATCTTTTTCAGATCTCATACTAACTTGATCGTTGGAGCTTCATCCCGGGAACTCCTCTGGACGTTGACTAACATTCATTTCTTTCTTTTGCACTATGATAACATGAGAAGATACTCAAACAAATCCCTATTGTAGTTCCGATTCCATCCTCTCCAGCATATCACAACAATAAAGTTTCCAACTTTATGCATTAATACCTTGAAATTGAGTAGATATGAGGTTTGGACATTAAGAGCTTAAGTGGTTAAGACCAAAATTGGACAATAGGGCTTTGGCCGGTACGCAGGGTGTAATCTCTGGTATGTTGTGCGTACTGGTTCAGCTGCCCATTTTCGAGTCAACACTCGTACGTCGTGCGTATGAGGAGTACGCCGAGCTTACTCAGTGAAGTGGGCTTTCGGCGTTTGGGCCTTTTGGATCCGAGATTATTTTGGGCTTTTAGGGTTTGGGCTTTGTTGGGCCATTGGATTTCTTACTTCGGGCCATGCATATACTATAGGGTTTATTGGAATTAGGTCTATGATGTTTTTTGGGCCCAATTAGGAAGATGGCCCATAATGTCCCTTGGGATGTCATTTAGGTATTTGGGCCTTTTGAGTAAATGGGTTGGGCCTTGGTTTTGGGCCAAGTAAGAAAACGGTAAAATGGTCTTTTACCCTAGATGTTGGACAAGTAATTTAGATTCTTGATTATGGGTCGAGATCCAATTATTAATTGGATATTACTGATGATGTAAGCGTTGGGATTTTTCCGGATCAGTAGACTGAAATTTTATGTATGAGATTCAGCAACTTAAGGTGAGTTTCCTCACTGGTTTTAGCATGTCAAAGGCACCAATGATAGCCCATGGTTTATTATAACTAGGATGATAGTTTTATGTGTGACTCTGCATGTATGTTTTATGACATGTTTACCGGGCGCAACCCGATGCCGAGCAAGGCGTGATGATTATATTGTATTCTATTTATCCTTATGATTTTGCATGTATTTATATGCTTGTATGTATACCGGGTGGGGACCGATGCCAGGCGGGACCTAATGATAGACAGATTTGTCCCGAGCGGGGCCCGATGACGGGCGGGGCCCATTATATGTTTTATATGCATTGTATGTGGTATTTTGGGGAACTCACTAAGCTTTGTGCTTACGGTTTTAAGTTTATGTTTCAGTTACTTCTGGTTCGAAGGGGAAGAGCCCAGGATGATTGCAATGCGCACACTACATTATTCAGTATTTTATATTACTCTGATGTACTGGGATGTTTATTGATACACATTGATTTACTATGGTTTTCATGATGTTGTTTTGGATAATGGTTTTATTAATTTAAAAATCAAAACTTTTAGTCTTAATTTTTGGGACATTACACGGGTATGCCCAACGTACTCCACAGCAGCCCAATCTCACCATTAAGTGCTTAATTGGTTAGGCCACTAAGTTTACTTCTCAGACCTGATCCTAAATGATGTATTAACACGTAAAGTTGTCAACTTTACTCCTTTGCATGTCTTAATGGGACCCAATACTTATTTTTGACCATTAAAATCCATAATAAGAGCCCTAACTCATGCATGGTCCAATATAACACATCAAGATTGCATTTTTAGGCATAAGGAACCTCAAAAATGCTAAGATCTACCATCCATAGCTTTTGGAGTAGCTCATACTCTCAAGCATGACTTAAGGGACCATAAAAAGCACAAAAACAAGCCCTAACTAGATCTATCATAATGAACCATCAAGTTAATAACTTTATACATCCAAAAGCTTTCCAAGTTGGTGATGATTTTGGATCCACATGCTTTAACCACGCCAATGCAAATTCCAAGAGCTCTTCTTCCTTCAAGAACACCAAAAACACTTTTAAAGATCACTTCCAAGCTCAAAACACTCAAATGGAAATTACATTTTCGTTCTTAGGGTTTGGAGAGGCGGAGGCTGGTCATAAGAAGGTCGAAGGGAAACTTAAGGTGTTTAAATAGGGCTAAAACCCTAAAAATTAGGTTTTGTCCCAGATGGTCGTACGCCGTGCGTACTCCATGTACGCCCCATGTATGTGGATGCCTCCACGTTCAACGTTTCAACCCAGTACGCCCAGCGTACTCCTAGCGTACGCCCAATGTACTTGGTCAGAGACCAAAATGTAAGAGTTTTTAAGTTAAGGGAAAAAAGGGAAAAATACCTAAAATGCAAATGTTACATAAATTCAATGTGAAGAAACTTTGAGATTAAGTGATTTATTGAACCATGCCTTCCAGCTGCCATAACTCTTTCTTATAATTCCCACAACCACCTGTTTTCTACTGTCGCCGCCGTCCTTTTCCTTCTGAGGCTTTTTGTACAACATGAAGTTCCTCACTCCAAACGATCCAATCATGTGCCATGGAAACAGAGTGAAAAAATGAAAACATAAAATACATTAGATTCATGATTATAATCCCATGGATTCAACGATTGAAACAATATAATGGAAGGTACCTTCGTGTTTGTTGTTTCTTTGATTCTACACCTACAATCGCAATTTCTCATACCCTTTGATCTTTTTATTCATTCTTTTTAGGTTTTATATAACCCCACATCCGAAAGCAAACCTCCATCCACCCCCTATTGTTCATCAAGAAACAAGTCATCTAGGATTCTAACAACAAAAGGGGAAACGATAACCAAATCGTTATTGATGACGAGCCAAAACAGAAAGAAGGAGACTGTAACGTCCAATAATTCATAAGTAAAAATTTCATTTTTAAGTTAATAAAAAATCATCAAATATCCATATCAATCCAACAAAAGTGTGTCAATGTGAAAATAATTATCAGAGTACAGTCTCAAAGAGCATAAAAATGTTGAACATGGGTGGATGTGCTACGATCAGGCTCCCTTCTCTTTCGAACCGGAAGTACCTAAAACATATGTAACACCCAAAATCTTGAGGAAAAATTGTTGGGAATAAATGCCCTTTTGAGGAGTGGACACGGTGTGTTGGAGGAACCAACACGACGTATCTAGATAAGAAGAAGCGCGACTTTCATTAAGGTCAACACAATTTGTTGCCTCTTGGAACACGAAGTGTTAAAGGCTGGAATGAAAACCCTAATCTTCTGGGTTTTTGCTCCATATTTAAAGGAATAAGGAGGCTAGGGTTTTTCCATCATCACCCCATCAAGCCCTGAAAGAAACCCTTAATCATCTTCCTCCATTTTTAGAGCTAGTTTGGTGTTTTTTGAAGCTAATAAGGAAGAAGGAGGAGGAAGGAAGCAAAGGTCAAGCAAGCAAGTCCCCATTCTCCACCTTGGCACTCTTCTGGACCTTTATAAGTGTTCAAGACTTGATTTTTATCATTCCAAGTTATTAGATCTTGAGTTTTGTTCCTTTAGCTTCTTATTCTTGAATGATGGGATGGTTAGACCTCATAAAGTTGACAACTTTATGAATCTCCATGTCAAGAGGAGTTCGTAGTGTTTTGGATCTGGAGTATAATCAAGTTTTGATGTCATACATAGAAATTAGGTCATGAATCCCCATTTGACCTAATTCGGGTTCAAGACATGCATTTGACATGTATGTCTATAAAGCACCAACCTTGGGGCTGGTTTTGGTGTTTGAATCACTTCTATAAAGGATGGACTTCGGACTTAGAGGATTAAGTGCCTGTTGGTTAAGCTCTTGCATTATTAAACTTTATGGATTTAGTTTTTAACTTTTTTGGGTAGTCCGAATGGATAAAGTTGGAAACTTTATCCTTCTGGACCACATTATGGACTAGATATGAGTTGTGTAGATCTTAGAATCAGAGAAAACAACTTAATGGATTAAGCTGTTGAATATCGGGTGAACACGGCGTGGTGGCAAGCCACCACTACGTGTGGCCGAGATTTTTCCCAACTGATTGGATACTGGCGGAACACGGCGTGTCCAAGGGAAAACACGGCATGTTTGGTCAACATGGACTGTTGACTTTGACTTTGACCAGAAGTTTGATCAGGGTTAACCTTGGGATATTTTGGGCCATGTTTGGGCCTTTTGGATTGTAGGTTTGGGCCTTCGTCTTGGGCCAAGCTAGATAAGGGGTAAAATGTTATTTTACCCTAAGTATGGATTGAAGGATATAGATTCGGTTCCAATTGTTAATTAGGTGTTATTTGATATTGATAGTTTGGGGGATTGTTGAGCCAGCTGTCAGGGATTATCAGTGTGACTCAGTAGTGCGAGGTGAGTCTCCTTACTATACTATGGGTCGAAGGCACAAATTCCGACCCTATGAGGTAGCCCTTGCCATTTGTATGAAAGACTAGTAGGTGGCACCTGGTAAATCTGTATGCAAGACCAGAGTTTGGACACTAGCAGTTAAGTAGATAAGTAGTTGTAGATTGTATGCTAGTTGTCTTTGTGATGCTTGCATGAAAGACCAGGTGGTGGCTCCTGGAACTTGTCTGTAAGACCTAAGGTTTTGGTCCCCGACATGGCAAGGAAGACCATGATACGGGTTGTGGCATAATGGCAAGACTATGGTTGGCACATAGCATCTCCTATTGAATGTGGGATGTTTATGATATGTATGGCTCGTAGGCTATGTATGGTATGTGGTATTTGGGGAAATCACTAAGCTTTGTGCTTACGGTTGTTGTTTATGGTTTCAGGTACTTTTGGTTCGAAAGGGAAGAGTTGGGCTTGATCGTAACGCATACACCCATATTTTCCGCAACCTTGAGATTTTGGGATTGTACTCTGATAGTTGTTTTTAATATGAAATACCTTTAAGTGTTTTAGTGATGATAAATGGGTGTTTTGGTTGTTTTAAAAATAAATTTTTTACCCTTATATTTTTGAATGTTACAACATAAACTTAAACTGTAAGCACAAAGCTTAGTGAGTTCCCCAACCAAAACACATAACATACACATAAATATAACAGAACATGGTTGTGTCGGGTCCGTATCAACCCCATATAACAAGTAGTTGTGTCG
This sequence comes from Lactuca serriola, assembly GCF_051521515.1. Classification (NCBI taxonomy): domain Eukaryota; kingdom Viridiplantae; phylum Streptophyta; class Magnoliopsida; order Asterales; family Asteraceae; genus Lactuca; species Lactuca serriola. The sequence continues at coordinate 39,684,751 of NC_136408.1, read as the reverse complement.
GGTCCGTATCAACCATGAGTCCGTAATAACTCCGAGCTCAAATTGGCTACATTCATAAGTTATACAATCATATCAGTAATAGTCTCATAATCACATATATCCTACACGTACAAATCAGCAGACCGACATTGGTGCCTTCCACCCACTAGTGTGGTGAGAAGACTCACCTCAACTGAAGATATTTAAAACACACACTCAGGTTGCTGCTACTATGACTCCTCACACTGATCATAACCCAAAATCAACTCTAATTAATAATCATGATTTTAACGCCATAATCGAAGGTCCAATTCATCCTTTAACTTGCCAAGGGAAAAATATCGTTTTGCCCTTCCCATACATGACCCAACTAGACAAGGCCCAAAACCCCTAATGGCCCAAGGCCTAAAGATGACCCAAGAGTGTTTTCTAGGAGTACACCATGTGTACCGCTGATTACGCTCAACGTACTACTTTGGATTGGAAGGATTACAGGGCAGCAACCCAGTACGCTAAACATACTCAGGGTTACGCCCAATGTACCCTTCAGGAGATCAAACTCTTTATGAAGGTATTAATTCTTAAAGACCTTTCGTCCAAACTTTAGATCTTAACCTAATAAACGTCTAAAGCCATAAAGTTGCAACATTTATGCATTTACATGGCTACAAGGAGCTAAAAAATTAAAACCCGAACTTATATAACCATTTAACACTCCATAACTCTTGCATGGAATAATACAAAGGACCAAGCTTGCATTTTTATGTCACCAAAGACTCAAAAATGCTTGAAAAGATAGCTCAAATGGTCCGAAGTAGACCATTCTCATAAGACCAAGGTTTTTGGGGTAAAAAGGCCATAACTTGCAACCTAACAAGATCTAGCAAGGCAATCATCAAGATTTGAACTTTATACCTCCTAAAGATGCACAAAGATGAGAAGAATCTGAATCCAAAAGCTTGAGAGCAACACCACAACTTCAAAGGTTTTCCTTCACCACCAAGAACACGAAAATATCACTAAAAAACTTCAAAACCTGCACACAAGAATTAGGGTTTCGAGATGAAGGCTAAGAGGGATGGAGGCTGAAGGTAAGGAAGCGTTTGAGGCCATAAAATCCTTTAAATAGGGTCTAAACCCTAAAATTTAGGGTTTGCCATTTGCATGAGTATGCCCAATGTACGCATGTGTACGCCCAACATACGAGAGGAAAGTTTGCGATCCTTTTACTGACCTACACCCGACGTACCTATCTTGTACGCCCAATGTAGGGACCAACTTTGCAAACTTTTAATGAATCATGCTCATTATGAAAATATCTGGAACACTGACGTTACAAATCTCCCCCACTTGAATCAAACTTCGTCCTCGATGTCTGTTATTGCAAACAATTCTAATATACATGTGGTGCGTGACTATCCTGAGGTATTTCCGGATGAATTACCAAGATTATCACTAGAGTGGCACGTAGAATTTAGAATCGACTTATTTCCAGGTACGACGCCAATTGTGAAAGCACCATATCGTTTAGTGCCTATAGAGATGAAAGAGTTTATGACACAACTCTAGGAGTTATTGGACAAAGGTTTTATAAGACCTAGTTCATCACCCTGGGGAGCTCCCGTATTGTATGTAAAGAATAACGGTACGATGAGAATGTGTATTGATTATCTAGAGCTAAACAAGACCATGATAAAGAATCAATACCCCTACCTAGGATAGATGACTTGTTCGATTAAAATTCTATGGAGCAACAGTCTTCTCCAAGATTGATCTCAGATAAGGCTATCATCAGTTGAAGATTTAGAACAAGGTATGGACACTTTGAAAACACAACATTTAGAACAAGGTATGGACACTTTGAATTCCTTGTTATGTCCTTTGAACTAGCAAATGCTCTAGAAACATTCATGGATTTGATGCATCGAGTTTGTAAACATTTTCTCGATAAATCGGTAATAATGTTCATAGATGACAGATTAAAAAAGAAATATTGTTAACAGGTTAAAAATGAAATATTGTTAACGGAAACATTAGAAAAAAAAGGGAAAAAAGAAAATTAAACTCAATAAGAAGTTTGCGAAAATTGAGTAAATTACACGAATCGTCCCCTGTACCAGTGTCAAAATACACGTTTAGTCCCTATTTTCAAAAATTAACTCGGACCGTCCCTCGTTAGTTTAAATCTTACACGTTTCATCCCTCTGAAGATAAAAAGACCATTTTGCCCTTATTTATTTCTTTTTTGATTTATTTATTAATTATTAGATATTAATTTATTAAAAAAATTGTTTAATTAAGCATATATCTCTTTATCATTTCCAATAACCAACACACCCTCCACCACCCAGTACCGTCGACAACCACCACCACTATTGGATTCAAAGTTTTTTTGGGTTTGCCGGATATTTTCTGGTTTTAAAATAATCTCTGTAAATAAAGATTCAAAGTGTTCGGTAAAAGAAATCGAGAAAATCTCCATTAAAAGGAAATCGAAGAATACACCTTCATACTCCACCACCACTATCTCAGATCTGCCTTTAATCTGAAACATGTGATATGTTCCTCCTAATGGGTGATATGAAGATGCTTCTGGGGTTGATAAAAGAAGAGAGTAGTGGTAGTTTAGTTAAAGAAGGAAGCAGATCTGAAGATTCTTTAGATCTGCATTTTGAGAGAAGGAGATCAGAGAAGAAGAAGATTAAGATCGGAGACTAAGTAGAATCAACGTCGGATTCCGGCAACCACCCGTGTAATCAACTTCTCCTCATTCTTCTTCGATATACAACTTATTGACACCTCCGATCTAAAATCCTAAGAGATCGTTGGCATCTGTGACAAAACCTTAGCTGTTGTCGATGGCAGCTGCGAAGCTTGATTTGTCAAAACCCTAGCCGACGTCGTTCTGGAGATGGTGATGGATGCAGGGACGGTTGGCGGCGGCGCTCTGAGACGGTGGCTTTGTAATCGATGTGGCGACATACAGGTGAAAACAATCGTGATATTCGGGAATGTGGTTGAATGTAAAACGATGGTTTCCCCGGAGATGATGATGGAAGTAGAGAGAGGGTTCGCCGGAGAGCCACCGATGGTGGCTTAAGGAGGAATGGTTTTAGGGTTTTTGAAAATTTTAAAGAATAAATACAGGAAAGGGAAGGTGGGGGTAGGTGGGGAGGTGGGGTTGGGTATGAAGTTTTTTTTTTAATTAATAATATTAATAATAACATAAATTAATTGGAAAAGAAATACATAAAGGACATTATGGTCATTTCATATATGGCGTGGACTAAAATCGCAACAAAATTGCATATCGGGGACGAAGCGTGCTCGTTTTAAACAAACGAGGGATGATCCGAGTTAAATTTTAAAAATAAAGACTAAACGTGCATTTTGACACCTGCACGAGGGACGATTCATGTAATTTACTCGCGAAAATTTTATAGAGAGTCTTTTTCGTAACAGACTTTATAAAAAGATTAGGGGAATAGTAATTAATAATTACAGATGCTAAATATGTAATGATATTCATTGCAAATGCTCAGCTAAGGATTAGACTTTGAGTTAGTTGTTATCCTTTTTTTTCAAGCCTTTCATACTTTCTAATAGTTTTGACTTTTGATTCAAACTTGGTGTGGACTTTATTATAAACAAACTCTAAGGGGTGTTTGGCTTAGCTTTTTAAGGGCCAAAAGTTTTTTTGGAAAAGTTGCAAAAAGTCAGGTTTTTCTGACTTTTCTAAAAAGTTGATTTTCCTTCTATCAAAAATCCAAAAGTAGGTTTTAAAATTGTTTTGCCAAACATCTTTTGGCTTCTATCTTTTTCTAAAAGATCTTTTGGCTTCTCAAAAGCTAAGCCAAACACCCCCTAAATCTATCGATTTCGATTTATTTATTTGCAACCATAGAATTGGATCATAACATACTTTATAATACGGATATTCAATGAAAATAATTAATTGAGATCGAATATTCAAATACAATGTAATAATAAAAAAAAGAACATGAAATTGAATTACATCATTGTTCTGCCAACTACGAATCGGGTATAGCCCGTTCTCGTCTACTGGCTTATTCGCACATCTCAATAGCGATCCGCCACGATAAACAAACCTTCTGCAAAATCATGTTTTCCTAATTCTTATTTATCTTGTCCAAAACTGTATTCCCAACCACTTAAACCGTGTAATGTTGTTGAATTGTCTCGATATCAAGTCCCTTCAGCTTCACAACCGATTCAACATGTCCCTTCAATGTATGAAGCTCCCTCAACCTGTCATTGTCGATATAGATACATCAGATACTTTTTAAACATCATTTATCGAATACTACGAAAAAAGAAACTGTGTATTTTATCTTATCTTACCTAGCCACCTCAGCTCGCCTCTTTGCTTGTTCTGCAAGCTCCGACAACTCCCTATAGTCGCTCTTGCCTTTTAGAACCTCGGTGGCGTCGGGTGCTTGGAGACCGTGCATTGTGCGTTGATCTGTGGCCCATTGTGCTTCCCTTTCGCCACGTCCATAATCCTTCTTGGAGGTGAAAGCAGTCTTGTTTTGGATCATATTGTTCCATGCCTTGCCGCTCAACGCAAATCGAATGATAAATTTCAAAATATCCAAAGGAAAGTAGGTGACGATGCTATATAACCAAATCACACCACCCCATCCCCATCCGACTCCACTCACTCTTGCGAAATCCCACTTAGCGTAAACCGCGATGAGTGTAGCAATCTACATTGATTTTAATTAAATGAAATTAATTAGATCGAGTTTTTAAAAATTATTTAAAATCTCAAGTTAACTCTCACCATTTGAGCTATGAAAAAGGCAATGAGTAGTAAAAACCCGGGACGTTCAACGAAAGACCAGCTCCTTGATCTGGTGACGAAGATGAGTGCTTGGCTGATGATACTAACTTGAAGGTAAAGCGCTGACATAAGCTCGAATTCGTTATCTTTGATCGGATGAACACCAAATTTCTCCTGAAACACCACGTTAGTTAATTAGAATTGAACAATGACGATGTAAATAGTTAGGGTTTGGTTGGTGTAACTTACAGTGAAGAAGTCGGATTCCTTTGCTAGCCAGAAGAAAATTACAGTCATGACAGCCATGTAGGTTCCGAGAACAACTCCGGTGGCGAAGATTTCTTTCAATTTCCATGAATCCGGCAATGGGGAAGGTTTCACTTTGTCCTTGGAAATAGTCATGATGGTTCCGTCGTTGAGGATGGCGATGATAAGAACCATGAAAGGTGAGAAATCAAAACGCCAGATAAGAGCGATGAGCATGAAACCTAGAACGATACGGATGGTGATGGAGACTGCGTAGATTGTGTAGTTTTTCATTCTCTGGAAGATGGCTCGACTGGTCAACACCGCGCTCACAATCACACTCAGCCCTGGCTCGGTCAAAACGATGTCGGATGCACCACGAGCGGCGTCGGTTGCGTCAGCCACTGCGATACCGATGTCGGCACGTTTTAGGGCAGGTGCATCGTTCACACCGTCTCCGGTCATCCCGACGATGTGTTCCCTCTCTTGTAGCTTCTTCACAATCTCGTACTTATGTTCAGGGAAGACTCCGGCAAACCCGTCGGCCTTCTCGATTAGCTCTTCGACTGCGATAGTAGCCATGGAAGCATCTTTGTGTTGGCCGAGGAGGGAGGAAGAGGGGTACATGTTGGTTCCCATTCCAAGTCTTCGCCCGGTTTCCTTTCCGATGGCTAACTGATCGCCGGTGATCATCTTTACATTGACACCAAGGTGGAGGGCACGGCGGATGGTTTCAGCACTGTCGTGCCTTGGTGGGTCAAATAGCGGCAATAGACCGACAAACACCCATGGTCCGCCGGGGCTCTCTTTCGTTTTCTCCGGTACGGTCTATAAAAAAACAAAATCCAGATCGTTAATTTATGAGTATTTCAAAGAAAAATAGAAAGAAACTCACCTGTTGGGAAACGGCAAGAGAACGAAGACCACGTTCGGCGAATTTATCGATGATGTTGAAGACTTTTTTGCTTTCATCGCCTTTTAGGTTGCAGAGCTCGACAATCTGCTCAGGTGCACCTTTGCTGGCTCTGTGCCAGTTTCCGTTTTGATCGATGTATGTGATTGCTGTTCGTTTATCAACTGGATTGAATGGAAGGAAATGAATCTCAGTGATCCCTGCACGTGCTTCCTTAGCATCTCCAAGCATGTTCACAATACAAGCATCGATTGCATCTTGATTCTCGACTCTTGAAGCTCTTGCACCCATTAGAATCACTGTATCCTTGTCACAATCCTTTGCGAAGACCTCAATTAGGGTTTTGTCGACTGTGAGTTTATTCAAAGTGAGAGTTCCGGTTTTGTCACTGCAGAGAACATCCATCCCTGCCAGTTCTTCAATGGCAGTCATTCTCTTGGTGATAGCGCCTTGCTCCGACAACTTGTGGGATCCGATGGCCATGGTGACTGACAAAACTGTTGGCATCGCAATTGGGATTCCTCCGATGAGAAGGACCAACAAGTTGTCGATTCCATTTCTGTAAGTTCGTTTCTGGATTGGGTACATCACCACTATTTCGATTACGAGACCAATTGCAATTGTGCAGATGCAGAAGTTACCAATGGCGGTCAAAACCTAATAATCAATACCAAGAATGTGTTAAAAGAAAGGTATGGTGAATTGGTGATTGAGTCAAACTTAGGGATAAGAAGTTTTACCTTTTGGAAATGGCCGACTTGATTTGTGCTATCGACTAAGTGAGCCGCCTTTCCGAAGAAGGTGTGAACTCCGGTGGCAATAACAACAGCTTCAATCTCACCCTGTTTGCAGGTTGAACCGGAGTAGACGCTATCACCTGGATGCTTGGTGACTGGTAATGATTCACCAGTCAATGCAGATTGATCGATTTTTAAAGGATCTCCTTCAAGGAGACGAGCATCGGCTGGGATGATGTCACCAAGCTTCACGCTAATGATGTCACCAGGTACAAGAATGGCGGCTTCTTCTTCATCCCATTTTCCATTCCTTATCACCTTCGCCTTGGGAGCAAGACCTGCCATTAGAGCTGCTGCAGCGTTGCCTGCATTGTTTTCCTCGATGAAACTGATTGTGGAGTTGATGATAAGCAATGTGGTAATTCCAACGAAATCTTGCCAATCTGGTGGTTTTCCCCCTCCGTTGGCCAAGACAATAGCCATGATAGCTGCAGCCTCCATGACCCATGACAAAGGATTCCACATGAACCCTAAGAACTTGAGGAATTTGCTTTCCTGTTTCAATTAATATCGTGATAAAAAAAAATGATCAGTTCAATGAGTAATGATAAAATAGTATTGGAAATTGTAGCGATTTATTTACCTTCTTCTCTTCAAGCTTGTTCGGGCCAAAGATTTGAAGCCTCTTATTCCCTTCTTCACTCGATAATCCCTCTCTGCTGCATTTCAGTGTTTCGAAAACCTCTTCAATGGGAACAGTCTCCTGCAGAAATCAACGACATTGTAAATCATCAGATCAATCAATCGTCATGCAAAACGTAACCAAGTAAAATAAAAAAAAAACTACGATTATCCTGAATCGTCGATTCAAATTCGAAAATCGTAATAGAATCGAATCGCGACCAATTGAACATCTAGGGTTCGGATATCGTTCGTAATGTAAGGATTAGAGAAGAGGGAGATCATACAAGATCGACGTTCTCCTTCTTGAGATCCTCCCAACTCATTGTCTGACCCCCTGCCATTGTTGATTGCCGTAAGCTGTGTGTGCCAGTGATCGATGTTTGTTAGATGTGTAAGCGCATGAGCAATGGAATTGGAATGTGAATGTGAAGTGCAAGGAGGGAAGGGAGGGACTATAAGAACGAAGGCCGGAGAGAGAAAGTGTGAAGAAGAAAGAATGAGAGTGAAACTCGGGAAGGAAGTTGGAGCTTTTTATGCGGCCATATATGGTACGTACATTTGTTTTTGTATGAGGAAACTCTGTTTTTTAGCTCAATCGTTTACCATTGATTTGTAAACTATGCATAAAAACATGTACTCTGTCCAACGTTGGATATATTCAACTTATTGCACGTGATGTATGACACGTGCTCTAAACATAAATTATACACTTTCCTTCTAAACATTCCCTTCGATTTGGGAAGAATAGTCAGAATCCAAATATAATTTCCAATTTAAAAACCAATTTGATACATAACTCTCAAATAACAATGGTATAATTGTAGAACAGTCGATTTTACTTTATTTTTCATGAACATTAATTTAAATGAGTTTATCATTTGTTTATTGTTTATTCACAATTGCTATTTTATACATTTTTTAGTTTATCGTATGTCAGCTACTTTATATCGTCGTAGTATATTTGTTTATTGAGAATTGCTATATTATACATTTTTTAGTTTATCATATGTTAGCTAATTTATATCGTTTGTCTAATATTTATCATAAAAATCAAAATTTGGTCTAAACGAAAATAATGAAATGAAGAAAATTACTTAAATTGTCATTTTTTTTGCACTTCATTCTTATTATACGAGTTTGTTGTGTTTATTGCATCCCGCAGACATAAGAAGATTATATTGTCTTTATATATATATATATATATATATATATATATATATATATATATATATATATATATATATATATATATATACTAGCCGTTTACCCGCGCTAAGCGCCGGGCGGCAAAAAGTTTCTTTCGGAAGATAGTTATAATGTGATGATTAGTTTTCTTTAGACGTGAGTTATTCATTGCGGCCATTTGGTAGACTATTATGTGTCGAATAGTTCATTTCAACATATAGTTGTTTGTTAGGTGTATAGTCATACAATACGATAAAAGTTGAGTCTACATCTCAAATAATTCATCTGATAGTTCATACTTGATTTTACAATATATAAATAACAACAATCTGCAACCATATAGTTTTGTATATTTATAACATATCCAATATATAAGCTACACCAATCTGCAATCATGTTGCTTCATCTGCTAGCCCTACATTAAACATCAAATAAGCATCTAAGATAAATATTTGAAGAAATTGTATAATAATAAGTTGTTGATTGTACCTTGTTAATCACATAACACTTCTTTGTACACAACGTTTGATGTGTAGATTCCATCATTATCAAACGTTTTTTTCCGGCTTTACTAATACCTTGGTATTGACACGTGATATTCCTCTGGACAACGCCACATAAAGCTGGCCATGTGAGAAAACCGATTCTGGTAGATAAACACCTACATTTGGAATTGTTTGTCCTTGAGCTTTATTGATTGTCATAGAGAAACTAAGCTGAATTGGAAATTGCTTTCTCTTAAGTTTGAATGGGAACATCTCATCGTCAGACGGACATAGAGGAATTCTTGGTAAAAACACTCTTTTTCCAGCATGTTGGCCAACAGCTATCTCTGCATCAATGACATTTTGTTGGAAAGCTCGACATATCAATCTGGTGTCATTACATAACCCATTTGAAGGATCGATATTTCACAATAGTATTACAGGGCACCCAGTTTTTAACCGAAGATAATGAGGGGGTACACCACTAAAATTTAGCGAGTTCAAATACTCCATCGGATATAAGTTGTTTTTGTCATCTTCCGCTTCATCAAAACTATAGTAAACTTTTTGCTCACCAGAAAATCGTTCGATCAACTTATTATTAATCTCATCAACACTTTCATTTTTAGTTGACAATATCGCCCTCGAAATGATAAATTTTGAATCGGCGCCGTTGGATTGCAAAGAAGGAAATATTGCATCAATCAGAGCGTCCACTGATTTAGTTTTATCAGTGTATCGAATGGACATGTTATCAGGTATACGAATATAGGACTCGTCCAATGTTTCCTCATTTCCATCACCGACTCGTAATAAAAAATCAGAAAACCACGGGTCATTTACCGCTCTCATGTTGATATTTAATCGAAGCCTTTTAACTGAAGCCCATAGAGGTGACATTCGTAAGCTAGAGTCGACAATTTGTGCTCGAGTGCCACGTCTCACGACCGACAACACTTGTCTAAAGTCACCTCCCATAACCATTATCTTTCCACCGAAAGGGAGCTTCTCACCTGTGATGTCTTGCATTGTTCGATCAACTGCTTCTACTGCCTGCCTCTTAGCCATTGCTGCTTCATCCCATATGATTACCTGTGCCTCGCGAAGTATCTGAGCCTTCCCACTTTGTTTAGTGATCTTGCACATCGAGTTATTATCAAGATTGAGGGGAATTCCAAATCGTGAATGAGCTGTTCTCCCTCCTGTCATGTTGTTAGCAGCAACACCTGACGTGGCAGTTGCAAGTGCAATAAGACCACATGCACGAATATTGGCCAACAAAGCTTTGTACAAAAATGTCTTTCCAGTTCCACCGGGACCATCTATGAAGAAGACACCCGGAATATTTTGATCCACATGCCTCATTATCTCATCATATGCAAACTTCTGGTTTGGATTGAGAGAGTCCCGCGCATGTAAGTCTTCATATTCCACATTTATAGAGTATTCTTCTTGCACCTCACGATAGCCTCTTGATTGTAAATCGATGTGTGCACTGACATTTGGAAGGTCATAATCACTAAGCTTTTTACTCATAGATTCTAGGAAGACTCTAATGTCGATGAGGACCATATTTTGCACTCGCTCGACACATCCATATTGTTTCCTATAATCTTCAGAAAGAGAATCATAGTGGTCGTCCCATAACTTGCGAACATTTCCTGGTTCACAAAAAATCAGCATCGTCGCAAATAACCTTCTAAGTGCGCTGGGAAATTGAAATAACGAAGCCTCTTCAAGACACTGTGATAAATTATCATCCGTCTCTATTAAACCTCTTTCGAGAGCTGCTTTTCGAAATGTAGGGTGTAATACACCATTGGCTGTGTATAAATCTTCAAAGCAGGTAGGCCCGGTGATATGACATAAAAGAAGGCGTAGGTAGTATCTCTCTCCTTCAGCTGGATTAGCATAAACAAGTGGACCCACCATTGATTTATGTGCGCGGGTCCTCCAACAATGGTTGCCCCGATTCCATGTAAAATGTTTTGGAAAATCCTTATACAAATATTCTCTCGCTTTGGAATCTTCTTTATTCTTCTTGAAAAATGCCGTCAACATTGAATCTTTTTCTTTCTCCCTATCAACAATGTCTTCCATTCTGTCACCGTCTTTGAACCTAACCAATTGTTGATTCAGGAGATGTATTTGCAAGGCCATCACACAAGGGTGGATTTTTGAAAGAGGAAAGCTAAAAACTCGCCATAATGCCTCGGGAGGGGACACATAACGTGCGTCTTGATACTTTTTTATCTCATTAATAACAACATTTTCTTGGTCTTTATCAATATGGATAACTTGTTTGTCATGGCCCTTATAAACATATTTGAAGAGGTACTTCACAGACTTTATACTCGAACAAACCTCAACGTTGATATGACAATTAAACATCATTAACAACTTTGGGTTGTATGGAGCCACCCATCTGTTATCCAATGATGTATTTCTTACAGTAACCTCAATTCCATTATTTCTCCTTCGATATAATGGATATGAGTCCTCTCCTTGTGATGTCTTTTCATTGAATTGCCTAGGATATCTGAAACGACATATTTTTGGCACACCCTGCATACACGGACTTTTTCATCGTAAGCTACCACAGGGACCGTGCATCATGTGACTTTTGACAAGATCATGCATTTCAGGAAACCTTATTGGGTCGGGAATTTCCGCACACACAAGTTTGTCATAATCGTATGGATTATTCATCTTATATCTAGGGGTCATTATTAAGAGGAAATGTGCATGTGGCAATCCACGCTTTTGAAACTCTATCACATACACATATGACCCCACCACATCGATTATATGTCTCTGCAATAACTGTACCTTGAGATCCTCTAACTTAGCATGAAAAACTCTTGCAACAAGGTCCGGTCGATCTTGAGCTGACTGTCCAGGCAATAACTCATCATCGATTTCTTTCCATTTTGGGTTGCACGTCATTGTAAGGAATATATCAGGCCTCCCATCATCTTGAACTAAAGCCATGGCATCCAGAAATCTTCGGCGCATGTCACGTGGACCTCCAATGAAACTTGCAGGTAACACAAATCTCTGTCCAACCCTACTTGGTTGAGCCTCACCGGCATTGAAGCAATCAACAACACCCTGGTATAAATCGGCTCTAATTTTGGTTTGGTTCTTTTCAACAAAAACCAAACGTGTAGTCTCAATCTTTATATAGGTATCTACTGCAAACTGCTGGAACAATCTCCCTCCCATCAAAATCACATTATCATTCGACCGTATCTGGAACTTGTAACAATAGTACTCCCGCATACTTACAGTATTTCTGCATTTTTTTGAAGTAGATCCTGCGATATCATAATTTATGTGAAAAATATAAATTTAATATCCAAATATTTAAGGCAATACTTGTTACATGTTTTAAATATGTAAAAGAATGTTAAAGGCGTACCTTCTGAACCTTCATCATTGTCTTCATTGTCACTATTAATTTCATCCATGGCCACCCCATATCTTGGTATTTTAGGATGCCATCCAGACTCACCATTGGGAAAGAATAAAGGATAGCACAAAGGATCATAACAACCAAAGTGAGGTTGAATTTCAGTACTATAGTTAGACCTCTCGTAGACAATAATACTTCTTTTATATGCAGTGATGTTGTCATTTCCTTCAACCCAAATACCAGCAACCTATGCAAAGGTGTAGTTCAATATGGTGATTAATATGATATGTATAATAATAAATATGACACATTTAATTTTAAAATGAATAAAGATAAATGTTAATATTCACACCTCAGATGTGGTCGGCTTATTGTACACCCTTTGGTCAAGCTCCACCGACGCATTCAAAGTCACTTTATAATTATCAAGCGGTCCTAGATCAGAAAGCCGTTTAAATGTTCTAACGTAAGGATTCGAAGCTAGAATACGTGTTAGTTTTTGGATAATTCTTCTATCGACATTCTTCCAGGAGGATCTCTGTGATATTTCAGCTTCACCGTCATAAAAATACAACTATAAATACCTTGATTTTCCATCCCTTGAAATTAACTGATCGATATTATGATAGAGTGTTCCGTGCGCACAAAAAGTGTAAACTCCAGAATTCATATTGGCCAATTCTTTATCCACCTTTACACCCAGTGACGCGAAAGAAAAGTTTGAGTTGTACGCCCTTATATTGTACCTGAAGCTTTCTTCTAGCTGCTCTTGCCTTGTGAAGAGTTGGTGCAATTCTGTGGGAATAGGGGAGTGTGCTAGTTTTGTCTTCCCACTCATGCAACAAAAGGTAGGGAATTCATATTGTATTCGCTTTGCTCCACAATAAACACAAGGGTTTTGAGCCTTTAATATACGATGTTCCATACGGATATTTTCGTAAACAAAATCATACGGATCCTCCTGAAAGGCGTATACTCTTCTTTTTGTCATCATAGTTCGTTCCTTTCTTCGTTGATAATATTCTTTATTATAAGTACTTGTCCTCTGAGCAGCACTTATAACACTCACAGAGGAATCTTCATTGATATTTGTTTCGTTTGTCTCCATTGTAGTGCAACTTGTGAGTGTTGTAGGTTGACTACATCCTTCACCGTTAGCTATCCTTCTCATTTTGTTTTTCTCCTTTTTTCGTGCATAATAGTTTCTATTGTATCTTTTTCAATTTTCTACAATTATATTATTTGGATAAATACTCATATATATTATAAATGCAAATATATACTCATATAAACGACATACCTTTTTCTATATCTATCGGGTTTGGGGAATCATCACAGTTTTCGTTTCCTTTATCTACGTTCCTCATTGAACACTATAATGAAAATGTTAAGAATAAGCACATATTATATCATCAAGAATGTAACATTTTGTAATGTAGACCATGTGATTTAGTAGTCATGTATGTGTGTGTTTCAGAAAGCAACACAACCCTTAATAAATAACCAAATATACTATAAACTTGTAATAAAAAAACACAATAGAAGAAAGTTACGCATAGTTAAAAGAAAATTTTCATAGATATCAAAAAATTATTATTTATCAATTCATAAGTCAACATAAGAAAAATAAACCACACATGAAAAAATTCACCACAATATGTCTAACATTAATGTAGATAAACAATAAAAGCAACGCACTCGTAAAAGTTGTCAAAACTTCAAAAAAACACCACCAAATGTCTCACACAGAATTAAAAATTCTTCTAGGCATATTTATGATGTTAAATGCTACCGGCATCCGCGGTTGGAACTCTACGTTGCTTAGTTTGGTTGATATCAAAATGTTCACTGAAAATAAGATAAAAACTATTAAAATGTGTTGATTTAGTTATTTTAATATCACTACAAGTATTATAATTTTCTAGAAAAAATTTACTTGAATCCAAATGAACCAATTTCACCCGAGAAACAAATATTATATACTTTCTATTTATCGCATAAACAGTCCTCACAATCTGATGGCGTGTTCGGTCGATTATATGTAGTTTCATCTTTATTATACTCCCCCTATTTATAATCAAATATTTCCAAAGTCACTTAATTTTGCTTTAGTGTAATAATAATAATAATAATAACAATAATAATAATAAACACTTACGACTCATCTTGGAGATATAAAGTGAAAGAAGTTAGCGTCAGTAAACCAAAGTAACGGGAATAGTTTTGCTTGCCTCTGATGATTTTTCCAACAATATCTAAGAATAACGATAATTAAAAAGACAAATTGTTATTGTTTTAAAAACTTTAGAATGCTAAAAAATATATATAATTAATTAAATTTACCGATCATCATTTTTCTCTCTGTCCGATCCTCTACTAAACTTTTTATCGAGGGAACCAATGGGAAAACCGGAAACCATGATATGATAGCATTGGCCAAACGATTAAACCGTGTGTTATTGCTGATCTTAATCATCAAATTGTCACGTAATAAACTGTATTCTTGATACCTCGGATACTCACCATAGGTTGGTTCGATTTGGAAATGGTTTAAAGAAAACACACCACCCAATAGATTCCCTCCATAAATAAGGCGCATCATTTGTTGTGGAACAACTACTAAAAATTTCTCTCTAATAGAAAATGTAATATTTTTATAAGGAAAATAATTATGATTAATTATGAAAATGAAAATAAGATATAAATAGTTTTTTAAACATACATTTTGATCAATGAGCATCATGAAGAATTTGTTTGCTCTTGAGTCCCTCCAAATGAAATCAACACGAACGGGTGTCAAAACATACCACAAATGGTAGTTTAGTAGCATTGAAAATGCATCAACGTAAATATGACCATTCATGATTCTACAAAACAAAAGTTAGATGGGATTGATGTAGAATTGATTTATATCATTATTTATATTAAAAACTATATCGATTTGAGATGTCCAAAGTATAATAACATATGTATGAAATATCCAAAGAATAAGATTTATTTGATCTATTTTAAAATAACATATAATGATTGTGGTTATTTGAAATCACATTACATAAGTTTTATCTTGTTACTCAGTTTGATCTTGTTACTCTTCGGTCACAGGTTACTTGTTGTAACATATTTTAGATATTGTTAAAATTCATATATTTTGTTAGATTATGTGTTAAAATGATTCACTTAGTATTTATTATATCACCGTTAAAACTTCTTGATATTATCTATATTATAAAAACTAATTTTAATAGTTTTCTTTGGACTTAAAACTTTCTACACCCACTTATAAACAAAATTAGTTATGGTTGGAACAGTATAATATTGTAACCAATTTATCAAGTTTGAAGTAAAATAGCTTTATATATCCTACAACTTAATACTTAGTAATTCAGATCTTAAGGCAAATAATATTTATTAATAGAAATATAACTTGTCAAATAAAAAAAAAAAGTATAATTGTATCTAAAACCCAATAATAATCACTCCTTTTTGCTAAAACATTTTTTTTAAACATATGAAAAAAAAACCAAACAAAACTATAAAAAGTTATAAACATATTTATTATATAAGAAAAAACTATTTTTTTTTAAATTTAATTAGAAAAAACAAAGTCCTAAAACAATATATCGTATGTCAGCTACTTTATATCGTCGTAGTATATTTGTTTATTGAGAATTGCTATATTATACATTTTTGAGTTTATCATATGTTAGCTAATTTATATCGTTTGTCTAATATTTATCATAAAAATCAAAATTTAGTCTAAACGAAAATAATGAAATGAAGAAAATTACTTAAATTGTCATTTTTTTCCACTCCATTCTTAAAATTACTTAAATTGTCATTTTTTTTGCACTTCATTCTTATTATACGAGTTTGTTGTGTTTATTGCATCCCGCAGACATAAGAAGACTATATTGTCTTATTTATATATATATATATATATATATATATATATATATATATATATATATATATATATATATATATATATATATATATATATATTAAATAATGATTAATATACATAGGTCCAACCATCACCACCACATGTCTTTCCCAACCATCACCTATCACCATCGTAAACTTGCTAACCACCGAAAACCACCACCGGTGACCGCAAGTCACCACCTGGCACTATCGAAAAACTGACTATAAATCCAGAAAAATCCATTCTACAACCCAAACAAATGATGAACTAAGAAAACCAAAGCTAATGCATCAAATCTCAAGAAAACATTAGAATCAAATTCGATGGTGACGGAGAGATGGTGGTCGGTGAAACCATATTTGGTGCCCTTATACCCTTCACTCTCCCATCGACACAACCACATTCAATGTTAGAGATCAAGCACCACCAACCGTCATTGTCATCGTCCACCACCATCATGTCATCTATAAATTAAACACAAAAATAAAAACCAAAAATCATACTCATAAAATCAAGCCTAGAAATCATGTAACCTATGTTCAAACAAACCCAAAAAACACGCCCATAACAAACATATAAATCCCGGATGAATCAAAAACAAAAAATTATTGATGAAATCAAAACCTTAGAAATCATGGATAAAATCATAATCAACCCATTCAAGATTGACTTAAACATAATGAATCTATAAATTGAATCCATAAATGGTCGCTTGCTCGTTACAGAAATCGAATAAAAACGTAAGGACCCAGAAATCATGGTAAAATTTTTCAATTTATAAAAGGAAATGCAAAAACCATTTTCATAAAGTCAAACACCATCAACATAACTGTTTCAGTATACATAATCAAAATCATAGTACCATAATATAACATATCTCAAAATCATGAAGAATATTGGATAGTGTGTACATTCATGCCTTCACTTTTTCCCGATCCTCAGAAGTACTTGAAACATTTAAATTCACAATTGTAACTAAAATTCAGTGGGTTTTTCCAAAATAACACACACAACAATACACATACGATACATGCACATCGTAGTCTACATCATAAGGTTGGTCCGCCTCCAAAGGCTACAACATTAAGTTGACCCACTCCCTTTGGGTCTATAATATTAACTGGACCGCCCGGTTATCTTGGCCTTTAGCACACATCTGGACCTCCCTCAACCCATCTACAACATGTCAACATATAGATAAATAATCAACCAAATATCAAATAGGTAACCACATGTGTAATGACCCAAAAACAATGATATTTTTTTGTTTTGTTTTAAAACCATTAGTTTCATACATCAAATGTCTCAAAGTAAATCACCATACACAATGTCAAAACATCAGAGTACAAATAGCTAAAAGTGCGGAATCATGAAGGGGATGTCGTGCCATCATGTCGGGCTCTTCCTTTTCGTACCAGAAGTACCTGAAACCATAAACATTAATTGTAAGCACAAAGATTAGTGAGTTACCCAAAGTACCACATACCAAACATATAACTATGCCTAGCCCTGGGGTATATTCCAGCTTAAAATACAATCATGGGCCTAGCCTTTGGGTCTTTTTCAACCCATCACATAGTCATGGGCCCAGCCCTGGGGTTTATTTCAACATAATCATACAATAATGGGCCCAACCCTGAGGTTTATTTCAACCCAATCATACAAACATATAAGAGTCACAAAGACAACTAGCATCTTACATACACAACTTAGTGGGCCGACATTGGTGCCTTTGACCTACAAGTATAGTGAGAAGACTTACCTCTCAGAAAATGCTCAACTGCTACAACAATCACTGACAATATACTGTTGCTACACACCACCTATTCAGTCATACCAGATAAATCCTTAACTCTTCTTTCAACTAGGAGTTTGACCAAAAGTCAAATAAGGTCAAAAGTCAATGGTCAAAGTTGACTAGCCATGTTGTGGCCCTCAAATGACAAAACATACGTGTTTTCCCTAGCCGCCATGACGTGGCGACCTAAGCCACGCCGTAGGCACTGGGTTTTCAACAACTTAATGGATTAAGTTGCTTTCTTCGATCCTAAGGGTTCCAAATTCCATATTTGGTCTGAAACAAAGTCTAGAAGCATAAAGTTTCCAATTTACCCGTTAAGACCACCCAAAAGGTCAAATTCTCAAACCAAAATTCAAATAAGCTATATAAGACATTACTTTCTCCATTAAGCACCTAATCCAAAAAATCCATAACTCATTTACTCCATAACAGATTTTAATACCAAATCCAACATAAAAGTTGGTGCTTTATAGACATGCATTTCCAATACATGTCTTGAAGCCATAACGAGCCAGAAATGAAGGTTTTCGCATGGAAATATCATGCATGGATCAAAACCCCACAAGAATTTAGATCCAACCCAACAATTATGTCAAAAGTCCCATAGATTCATAGAGTTGCAAACTTTATGAGATCCTAACACTCTAACTCACATGAAGGTGAAGATTTAGGGACAAAACATAAGATATATCAACCTAACATGATAAAAATCGAGTCTTGGACACTTACAAAGGTCCAGGAGATAGCCAACACAAAGGATGAGGACTAGCTTGCTGAATTTTAGCTCTCTTCTTCTTCTTTCTTCCCTCAAAGGCTTCAAAAAACACCAAAAAGGATCAAAATAAGAGAGGGAGGGATTTAGGGTTTCCCATATCTCAAAGAGGCTAATGGAGGTTAAGGGTGAGCAAACCCTAGCCTCATTATTGCTCTAAATAGTTATTAAAACCCAAAAAATTAGGTTTATCACTTGCCAACCACCACGTCGTGGCCTGTACTGCCATGTCGTGGCGGCTTAAATACGCAGCCTGAACTTGACTCGCCACATCGTGACACCTCCTCACCAGGTCGTGGAAAACCTTAAAATGCCCAAATTTGCAAAATATAAAATACCTCTGGATCCGGGTGTTACAACATGTAATTATTAGCAAATCCAGCTGCCTATAGTCCACTACAACATATCAACATCCTAACATACATATGATCTATAATGTAGTACAAAGTATAGTAAGAAAATCCACCTCACAGATAAAGCAGAATCCCTATATAGCTCGTAACATGCGAATGCAAGCACAACAACCACCTAGAATAGGTATTCAAAAGTAAAATATCAGCTTATAACCTAAACCCTAAAGTTTGACCTAAATTTAAACTTAGTCAAAAGTCAACAGTTGAGTCACCGGGTCGTAGCCAACACCATGGTCACGTCGCAGTGGCTAAATGAGAGAATATTGGTGTTACAACTCATCACCGTGTTGCGGCCTACAACTTGTCACACCGTGGCCAGAGTCCAGAACAATTTAATGGGTTATGTATTTAACCCTTAAGCTCTAGAGCTCAAAATCTCATATTTGATTCTTCTAAAGGTCCTAATGGATAAAGCTTCCAACTTTATCCAGTAGGTCATCTCAATAAGTCAAATTCCAAAACCCTATGTTTAAAGATGATTATGCCAATAACATGGACTTAAGGCTAGCACATGCAACACCCTTTTATTCAACCAAACAAGTCCAAAAGCTAAAAGTGCACTCAATGTTCTGGAGATCACTAGAATCCCAAGAACATAGATTTTTTGAGATAAAAAGCTCATAAAGGTACCCAAAACTAGATCTAATGAAATGATAATCAATGTGTGAGCTTTATACCTCAAATGGGCCGAAAATTTGATGCAAACTATGGATCTAAGTTGCACCTTTACTTCCTTGCTCCAAGAGGAAGCTTCTTCTACTCTAAGCTTCACAAAAACAAGTGAATTAAACTCAAAACCAACCAAGGAGGCTAGGGATTAGGAAGGTTTCATTCTCAGAAGGTGGGAACTGCCAATTGAGGAAAACTTAGAAATTACAACTTTTAAATAAGGCTTAAACCCCAGGGTCTATGATTTTGAACCCTAACTGCTACCGCATCGTGGCCAATACGTCACCACGTCGTGGTTAACAAAAATGTGTGTCCAATTTAATGATGTGGCCGCACCGTGCTCATCCTCCACCACTACGTCGGGGAAGCGAAAACTCCTAAAAGTTTCAAACTTAAAATAATTACCCCAAAAGTGTTGAAAGAAAAACTTGATAAACATTAGTGACGAGATAATAAGTTAATCTCAATGGATCTTGTTAGTTGAACAATAAAAGTTAGATAAATTAGATTGTGGAAATGTAAGGAAAGTAAATAGCAATAAGTTTATATCGATAAGCATTTAAACAAGTAGACACTTAGTTGAATCATAACAACGTTTGCATGCAAACACAAGTTAACATATGATGAACAACATAAGTGAAGAGGGACTCGGTTTAAGTATCAGTTAAGATGACTTGAGATATTAAGATGAAAGATCTTATATTGATAAGCTCTAAAGTGGTGAGAATACATGAAGTAGGAAGCTCTATTTATAGAGAACTAAAAGTTACATGAAACAATAAAATAACATAAAGCAACTGACTTTGGTGACCCTGAATGGTCACCGGACAATACTACGATTACAAGTAAAGTCAGTAAAAGTAACTTATAACAATCTTCATGTTGAGTTCATCTGCGGGTCTTCTACATCTCTTCGGGTTCACAAGATGACAAAAGTAGTGTCCAGGTAAGTCTTCTTCGGTTCACAAGGCTTAGAGGTCTTCGAATCTATCTTAGTTGAAGAGGGTCATTTTCTTGTTTCAACAATTTCCCCCAAAGTGACCTCTCAGCTAAGTTCTTAATTGATTCATGCAAATAAAGTCTGCTTGAGATCTGACATATTCACATCCTCTTCGGATCAGAGTGTATTGAAAGAATTCACTCTTCATGAATTTCCAAACTTTGTAAATTTTTACCCCTTCTGGTGTGTCGTTGGACCATATGTCTTGGAATTTTCCACCATGTTTAGCATGGAAAAGGTTTAGACGATCAAATTCCATGGGGAGCCTTCTGTATTCGGGTATGGTGAGTTTAAAGGATTGGAATATTTGGCAATATTTGGAGGTTGGAGAAATTGGAACATCCCAGTAGCCATCAGAAGGCGGTTCAGCATACGTAAGAATTGGAATGTAGTCAGAGTCTAGGAGTCTGTGGGTAGGGTTTAACCATGAGTTGATTAGGGTTTCATCGAAGGTTGTATAAAACCCTTGTGCTCTCCAGATTTCGTCTGTGAATTTCGAAACCCTCCAGTCTTGTTTCTTTTGAGTTGTTGCGGGGGAGTCATCAGTGTGATATGATGACATTTCTTCTTCCATATTCTGCAAGTGGGGAGGAGTTTGTTTTCGAGGAGATGACCGAGGAGTTGGGTGTGGAGGTGAAACCTGAGGAGTTAGTTGCCGAGAAGAGCCCTGAGGAGTTGGATCTTTGAAGAGCTCTGAGGAGGATGGATCTTCATTATCTTGATCACTTCCCCCTTTTGAGGAAGCAGGATCCATCTGCTCCTCAAACCAATTCTTCAAATCATCGAGTTTCTAGAAGGTTGTGGTGAACCGAGTTTCCATTTGGGAACACACACCTTTGTTGGAAGGGATCTCTGGGTCAGAAAGTGTTTGATAAATTTCTTTTATGATACAGAGAATTTCGTCAACACTTGCTTTGGAAGATAAGGAGAGCCTTTACCCTTTGATTGTTTCTTGTAGAGCTGAAAACCCTGATTCATAAGCAGTGTGAGTTTCGTCAACGAGCCTCTTAGATTTGCATTCTTAAGTCTGCAGGGTTTGTTAAAGTTCAGTCTTGAGCTCTTTCACCTCTTCTATGAGATCCATGGCCTTGGAGATAAATTCTTTGTGATCCTTGGTAAGCTGATTATCCTATTGTCTAATTCCCATCTCTATATGAAGAATTGTTATTTCTGCAGTAAGTGTTTCTCTGGTTTCCAAGACTTCAACTCGATCAATTAGAGTTTGTGGAATGGGGACATCAGTGTTCAACGGGGTTTTGGAAGTGACTGCAGCCAATATCTGATCAAATTTGGATTGAAGGTTGAGGAATTCCTTTCGAGATACAACTAACTTCTTCTTCTTTCGCTGTTTCGGCTTAGAAGTGGAGTGTAGTGAACCACTGGTCTCTTCATCATCTAGAAACATGATGAAGTCATCTGAAGGGAGAGGCTGTTGGACTTCATCAACGTTGTTTTCATCCAAGCCAAAGGTTAGAGCAGAGTTGGTCTCTATGGTAGTTTCGTCGTCATTTAAGTCTTGAACTTCGTTTTTTGGAGGAGGCATGGAAGGACCAACAACATTTTCCATCTCTTGAACCTTTTGTATGGCGTTTTCCATATCTTACATCTATTTTTGAACTGAAAGGATATCATGCACCATTTTCGCGTTGTTGATCATAGTGGCCCAATAGTTGGCCACTTGCAGAAGGGAGCCTTCTTTCTTTTGTTGTTGTTGCACTTGTTGAGCTTTCCTAGCCTGAAGAGCCGTTTTGAAGGCTTTAAATTTCCTCAGGCCAAATTCTATTATTGGGCGGTAATGAGACCATGAGTCATCAGATGCATATCTGTCAAATCCTTATATCACCGGGGTGTCCCTCGGGTTCATGGATCCTTGCACGTTTATGCTCACCATGCCTAGACCGCTTGTGTGTAATGTTGGCGGAACATGATTTCCATAGCTTCATCGGTCTCCTTGGTCTAAAACCAAGTTTGGCATCGGCTCTGTTCTGGCTAGGGTCTCTAAAAAGGGCCCCGTAGTGTAACTTGTGTTTGTTCTATTTGTGTGACACGAATATGAATGGAGTTCAGCTCCTCAGTAGAGAGAAAATGCAGATGTGAAGCCATGGAGACCTTAGGGCGATAAACGACATTTGGATCCACTTGGAATCCAGACTGGTTTTTTTCTCGATGTTGAGATGAAACTGATACACTAACTGTATTAGAGTGGTTAGATTGGGTAACTGCAGGTGAGTCATTGGGGACTCGAACGGCTGTAGAAGTCTTTTGAGAGACTCCAACATTGGCCTCGGTTCACTTTTGGCCTTGACCAGGGTAAGTTTTAACTTTTTCCTCCTAAATACATCAACGGACTCCGAAGGCTCATTTAAACTGTCATCGATGACATTTATAGGAGGGTCATGAGCCTTGGATGGAAAGTGATGAACCTGAGGAGCAGGCTTTGCGGTTTTGATGTTTGTTTTCTTTGAAGCACCTGCACCCTTGATGATAAATTTTTTGGATGTTTTCTTGATGGCCAGGGATTTGAATCTTTTTGGGTTTGGGCTGTGGGTCTTGGACTTTGGTAGGCTGAAGGAGCCTTGGTGGGGAAGAGTGATATGGGGAAATATCACTTGTAGCCAAAATGTGGTCAGCTGCCTTAATGTTGGTAAGTCTAATTGATTTAAGAATATACTGTTGGAATAGTGTCTAAGGCTGCAACTATATTAGGCAAGTATTTGACCCGGTTGTGCATGATCCTTTTGGGTTGCCTTCACCATAGCAACTTGACAGGATGATTTATTATGAGAGAAGGAATATTATTAATATATTATGAGAATAATATAAGGAATAATAATATTATTATTTGATTAATATAAGTCAAAAATTAATTGGGAATTAATTTGGTGACTTAAAGAGATTAATTGAATAAAGGGGCATAAACTGTCAATTGTGTGATAGTATACTTTGGGCTATAAATCCCTTATGGATAAAGGGTGGCCGGTTTTAAGGACTTTGGATAGGCCTTAAAATCGTCCAAGGCTTATCATGGAAGGGATTAGGATTGCTTAGGGCTTAAGTTTTCCAATTAAGGTTTAAGGGTGAAACCCTAGGAGCCTTACAAGTATAAATAGACCCCAAGGGTCAAGGGAAATCAGCACTTGTGCTTAGAGAAGAAACCCTGGCCGATTTGATCCCCTCTCCTCTCTCCTAAATCATCCTCTTGCTAGTTGGTGTTTGTAAGCCATTAGAGGAGTGACAATTGTGACTCTAAAGCTCCAAGAACAAGAAGATCAAGCAAGTGATTCAAGGTAAACTTCTAATTCTGATTTCATAATGTTATTATAGTCAATTAGCCATTAGAAGTCTTGGATTAAATGCATGTCTAATTAGAGAAACCTAGATCCAAGCATTAGGGTTGCATGTGCACATAGGAATGTTCATATGGCTAAAACCCATCAGTGGTATCAGAGCCTAGATTGGTTTCTATTGAATTGATGCATTGTGTGCTTGTTTGATGCTTGTTAAATTCGAATTTTATGTTTCTGTCTGATGGACTCGGCGAGTAGGCTCGACTCGGCGAGTCCATTGGGGTACTCGGCGAGTCCAAGCGTCAGAATGAGGAAACTTCGGGATTTCTTGCTGTTTATCTTTGAGATACTTGCCTTAATCATATTAGATCAATATAAATCCGATTTTATGATATATATGAGTATATTCTTGATCTAATTGAAGATATTTATCAATTAATAAAATATTTATTTCCTTATGTGATAATTGATTAATTATTTTAATTAAATTGGTAAATTGTTTTGCAAGAAATCATTAAATAAATTAAATATGGATAATTATGTGATTAATTGTTAATTTAGATTATTTGTTATTTGATCCTCTATGTTTTGAAAAGATTTAAAACTTGCTCTCAAGTTTTGAAATTTATGTTTTGTGATTAAAAGTTTAATTTAGACAATTTAAATTTCAAACCCTAGAATCTTACAAGTTTAAAATTCAACCCTATACTAATATAATATTACAAGATTAATATATATATATATATATATATATATATATATATATATATATATATATATATATGTATGATTAAAAATGCTAGTCTTACCGTTAGTAGGCCTCATTCACGAAGTCGGTCTATAAGGTGGGTATAAGGTTGCTACCTATAAAATGACGCTTAATGGGTGTACACTCACACCCACCGCTTGCTAGATCGGTGGGGGGTCGTTAGCCGAACGAGTAGGATAGGGCAACCTCATCTCTTCATTAAAATTATAATATGAAATACAAAGTAACTACATGTTTTTTTCCCAATCTTAGTTACTTTAGGAAAAGTGAATTGATGCAATCCCATGAAATTACACTTTGCACCCTTACTAAGAAGTTAGTGGAGCATGTGTGGTTTACCGGCACACTAATTGGTTCTAAGCAAAGGTGGCAAAGGGTGATTCATTGTTTATCATAGTTCGATGGAGCGTGTGTGGTTTACCGGCACATCGAATAGGTGATCGTTACAATGAAGGCACCATGTAAATTTGCATGGTAATTCACACCCACTTTGTGATCCTCGGTATCCCAGTGACAAACGAGAAGGGCATATCGAGATTTAAACATGCCATTGAAAAGTTTCAATGAATCTCATCCAAACCTTGGAATTCTCAATACATTTAGAACTTAAAGTTATGTTTTCATGATGGAGAATTAGTGAATCGTCATTCACTTACCTTCAAATTGTTTGCATGTTAGATTACGGTATCCCGTTTCTAATATGTAAATATTGTTGTTGGATCCTAGACCTAATTTTTCTTATTGGGTGATAATTAGGGATTCATATTCTAATCTATCTTTATCCTTTCTATTTGTAGATGTCGAACGCAAACAACGCTGCTGCTAGTTCATTCACATTGATGAGCCTTTGTCAAAATGTGACTTTCGATGGGACGAACTTTAGCGAATGGATAAGATACATTCGCACAATTGCTCGCTATGAGGACAAGGAGTATGTCCTAGAAGAGAAGCTCGAGAAAATCAACCCATAAATCGCTACTCCGGCTGAAATGACTGCTTTTGAAACTCATGAACATGATGCAACGAAGGTACATTGCAGCCACTATGAATGCCGAATTCCAAAAGTCCTAGGAGGACATGTATCCGTACGAAATGCACCAAGACTTGTTGGAGAGATACCACCATAACGTGTGGCAAGAGCGTTACGAGATTTTCACTAACATGATTTCTGCCAAAATGGGTCATGGAGAATCTCTTACCGTGCACCTGCAAAAGATGCAAAGGTATGTCGACCGTCTTCGCAAGTTGAATGTTGACTTTGGGGAAGACTTGGCGATCGACATGGTGCTTCACTCTTTACCTCCGTGTTACAATCAATTTAGGATGACCTACCACATGAACAAAGAAGAAGTCACCCTAAGCAAGCTCCAAGGTCTCCTTAGGGTTGCTGAAAACAACCTCAAGGACAAGTCTGTTGCACCCGCTCCCAATCCACCCGTTGCTCCTGTTTTGGCCATAGGGCAAGGAAGAGGCAAGAAGAGGAAGGCTCCGTCTAAGAGCCACCGCAAGGGAAATTCCTGAGATGGTTCCTCTTCTAGTGGGACCAAAGTTGATCCTGCTAAACCCTGTCCTAACCCTAAGGAGGTAGAGTGCCATCATTGCCATAAAATAGGGCATTGGAAGAGAAGCTGCCCAGACTACCTGCAAGCCATAAGGGAAGGAAAGATCAAGCCGTCTTTCGCAGGTATATACACAATTAAATCTAACGATTCATCTCTTGCTATTTCTTGGGTCCTTGATACCGGTTGTGGTTACCACATTTGTTCTGAATTGCAGGGACTAAGAAGAAATATGGATGTGGAGCATGGAAGAATAAATCTAATCATGGGGAATAGAAGATCGTCGCCTGTGACCAAGATTGCAGTGTATTCTTTAGTGCTTAGGAATGGTTTATCCTTAGATTTGAACAATTGTTGCTATTCGCCAGAAATGGTGTAACGCCTGTGTTTCCAGGCTTGTTATTTTTAGCAATGTAATAGTCTAGGTTAACCTTTGTAACCCATTTTGAAATAATAAGATTGTATTATTTGAGTATTATGTGTTTTGTGCTTAATTGCTTAATTATGTGGTTTGATTAATTAAGAATAAAAATAAGCGTCAAAATTTAAGTGTAAAATAAACTTGATATCTTCGGATAATGTTGTAGTGGTTGAAACGAGGTTTCCAAATATGTATAGAACGCCCAAATCTGACATCGTATGAGGAAGTTATGATTTATCGAAGTTTCGGCTTAGCGGTATGCAGCCTAAAATACTCGATTTGAGATCGAGCGGTTTTTAGCCGAAGCAATCTAAACGAGGATCGAAGGTCTCGTTGTTGGTATCGAAGCGATAAAAAGTTAGGCGAGAACGGACGTCAAACGAAGAAGTTATGAATTTATAACGAAGTTTTTCTGTCCCGGCCTATTAAAAATAAATAATAAAATTAAAGTCAAAATTAGCCGATGGAGTCTAAATGAAAGTTGTAGAGCGTAGTCTCACCTTCGTGTGGATATAAAGAACGTCGAAAACGGAGTTCGTATGAAGAAGATATGAATTTCCGAAGTTTATTAAATAATTTGTATTTAAATCTAATCTTTAATTCGGATGATTATCCGAAGGAGTCACCGATTTGATCCGAGTTACGCCCCGCATACTCGTGTACGCCCCGCGTACACCGAGGGATGTCGACATTCGCACTCGAGTCTTCGGATACGTAAGCAGTGACGATTTCGGACCTGTACGCCCCACGTACTCCGAGGCTCCAGCCTCCTATAAATAGGATGCGAGGGCAGTCGAGTTCTTTTGCTATTTTCTCTCTTCTCTCTCCCGTTTTGAATCGATTTGCATGCCAGAAATACCCAGAAGCCCCGGTATTATTCTCGAGCCCCGAGGCAAGTCCCGAGATCCCGAAGATCCCGAGAAGTGCGGTTCCCGAGCCGAAGCTCTGCCCGCGAGAAGTTCGATTTTTGTGAAGATCTTCCAGATCTGCTGAGGATTACTACTTCTGCAAGTCGTAGTGCTGTCTGATCATCTTCTGATCAAGTGAGTGTATACTACCTTTCATAAACACGATAATAGTACAAGTATGGTTTGAGTGTATTAAGTATATTGGTGTTTATATGTGTGAATGTGTATTCACTTTCTTCTATCTTATAGATCTGATTATTTCTCTATGAAATACGTGTTATGTGTGTGTGTGTGTGCCTCATCTGTTATGTGGAATATGTATTGATTAAAGCATGCTATACAGGTTTTTAAACTATGTATAAAAATGTATATTTTTATCTACTAATATGTTGGGTAGAACATGGGTAGATAGTTGGTGTGTAATAAGCAGATGAGAGGCCTCGTTGTTGTTTGATTTAGTCATCTAGCGGAGTTTAGATGACGACCACAAACTTTTCTAGACAGTCTTGTGGAACATTAGCAAGTTCGCCACCTGTAGGTGTTAATGAACTTGGGTGTTCATTCGCTGTACTCCATCCCCCTCATGGTTGCCTTATTTGACTTATATTGCTGAGGAACCCCCGAAGCATATGTTGTCGCCCCGATGAAATATTCTTAGACTAGGTCCCTTGTGTTAGTTATTTTAGGGACATAAAGTGAGAATAACGGGAATGGGTAATTGGGTTATTGTTGGTTGGTGGAATTAAATATAATTATTTATTGTGGGTTGAAAACCCTATATGCTCACCAGGCTCCCAAGCCTGACCCACTCAGTTTTAATTGTATTACAGGAAGTGGCGCGAGGGCATAAGATGGATGAACCATCAAGTTGTTTTGTTTACAAGTCTGTATATGTATATATTTGTTGAATGACTTGTAATGTTATCGTTTATGCTTATTGGTCTGTATCGGAACATGACACCCCGAGTTTTGATTATATAATGAAAATACATTTCTTTTATGAAATGCTTTGGTAAACATTGTTTTATCATGTTTTGTTTTTGGGAACAAATTCCGCAACTCTTTCAAATCAAAAGGATTTACTCTGAAATTATTTTAAAAGCATAAATGAAAATCGGTCTTTTCTGGCCGAGATTTTGGGGATGTCACAAATGGCAAGAAACATCATTTCATTTCATGGTTTGTTTAGACAATGTTTTAGATTTTCTTTTAATAATGAGAATGGTTCTATTCTTGCTTATCTAAATGGTGTCTTATATTTTGAAGCAATACCGTGTAATGGAATTTATGAAACTGTTATGATTATAGATAACTTAGGAAATGATGTTTTATGCATGGATTCTTCCAATGGTATGGATAGAGTGTCCTTGTGGCATTGTTGTCTTGGACATGTCAACAAGAAGCGCATAGCCCAACTCCAAAAGGATGGAGTTTTGGAGTCATTCGACCTTAGGGAAGATGACACATGCGAATCTTGTTTTCTTGGAAAGATGACTAAGTCACCCTTCACTAGTACATGTGAAAGGGGTGAGGGTCTATTGGACCTAATACATACCGATGTATGTGGACCGTTTAGATCAACCACGAAGGATGGGAACCCCTTCTATGTGACTTCTACCGATGACTATAGTTGATATGGGTATATCTACTTAATCAAACAAAAGTCAGAAACGTTTGAAAAGTTCAAAGAGTTCAAAAATGAAGTGGAGAATCAATTGGGCAGGAAAATCAAGATGCTTCAATCCGATCGAGGAGGAGAGTACCTAAGTCTTGAATTCCACGACTATCTCAAGGAGTGTGGAATAGTTTCACAATTGACACCACCTAGGACACCGCAGTTGAATGGTGTGGCAGAAAGGCGTAATCGAACCTTGTTGGACATGGTTCGCTCTATGATAAGTCGTGCTTCACTACCTATCTCTTTTTGGGGGTATGCCTTAGAGACTGTCGCCCATATCCTTAACCGCGTCCCTATTAAGAAGGTTGCCAAAACACCTCACGAGATGTGGACAGGGAAAGCTCCCTCATTAGCACATAACAAGGTTTGGGGTTGCGAGACTTTCGTAAGACGAGATACTCACGACAAGCTCGAACCTCGTAGTGAGCGATGTATTTTCATCGGTTACCCGCATAAATCCTTTGGATATTTCTTCTATAAACCGAAGGACAATGTTGTCTTTGTTGCGAGGAGAGGAGTTTTCCGAGAGCGAGAACTCATAAGAAAAGGAGACAGTGAGAGGCAAATCGAGCTTGAAGAGATTCAAGAGTCGATAGATGAAGGAACCTCTACCGTTGGCACTCAACCCGAGGAGGAAACTCCGGTTGAACCGATTGACAAATCATTACCTCTTAGACGTTCCGAAAGAGTTAGAGTTCAACCCCAGTTTTATGGTTTTCATATTACTACCGAAGGGGACACGTATATTAGTGATGGTACACTAATAAATCTAGATGAACCTAATAGCTATAAGGAAGCCATGGCAGGCCCGGAGTCTGCGAAATGGAAAGACGCAATGGACAGCGAGATCCAGTCCATGTATGACAACCAAGTTTGGAATTTGGTTGATAATGTGCCCGGACGTAAGAACGTTGGATGCAAATGGATCTTCAAGAAGAAGACCGACGTGGATGGAAACGTACACACATATAAGGCGCGATTGGTTGCGAAGGGCTTTACTCAAACTCCCGGAGTTGACTATGATGAGACCTTCTCACCAGTTGTGAAGATAAAGTCTATTAGAGTAATGCTAGCTATTGCCGCTTTTCATGATTATGAGATTTGGCAAATGGATGTCAAAACCGCCTTCCTTAACGGGAAGTTGGCTGAGGATGTTTACATGGCTCAGCCAGAGGGTTTTGTCGATCCGAAGCATCCAAATAGAGTGTGTAAGCTTGAGAAGTCCATTTATGGACTTAAGCAAGCGTCTCGCAGATGGAATCTTTGCTTCGATGAGAAAGTCAAAGAGTTTGGATTTGTACGAAGCGAAGATGAATCATGTGTATATGTCAAAGCCAGTGGGAGTATAGTAAGCTTCCTCGTTCTGTATGTCGATGCCATACTACTCATAGGAAATGACGTCCCGACTCTGCAGGAGGTTAAGTCCTGGCTCAGGAAGTGCTTCGCTATGAAGGACCTCAGAGAGGCTTCCTATATTTTGGGAATAAGGATAGTGAGAGAACGAAGTAAGAGACTAATAGGACTTAGTCAGAACACTTACTTAGACAAGGTACTAAAATGTTTTAGTATGGAAAACTCGAAGAAGGGAGAATTACCGATACAAAGTAATGCCAAATTGAGTAAGACTCAAAGTCCGAGTACCGAAGCTGAAATAGCATAAATGAGCCGAGTACCATACGCTTCCGCAGTTGGCGCAATCATGTATGCTATGACTTGTACTCACCCTGATGTAGCCTTTTCTTTGAGCATGGTTAGCAGATATCAAGGGAACCCTGGCAGAGCCCATTGGATTGCGGTCAAGAATATCCTTAAGTACCTTTGGAGGATGAAGGAATGGTTCTTAGTCCTTGGAGGGAGTGATGACTTGAAGGTGCGAGGGTATAGTGACGCCAGCTTTCAGACCGACAGGGACAACTACCGTTCACAGTCGGGCTGGGTTTTTACCCTGAATGGAGGAGCAGTAACTTGGAAAAGTTCCAAGCAGGAAACTGTAGCTGATTCAACGTGTGAATCAGAGTACATTGCAGCGAGCGAAGCGTCGAAGGAGGCAATATGGTTAAAGAACTTCATCGGTGATCTTGGAGTTGTACCTGCCATAAAGGAGCCCATGGAGATTTTATGTGATAATGAAGAAGCGGTTGCCTTGACCAAGGAACCGAGGGATCATGGTAGATCTCGAAATATCGACAGAAAATATCACTTTATTAGACATCGTGTAGAAGAAGGACAACTTGTGGTGAAGAGGATATCATCGTAAGAAAACCCAGCAGATCCGCTTACGAAGGGACTGAGCAGGGTTAAGCACTTGCAGCATGCTAGGAGTATTGGGCTGAATGATATTATTAGTATAGATTAGATAGTATTAGAAACGTGTAATAGATAAATGTAATTAACATTTGATGATTAAATAAATGAGTATTATTTATGAGTAATGTTACTGTCTTGTGTTAATTTTTTAACTATTGTTTCATTTTTGCATGTTTTGACTTCCAGAATAATTGATTTTATTAAGAATAATCAAATTATTCAAATTGTCCACAATGGTTCATATGTTGGAAGTAGGTATGAATGAAGATTGTCATGAATTGGTGTGTAGACTGTCTAAATGGTATTAGACATAGCAAAAGTTTGTTGCAACGTTCATGAGTGCTTATGAACCAGTTTTGAGCATTGGAACAAACCCGCGCTTGCTGGAATCACCTTATGGAATGTGATAAAAGGGTGATCGCAAGACGATAATATCATATGGTCTTAAAACCAAGATATATGGTTTGTTATTTGTTAATTGGTTGTACATTGATAATGCGAAACCGCATCAGTAACTTGATGGTATAAAACACTTTGTTATGTATAGTTGATTAATGAATAAGTAAATGCATATAAGTCAAAGTTTATCTGTTACTTTTATTCTAAGAAGGTAAAAGCGATATCTCGGCCGCTCGATGATTTGATTTGACTTATGTGCCGGGCCCGGTCAGAACTGAATTAATGTGTTCGATTAAGTTCTATGTCAAATAAATCGGAGATCGAGAAACCAAATGCTAGACAAATTGTTCCATAGAATTTTCAGCATGATATCTAAACAGAGGACTGTAAGATCCCTTATCTGAAGGACAAGATTGATTAGATCAGAGTTTGACAGCGTCTTTGAGAGCTACGATTGCTAATCGGAATATACTTGTATATAGTTACTAGACTTATCCAAGTGGGAGACTGTTGGAATAGTGTCTAAGGCTGCAACTATATTAGGCAAGTATTTGACCCAGTTGTGCATGGTCCTTTTGGGTTGCCTTCACCATAGCAACTTGACAGGATGATTTATTATGAGAGAAGGAATATTATTAATATATTATGAGAATAATATAAGGAATAATAATATTATTATTTGATTAATATAAGTCATAAATTAATTAGGAATTAATTTGGTGACTTAAAGAGATTAATTGAATAAAGGGGCATAAACTGTCAATTGTGTGATAGTTATACTTTGGGCTATAAATCCCTTATGGATAAAGGGTGGCCGGTTTTAAGGACTTTGGATAGGCCTTAAAATCGTCCAAGGCTTATCATGGAAGGGATTAGGATTGCTTAGGGCTTAAGTTATCCAATTAGGGTTTAAGGGTGAAACCCTAGGAGCTTTACAAGTATAAATAGACCCCAAGGGTCAAGGGAAATCGACACTTGTGCTTAGAGAAGAAACCTTTGCCGATTTGATCCCCTCTCCTCTCTCCTAAATCATCCTCTTGCTAGTTGGTGTTTGTAAGCCATTAGAGGAGTGACAATTGTGACTCTAAAGCTCCAAGAACAAGAAGATCAAGCAAGTGATTCAAGGTAAACTTCTAATTATGATTTCATAATGTTATTATAGTCAATTAGCCATTAGAAGTCTTGGATTGAATGCATGTTTAATTAGAGAAACCTAGATCCAAGCAGTAGGGTTGCATGTGCACATAGGAATGTTCATATGGCTAAAACCCATCATATACATAAGAAGACAATGAATAGGACCGAAGATAGATTGGTCCTTAGAAGGATTGTACCTTTTGATGTCTGTTACAGAGAAGAGATTTGTGTCGTTTCCAAGGCTAAGATTTGCACCCTTGTGAAGATCCACCATGCAAAGAGACCAAAACCTTGCAAAAGTAGGTTCTGTCATTCCTTCCTTCGGGGCACCTTTGGATATATACTGAAGAAAGTCTTCCCAGAGGATGTACTCGTAGTTGACTGGGTTACCAGTGAAGATGCTCCAAACGATGTCAAGTAAAGGCTTTCCCATGTTGTCTGCGCCTTCGGTTCTTCCTGACAGACATCGGATTACATACTAACACACATATTGCCAAACCGCAAGCAATTTTCCATTATTGAACTCAACAATCCCCTTGAGCTTGGCTTGGTACCCCATCTGGTACAATGCAGAGTAGACATCGTTGGTGCTTGGTGAGTACAACTCTGTTGAAGGTAAAACCCTCAAATTGATGGCTTCAAGGAACTTTTCCTTGGTCAAGATAACAAGGGAATCGTCAATCAAACGGAGATGGATTTCCTGGGGTTTGTCATTAGGCCTAAAGGCAAAAAATGAACATTTGAAGAGAACAGCTAGAGGAAAAACTTTAGTGAAGGAGTTGAATGCACCAAACAGAGGATGAGTTGGGAGAAACTTGATCATGATCTTGATTGCTTTGTTGTATGAATCGTGATTATAAAAAAATCCGTTGTACTTGCTTGCTACAGTTTTATGAGTGACATCTTTGATTGTTGATCCAGACCCAGTTGGTCTTGTAGATCCAGAAGCCTTTGACTATTTCTTCGACACACCATATTTCACCATTGTTGCAGGAAAAAGTTTTGAAGAACTTGCTTAAAAGGGTTTTTGCAAGAGAGATGAAGAAGAATGAGGGCGTCTGTAAGAGTTCCGAAAGCGTAAAGCTTTCTTGGGGAAGAAAATGGGGGGTTTTATACCTCTGGATGTCAAAAATAATTACTAGCAATTTAATTACAACTTTTAAAGCAAAAACCTTTGGGTTTTTACCATTATTAGCTAAAATTAAATCAAATTAAAACAAATGTTTTTCTAGGAAAATAGGACCATTTAATGTGTTGCAGGCCCATACTGACACATTGTACAATCGTGGGGTGGAAATGGTTTGGTCCGTTGAATAAAGTGGGAAGTTGAACGGATGTGACCCCAACGGTTGGATGATGTGATAGGTTGAGTGAAAAAGATTTTCAAAAAGATTTTATTTATGAAAAATCAATTTATTTATCCTTTATCCAAAAATAGGCCTGATTGAGGAAAGTCTTTTGAAAGGTAATCCAAATTATCATATGCGACAAATTGAATGCCGAAGAATGTTTTAACTGATGGGTTTGGTACATATAATCCTATGTGTGCATGCAACCGTAGATTTGGATCTATGTTTTCACTATTAGATACACAACATTATGAACACATGAATAAAACCCTAATGTGGCCTACTATTTTCGAAATTCACATAGAAGGTTAGATCACATAGCTCTTGTTGTTATATTGCAATAACAACTTAAATCTTCAAACCCTAAGTCTTGAAAGCAAGTACCACAAGTGTAGTACCTCTAATGGCTCACAAACACCACAAGCAATTGGAGAGGCTATAGAGAGGGAAGGGGAGAGGTAGAAATCGGCCTTGGGATCTCTTAGAAGCAAGTGAACGAATTCTTAAGGCCTTAGGGGTCTTTATATAGGGTAGAGATTAGGGTTTCAGTCCTTATCCTTATCTAGTTACTTACCCACCAAGCAATCAAAAGATAAGCCCTGATAACCCTTATCCCTTTGGACCTTTGGACGATTTCAAGGATATCTTATCCCTTGAATTCGTCCATCCTACAACTAGGATAACCATTGCCCTATTTTGCAACTATCACATAATTACAATTTAGTCCCTCTAGTTTAATTAATTACACTTGATCACAAAATTAATTCCTAATTAATTATTGACCAATATTAATTAAACAAATATGATTTCTCCTTTAATATGTTATTCTTATAATATATTAATAAATCATAATAACCCCTCTCTCTCTATTTATTTCTCCAGTCAAGTTACTTTGGAGAAGGCAACCCAAAAGGACCATGCACAACCGGGTCAAGTACTTACCAAATATGGTTACGGGCTTAGACACTAATCCAACAGTCTCCCACTTGGATAAGTCTAGTAACCACAAATGCAACGTACAACTCGATTAGCAATCGTAGCTCTCAAAGACGCTGTCGAACTCTGATTTTATCAATAACCTGTCCTTTAGATAAGGGATCGTACAGTCCTCTGTTTTGATACCGTGTAGACAATCTCATGAAGCATTGTCATACTTATTGTCTAGCAATTAGTTTCTTGATATTAGATAACACATCAATTCAGTCCTGACCGGGCCCGTCACATAAGTCAAATCAAATCATCGAGCGACCATGATATCGCTTTTACCCTCTTAGGATAGAAGTAACAGATAAAATTTGACTTATATGCATTTATTATTTACTAATCAATCATACACAACAATGCGTTTTATGACATCAATTTACTGATGCGGTTTTGCATTATCAATGCACAACCAATTAGTAAACAATAAACCATATATCTTGGTTTTAAGACCATATGGTATTATCGTCTTGCGATCACTTGCGGTACATTCCATAAAGTGATTCCAGCAAGCATGGGTTTATTCCAATGCTCAAAACTTGTTCATAAGCACTCATGAACATTGTAACAAACCTTTGCAATGTCTAATACCATATAGACAATCTACACACCAATTCATGACAATCTTCATTCATACCTACTTCCAACATATGAACGATTGTGGACTGTTTGAATAATTCGATTATTCTTAATAAACTCAATTATTCTGGAAGTCAAAACATGCAAAGTGAAACAATAGTTAAACAATTAACATAAGACAAAACCATTAAATAATACTCCTTTATTTAATCATCAAATGGAAATTACATTTATCTATTACATGTTCTAAACTATCTAATCCAAACTAATATCATCCTTCAGCCCAATGCTCCTAGCGTGCTGCAAGTGCTTAACCCTACTCAGTCCCTTCGTAAGCGGATCTGCTAGGTTATCTTCTGATGATATCCTCTTTACTACGAGGTGTCCTTCTTCTACTCGATGTCTAATAAAATGATACTTTCTGTCGAAATGCCGAGATCTACCATGATCCCTCGGTTCCTTGGTCAAGGCAACCGCTCCTTCATTATCACAGAAAATTTCCATAGGCTCCTTTATGGCAGGTACAACTCCAAGGTCAACAATGAAGTTCTTCAACCATATTTCCTCCTTTGATGCTTCGCTCGCTGCAATGTACTCTGATTCACACGTTGAATCAGCTACAGTTTCCTGTTTGGAACTTTTCCAAGTCACTGCTCCTCCATTTAGGGTAAAGACCCAGCCTGACTACGAACGGTAGTTGTCCCTGTGGGTCTAGAAGATGGCGTCACTATACCCTTGTACCTTTAAGTCATCACTCCCTCCGAGGACTAAAAACCATTCCTTGGTCCTCCGAAGGTACTTAAGGATATTCTTGACTGCAATCCAATGAGCTCTGCCAGGGTTCCCTTGATATCTACTGAACATGCTCAAAGCAAAGGCCACATCAGGGCGAGTACAAGTCATAGCATACATGATCGAGCCAACTGCGGAAGCGTAAGGTACTCGGCTCATCTCTGCTATCTCGGCTTCGGTACTCGGACTTTGAGTCTTACTCAACTTGGCATTACTTTGTATCGGTAGTTCTCCCTTCTTCGAGTTTTCCATACTAAAACGTTTTGGTACCTTATCCAAGTAAGTATTTTGACTAAGTCCTATTAGTCTCTTACTTCATTCTCTCACTATCCTTATTCCCAAAATATAGGAAGCCTCTCCGAGGTCCTTCATAGCGAAGCACTTCCCGAGCCAGGACTTAACCTCATGCAGAGTCAGGATGTCGTTTCCTATGAGTAGTATGTCATCGACATACAAAACGAGGAAGCTAACTATACTCCCAGTGGCTTTGACATATACACATGATTCATCTTCGCTTCGTACAAATCCAAACTCTTTGACTTTCTCATCAAAGCAAAGATTCCATCTGCGAGATGCTTGCTTAAGTCCGTAAATGGACTTCTCAAGCTTACACACTCTATTGGGATGCCTGACATTGACAAAACCCTCTGGCTGAGCTGTGTAAACATCCTCAGCCAACTTCCCATTAAGGAAAGCGGTCTTGACATCCATGTGCCATATCTCATAATCATGAAATGCAACAATGGCTAGCATCACCCTAATAGACTTTATTTTCGCAACTCGTGAGAAGGTCTCATCATAGTCAACTCCGGGAGTTTGAGTAAAGCCCTTCGCCACCAATCACGCCTTATACATGTGTACATTCCCATCTACGTTGGTCTTCTTCTTGAATATCCATTTGCACCCAACCGTCTTACGTCCGGGCACATTGTCAACCAAATTCCAAACTTGGTTGTCATACATGGATTGAATCTCGCTGTCGATTGCCTCTTTCCATTTTGCAGACTCTGCGCCTGCCATGGCTTCCTTATAACTATTAGCTTCATCTATATTTATTAGTGTACCATCACTAATATATGTGTCTCCTTCGGTAGTAATATGAAAACCATAAAACTGGGGTTGAACTCTAACTCTTTCGGAACGTCTAAGAGGTAAGGACTCGTTAATTGGTTCAACCGGAGTTTCCTCCTCGGGTTGAGCGCCCACGGTAGAGGTCCCTTCATCACTCGACTCTTAAATCTCTTCAAGATCGATCTGCCTCCCACTGTCTCCTTGGTTTATGATTTCTCGCTCTTAGAAAACCCCTCTCCTCGCAATGAAGACAACATTTTCACTCGGTCTATAGAAGAGATATCCAAAGGATCTCTGCGGGTAGCCGATGAAAATACATCGCTCACTACGAGGTTCGAGCTTGTCGTGAGTCTCTCGTCTTACGAAAACCTCACAGCCCCAAATCTTGATATGTGCAAACGAGGGAGCTTTTCCTGTCCACATCTCGTGAGGTGTTTTGGCAACCTTCTTTGTAGGGACTCGGTTAAGGATATGGGCGGCAGTCTCTAAGGCATACCCCCCCAGAATGAGATAGGTAGTGAAGCACGACTCATCATAGAACGAACCATGTCTAACAAGGTTCGATTACGCCTTTCTGCCACACCATTCAACTGCGGTGTCCTAGGTGGCGTCAATTGCGAAACTATTCTGCATTCCTTGAGATAGTCGTGGAATTCAAGACTTAGGTACTCTCCTCCTCGATCGGATCGAAGCATCTTGATTTTCCTGCCCAATTGATTCTCCACTTCATGTTTGAACTCTTTGAACTTTTCAAACGTTTCTGACTTGTTCTTGATTAAGTAAATATACCCATATCTACTATAATCATCGGTGAAAGTCACATAGAAGCGGTTCGCATCCTTTGTGGTGGATCTAAAGGGCCTACATACATCGGTATGTATGAGATCCAATAAACCCTCACCCCTCTCACAAGTGCCAGTGAAGGGTGACTTGGTCATCTTTCCAAGTAAACAAGATTCGCACGTGTCATCTTCCCTAAGGTCGAATGTCTCCAACACTCCATCCTTTTGGAGTTGGGCTATGCGCTTCTTGTTGACATGTCCAAGACGACAATGCCACAAACATGCTTTATCCATACTATTGGAAGAATCCATACACAACACATCATTTCCTAGGTTATCTACAACGATAACGGTTTCATAAATTCCATTAAAAGGCATTTCTTCAAAGTATAAAACACCATTTAGATAAACATAAATAGAACCATTCTCATTATTAAACGAATATCTAAATCCTTGTCTAAACAAACCATGAAATGAAATGATGTTTCTTGCCATATCTGGCGAGTAGCAACAATTATTTAAATCTAAACCTAATCCATTACTAAGCACTAAAGAATACACTCCAATCTTGGTGACAGGCGACGATCTTCTATTTCCCATGATTAGATTTATTCTTCCATGCTCCACATCCCTATTTCTTCTTAGTCCCTGCAAATCTGAACAAATGTGGTAACCACATCCTGTATCAAGAACCCAAGAAATAGCATGAGATGAATCATTAGATTTAATTGTGTAAATACCTGCAAAAGACGACTTGATCTTCCCATCCTTGATGGATTGTAGATATTCCGGGCAGCTTCTCTTCCAATGCCCTATTTTGTGGCAATGGTGGCACTCTGACTCCTTTGGGTTAGAGTTAGGCTTAGCAGGGCCATCCTTGGTCCCACTAGAAGAGGAACCATCTTGGGAATTTCCCTTGTGGTGGCTCTTTGACGGATCCTTCCTCTTCTTGCCCCTTCTTTGCCCAATTGCCAAAACAGTAGCAGTGGGTGGAGCGGGAGTTGGTGCAACAGACTTTTCCTTGAGGTTGCTCTCAGCAGTCCTTAGGATCCCTTGGAGTTTGCTTAGGGTGACCTCTTCTTTGTTCATGTGGTAGGTCATCCTAAATTGGTTGTAGCATGAGGGCAAGGAGTGAAGAACAATGTCGATGGCCAAATCCTCCCCAAAGTTAACATTTAACTTGCGAAGACGGTCAACATATCTTTGCATCTTTTGCAAGTGCACAGTAAGAGATTCTCCACTTCCCATCTTAGCGGTGATCATATTTGTGATGATCTCATAGCGCTCCTGCCTCGCGCTTTGGTGGTACCTCTCCATTAAGTCTTGATGCATTTCATATGGATACATGTCCTCATAGGACTTTTGGAATTCTTGGTTCATTGTGGCTATCATGATGCAATGGACTTTCATTGCATCACGTTCGTGGGTCTCAAAAACAGCCATTTCCTCGGGAGTAGCGATTTCTGGATTGATCTTCTCGAGCTTCTCATCGAGGACATACTCTTTGTCCTCGTAGCGCGCAATCGTGCGAATGTATCTTATCCATTCGCTAAAGTTCGATCCATCAAATGTCACTTTTTGACAAAGACTCATTAGCGTGAATGAGTTAGCAGCAGCGTTGTTCGTGTTAGCCATCTACAAATAGAAAGGACAAAGTTTGATTAGAATTGAATCCCTAATTAAACACCCAAAATGGAAAATTAGGGCTAGGACCCAACAACATTATTTACATATTAGAAAAGGGATGTCGTAATCTAACACGCAAATAATTTGGAGGTAAGTGAATGACGATTCACTAATTCTTTACCATGAAAAATATAAGCTTAAGTTTTAAATGTTTTTTGAGAATTCCTAGATTTTCTTGGAGATTCATTGAGCTTTTCAATGGCATGTTTAAATCTCGATATGCCCCTCTCGTTTGTGACTAGGATGCCGAGGATCACAAAGTGGGTGTGAATAACCATGCAAATCTACATGGTGCATTCATTGTTACAATCACCTATTCGATGTTCCGGTAAACCACACACGCTCCATCGAACTATGACAAACAATGAATCACCCTTTGCCACCTTTGCTTAGAACCAATTAGTGTGCCGGTAAACCACACACGCTCCACTAACTTCTTAGCAAGGGTGCAAAGTGTAATTTCATGGGATTGCATCAATTTCACTTTTGCCTAAAGTAACTAGGATTGGGAATTTGTAAAAACGTTTAGTTACTTTATATAGATTCATTATACTTATTAATGAAGAGAGGATTGCCCTATCCTACCCGTTCGGCTAACGACCCTCCACCAGTCAAGCAAGCGGTGGGTGTGAGTGTACACCCATTAAGCGCCATTTTATAGGCAGCAACCTTATACCCACCTTATAGACCGGCTTCGTGAATGAAGCCTACTAACGGTAAGACTAGCGTTTTAATTATACATACATATATATATATATATATATATATATATATATATATATATTCATTAAGCTTGTAATAATATAATAGTATAGGGTGTATTTTAAACATTTCAAAATACTAGGGTTTTAATTATCTCAAATTAAACTATTAATTCAAGATCGATCTGCCTCCCACTGTCTCCTTGGTTTGTGATCACTCGACTCTTTAATCTAACAAGGTTCGATTACGCCTTTCTGCCACACCATTCAACTGCGGTGTCCTAGGTGGCGTCAATTGCGAAACTATTCTGCATTCCTTGAGATAGTCATGGAATTCAAGACTTAGGTACTCTCCTCCTCGATCGGATCGAAGCATCTTGATTTTCCTGCCCAATTGATTCTCCACTTCATGTTTGAACTCTTTGAACTTTTCAAACGTTTCTGACTTGTTCTTGATTAAGTAAATATACCCATATCTACTATAATCATCGGTGAAAGTCACATAGAAGCGGTTCGCATCCTTTGTGGTGGATCTAAAGGGCCCACATACATCGGTATGTATGAGATCCAATAAACCCTCACCCCTCTCACAAGTACCAGTGAAGGGTGACTTGGTCATCTTTCCAAGTAAACAAGATTCGCATGTGTCATCTTCCCTAAGGTCGAATGACTCCAACACTCCATCCTTTTGGAGTTGGGCTATGCGCTTCTTGTTGACATGTCCAAGACGACA
Organism: Lactuca serriola; assembly: GCF_051521515.1. Taxonomy (NCBI): domain Eukaryota; kingdom Viridiplantae; phylum Streptophyta; class Magnoliopsida; order Asterales; family Asteraceae; genus Lactuca; species Lactuca serriola. Next base: position 39,642,584 of record NC_136408.1, on the reverse strand, counting down.
ATGCCACAAACATGCTTTATCCATACTATTGGAAGAATCCATACACAACACATCATTTCCTAGGTTATCTACAACGATAACGGTTTCATAAATTCCATTAAAAGGCATTTCTTCAAAGTATAAAACACCATTTAGATAAACATAAATAGAACCATTCTCATTATTAAACGAATATCTAAATCCTTGTCTAAACAAACCATGAAATGAAATGATGTTTCTTGCCATATCTGGCGAGTAGCAACAATTATTTAAATCTAAACCTAATCCATTACTAAGCACTAAAGAATACACTCCAATCTTGGTGACAGGCGACGATCTTCTATTTCCCATGATTAGATTTATTCTTCCATGCTCCACATCCCTATTTCTTCTTAGTCCCTGCAAATCTGAACAAATGTGGTAACCACATCCTGTATCAAGAACCCAAGAAATAGCATGAGATGAATCATTAGATTTAATTGTGTAAATACCTGCAAAAGACGACTTGATCTTCCCATCCTTGATGGATTGTAGATATTCCGGGCAGCTTCTCTTCCAATGCCCTATTTTGTGGCAATGGTGGCACTCTGACTCCTTTGGGTTAGAGTTAGGCTTAGCAGGGCCATCCTTGGTCCCACTAGAAGAGGAACCATCTTGGGAATTTCCCTTGTGGTGGCTCTTTGACGGAGCCTTCCTCTTCTTGCCCCTTCTTTGCCCAATTGCCAAAACAGTAGCAGTGGGTGGAGCGGGAGTTGGTGCAACAGACTTTTCCTTGAGGTTGCTCTCAGCAGTCCTTAGGATCCCTTGGAGTTTGCTTAGGGTGACCTCTTCTTTGTTCATGTGGTAGGTCATCCTAAATTGGTTGTAGCATGAGGGCAAGGAGTGAAGAACAATGTCGATGGCCAAATCCTCCCCAAAGTTAACATTTAACTTGCGAAGACGGTCAACATATCTTTGCATCTTTTGCAAGTGCACAGTAAGAGATTCTCCACTTCCCATCTTAGCGGTGATCATATTTGTGATGATCTCATAGCGCTCCTGCCTCGCGCTTTGGTGGTACCTCTCCATTAAGTCTTGATGCATTTCATATGGATACATGTCCTCATAGGACTTTTGGAATTCTTGGTTCATTGTGGCTATCATGATGCAATGGACTTTCATTGCATCACGTTCGTGGGTCTCAAAAACAGCCATTTCCTCGGGAGTAGCGATTTCTGGATTGATCTTCTCGAGCTTCTCATCGAGGACATACTCTTTGTCCTCGTAGCGCGCAATCGTGCGAATGTATCTTATCCATTCGCTAAAGTTCGATCCATCAAATGTCACTTTTTGACAAAGACTCATTAGCGTGAATGAGTTAGCAGCAGCGTTGTTCGTGTTAGCCATCTACAAATAGAAAGGACAAAGTTTGATTAGAATTGAATCCCTAATTAAACACCCAAAATGGAAAATTAGGGCTAGGACCCAACAACATTATTTACATATTAGAAAAGGGATGTCGTAATCTAACACGCAAATAATTTGGAGGTAAGTGAATGACGATTCACTAATTCTTTACCATGAAAAATATAAGCTTGAGTTTTAAATGTTTTTTGAGAATTCCTAGATTTTCTTGGAGATTCATTGAGCTTTTCAATGGCATGTTTAAATCTCGATATGCCCCTCTCGTTTGTGACTAGGATGCCGAGGATCACAAAGTGGGTGTGAATAACCATGCAAATCTACATGGTGCATTCATTGTTACAATCACCTATTCGATGTTCCGGTAAACCACACACGCTCCATCGAACTATGACAAACAATGAATCACCCTTTGCCACCTTTGCTTAGAACCAATTAGTGTGCCGGTAAACCACACACGCTCCACTAACTTCTTAGCAAGGGTGCAAAGTGTAATTTCATGGGATTGCATCAATTTCACTTTTGCCTAAAGTAACTAGGATTGGGAATTTGTAAAAACGTTTAGTTACTTTATATAGATTCATTATACTTATTAATGAAGAGAGGATTGCCCTATCCTACCCGTTCGGCTAACGACCCTCCACCAGTCAAGCAAGCGGTGGGTGTGAGTGTACACCCATTAAGCGCCATTTTATAGGCAGCAACCTTATACCCACCTTATAGACCGGCTTCGTGAATGAAGCCTACTAACGGTAAGACTAGCGTTTTAATTATACATACATACATATATATATATATATATATATATATATATATATATATATATATATCATTAAGCTTGTAATAATATAATAGTATAGGGTGTATTTTAAACATTTCAAAATACTAGGGTTTTAATTATCTCAAATTAAACTATTAATTCAAGATCGATCTGCCTCCCACTGTCTCCTTGGTTTGTGATCACTCGACTCTTTAATCTAACAAGGTTCGATTACGCCTTTCTGCCACACCATTCAACTGCGGTGTCCTAGGTGGCGTCAATTGCGAAACTATTCTGCATTCCTTGAGATAGTCATGGAATTCAAGACTTAGGTACTCTCCTCCTCGATCGGATCGAAGCATCTTGATTTTCCTGCCCAATTGATTCTCCACTTCATGTTTGAACTCTTTGAACTTTTCAAACGTTTCTGACTTGTTCTTGATTAAGTAAATATACCCATATCTACTATAATCATCGGTGAAAGTCACATAGAAGCGGTTCGCATCCTTTGTGGTGGATCTAAAGGGCCCACATACATCGGTATGTATGAGATCCAATAAACCCTCACCCCTCTCACAAGTGCCAGTGAAGGGTGACTTGGTCATCTTTCCAAGTAAACAAGATTCGCATGTGTCATCTTCCCTAAGGTCGAATGACTCCAACACTCCATCCTTTTGGAGTTGGGCTATGCGCTTCTTGTTGACATGTCCAAGACGACAATGCCACAAACATGCTTTATCCATACTATTGGAAGAATCCATACACAACACATCATTTCCTAGGTTATCTACAACGATAACGGTTTCATAAATTCCATTAAAAGGCATTTCTTCAAAGTATAAAACACCATTTAGATAAACATAAATAGAACCATTCTCATTATTAAACGAATATCTAAATCCTTGTCTAAACAAACCATGAAATGAAATGATGTTTCTTGCCATATCTGGCGAGTAGCAACAATTATTTAAATCTAAACCTAATCCATTACTAAGCACTAAAGAATACACTCCAATCTTGGTGACAGGCGACGATCTTCTATTTCCCATGATTAGATTTATTCTTCCATGCTCCACATCCCTATTTCTTCTTAGTCCCTGCAAATCTGAACAAATGTGGTAACCACATCCTGTATCAAGAACCCAAGAAATAGCATGAGATGAATCATTAGATTTAATTGTGTAAATACCTGCAAAAGACGACTTGATCTTCCCATCCTTGATGGATTGTAGATATTCCGGGCAGCTTCTCTTCCAATGCCCTATTTTGTGGCAATGGTGGCACTCTGACTCCTTTGGGTTAGAGTTAGGCTTAGCAGGGCCATCCTTGGTCCCACTAGAAGAGGAACCATCTTGGGAATTTCCCTTGTGGTGGCTCTTTGACGGATCCTTCCTCTTCTTGCCCCTTCTTTGCCCAATTGCCAAAACAGTAGCAGTGGGTGGAGCGGGAGTTGGTGCAACAGACTTTTCCTTGAGGTTGCTCTCAGCAGTCCTTAGGATCCCTTGGAGTTTGCTTAGGGTGACCTCTTCTTTGTTCATGTGGTAGGTCATCCTAAATTGGTTGTAGCATGAGGGCAAGGAGTGAAGAACAATGTCGATGGCCAAATCCTCCCCAAAGTTAACATTTAACTTGCGAAGACGGTCAACATATCTTTGCATCTTTTGCAAGTGCACAGTAAGAGATTCTCCACTTCCCATCTTAGCGGTGATCATATTTGTGATGATCTCATAGCGCTCCTGCCTCGCGCTTTGGTGGTACCTCTCCATTAAGTCTTGATGCATTTCATATGGATACATGTCCTCATAGGACTTTTGGAATTCTTGGTTCATTGTGGCTATCATGATGCAATGGACTTTCATTGCATCACGTTCGTGGGTCTCAAAAACAGCCATTTCCTCGGGAGTAGCGATTTCTGGATTGATCTTCTCGAGCTTCTCATCGAGGACATACTCTTTGTCCTCGTAGCGCGCAATCGTGCGAATGTATCTTATCCATTCGCTAAAGTTCGATCCATCAAATGTCACTTTTTGACAAAGACTCATTAGCGTGAATGAGTTAGCAGCAGCGTTGTTCGTGTTAGCCATCTACAAATAGAAAGGACAAAGTTTGATTAGAATTGAATCCCTAATTAAACACCCAAAATGGAAAATTAGGGCTAGGACCCAACAACATTATTTACATATTAGAAAAGGGATGTCGTAATCTAACACGCAAATAATTTGGAGGTAAGTGAATGACGATTCACTAATTCTTTACCATGAAAAATATAAGCTTGAGTTTTAAATGTTTTTTGAGAATTCCTAGATTTTCTTGGAGATTCATTGAGCTTTTCAATGGCATGTTTAAATCTCGATATGCCCCTCTCGTTTGTGACTAGGATGCCGAGGATCACAAAGTGGGTGTGAATAACGATGCAAATCTACATGGTGCATTCATTGTTACAATCACCTATTCGATGTGCCGGTAAACCACACACGCTCCATCGAACTATGACAAACAATGAATCACCCTTTGCCACCTTTGCTTAGAACCAATTAGTGTGCCGGTAAACCACACACGCTCCACTAACTTCTTAGCAAGGGTGCAAAGTGTAATTTCATGGGATTGCATCAATTTCACTTTTGCCTAAAGTAACTAGGATTGGGAATTTGTAAAAACGTTTAGTTACTTTATATAGATTCATTATACTTATTAATGAAGAGAGGATTGCCCTATCCTACCCGTTCGGCTAACGACCCTCCACCAGTCAAGCAAGCGGTGGGTGTGAGTGTACACCCATTAAGCGCCATTTTATAGGCAGCAACCTTATACCCACCTTATAGACCGGCTTCGTGAATGAAGCCTACTAACGGTAAGACTAGCGTTTTAATTATACATACATATATATATATATATATATATATATATATATATATATATATATTCATTAAGCTTGTAATAATATAATAGTATAGGGTGTATTTTAAACATTTCAAAATACTAGGGTTTTAATTTTCAATTTCAAATTTTCGAAATTTAATATCATTTAAATCAAAATTAAAAATATTAAAACTCTTGATTTAATAATTATCTCAAATTAAACTATTAATTTAAATTATTAAATCATAAGGGATTATTAAATCTTAAAGGATAATTATCATTTAAACAATTAACTTATCCTAATCCCTTTTATGCTTGTAAATTTTGAAAATAATGGGAGGGGATAATTCAAAATCTTTAATTACCATATTTAACCATTAAAAGATAATTACAAGATATGGGATTATCCAAATCCCTAAAATTTAGGATCTTATCTTGGGAAAGGAGGCTAATTCGAAAATCCTAGGGTTTGCAAACCCTAGATTTCGAAATCTTGCACCAAAGGAAAGGATTTAAAAAACCTTTCATAAATTTCGCAAATTAGGGTTATGAAACCCTAATCTTGAAATTTCTTGCCTCCTACATACAATCCTATGTGTGCATGCAACCGTAGATTTGGATCTATGTTTTCACTATTAGATACACAACATTATGAACACATGAATAAAACCCTAATGTGGCCTATTATTTTCGAAATTCACATAGAAGGTTAGATCACATAGCTCTTGTTGTTATATTACAATAACAACTTAAATCTTCAAACCCTAAGTCTTGAAAGCAAGTACCACAAGTGTAGTACCTCTAATGGCTCACAAACACCACAAGCAATTGGAGAGGCTATAGAGAGGGAAGGGGAGAGGTAGAAATCGGCCTTGGGATCTCTTAGAAGCAAGTGAACGAATTCTTAAGGCCTTAGGGGTCTTTATATAGGGTAGAGATTAGGGTTTCAGTCCTTATCCTTATCTAGTTACTTGCTTACCAAGCAATCAAAAGATAAGCCCTGATAACCCTTATCCCTTTGGACCTTTGGACGATTTCAAGGATATCTTATCCCTTGAATTCGTCCATCCTACAACTAGGATAACCATTGCCCTATTTTGCAACTATCACATAATTACAATTCAGTCCCTCTAGTTTAATTAATTACACTTGATCACAAAATTAATTCCTAATTAATTATTGACCAATATTAATTAAACAAATATGATTTCTCCTTTAATATGTTATTATTATAATATATTAATAAATCATAATAACCCCTCTCTCTCTATTTATTTCTCCAGTCAAGTTACTTTGGTGAAGACAACTCAAAAGGACCATGCACAACCGGGTCAAGTACTTACCAAATATGGTTACGGGCTTAGACACTAATCCAACATTAACATCATTAAGTAGCACACAATGACATTCAATGCGTCAGTGAGGTGATGACTGCGGGTTGATTTATACATCTGCGGGAGATGAAAAGTGAGGACAACCTTGATCATAGAGGTTAGAAATAAAAGAAATAAAGAGACCCAAGGAGTATATAGATCATGAACGAATTCGGTGTACCTAGAATGAGTAAAGTGCATCAAGAATGAGTAAAGTGCATCAAGAATGAGTAAAGTGCATCAAGAATGAGAAAAGTGAGGACAATCTGTGAAGTATACATTACATTAGTTATTCTAGAAAGAGATAAAATGAGTAAAGTGCATCAAGAATTTTGATTTGATAAAAGAAAAGAAGCAATTTTACTTACACTCGAAGACCTATAGGTCTGCGGTAGCTAAGAAGAACTGCGGGTCTAGATTCATCATCCTTAACATTTCCAAAATACACAATGTTTTGTGGAGTCGAGTACCTTGGTGAAAACATCAACAATTTCCTCATGAGTTGGAACAAAGATGAATTTAATGTTACCTTTTAGGATATGGTTGTTGATGAAATGATACCATAGTTCTATGTGTTTCATCTTCGAGTGGTGAACAGGATTGTGTGAAATAGCTATCACACTCTCTGAATCACAATGGATTGGCACCCGCAACATTCTGTACCTGTACTCCAAAAGTTGTGTCTTCATCCAGAGAACCTGAGAACTGATGGGTTTTAGCCATAAGAACTTTCCTATTTGCGCATGCAAAACCCTAATGCTTGGATCTAGGCTTTCTAATTAAACATGCTTTGAATCCAAGACTTCTAATGACTAATTAGGAATAAGAACAACACTAAATCAGATCTAGAATCATACCTTTGTATCTCTTGTTTGACCTTGTTGTCTTGGAGCTCTAGAGTCACAATTGTCACTCCTCTAATGGCTTACAAACACCAAATAGCAAGGAGGATGATTTGAGAGAGAGGAGGTAGGAGGAAATCGGTCAGGGTTTTCTTACTTTAGAAGAGATGTCTATTTCCCTTAGCCATGGGGTCTATTTATACTTGTAGACCCCTTAAGGGTTTCACCTTAAACCCTAGTTGGATAATCATTTCCTTAAAGCAATCCAAATCCATTCCTTAGATAGCCTTGGACGATTTGAAGCTATCCTTAGCTTCTAGAATCCGTCCTCCCCTATCCAATATGGATTTACAGTCTAAAGTTTAACTATCAAACAATTGACAGTTTATACCCTCTTATTTAATTGATCTCTTTAAGTCACCAAATTAATTCTAATTAATTCTATGACTTATATTAATCAAATAACAATATTATTATTCTTTATATTATTCTCATAATATATTAATAATATTTACTCTCTTTTAATAAATCATCCTATCAAGTCGCTATGGTGAAGGCAACCCAAAAGGACCATGCACAACCGGTCTAAATACTTGCCTAATATAGTTGCAGCCTTAGACACTATTCCAACAGTCTCCCACTTGGATAAGTCTAGTAACTATATGCACAGGTACAATTTGATTTGCAATCGTAGCTCTCAAAGACTCTGTCAAACTCTGATCTAATCAATCTTGTCCTTTAGATAAGGGATCGTACAGTCCTCTGTTAGATATCATGCTGACAATTATATGGAATGATTAGTCAAGCATTTAGGTTTCTCGATCCCAGATTTATTTGACATAGAACTTAATCGAACACATCAATTCAGTTTTGACCGGGCTCGACACATAAGTCAAATCAAATCATCGAGCGGCCGAGATATCGCTTTTACCTCCTTAGATAAAAGTTACAGATAAACTTCGACTTATATGCATTTACTTATTCATTAACCAATTATACACAACAATGCGTTTTATAACACCGAGTTACTGATGCGTTTTCGCATTATCAATGTACGATCAATTAACAAATAACAAACCATATATCTAGGTTTTAAGACTATATGATATTATCGTCTTGCGATCACCCTTTTATATCATATTCCATAAGATGATTCCAGCAAGCACGGGTTTGTTCCAATGCTCAAAACTAGTTCATAAGCACTCATGAACATTGCAGCAACCCTTTGCTATGTCTAACACCATTTAGACAATCTACATACCAATTCACGACAATCTTCATTGATATCTACTTCCAACATATGAACGATTGTGGACAATTTGAATAATTCGATTATTCCTAATAAACTCAATTATTCCAAAAGTCAAAACATGCAAAGTGAAACAATAGTTAAACAATTAACATAAGACAATAACTTTACTCATAAATAAAACTCATTTATTTAATCATCAAATGTTAATTACATTTATCTATTACACGTTTCTAATATTATCTAATCTATGCTAATATCATCCTTCAGCCCAATACTCCTAGCATGCTGCAAGTGCTTAACCCTGTTCAGTCCCTTCGTAAGCGGATCTGCTGGGTTATCTTCTGATGATATCCTCTTCACTACGAGTTGTCCTTCTTTTACACGATGTCTAATAAAGTGATATTTTCTGTCGATATGTCGTGATCTACCATGATCCCTCGGTTCCTTGGTCAAGGAAACCGCTCCTTGGTTATCACAGAAAATCTCCATGGGTTCCTTTATGGCAGGTACAACTCCAAGATCACCGATGAAGTTCTTCAGCCATATTGCCTCCTTTGACGCTTCGCTTGCTGCAATGTACTCTGATTCGCACGTTGAATCAGCTACGGTTTCCTGCTTGGAACTCTTCCACGTCATTGCTCCTCCATTCAAGGTAAAGACCCAGCCCGACTGCGAACGGTAGTTGTCCCTGTCGGTCTGAAAACTGGCGTCACTATACCCTCGCACCTTCAAGTCATCACTCCCTCCGAGGACTAAAAACCATTCCTTCGTCCTCCGAAGGTACTTAAGGATATTTTTCACCGCAATCCAATGGGCTCTGTCAGGATTCCCTTGATATCTGCTAACCATGCTCAAAGCGAAGGCTACATCAGAGCGAGTACAAGTCATAGCGTACATGATTGAGCCAACTGCGGAAGCGTATGGTACTCGGCTCATTTATGCTATTTCAGCTTCGGTACTCGGACTTTGAGTCTTACTCAACTTGGCATTACTTTGTATCGGTAATTCTCCCTTCTTCGAGTTTTCCATACTAAAACGTTTTAGTACCTTCTCTAAGTAAGTGTTCTGACTAAGTCCAATTAGTCTCTTACTTCTTTCTCTTACTATCCTTATTCCCAAAATGTAAGAAGCCTCTCCAAGGTCCTTCATAGCGAAGCACTTCCCGAGCCAGGACTTAACCTGCTGCAGAGTCGGGATATCGTTTCCTATGAGTAATATGTCATCGACATATAGAACGAGGAAGCTAACTATACTCCCACTGGCTTTGACATATACACATGATTCATCTTCGCTTCGTACAAATCCAAACTTTTTTACTTTCTCATCGAAGCAAAGATTCCATCTGCGAGACACTTGCTTAAGTCCATAAATTGACTTCTCAAGCTTACACACTCTATTTGGATGCTTCGGATCCACAAACCCCTCTGGCTGAGCCATGTAAACATCATCAGCCAACTTTCCGTTAAGGAAAGCGGTCTTGACATCCATTTGCCAAATCTCATAATCATGAAATGCGGCAATCGCTAGCATCACTCTAATAGATTTTATCTTCGCAACTGGTGAGAAGGTCTCATCATAGTCAACTCCGGGAGTTTGAGTAAAGCCCTTCGCTGCTAATCGCGCTTTATATGTGTGTACGTTTCCATCCACGTCGGTATTTTTCTTGAAGATCCATTTTCACCCAACGGTCTTACATCCGGGCACATTATCAACCAAATTCCAAACTTGGTTATCATACATGGATTGGATCTCGCTATCCATTGCCTCTTTCCATTTTGCAGACTCCGGGCCTGCCATGGCTTCCTTATAGCTATTAGGTTCATCAAGGTTTATTAGTGTACCATCACTAATATACTTGTCCCCTTCGGTAGTAATATGAAAACCATAAAACTGGGGTAGAACTCTAACTCTATCGGAACGTCTAAGAGGTAAGGACTCGTCAATCGGTTCAACCGGAGTTTCCTCCTCGGGTTGAGTGCCAGCGGTAAAGGTTCCTTCATCTATTGACTCTTGAATTTCTTCAAGTTCGATTTGCCTCCCACTGTTTCCTTGGCCTATGAGTTCTCGCTCTCGGAAAACTCCTCTCCTCGCAACAAAGACAACGTTGTCCTTTGGTCTATAGAAGAGATATCTAAAGGATTTCTGCGGGTAGCCGATGAAAATACATCGCTCACTTCGAGGTTCGAGCTTGTCGTGAGTATCTCGTCTTACGAAAGCCTCGCAACCCCAAACCTTGATATGTGCCAACGATGGAGCTTTCCCTGTCCACATCTCGTGAGGTGTTTTGGCAACCTTCTTAGTAGGGACTCGGTTAAGTATATCGGCGACAGTCTCTAAGGCATACCCACAAAAAGAGATAGATAGTGAAGCACGACTCATCATAGAGCGAACCATATCCAATAAGGTTCGATTACGCCTTTCTGCCACACCATTCAGTTGCGGTGTCCTAGGAGGCCTCAATTGTGAAACTATTCCACACTCCTTGAGATAATCGTGAAATTCAAGACTTAGGTACTCTCCTCCTCGATTGGATCGAAGCATCTTGATTTTCCTGCCCAATTGATTCTCCACTTCATTCTTGAACTCTTTGAACTTTTCAAAGGTTTCTGACTTTTGCTTGATTAAATAGATATACCCATATCTACTATAATCATCAGTAAAGGTGACGTAGAAGCGGTTCCCATCGTTCGTGGTTGATCTAAATGGTCCACATACATCGGTATGTATTAGGTCCAATAGACCCTCACCCCTTTCACACGTACTCGTGAAGGGTGATTTAGTCATCTTTCCAAGTAAACAAGACTCGCATGTGTCATCTTCCCTAAGGTCGAATGACTCCAACACTCCATCCTTTTGGAGTTGGGCTATGCGTTTCTTGTTGACATGTCCAAGACGACAATGCCACAAGGATGCTTTATCCATACTAGTGGAAGAATCTATATTCAAAACATCATTTCCTAAGTTATCAACAATCGTAACGGTTTCATAAATTCCATTACATGGTATAGCTTTAAAGTAAAAAACACCATTTAGATAAGCCAAAATAGAACCATTCTCATTATTAAAAGAAAATCTAAAACCTTGTCTAAACAAACCATGAAATGAAATGATGTTTCTAGCCATTTCTGGAGAATAGCAACAATTGTTCAAATCTAAACACAAATTATTCCTAAGCACTAAAGAATACACTCCAATATTGGTCACAGGCGACGATCTTCTGTTCCCCGTGATTAGATTGATCCTTCCTTGCTCCACATCCCTACTTCTTCTTATTCCCTGCACATTAGAACAAATGTGATAACCACAACCGGTATCAAGAACCCAAGAAATAGCATGATTAGAATCGTTAGATTTAATTGTGTATATACCTGCGAAAGATGGCTTGATCTTTCCTTCCTTGATGGCTTGTAGGTACTCTGGGCAGCTTCTCTTCCAATGTCCTATCTTGTGGCAGTGGTGGCACTCTGCCTCCTTAGGGTTAGGGCAAGGCTTAGCAGGATCAAATTTGGTCCCACTAGAAGAGGCACCATCTCGGGCTTTAACCTTGCGATAGTTCTTAGACGAAACCTTCCTCTTCTTTCCCTTTCCTTGACCAATAGCCAAGACAGGAGCAGCGGGCGGATTGGGAGTTGGTGCAACAGACTTGTCTTTGAAGTTGCTCTCAGCGACCCTCAAGAGACCTTGGAGTTTGCTTAGGGTGACCTCCTCTTTGTTCATGTGGTAGGTCATCCTAAATTGATTGTACATCGGAGGCAAAGAGTGAAGCACCATGTCGATCGCCAAGTCTTCCCCAAAGTCAACATTTAACTTGCGAAGGCGGTCGACATACCTTTGCATCTTTTGCAGGTGCACGGTAAGAGACTCTCCATGACCCATCTTAGCGGAAATCATGTTAGTGAAAATCTCATAACGCTCTTGTCTCGCGTTTTGGTGGTATCTCTCCAATAATTCTTGATGCATCTCGTACGGATACATGTCCTCGTAGGACTTTTGGAATTCGGAGTTCATGGTGGCTACCATGATGCAATGTACCTTCGTTGCATCACGCTCATGAGTTTCAAAAGTGGTAATTTCGGCCGGAGTAGCGATTTCAGGGTTGATCTTCTCGAGCTTCTCATCGAGGACATACTCCTTATCCTCATAGCGAGAAATGGTGCGAATGTATCTTATCCATTCGCTAAAGTTCGTTCCATCGAAGGTGACCTTTTGGCAAAGGCTCATCAACGTGAAAGAACTAGCAGCAGCGTTGTTTGCGTTCGACATCTACAAATAGAAAAAAGACAAAGATAGATTAGAATATGAATCCCTAATTATCACCCAATAAGAAAATTAGGGCTAGGATCCAACAACAACATTTACATATTAGAAAAAGGGATGCCGTAATCTAACATGAAAATAAATTGAAGGTAAGTGAATGACGATTCACTAATTCTCCACCAAAAACCTAACTACAGGACTTAAATGTATTGAGAATTCCTAGGTTTGGATGAGATTCATTGAAACTATTCAATTGCATGTTTAAATCTCGATATGCCCCTCTTGTTTGTGACTGGGATACCGAGGATCACAAAGCGGGTGTGAATTACCATGCAAATTCACATGGTGCCTTCATTGTAACGATCACTTATTCGATGTGCCGGTAAGCCAAACCCGGTCCATCGAACTATGATAAACAATGAATCACCCTTTGCCACCTTTTCTTAGAACCAATTAGTGTGCCGGTAAACCACACACGCTCCACTAACTTCTTAGCAAGGGTGCAAAGTGTAATTTCTTGGGATTGCATCAATTCACTTTTCCTAAAGTAACTAAGATTGGGAAATTTTAAAATGTGTGTAGTTACTTTGTATTACTTATTATACTTTTAATGAGAGGATGAGGTTGCCCTATCCTACCCGTTCGGCTAACGACGCTCCACCGATCAAGCAAGCGGTGGGTGTGAGTGTACACCCATTAACCGCCATTTTATAGGCCGCAACCTTATACCCACCTTATAGATCGGCTTCGTGAATGAGGCCTACTAATGGTAAGACTAGCATTTAGTTATACATATATACATATTAATCTTGTAATATTATATTAGTATAGGGTTGTATTTTAAACTTTTAAAAATCTAGGGTTTGAAATTTAAATTGTCTAAATTAAAACTTTTAATCACAAAATATAAATTTCAAAACTTGAGGACAAGTTTTAAACATTTAAAACATGGATGATCAAATAACAAATAATTTTAATTAACAATTAATTTCCTAATTATCTATATTTGATTTATTCAAGATTTCTTGCAAGATAATTACCAAATTAATCAAAATAATTAATTAATTATCATATAAGGAAATTAAATATTTTATTAGTTGATAAATATCTTTAATTAGATCAAGATAATAGTCATATATATCAAAAAATCGGATTTGGATTGATCTAATATGATAAAGGTAAGTTTCCATAAGATAAGCATGAAGAAATCCCGAATCTGGCCATTCCTGACGCTTGAACTCGTCGAGTTCCCAACTGGACTCGTCGAGTTAGACCAACTCGTCGAGTCCACCATGGGACTCGTCGAGTTTACGACTCAGAAACTCAAAATTCGAATTTTGCAGTTAAGTTTCAAACAAATAAGCAACAATTTAATGAAAACCAAGCTAGGCTTTGATACCACTGATGGGTTTTAGCCATAAGAACTTTCCTATGTGTGCATGCAAAACCCTAATGCTTGGATCTAGGCTTTCTAATTAAACATGCTTTGAATCCAAAACTTCTAATGACTAATTAGGAATAAGAACAACACTAAATCAGATCTAGAATCATACCTTTGAATCTCTTGTTTGACCTTGTTGTCTTGGAGCTCTAGAGTCACAATTGTCACTCCTCTAATGGCTTAAAAACACCAAATAGCAAGGAGGATGATTTGAGAGAGAGGAGGTAGGAGGAAATCTGCCAGGGTTTTCTTACTTTAGAAGAGATTTCGATTTCCCTTAGCCATGGGGTCTATTTATACTTGTAGACTCCTTAAGGGTTTCACCTTAAACCCTAGTTGGATAATCATTTCCTTAAAGCAATCCAAATCCATTCCTTAGATAGCCTTGGACGATTTGAAGCTATCCTTAGCTTCTAGAATCCGTCCTCCCCTATCCAATATGGATTTACAGTCTAAAGTTTAACTATCAAACAATTGATAGTTTATACCCTCTTATTTAATTGATCTCTTTAAGTCACCAAATTAATTCTAATTAATTCTTTGACTTATATTAATCAAATAACAATATTATTATTCTTTATATTATTCTCATAATATATTAATAATATTTACTCTCTTTTAATAAATCATCCTATCAAGTCGCTATGGTGAAGGCAACCTAAAAGGACCATGCACAACCGGGTCAAATACTTGCCTAATATAGTTGCAGCCTTAGACACTATTCCAACAAGAACAACAACTGGTTGCGGCCACATATTCAGCCTCTGCGGTTGATAGAGAGACATAATTCAGTTTCCTTGAGGACCAACTTACTAATCTTCCACCCAGAAACTGACATCCTCCCGAAGTGCTCTTTCTATCAAGTCTGCAACCTTCATGATCTGCATCTGTGAATGCCTGCATACTGAAGTCGTTAGCCGCAGGGTACCAGAGACCCAAGGCCTTACTTCCTTTGGGATACTTGAAGATATGCTTAACTGCGGTCAAGTGAGATACTTTAGGATCGGCTTGGTATCTAGCACATAAACCCATAGCAAACACAATATCTGGTCGGCTTGCAGTGAGGTATATCAATGAGCCAATCATTCCTCAATATATCTTTTGATCAACTAACTCTCCGGTAGGGTAAGCTGAGATTTTATACCCGAAGGCCATAAGGACCTTTTTCGAGGAGCAATTATCCATTGAAAATTTCTTCCACAACTCAG
Source organism: Lactuca serriola (assembly GCF_051521515.1). Lineage (NCBI taxonomy): Eukaryota > Viridiplantae > Streptophyta > Magnoliopsida > Asterales > Asteraceae > Lactuca > Lactuca serriola. The sequence goes on along the minus strand of NC_136408.1, from coordinate 39,627,212 downwards.
TGGTATACTTTTCCTGATGGATGAAGATCCCTTGAGAGATCTGTTTGACTTGAATACCTAGAAAGAAATTAATCTCTCTATTCATGCTCATCTGAATTTGCTTGCCATGATCTTTGCAAAATCATACACCATCCCTTGATTCGTTGAGCTGAAGATGATATCATCCACATAGATTTGAACGAGCATCAAGTGTTTATCATTTACTCATCTAAATAGAGTGGGATCTATCATACCTCTTTTGTACCCGAGTTGACAAGAAACTCTGAAAGAGTCTCATACCAAGCTCTAGGTGCCTGCTTCAACTCGTAGACAACTTTCTCCAACTTCTAACAATGGTTAGGGAACTCTGAACTTTCAAATCCTGTAGGTTGTTTCATATACACTTTCTCTTTCAGTTCACCATTAAGGAAAACACTCTGGATTGTTGCATATACACTTTCTCTTTCAGTTCACCATTAAGGAAAATAGTCTTTACATCCATTTGATGGACCTTGATGTTCTTGTGAGCTGCATACGCTAGAAAGATATGTATGGCTTCCATCCTTGCAATTGGTGCATATGTCTCATCATAGTCAACACCCTCTAGTTTACCGTACCCTTTTGCAACCAATCGTGCCTTATTGCGAACCACTGCACCTGATTCATCTAACCTGTTCTTGTAAACCCATCTTGTTCCAACTATAGTGTGACCTTTAGGCTTTGGTACCAGCTTCCAGACTTGGTTTCTTTCGAACTCAGCCAATTCCTCTTGCATTGCTATTATCCAATCAGGCTCTATAAGAGCTTATTTTGTGGTCTTGGGTTCGACTGAAGACAGGAAATATACATAATGGTAATGATTAGTTAAGTCTCTAGAAGAACGAGTTTGAATACCTGAAGATGGGTTCCCGATGATCTGGCCTGGTGGGTGATCTTTCGTCTAGATATATAGACAAGATTGTTGATGGTCTGCAACTACACTTGAGGGAATATTATCCACCTTAGTGGAGTCTTCGGGTTGGTTTGAAGAAGGTAGTTCCCCCTTGATTTGAGAGAAACCCACAGATAAATCTTGGACTATTGGGATTGGTTCTCCCCCTGGTGATGGAAGTTCCCCTGGACTGAAGATAAGAGTTCCCCCTGAACCGACGATGGTTCCTCTTGAACCAACAATGGGAGTTCCTCCTGGACCGATAAGTGATTGATTATCTTTGGGTCCATTTCGGTATCAATAATTTCAGTTTCTTCATCCTCAGAATATTCAAAAACAGTTGATTGATTGGTCATTTTGTGGATAGGTAATGGAGCAGCATCTTCAAGTATTGGAACCTCAATGGTTGTGACTTCCAAAGGATTTGAACTTTCCCCCTCAACCAGTGAGGTGGACGTATTGAAAGAGGTTTCTTCAAAAAGGGTTGGTCCAGAGACTTCTGCATGTTGTTGTTGTGCTACCGGAGACACTAATATTTCTGAAAGATGTGCAGTCTCTGCGAGATTGAAGAGGTCATCATAGTTGACTTCAACTATGTTCAATGGACCCGAGGATGGAGGGATATCACACTCTAGGATGAACTTTGTTTCTGTAAAAGGATCTGTGTTGCAGACATAATAGTCATCGAATTTGATATCGAAACTTTCGACTATTAGTCTTGTTCATCTTATAAGAACTCTATATGCAACATTGTTTTTGGAGTAACCTAAGAAGATCCCTTCATCAAACTTCAGTGCAAATGTTTTGAGATGATCTTTGTTGTTGACCACAAAACACCTGCAACCAAAAATGGGAAAGAAACATACATTGGGTTTTCGATTGTTTATATCTTCATAAGGAGTCTTGTTGAGGTGTTTGTAGATGATACTTCGATTTTGAACAAAACAAGCAGTTACCACTACTTCAGCCCAAAAGTGGAGAGGTAAGTTGGCAAAGTTGAGCATAGATCTTGCAACTTCGACCAGAGTTCTATTCCTCCTCTCCACCACTCCATTCTGTTGCGGTGTGTATTGTGCCGGGAAGTTATGGTTGATCCCTTTTGATACCAAAAAGCTATTCAAGAGCCGATTAGTAAACTTTGTCCCATTATCACTACTTATTCTTCTAACGGGGAGTTTGATATGAATTTGTATCTCTTTGATGAAGTTGATCAAGATTTGCGGTGTATCTTATTTGAGTCTTAGAAAGAAGGCCTAAGTGAAGCGAGTGAAGTCATCAACTATAGCCAAAATGCATTTCTTATGATGAAGATTGGCTACAGTTGAAGGACCACCGAGGTCTATATGAAGAAGCTCTAGAGGTTCAACATACAAGGAATCAATTATCAATGGATGACTTCCCTTTGTTTGTTTACCACACTCACACGCTGGGCACAAACTATCGTTATTGAAATTTAGGATTGGTAGTCCTCGGACAAACTCTTCAGTCACTAAGTTGTTGATGTATCTGAAATTGAGATGTGCTAGATTTCGATGCCATAACCAGCTCACCTCATATAATGCTTTTGACAATAAACATAGTTGATTTTTGTTGATGATTAAAGAAACATAAAGTGGGTACATTTTCCCTTCGGCTTTGGATTTGATCAAGCATTTTTTTTCTGTCTCTTGTCATGATATAGCAACACTCATTGTCGAATTCTACCCGATGACCAACTTTGCACATTTGACCAACATTGATCAAGTTGTGTTTAAGACCATCTACGTAATTAAATCGTTGAATTGAGAAGCTACCCGTAGTCAACACTCCATATCCCCTAATTATCATGTTTGCATTGTTCCCAAACTTGACGTGTCTACCACCACTGATCGGCCTGAAGTCACAAAAGTATTCCAACCTTCTAGTCATGTGCAAGGAGCAGAAACTATCAATTAACCATTCTTCTTCATAGTCCTTCTTGCACATAGCCTGCATGATCAGTTGGTTATTCTAGGCACCCAAACTAGTTTGTAGCCCATGGTAACGTGTGAATTTTTTTTATGAATAGTATGCATGTGGGAGACATGAAGGGATTTCTTCTTTTCCATTCTTGTCTATGTCCATGATGTTCAGCTTTCCTCTGAACGTTTCGAGGTGGGATTTGACGTTTCTTTTTTGTCAGTTGTAACACCCGTAGATCCGGGCTAGTCAATTTAGGGATAATAGGGGTCGAAGGCGAATTTTCGGCAAAAGATTATTTAGAATAAATAATCTTAACCAAGTTATAGTATACGTCACAAGGTTTCCGTACATATAAACAACGCCGAAATCCGAGTTATAGCGAAGAAGTTATGGGCCGTCGAAGTTTTACGGCAAAACCGGCACGGCATCGGGAAGCGTAAAAAGTGAATTTACGATAGAAGACTTTTTAGCCTTAGTTATCTAAACCAAAGTCGTAGAGTATGTTAAAACAAGAAAATCCATAAAAAGCACGCCCAAATCTAACTTCGTATGAGGAAGTTATGATTTTTCAAAGTTTCGGCTTAGTAGTATACAGCCCAAAACTCGAATTTTAGTTCGAGCGGTTTTTGGCTTACACGACCTAAACGAGAGTTAAAGATCTCATTAATAGGAACTCAACGGTAAAAATATGGACGGAAACGGAGTTCGTATGAAGGAGTTACGAATACTTCGCGGTCATTTAACAGTCTAAACGCCTCCTACTGTTAAATTTATGATCGGTCGAGAACTAGCCGACGGAGTCAAAATGAAAGTTGTAGATATTATTTTTACCTACGCATGGATATAAAGAACTTCGAAAATGGAGATAGTATGATATAGATATGGACGAAGCTTAGTCTCTACTCTTCGAGCGCGATAAATTCGATACAGTTTTATAAATCCGAGATAGAATGAGAATTAGCCGACGGGGTCTAAATGAAAGTTGTAGTACTCGTAAATACTAACACGTGGATATAAATAAAGTCAGAATCGGAGCTCGTATGCGAAAGATATGGACAAAGCTTAGTCGCTACTCTTCGAGCGTGATAAATACGATACAGTTTTGTAAATATGAGATAGAAGGAGAATTAGCCGACGAGGTCTAAATGAAAGTTGTAGTAATCGTAAATACCAACGCGTGGATATAAATAACGTAGAAAACGGAGCTCGTACGCGGAAGATACGGACGGAGCTTAGAGACTACTTTACTATAAAACTCCTATAAATACAAGGGTGAACTCCTCATATTTTCTTCACACCATAAGCCTCTCTTTCTCTCTCTAACTTCTCTCTAGCCTCCCTAAACCCCTCCCAAGTCTAGGGAGCCTCCCTAGCATGAGAAGAAAGCCCCGGAGTGCCCGACGGATCCGAAAAGAAAAGCTTTCGACTCGGAAACACTGCTCCAGCGAAACCCGGTTTTTTAATAAAAACCCGCTGTAAGTGAGCTACGCCTATACTATATTTAATATAGATTTTATTTAATTATAGTAACATTATTAGGACCTTAAAATAACTATTTGGGATATTATTATAAGTTATATTGAGTGTTATTTAACACTTATATAATAGTAATAATAGCTAGACTATTAATTAGTCGCGGTTAACGTTAAAAACTAAACCCTAGTGGTATTGATACTAGGTTTTGTCGAGGAAAATTGTTTTGAGATAACGAAGCACTGTCTGAGTTCGAAATCACCACCTAATCAAGTGAGTGCATGGTCCCTTTCATCTTACACATAGATATGAAGTATTTTAATATAAATTACGTGTTATGTGTGCATATTGTCTGAATACTTGCTGTCTATGCTGGTGAAAGATTTTTATACATGTTTTAAATGATGTAAACTGTATAAAGTATTTTATATCTACAAAATATGTTGGGTAAAACATGGGTAGATGAATGATGAGGGATAAAAGCTGAAATAGAGGAACATTAGTAGTACGGACCTAGTGCCCTATAGGTATACATTGGCAGCAGTGGACCTAGTACCCTATAGACGAGCACTGGTAGCTGCACCACAACCCGTAGATGTTTGAGATCTACGGTAAACGTCCTAGAAGCTGCGCTCTAAGGACAGTATCGGCAGTTATGCCTAATAGGGAGCTTTATGACCATGACAGTAGTGTTTAAAGGTCAATACCGGCAGAAGCGCCTCATAGAAAATGTCCCAATTCTGGCAGCTGTGCCTAAGTGACAATATTAGAAGCTGCGCTTGACCAATGTGTCATTGACAACAATGGACTTCATGTCGTTTCCTTAGGATGATCCATAGGAATGAATGAATGAGAAATAGCTGATTCTTAGGGTAGATCCTTAAGAATAAAGAAGATAATGGGGATGGGTAATTGGGTTGATTGTTTGATTGTTTAAACATAATAATTATATTATTGTGGGTTGAAAACCCTATGTACTCACCAGGTTTCCCAACCTGACCCACTCAGTTTATTTATATCACAGGTGTTGATATGACGTCACATTACACTGAGAGATTTAAAAGTGATGTAGATCACTAGTGTAAATGAATGTAAGTTCTGTTTATGCTTATGTTTCTGTATTGACGATGACATCCCAAATGTTTTAAAAGAGAATTAAAATATATTTATTTAGAAATGCTTTGATAACCGATTATCATGTTTTTCTGGGAACAAATTCCGCAACCTTTTTTTTTTATTAAAAGAGATACTCTGATTTTTATAAAGCATAAACAAAATCGGTCTTTTCTGGCCGTAAAAATGGGGATGTCACATTAGTGGATAAAAACAAAATGAAAGGTTCTTTTCATTAATCCACATACCATACTTGGTCAACGGTCTGAGGGGTGTGGTCTTCTTCTTTTGACTGGTCCTTGGGTTGTGTTTTTTCAGAGTGTCCGATGATTTTGAGAAAGGCTTGTTAAAAGACCTAAGGTTTTGACTTTTTGACTGATTGATGGGTTTTTGAAGAATGTGAAGTGTGTAAAATACCCTTCATTTTTGGTTATTCTAGGGAATTTTTTGATGGTGACTTGATTGCTTTTTGAAAATTTACAGAGGTGTTTGATTCAAAAGATTGTCACTGTACATGCCTTTTTGCAAGATCCATCAACTGTAGTGTGATTTTGAAAAGTTTTTGCAGTGATGGGATTTTTGAAATTCCTTTTGTTAAAAAATTTGGCTTGGGTTTTGAAAGTTTTGTTCTTGGATTCAGCTTCTCGTTTTTCACGTCGGGATCTGATCTCATTTTTCAGAGCCAATTTTGCTTCAACTTTTGGTGGAACAACATCAGAAATATTTAAATTAGTTTTTTTTTTGAAATTCTTTGTTCGATGTAGTGACCTGGGAGTTGAGTTATTAGAACTAGAAAGTTCATGATTCTAGGAACATTATCCAAACTCAAAATTATTAATGGTCAGTTCATGTGAAATAGGTTCAAGGGTGGTTTTGAACTTAACTGGGGTATGCAGGATTGTAGGTGGTACTGAGGACTGTACTACCACAGAGTAAGTCAATGACACTTCTTTTTTGGGACATATCTTGGTTTCGGGTTCTTCCATAACAATTTCTTCGTCCACAACTGAATTGGACTGAGAACTGGAACTAATTGTACCAATGATGGGCAAGACTATCTAAGTTTCCCTAAGGATTTAGGATGAATTTCCTCAATGAAACAGTTGTTGCTAAGGTCATGAAATCTCCGAAGTGACATCGAATGTCTTCGGAAAGGTCTTGTCATTGACTGGATAATGAAAGGCTCGGTCTGGTGGGACATAGGGACATTTGGCATCGAACCATGTAGGAGAGTTCTTGCCGGTAGAGTACCCATTGGACCATCCCCACTTATACGTGTTGTCAACAGTCCCATTATTAACTAAGTTCTCAATGGCTTCACTTTCATCAAATAGTTTTTCAATTAAATGATTCAAACATACAATTTCTTTTCGAGCAAGATCTCGTTGATTAAAAGCAACGTCTAACTGAGTTTTACTAAGTAACCAAGCATCTTTTTCTATAAAAAATATTTTTCTAACATAGTGACCTTAAGCTTTTTGTCTTCTAGTCTTCCTCTCACGTGATACAGCTCTTGGGTTGCTATGTTCTTTTCATCTAAGGACATGTTGTAGTCTGTAAGGACGGCAACAAACGTTTCATTAAGTCTTTCTAAATGAGGTTCACAATCATGCATGCTATATCCATTAAACTGAATCATAGGTTTTACCTATTCAACGATGTTGAGGGTCCCTTCTTTTACCATGTAGCAGGAATTCCTCTATAGGTTAGTAGATCCATCATCGTCACTTGTTACTATCATGCAAAGCTTCCTACTTTTCCTCTTGTTTTCAGGTTCTTCGTCTTCATCACTTGAGGAACAGACCTGATGATCCCTTCGAACCTGAGCTACACATGCCCTTGTCTTTTCTTTTTCCTTATCCTCCATTTCTTCAGCCATTATGAGATAGAATGTTTTGTCCTTTACCACATTTGCTTTATAGTCACATGCAAAGTGGTTTTCTTTGTGACACTTGTGACAGACCAAAACGACATCCTTATTGTCTTTAGTGGCTGAACCAGAGTCTTGTGATTTGTTGGTCTATGGGCTTTCCTTTATCTAAGGAGCATTTTGAGGCTGAGAATTCTGGTGAGGATTTCTGGTATATCGTTGATGGTTGTTCTGCTGGTTGAAGTTTCAGTTGAATGGTGGCTTAGTAAATTGGTTGTTCTTGTGAAACGTGGTGGTGGGAATCTGTTGAACTATTGATTGATGATGGAAATGGCATTTTGAATTATTCCTCATCATCTATTTCAACGTCAGCTTCATAAGACTATAGAGGGTTGTCATATGTCGGCTGGTATGATGACTCTCCAGGATAAGAATATTAAGGACCATTAATGGCAAACCGAGGAGGTTAAGCCATTAAAGCAAGTGGTCCACCCAAGTCAGCACCTTCTTTTAACATCGTGGACCCTTGAGCCTGAAGTCTACCATAGAGTTTAAAAAGTGAAAGAGTCTAAATCTTCTTGTCGCCCTGAACAATCATCTTTGCATTCATCCGGTGTCTTCCTAGACCATTCAGGAACTGTAGGTTGGTTTCATGGTTGCTTCTGACAGTACCGACATTTGACAGTTTTGTGATTATGAGGTTGAACCTTTTGAATGAATCGTCAAGACTCTCACCAAGCAGAGCTTTAAAGTTGGTAAACTCGTTGAGGGCAGTAGTGAGTTTCTTGTCTTGAGCTTGTTCAGACCCCTAGTAGAGATTTTTGAGCACATCCCAAATTTCTTTGGCAGATTCACAGTTGATGATAATGTCAAAGTTGCCTAGAGCCACACCACATGAGACTTCGGAGAAAGCAATTGCATATTTCTCCATCTTTTCTAGATTATCATTGGTAGGTCTGTTCTTTGCTGCTGGACCACCTCCAAGTCTAGCCTGAACACGATCAGCTGCAATGGGGGTGAGAATAGAGACATGAGGTCCTTCTTCAACAGATCTCCACACATCTCTTCCGAGTATCGTCAGATATCTTTCCAATCTCTGGGATCAATGGTGATATTCTCTTGCAACGAGTATTGGAGCTTTGTTAGAGCCTCCAAAACTGTTTGAAACATTTAACGAGTAAGCTTGTTCCATTTTCTTCCTCTCTTTTATGAGATTTAGTGGTATAGAAGGCCTTTTAAATCAAAGTTCTAATAAGAGTTCCATTTTTATGAAAGGTATTAAAAGGCAACCACTTTGGCTCTGATACCAATTGTTGAGAGAAAACGTGATAAACGTTGGTGACGAGATAATAAGTTTCGGAATAATAAGTTAATCTTAATGGATCTTGTTAGCTCAACAATAAAATTTAGATAAGTTAGATTGTGGAAATGTAAGGAAAGTAAATAGCAACAAGTTTATATCGATAAGCATTTAAACAAGTAGACACTTAGTTGAATCATAACAAGGTTTGCATGCAAACACAAGTTCGCATATGATGAACAACATAAGTGAAGAGGGACTCAGTTTAAGTATCAGTTAAGATAACTTGAGATATTGAGATGAAATATATTATATTGATAAGCTCTGAAGTGGTGAGAATAAATGAAGTGGGAGGCTCTATTTATAGAGTCCCAAAATTTACATGAAAGAGTAAAATAACATAAAGCAATTGACTTCGGTGACCCTGAATGGTACACCGAACAATACTACGATTACAAGTAAAGTCAGTAAAAGTAACTTATAACAATCTTCATGTTGAGTTCGTATGAGGGTCTTCTACATCTCTTCGGGTTCACAAAATAACAAAAGTAGTCTCTAGGAAAGTCTTCTACGATTCACAAGGCTTAGAGGTCTTCGGGTACATCTTAGTTGAAGAGGGTCACTTTCTTGTTTCAACAAAAAGAATAATACCTGAAAACGGATGTTACAAAAAAGATCATGATAAATTCAAACCAAATTCCTTTGACTCCTTATTAAACCTTGCTTTGATTAAATTGAAACCCCAAATGAAATCCAAGAATTGAAGTCCCTAATCGATACCAAATCAAAATTAAAGCCATGGTGGTAGTGATGGAGGGTTGCTCGTGAAAGACATTTTTGGTAATAATGGCGGTGACAGATGACATAGGGTCTGTACAATATAAAGAAATAAAGAGAGAATAGAGAGGAGATATGATGGTGATTATGGCTTATCCCGTAGGAGGTGACCGACGTAAAACTCTAGAAGAGATACATTAGAGAAGTAAACTAGCGAGAGAAATATGAAGGAGACATCATGGTCATGGTCAGAAGCTTAGATTGAGTTTTATTAGGGTGAAGGTGTGTGGTTGTACATCAGGTTTAAAGTTTTATACCCATGTTTATTTTAAAAAAATAAAGAAATATGTAAATATTAATAATTAGAAAATATTTTTTATAAATAAAAATATTATAGTATTTTCCATTATGGCAAGGACGAAAACCGAAACAAAAACAAACAGTAATGACGATTCTAGTACAAAAGAAATGTAACACCTGGTTCTGGTATGCAATTTGCCTCTTGATCTTCTTTAACTTAATTGTGATTTGGAGTTTTGGGTTATGGGATGGTTGTGACGCGGCTACTTAATGGTCATGGTGCGTGCACGCCATTAACTAGCGATGAGACCCTAAGTTGAACGTGGCGCGAGGCCTTCACAACCCAAATCCCTAGGTTTTGGTCCTTGAGCCCTATTTAAGGATTTTGATGTTTAGGGTTTGTTCTATTCTCAACCTCCATTTCCTAGATGCAAACCCTAGCCTTGTATTTGTATTGGTAAAACTTTGTGTGAGATTTTGGAGTTCTTATTGAAGAAGGAGAGCCTTGATGCTTGGAGGAGAATTATCCAGTTGAAGTTTCAACCTTTTAGATCCTCTATAAGCATTGTAAGTCACATATTCCCTTGCTTCATTCGTTTTTAAGCATAAATCCTGGCATGAGAGGTGATTTTGATTTCTTTATGTCCCTTTCCTTAAAGATCTTGGAGTTTGGAGAAGTCCAAGACCATTTACTTGTTCTTAGGCGACTTTTGGACTTATAGGGAATCTTATAAGTACATATTTAAGCTTCATTTTGCGATGCAAAGGATTTAATCCTCTTTGGTAGCATTTAGGAATTAACATTTCATTTTAGGTTTGTCTGTGATAGGGATATGGATAAATTTGGAAACCTTATCCATTAAGTACTTTACAACAATCATATTTGAGGATTTGGGGTCTAGAATTAAAATATTAAGATCCTAAAGGAAATTTTGCTTAATGACTGAGAATCATGATGTGACCATAAGGTTATTTCAATGTGATTCACGATGACTTGTCACGACTATTTTTTCATTTTGTGTTTGTGACAAAATCAAGGATACAGTTGTGACACATTGACCATTGACTTTTACAAGTTGATCGATGACTTTTTGACTAGACGGACTTTTGGTCAAAATTTAAGTAATTAAGCTATATATTGAGGCTGGCCTATGATTTAAATCTAGGTGGTTCGCGTTGCTAACACGTCGAGTATGCAAATGTTTGTTGTTTAATATCTTTGATTCATGTGAGTTTTATCACTATAGTATGTAGTATGTGTGACATTGTATATGTAACATCCTAAAAATCATGATAAGAAAATTTTATTTTTTATTTTTTTAGAAACCTTTTTCATAAACCATACGACATACAAAACATTGTCTCTAAACATAGTCATCAAAATCAGAGTATCCGAGAATATCTCTCAACATAAATCCCAAGATAATGTATACAATCACGCCTTCGCCTTGTCCCGATCATCTGATTTACCCGAAACCATGGAATCAACAACTGTAAGCCAAAGCTTAGTTAGTTCCCCCAAAATACCCCACACAACAAAATACATACAATGCACGCAAACAAGGCCTACAACACAAGGCAAAACCCGCCATTGAGCCTATATCTATAAGTTGGACCGCTCCTGAGTCTATAACATAAGTTGTACCACTCCCTTAGGCCTACATTATCAACTGGACCGCCTAGGTATCTTGGCCTTCAACAGAAAGTAGGATTGCCCCAACCCAACCAAAATATGTCGAAATATATACATAAACAAATAACCAACTAGCACATGTAATCATACAGATCTACCAATCTAACAGATCACTACAACTTAGCAACATCCTATACATGAGGATACATAACACAATCTATTAGGCCAATATTGGTAACTTCAACCCACGAGTACAATGAAGAAAACTCACCTCAAAGTCTAGAACATAGTTGAATCGATCAATGATCCAAATATCGGCTCTACAAGTCACCTATACAAAAAACATGGACGAAGCCTCAATCTACTACTCAAATTATTCCATTTGACCTAAAGTCAAAATGGTCAAAGTCAACAGTAAATTGTTAAAAAGTCAAAAGTTAACATTCAGCCAGATTATACCATGTATAACAACTCTACACCCTGCGTAGAGCTCAAGGGGGGAAATCAAGGAAAAATGAGGCTACACATCTTATGCCTTGTGTATTGAGCTAAATCCGAACTTAATCATTAAGCTCTTAATATAGAAGGTTAAACCATCAAACTTGTTGATCTACACTATATGAACATCCTAATGTATAAAGTCTCTAACTTTATCCATTTGCATGCATGATAGTTTCATTTTATTTACTTCTTTTTATAGTTTATTTTAGCATATTTCATGAATAATTTAGCTAATCTTCATGCATATTTTCCTTTTTTTATTTTATGACTATTTCGGGTACTTTCTAGTTTCGTGAGCATAATTGTAGATTTTAAGGAGACTAGTGGAGCGAGATTATTGGGAGGCAAATGGACTTGGAGGACAATGAAGAATCATGGGCTAAAAGACTAATGAAGATGATGTAATTCATGGGCTTTTTGTTTATTTAAAGGCTTGAATAAGATGAGCTTTGAATTTAGATGAAAATGGAAGAATATTTGTGCATGCAGAGATTATTGATCGGGTGAGTACATGAGCTATGGGTGATTTGGAGAAGCCAAATTGGGCTTAGATTGAAGAAAACATGAATAAAAATGGGCTATGAGCTAATTGGACTCGATCTGGGCCAATGGGCTAAGCTTTGGAGGCCCAAAACTCAAATGAACCCACATCATGTGCCACCTATGCAAGGATGTGTGACCCGCACACGGACCAACAGGGGTATTTTAAGAATTCTATCTTGAGTGTTATTTGAGGAAGGTTGATGTGCATCTTTTTCACACTTCTTCATGTCCGAATTTGAGGCTTTTCTCTAGAGATTTTTAAGGGTTTTGGTACAATCTATCTTTATTTTGTTTTCTTGAGTTTAGACATGCTAGGCTAAACTAATCTTGGTTGAATTTGGTGAAATCGTTTGAATATTTGGTTGTGTAAGTCCCTAATTTGCCTGTGTATCAATCAGATTCGTTTGATGGTGCGGAATCCCAATCAAACAGATGATGTCAGATAAAATAGAAGAGAAGGAGAAGAAGAATAATATGAATCTTCAATGTATCGAATAGATTGGAATGATGCTCCTTTACATGAGATTCACACACACACACATAAGCTCCCGTTTCTCTCTATTCAGTTCATCAATCTCTACTCCTCACCCTAACACCTATATATATACATGGAGAATATGGGCCGTATAACATGGGCCGTAAATGGGTTTACGGCCGTAAGCTCAATTGTAAACATGACCGTAAACTCCAAAAATATTATAGAAAAGTATAATTGCCCAGAAAAGCAAAGTATAAACCATGTTTTGACCCAACAATCTCCCCCTTGGTTTATAGCTTTCTTTTCTTAATTGACCCAACAAGCTCCCCCTAAAAAGTAGTTGGCTTTTCTTTGTTAATCTTGATTGGGAGATTGGCTTCAGCATTTATCTTCAAATTCTACACAACTTCAAGATGAACTTGATGAATCTTCAATGAATGACTTCATCTTGAGCACTTGAGCTTTTCTTCAAGATTTGACTCTGAACGCACATTGGGTGAGGAGGCTTCTTGTACTGATTCTTGAAAGATGGCGCTTTCAACTTGAGAATCTTCAGAGAAAACATCAGAGAGAAATAAATCTTCTGGATCACGTCAGCAAGTTTAAGATAGCAGCAAACTGATTAAGGAGGCTTCAATGCAATCCGTCACATAATCTTCAATTTTAGCTTCACCTTGCTTCTGGGGTTGAAAGATTGAATTTGAAAGAATAATTTTCATTTCTTGCTCCTTCGAAAGAGAATTCTTCGATGCTCACGGACGAAGCTTTTGGCTCAGAAACTTTCAACACAAACTCCATGAGTTTCATCTTCACCTAAAATCACTTTTCAAGACAAAACAAAACTAAAAGAAAACTTAGAACAAAAAGTAAAACAGAAATAACACTATTTTTGATTTTGATTTTTTATTTTATTTTATTTTATTTTTAGTTCTCCCCCTTATATTTAAATTAGAAGAACACTATGAACAAACTTTACAAAAACAAAAATAATAGCTAAATTTAAGAGTGATTTGGGATCAAAGTTGTTGTACAATCTTATTCCACTTGTCGGTACCCTTATCTTCACATCTTCGTCTGATCGATCGCCAGTATTGTGGTCCACTTAAACACGTAAAATTTGTGACAATATTTTGGACAATTTACCAATGACATGATACACATACATATAGATGATTATAATTTTATTATCATGATTGGCCCTAATTCTTAAATAAATTTTTCTTAAGACCATTTAACTGACTACAACCATGGATATTGTTGTCCACCTAAATCGAGCAGCGAGATCTACAGACAATCTGTATGTGTTCAATTTTAAGTGTACTAAAACGTGTTTCCCGCTTCCTGATATGCCCTAGCCATCAAGAACTTCCAGAGTACTCCTTACACCGGGTGAGCAGACAACCATTCAGAGAGAGGATAGATTCAGAATTCTATTACTTATTGTTTCAGAGGGGTTGAGAAGTAGAAGGTTGCATATGCTATGTACCAGGTCGGATTAGAGATCACGCAAAGGAGACATCATATGGCTAACAGATGAGAGGAATTTCATATATATAGCCTGCAGAGAAATAGAGTTGCATATGTTGTGTACCAAGTCGGATTGGAAGTCACGTAAAGGAGACAACATATGGCTAAGAGACGGAAAGAAAGAAAATGATATTCTATAGACCTAATTTATCGGAATTTACCAGTCGCCCCATCCAACCGGAATTAAGGACAGAATCCGCACATCGAGGAAAAGTGAATCGACAGTTCTAGATACGGGTTATTTAATGTGACCGGTAGATTCCCATGTATATCTCCCTGCTCAACCTATCTGAGCGTCGTGACATCAGGTTAAACGGATCTAACTAGGTCAAAGTTTGTCAAGTCCTTAAATTCATTAGGTTCAACTTTCCTTAGTCAAGTCCATTTAAAATCTTTTGTGCCTACCAGCGCATCGAGCACAGAGCGTAGATGATTCAACTTAGGTACGTTAATTCAGATTGCCCGTTATCACTTGCTAATTTCATTTCCCAAAACATCTCCCGCAAGCACATTTCATTTACACCATATATATATATATATATATATATATATATATATATATATATATATATATATATATATATATATATTTTGATTTTGTAATGTTTTTGGATTTTTTTTAAAATTTTAAAATTTTTGTTTTGTTTTTATTTCTCCCCCTAAATTTGTGCATAGGAGAGAAACGAAAATAAATGCGCAAATTTAAGCTATCCTAAAACAAAAATTAGTCTTTAAAGCGAATCAACTTAAGAAAAACTCAGGAGTATAGAGAAGAAAACGCAAACCGTAATTCACCGATTGAATCTGCATTCAGAAGGTCTGAGAACAGCAAGCATAATCTCAGAACCGATCCGAAAATTCTTCCTATCGTTAAGCATTAACCCCATTTGTGATCTCTTCTTTTCTTCCTTTCCCGCAAAGGACACATATTCTCAAATAATGTCCTGAGTGTCGTACAGTTGAGAGATGTCTACTATCATGTGCCTGGAACAGCCACTACCAACAAACCAAAGTCTGATGATATGCCTCCATAGCTGCTTCGACACAGAGCGGGATTAGTTGGTCTTTGGAACCCATTCTATTTTGAAACTGGGTCGACCTTTGTCATCAACGCATGATACTCTCTCCCATGACATATCCTGCTTATCACAAACAGAAGATGTAGAAACGTTAGAAGCATTAGGAGATTTTGGAGTTTTCACCTTTGGTGCCCATTTATATTCGGGTTTAACCCATTTCTTGTTCGATCCGATGGGTGCCTTGGCACTTGCTTTGGAACTTGAAGCCGACTGCCGAGATGACTTTGACCTAGCCGGTCTTGGTTTTGTTGGGGCATCTCTTGGATTGGACTTCTTGGTCGGCATTCCCTTCTTGCCCTTGGGATTTTGATTCTTGGCCTTGGAAGATTGATTATTTGCCTTCTGCGCGTTCCAGTCATCATTTTCTGAACGTGACCTCGAAGGGTTTCTTTTGAAGTATCTCCCTCTTGGCGCGTTCTGCCAGCCTTGTGCATAGTAAGGAACATATGCATGATTTGGACAGTTTCGGGCAATGTTTCCAGGTGTTTCACAGTGAAAACATGTCTTTTTCTTCACTGTAAAATTTTTTCTTCTTGCCTTGTCTCTTGCTTTTCCCACACTCACAGTTACAACAGGCACTCTGCTTTACTGGAATTGGTGGCCTGTATTTCTCAACGACAGGTTTGTTAGGAGTAACAGAATTCGAAGCAACATATTCTGAGTTCAATGAGTCATCGGTTTGTTCAGTAGTGTTCTCCTTGTTCTCATCTTCTGCTACTTTACCTGCACATGAAGTAGCAACATTAGTATCTTCAATATTAATAACTCCTCCTGACACAAATCCAGCTCTTTTTCCATATTGAAGATGTGCCTCCCTGTCAATTTCTTTCTGTGTCATGGGGATGGATGTGTAGTTATGATTGAAAGGTGGAAGAACACTATCATACCCTAGACCCTTGTTTTGATTTTCTTTGAATTTTAATTGGGTTTCATATAAGGACTCGATTGTCTGACTTGACACATTATAATTTTAAAACCTAACATCTGTTTTTCCACACTTAATTTTTAAAGCGTCATGTTCTTCAGTTACAGCAACAAGTTGTCTCTTAATATAATCATAATTTTCACACTTGTTGCTATACTCTTCCTGGAGTTTCCTAAAGTCCTTGGTTTTTGCTTCTAATTCAGCCTTCAGGGGTTTCTGTCCTTTCCTGAGTTGATATCCTTCATATCTCAGGTCCTCAACTTCTCTTTTAAATAAATCAATTTGTTCCCAAAGAAATTTAATCGTGGCTTCACAAGCTGGAGTACATGTAACTTCAGTGACCGAAATGTTTTCAGAACTCATTATTTCTCTACACTTCAAAGCATCAAGTTCTTGAATTACATCAGCAAGAATAAGATGATTAAGATCTTTTGTCTTCTTGATGATAGCCACGTTCATATCTCACGATTTCGGAAGTGAATTCAGTAGATTTTTGTTTATCTCAGACTTAGTCAAGAAGATCCCAGCTATATTCATCTCAGTAGTAAGTGTAATAAATCGCTGCAACTGAGTTTCGAGGGTTTCTCCAGGGATATAATTGAAAATGTTGAAATTTTGTCTTAACATATCCTGACGACTCTCTTTCATGTTTTCAACTCCCTCGTAGACCTTAAAATCAATTAAAAGCACAACTAGAAGCTAAAATAAAACTTAAAAGTCAAACCCTTTGATTATAAACCTCAAAAGTCAACCTTAAAAGTCAAATTTAAAAAAGTTAAACTCAAAAGTCAAACTTGAAAAAGTCAAACCGAAAAACTAAATTTAAAAATTTAAAAGTCAAACGAGAAAGTCAAAGTTTAAAGTCAAAGGTCAAACTTGGAAGTCAAAGTCAAAATTTAAGGTCAAAAGTAAAAAAAATTAAAATATAATTTTATTTATTAATTTTAATTTAATTTATTATTTATTTATTATTATTTTTATTATTATTTTTTTATTTTGGATGAAAAAAGAATTTAGAATTAAAAGGAATTGAATTTTGGGCTGAAAGTGTAAAAAATGCGAAACTTGAAGCGAAAAAGACGGGTTATGAATTAAATGGGGAAGGAGTGTATCAACTTGTGGCCTAGAGGAGTTGGTAAGGTGTTGAAGGAATGCGAGCTGGAGGTCGTGGGTTCGATCCCCAGCAACTCCAAAGTCCCGTCCCATTTTTTTAAATGCGAAGCGAGGGTTGTTCTTGCGAGGCTGCGCTTGCGAGGCCGAGAACTCAGAAGCCGGAAACGTGCGAGACCAAGCCGCAAACTGTTGGGCCGTATACTCCGAGCCGAGGCCACAAACTCCGAGCCGCAAACCTCGGGCCGTGAACTCCTCGGAAACCCTAGCTGCTGGCCACCACCCCCTCGCGGGTTACGACAAAAAACAGTGATTTTTGCCCTTTTTTGCTCCAAAACTCGATCAAAAACCTTTTTTATGAAAAACACGAAGAACAAACCCCCATTAATTTTTAGAGATCTATCCAAAAATGCAATAATATTTAGAAAATAAGATCAAATAATGCCCCAAATCTGACAAAGTTAACTGATACAACTTGGCTCTGATACCAATTGTAAGTCCCTAATTTGCCTGTGTATCAATCAAATCTGTTTGATGGTACGGAATCCCAATCAAACGGATGATGTCAGATCAAATAGAAGAGAAGGAGAAGAAGAATAATATGAATCTTCAATGTATTGAATAGATTGGAATGATGCTCCTTTACATGAGATTCACATACACACACACACACATAAGCTCCCGTTTCTCTCTATTCAGTTCATCAATCTCTACTCCTCACCCTAACACCTATATATATACATGGAGAATATGGGTCGTATAACATGGGCGTAAATGGGTTTACGGCCGTAAACTCAAGTGTAAACATGACCGTAAACTCCAAAAATATTATAGAAAAATATAATTGCCCAGAAAAGCAAAGTATAAACCATATTTTGACCCAACAGGTTGAATGAGGAAGAACTCCATGAACTTGTTCTTGAATCTTTATGAGAATGTTTTATGTTTTAACATCTTTTTGCTACTTGTATGTTTTTATTCATGAATTTAAATATATTTGTAGTGATTAGTTGGCTAATTTCTTGATTAACTAATTGATCCTCAAATTAGCAAGCAACAAGTGGTTCTTGTGTTAGTTTTCACTTCACACAATCACAAAAACATTTTCTCCAATATGGTAGTGAAAGCATTTGAATAATTACATGCTTAATGGAAATTGTGACTTTAAATAAGGAAATATGTTATGAGATTCTCTAACTATTTGAATAACTAAGAAAAGTCTAGGTAATTTCAAGCTTCTTGGATAATAGCCAAATTAGAGATTTAAAACAAGTATTGCAACTTAGGTTCTAATGATAAGTTCACCAAATGTTCAAATGAGGAAACCTTAAGTCAACCATATTTCTCGCATTGATTTTACATCAAACTCTTGCTTTTGTTGAATTGTTTTTTTAAATATTAGTTTATCTCTAATTTTATTTTAAATATCTCAAAAGACCAAACCCCCCCCCCCCCCCCCATTTTTACTTTTATTGTCATTTTACAAGTATTTTTAAAAAACAGTTTACATTGAGTAACAAGTTGAACCAATCTTTATGGATTCGACCCCTTTACCACTATACGCTATTTTAGTGTATAAGATTTAGGGTTATTTTTTTGTTAGCCTCAACAACCATCAAAATTTGGTGTTGTTGTCGGGGATTGGTTTATATTTTAATCAATTTGTTTCTCTATGCCCAGATCTCAACATACATGTACTTTGATCTATAATCCGGAAATTGAAAAAGAAGCAAGGCATTCGGCAAAGGAAAGGAGAATAGAACGGGGTCAAACTTCAAATCCAAACGTGGACCTAGAGGTTGAAACAGCTTCCTCTAATGATACAGAAACCGAAGTAGAACCCGATTCTAACCCTGACCCTCACCAAGAGATTCCTGAAACACCACCCATACAACAAAATCCATCCATCCTAAACTAAAATCTAATGGCGGAAGGAGAAGAAGCTCCTGAAAGAACCTTGAGACAAATGATGGAAACCAATGTCATACAAACTCCAACTGGTATCAATTACCCTATTTTGGAAGGAGGCTTGGAATTGAAGTCATACTTAGTTCATCACCTTCTAAATTTTCATGGATTAGAGAATGAAGACCCTCATAAGCACTTGAAGATGTTCCACATCATTTGAACTAGCATGAAGCCACAAGGTCAACCGGTGACCAAATCAAATTAAGAGCATTCCCCTTCTCATTGGCCAATAGAGCAAAAGATTGGCTATTTTATCTTCCGTCGGGGTCGATTAACTCATGGACCGACATACCAAGAGCTTTCCTTGATAAGTTTTATCCTGCCTCAAGAGTCTCAAGTATTAGAAATAAGATTTGTGGAATCTGCCAAGGTCAAAATGAGACTTTCCATGATTATTGGGAGAGATTCAATAGTTTGTGCTTGAGTTGCCCACAAAATCAAATTCCGATACAACTCCTCATTCAATACTTTTATGATGGATTGTTACGAATGGAGAGAAGACTAGTTGATGCTTCACGTGGTGAATATTTCTTTAGCATAACTCCTCAACAAACAAGACAACTCTTCAATACCATAGCTGTCAATTCTCAATACTTTGGCCCCCGCCAGGACATGAAGAGGGACGCGTATCAAAAATTCAATGAAGTGGTGACATCAAGCCTTAAGTCCCAACATAAAGATTTAACATCCGTTGTTCAAAACCTAGTCATGGAACAAACTACACAAGTGATGGTTGGTGGAATATGTGCAAAAATGGGACATCCCACGGATATGTGTCCAATTCTCAAAGACGATGCGGAACATGCAAATGCCACGGGAGAATTTCAAAATTTCTATAACAAGCCATCTGGTTACCAAAATGCATACAATTCTAGTTGAAACCAAATCCCAATATGAGCTATAACCCAAGGTCATTGCCTCAAAATGCATTGGTTAGAACTTATTACCCACCATCACAACAACCCCATTACCAACACCTACACCCCCACTATCAATCCAAACCAAACCCTCCACATCATCACCAACAACCTCATCAATCCTAACCTAGTAGCTCCGGAATGTATCTTGAAGACAGTTTCAAGTATCTTGCCACTAGGACCCAACAATTCAAAAAAAAGACAAGAACTAGTATCTCTAATATTGAAGCACAAGTGGGAGATATAGTTACATCTTTAAGCAAGTTGAATTCCCATGGAAAAATACCTTTTTAAATAAAAAAAGAACCCAAATGTCAACGTGGTGACCTTGAGAAGTGGTAAACAAACCGAAGAGTAGCTTAAAGAAATCAAAGGAAGATGAAGAATAAATAGAGATCACTCCCATTGAGGATCCTATTGTCAAGAGTGATGCACAAACCAGAGTTCCAAAAAAGATTACCCATTTAGTCACTCTAATATCTACTCAACAACCATTTCCCTCTCAACTTACAACTTCAAAGAAGAATGTGGAGGAGAATGAGATCGTGGACAACTTCTGCAAGGTGGAGGTAAACATTCCATCACTTGATGAAGAATACGGGATATACTCGAGCACCATGTCGCGGTGGAGGTCAACCATGATGTAGTTGCCAGATTTTGGTAACGATATATATTTCGGACATTAGGTTGACTCCAGAGGTTGGAAGGTTTAGGGGTGCAATTATTAATGAAAAAAATACCCTTCCAAGACCCCTTTGAGGGAAGAATTCAACTAAAGATCAAAGGATAAAGATATTTGAGCAAGGATTCGCATCCATACATTTAGTTTGCTTATTTTAATGATGTTTAGCTTAGTTTACCTTTTGTTTATGTGTTTTTAAGTTATGATTATGGGCTAAAAACCCTTGCTTTCGTTTAGATTAGATGAACTCTTGATTACTATGTGTTGATTTCTTGTTTGATGGAATTATGAGGTTAATTTTGCTATAAATATTGTTTGATAAATATAAACCTAACTTGTTAAAGTTTCTATCTTTATTGCCTTGTCTCAATATTGTGTAGTTAAACTACAGTTAATTGCATGAAATTGATTTACCTAGTTGTTTATGATCATTAAATTGCTAGAATTAGGAATGACCATATCCTTGTATAGGTGATAACTTAGTTTCTTAACTGTGTTAGAGAGTAGTATTTGATCATGATATTTACTCGATTACTAGACTTGACCATAAAATAGTAGTCTATAGATTCTATCATTCAGAGTCCAAATTGTCTTCAAAATCAATTTAGTGTCCTTAACTTACATGATCATTGGGGTTAAAGTTAATTAATTGACTTATGATAGTTAGTTTGATCATGATGAATAGTAACTTTTATTTGGGAACTAACAGAATTAATCCATTATCTTGAAATCAACCATAGGAAACAGGAGGGATTCGAACCTAAAGGAAAGTATCATTTATTTTTTATTGTCTTTCTAGTTGTTTACTTTAGTAATTAGTTGAGTATTTTAATTAAGTTAATATGAACTTGTAAAATCAGGTAAAACCCCCCTATTTTAATTTTTTTTCTTAGTTTAGCTTTTAGCAGTTATTTATTAATTAAATATTGTTCTCTGTGTTCAAAATCCGATTCACCTGACCTATTCTATAATCTGACTAGGTACACTGCCTATAAGTGCATAGTTAGTAAAAGTTTGTTTGGTTATAAATTTAAAACTAAGTAGTTACTTTTGTGCACATCAATGGTTTGGGTGTCGTTGCCGAGGAACGACTTATTGGGTTTATAGTTCAATTGCTTTTAGTTATTCGATCTTTTTTTGTTGGGTAAAAGAAACGACTAGGATTTAAAAAATTATTAGAAGGATTTGAAATAATTATCTAAAAGTTGAACCTAGTTAAAAAATTTTATGTTGAGATCTAGGTTGCTAGTGTTGTATGCAACGATCCGATGTGAGTTTCAATTTTATTTAAGCCAATATATGTTCTAGTGTATTTGTGGCTTCCCTATCCTAGTGAAATTATGGAACAAAATCACGACCTCACTTAGTTTGAGGGCCGCAATATGTTTAGTATCGTGTACTAGAAATGTATCCACGAGATCTTCTGTAGTCATTCCACCTTAGACTAATATCTCTAACCGATAAGGTTTGAAGTTAAATTTCTTTGCTTAAGCATATGTTTTTATTTTTATGATTTTTAGTTTTGAGGGACAAAAGTGAGAAAAGAAAAAAAAAAGTGAAAAAGTTGTGAAAAAAAAAAGAAAAAAAAAGAGAAAAAAAAAATAGAAAAGAAAAAAAGTTGCAAAAGTTTGAGAAATACGAGTCTACAAAGCTATGAGGATCAAGAAATATCATGAAGATAAGTTCCAAATCATCGGAGACTCAAGAATAAAGCAATTTTCCAAGTTATTTTATATTGTAATTTTTCTTTCTAGGTTATTTTACTATATGTATGCTTGGGAGCTTAACCTAAAATACCTTGGGGTTAAGAAAGATTTATGGGGATGGATTCAAAGGGATGCTTAAAATGAGTGTTGTTCAAAAGAAGTGGAGAAGTATTTAGGATTAGGAAAAATATAGACACAAATACATACATTACGGTCTTGAAGTAATGGAGAGACTTAAAATGGATTGTCTTGTGCGATATTGGTAGCTAAAGTCTTGATAGAATAATAATAGAATTAGTTTTGCTTGAGGACAAGCAAAACACAAGTGTGGGGTATTTTGATATGTGCATATTTAGTTATATATTTAGTACATTATCTTAATACTTTTAGCTACAATTATGTTTATTCTGGGAGAAAAGGTACTTATTATGTTTGAACTATGTTTTCTAGTATCAAAGACATGCTCGGGATAAAAAGGACGCAAAAAAGGAGCTGGAAGCAGGAATGAAGAGGCAAAGACAAAAGAAGACACAAAAAAGGATGTTGTTGGACAACTTGATCCCTCGTCAGTATTTTGACCATATCTCATGACTAGTAACTTCGATTGACATGATTCAAAATGATCTGGAAACTCGATACAATTTGGACAACTTTCATGTTTAGAGAAAAGTATGATTCCCAATGACCACGACGCGGTGATCCAAACACGACGTGGTGAATGGAGTCTTCGCGATTCTTGACGCTGACTTGAAGAATACAGGATATACTCGAGCACCACGTCGCGGTGGAGGTCAACCACGATGTAGTGGCCAGATTTTGGTAACTATATATATTTCAGACATTAGGTCGATTCTAGAGGTTAGAGGAATTAAGGGTGCAACTATTAATGAAAAAAATACCCTTCGAAGACCCTTTGAGGGCAGAATTCAACTAAATATCAAAGGATAAAGAGATTTGAGCAAGGATTCACATCTATACATTAGGTTTGCTTATTTTAATGATGTTTAGCTTAGTTTACCTTTTGTTTATGTTTTTTCCAGCTGTGATTATAGGCTAGAAACCCTTGCATTCATTTAGATTAGATGAACTCTTGATTACTATGTGTTGATTTCTTGTTTGATGGATTTATGAGGTTAATCTTGCTTTAAATATCATTTGATAACTCTAAACCTAGCTTATTAAAGTTTCTATCTTTATTGCCTTGTCTCAAGATTGTGTAGTTAAACTACTATTAATTGCATGAAATTGATTTACCAAGTTGTTTATGATCATTAGATTGCTAGAAATATGAATAACCATATCCTTGTATAGGTGATAAGTTAGTTGCTTAACTGTGTTAGCGACCAGTATTTGATCATGATATTTTCTCGATTACTAGACTTGACCATTAAATAGTAGTCTATAGATTCTATCATTCAGAGTCCAAATTATCTTCAAAATCAATTTAGGGGTTGTTTGATTTGGTGCTAACCCAGTCCGGTCGAAGGAAAAAGTCTGACTCGGTCCGGTCAGGATGTCTGATATGTGAATATCGGGCGTCTGACCCAGCCCATTTAACTGACTCGGTCGATAATTGTTGGTGATTCACTCCGCCAAAAAAAATAGCTGACCGAGGGAAAAGACACTCAACGTACTCCATAGCAAATCATCTGTCATCGTCCTTGTCCTTCAACTCTGCTGGTAAGGTCCGCAACCGATTTCTAATCCGCTGTCTCTCCGATCCTTGTAATATTTAAAACCTCTTCAATCGCAATCGATTTCTATAAGGTCTGTAATTGATTTATGCAATTGATTTCCCATTATGCCCTAATCTTCGCTCGAATAAAATGGACTTCGATTTGATAATTTTGATTTCGATAATCTGAAAATTGGAAGATATGTTCGATTGTGGTGTTGAATTTTTTATCAATAATTTTTTGAAGATGGTTAGGTTGGATGTTATCAATGTTTATGGTCAATAATGAATATGTATTGGGTTCCAATGATCGTCTGATTGAAGCCTTAAAGTTCTGATCTTGAAGTCCAAAAGTCAAATAAAAAGTCAAAATTGACATGCCGAAGTTGATTATGTGATTAGGAAATCAATGCATATGCTTTGTATTGGATATGGTAAATAACAAAGTGATAAGTGGTCCTATGCGCTCTATTATTCCTCCCAAATTTCAATCAAGAAGGTAATTTATGGTGGTCTAATGATATCGAAGGCTAAGCAGTAAAGGAAATGGCTATACAAAGAATTTGATACCACGAGGGATTCTCTAGTATGGTTGAAAGTCAAGATTACTTGTGGCTCCTATATAAAAATATGATTCAAAAATACTTTTGAGTTTTTGAAATTTGACGTGGCAAAAATTCATGTTGCAATTGATTTAAAATTAATATTGCTTCAAATGTGAATTTGGATGAAGGTCGAAGTTGGTGTTTCATTTCAAGTATATGATTCGAATTTGCAAAGAAAGAGTGGTCATAGTGAAGATTTTCTTTGTGATTAATGCATCGAAAGTGAAAATGTCAAAAAAATGGTGATATACAAAGCTTTAATAGTGCATTGTTTCGTTGATCAAAGATGTTTTCACAAAGTCAAAGTTGGAAGAAACTTGATTTTTATTGTAATTTATTTGTATTCTGAAGTGGAATATAATCAATTTTTATCCGATACAGGAAACAATATAAGGGTATTATGGTAATTTTTTATGATTTACCACAGTCAGTCATAAATATAATCAAACAATATGGTTTCAGTCAGATGTGGATCCAATCAGAAATTCTAACTCAGTCAGCACTAATTCAGTCAGCACTTACTCAGTCAGCAACGATCAAACGACCCCTTAGTGTCCTTAACTTACATGATCATTGGGATTAAAGTTAATTAATTGACTTATGCTAGTTAGTCTGATCATGATGAATAGTAACTTTTATTTGGTAACTAACAGAATTAATCCATTATCTTGAAATAAACCATAGGAAACAAGAGGGATTCGAAGCTAAAGGAAAGTATCATTTATTTTTTATTGTTTTTCTAGTTGTTTACTTTAGTAATTAGTTGAGTATTTTAATTAAGTTAATATGAACTTGTAAAATCAGGTAAAACCCCCTATTTTAATTGTTTTTCTTAGTTTAGCTTTTAGTAGTTATTTTATTAATTAAATACCATTCTCTATGTTCGAAATTCGACTTACCTGAGCTATTATATAATCTGACTAGGCACACTGCCTATAAGTGCATAGTTAGTAAAAGTTTGTTAGGTTATAAACTGAAAACTAAGTAGGTACTTTTCTACTCATCACTTGTCGATCCTATATTTGACTAATGGGCTTGTATTCAAATCCTTATATGTCTTGATTTACTAGGAATATCTTATTTCCTTTGTTATAGCAAGCCATTGTTGCTATCCTAGCAACAAATCTTCTTATCGCTGCTAAAATAAAAATTTTACTTTTATCCTGTGAACATTTTCCTTCATTGTTCCATAACTTTTAAATATATCAAGCCTCTAGGGTTTTAGGGTATAATATAATCTAAGGGTAAATCAAAAGGGTAAAAAAACTTGGAAATTTTTGAGCAGCACGCGATGGGCATATGATGTGCGCCACACACACTTGCATAGATCATCATTAAATTCGACTTTTGGCTTTATTCAAACCTTTTCCACAAATATTCCTCCCCCCATATGTCTCGATTGGTCCTCACTCGCATGACGATCACACCACACGCTCAATCCCGGGCTTCGATTTCTAGCATTTCTTTTGATTCCTCTACTTCCAGGATTTAGGGTTTTTTAGAAAATTTTGCATTGGGTGGATTTTGGTCGAATTTCTTGTAATAGGATACCATTTGGGCTTGTTATACTACCGATTTTACTACCTTAATACTTAATTTTGATTTTATTACATCCATGGATCCGTATTTCGAGTTTTTAGATTTCGATTTTTTTAAACTTTTAACTAAATCATTGAATTTGTGATATTTTAGATGAAATAAACTACCTGTTTACACTCTAGAATCTTAGTCAAACATCCCTATGTGATTTTGTGTTGGAATTCAGACAAAACAACATATTTTCAAATATGTTGTTCTTCGTGTTCTTAGAGCACGTCACATAGAGGTTGTGTGTTGCCTACGCTCGCATGCAGCGCGCACCTTTGCGCGTTTCAACACTTTATGTTGTATTTATATTATCTATTTGTTCCTAATTTTCCTTTTTCCTATTTTTCTATATATATGTCGAGACATGATCGTCAGGCTGCGGGTCAGTTACCTCCTAACTGGCCATCGTATCCGTTTCTACAGTTCGCTGATGATATTGCTGATCGGAGTTCCTTCGTCTCTTTATTGATTTCTCTTCTATCCAAGAAGATCAGTATCCTCCAGACTCTTTCCTCAAGTGGTACGGATGATTCTGGGTTGACGACTTGTTTGGAGCCATTCCTTACTTAGGTCATACGTGATGATAATGGTCTGGACCTATTTACTTGTCACAGATGGCGTCGGGTTGTTAGGATTTGGTAGCTAATCTACAAAGATCTCTGCTGGGGTTTCTTATCTACAGTTCGCTTCCACAAGGAGTCGACAAACTAGGCTGAAAGATTAATTTTCTCTTTTCACCTGGGAAACGTATCCCGTTCCTGCAGCTTGATTGAGTAGGGGATATGAATGGGGATTTATATAGCAAAGGAGACTGCTAGTCCTCGTTTCTTTTCTTATCTTGACACTTGCATTACTGATCCACCTCGGGAGTATAACTATTTGTAAGTTTGGGGTCATGCTAGGGGGACATGTGCTTTTAGGACAACCAAGTAGAGTTCCTTTAGATCTCCTACTTATCAGTTGCTTTACCGATTGATTGCTTCTAATGTTTTTCACTGCAAGGAGTGTGACAAGGTTCCTTCTGGTGACCTCTTCTACATGTGCTTCCTTACTGAGACTAAGATTTGCCTTAATTTTCTCTTTGCTCTTGCTCTTTATTTTTCCGATATGGCTCTAGGTACTATGCCTTCGAGTAGGATTTGTGGTGGTCATTGGGTCACTTGATTGGCTCTATCTTATGAGGTCGATACTTGCGGGATGGTTCTTATTCCTATCAGACACATGGGTAAGACTACTCTAGGGAAGATGTAGGTGTTGGTTCGAGGGTATGATCGGCAATGGAGGGTTCCTGACGATGATGTCGTGGCGCCTGTTAGACAAGTGGAGTCGTAGCATATCCCTGAGCCTGCCTTCGAGAGGCTTCAACTACCTAGGTATGCAGAGGCTGATCAAGGGTCGAATCTACGTGATGTGATGCAACGTCTGGATGCTATACATGAGGAGCATTGTAACGCCCATAGATCCGAGCTAGTCAATTTAGGGATAATAGGGGTAGAAAACGACTTTTTGTCAAAAGATTATTTAGAATAAATAATCTTAACCAAGTTATAGTATATGTCACAAGGTTTCCGAACATATAAAGAACGCCGAAATCCGTGTTATAACGAAGAAGTTATGGCTCGTCGAAGTTTTACGGCAAAACCGGCACGGCACCGGGAAGCGTAAAAAGTGAATTTACGATAGAAGACTTTTTAGCCTTAGTTGTCTAAATCAAAGTCGTAGAGTATGTTAAAACGAGAAAATCCATAAAAAGAACGCCCAAATCTGACTTCGTATGAGGAAGTTATGATTTTTCAAAGTTTCAGCTTAGCAGTGTACAGCCCGAAACTCGAATTTTAGTTCGAGCGGTTTTTGGCTTACGCGACCTAAATGAGAGTTAATTATCTCATTAATAGGAACTCAACGGTAAAAAGATGGACGAAAACGGAGTTCGTATGAAGGAGTTACGAATTCTTCACGGTCATTTAACAGTCTAAATGCCTCCTACTGTTAAATTTATGATCGGTCGAGAATTAGCCGACGGAGTCAAAATGAAAGTTGTAGATATTATTTTAACCTAGGCATGGATATAAAGAACGTCGAAAACGGAGATAGTATGAGATAGATATGGACGAAGCTTAGTCTCTACTCTTCGAGCGCGATAAATTTGATACAGTTATGTAAATCCGAGATAGAATGAGAATTAGCCGACGAGGTCTAAATGAAAGTTGTAGTACTCATAAATACCAACACGTGGATATAAATATCGAAAAAATGGAGATCGTATGCAAAAGTTATGGACGAAGCTTAGTCTCTACTTTTCGAGCGCGGCGAATTCGATACAGTTTTTGTAAATATGAGATAGAAGGAGAATTAGCCGACGGGGTCTAAATGAAAGTTGTAGTACTCGTAAATACCAACGCGTGGATATAAATAGCGTAGAAAACGGAGCTCGTACGCAGAAGATACGGACGAAGCTTAGAGACTACTTTACTATAAAACTCCTATAAATACAAGGGTGAACTCCACATATTTTCTTCACACCAATAAGCCTCTCTTTCTCTCTCTAACTTCTCTCTAGCCTCCCTAAACCCCTCCTAAGTCTAGGGAACCTCCCTAGCACGAGAAGAAAGCCCTGGAGCGCCCTACGGCTTCAAGAAGAAAAGCTTTTGGCTCGGAAACGCTGCTCCAGCTAAGCCCGGTTTTTAATAAAAACCCGCTGTAAGTGAGCTATGCCTATACTATATTTAATATAGATTTTATTTAATTATAGTAACATTATTAGGACCTTAAAATAATTATTTGGGATATTATTATGAGTTATATTGAGTGTTATTTAACGCTTATATAATAGTAATAATAGCTAGACTATTAATTAGTCGCGGTTAACGTTAAAAACTAAACCCTAGTGGTATTGATACTAGGTTTTGTCGAGGAAAATTGTTTTGAGATAACGAAGTGCTGTCTGAGTTCGTAATCACCACCTAATCAGGTGAGTACATGGTCCATTTCATCTTACACATAGACATGAAGTATTTTAATATAAATTACGTGTTATGTGTGCATATTGTCTAAATACTTGCTGTGTATGCCGGTGAAAGATTTTTATACATGTTTTAAATGATGTAAACTGTATAAAGTATTTTATATCTACAAAATATGTTGGGTAAAACATGGGTAGATGAATGATGAGGGATAAAAGCTGAAATAGAGGAACATTAGTAGTACGGACCTAGTGCCCTATAGGTATACACTGGCAGCAGTGGACCTAGTACCCTATAGACGAGCACTGGCAGCTGCGCCACAACCCATAGATGTTTTAGATCTACGGTAAACATCCTAGCAGCTGTGCTCTAAGGACAGTATCGGCAGTTGTGCCTAATAGGGAGCCTTATGACCATGACAGTAGTGTTTAAAGGTCAATACCGGCAGAAGTGCCTCATAGAAAATGTCCCAATTCTGGCAGCTATGCCTAAGTCACAATATTAGCAGCTGCGCTTGACCAATGTGTCATTGGCAACAATGGACTTCATGTTGTTTCCTTAGGATGATCCTTAGGAATGAATGAATGAGAAATAGCTGATTCTTAGGGTAGATCCTTAAGAATAAAGAAGATAATGGGGATGAGTAATTGGGTTGATTGTTTGATTGTTTAAACATAATAATTATATTATTGTGGGTTGAAAACCCTATGTACTCACTAGGTTTCCCAACCTGACCCACTCAGTTTATTTATATCACAGGTGTTGATATGAAGTCACATTACACTGAGAGATTTAAAAGTGATGTAGATCAATAGTGTAAATGAATGTAAGTTCTGTTTATGCTTATGTTTATGTATTGACGATGACATCCCAAACATTTTAAAATGAATAAAATACGTTTCTTCGAAAATGTTTTGATAACGTATTTATCGTATTTTTCTGGGAACAAATTCCGCAACATTTTTATGAAAAGAAGTACTCTGATTTTTATAAAGCATAAACAAAATCGGTCTTTTCTGGCCATGAAAATGGGGATGTCACAAACATCGCTGGATTATGGCCTTGATTTCTAGGGTGATGTAGCACTCGGGGATGTATCACCCACCCTTTCCTTAGGCAGGTCTTGCATTTCCTCCACATGCTCAGTCGAAGGGTGTTGGTCATGATGGTACTGGTCCTTTAGGAACATATCATGGAGATACTAATGATGACAACGAGGAGGACACGTAGGATGAGGATGGAAAGTAAGAGATCAGTGATGAGTCGGTGGGAGGGTTGATGTGTTTTGGTTTGTATTTTGATACTTGTTTTTATATGTTTGGTGGGATGTCTTTTGATACACTTATGTATGCTTATACTCTTTACTTTGGTTTGTATTGTATATGTATGTATGCTTTCTATTTTATCATTTACCGAGTCTAAATTCAGTTGATGTATTTGTCCAGTCAAGACTAAACATAGGTGATCAGGCTACGTTTAATTGTGACTCAACCTTTACACACGAGATTAGCCTGGATAACTGACTTACATAGTTTGCATTTTTGATTTGTGTACTTAACTGTTATAGATAGGCGGTTATTATTTGTTTTTTACTTTTTAGACTATCAAATAAGGATTGGCCAAATGAGAAGTGCTGGAGGGCAGGGTCATTTTAGCATATACCTATTCTGAAATCCAGCAACCCAAACGACAATTCAAACTAGTCACCTCTCCCGTAAGTAGTTTATCAGTATGGTAATTAATAGTAATAGTTTTATTTATAGGTTTGAGGACAAACCTAATCAGAGTATATTTACTAAGCTATAGTCACAATTCCTAAGGATATACTTGTTTGCTACAACAAGTAGATCTGATACCATTCTATCACACCTCCCTCGGCCGTTGGCGGAAGCGCCGAAGGGTGACGGCGGTTACATAGTTTACACAAATCACAGAGCACAAACTATAATTACCTTTTTACAAATAAGTGATGTTTATTAAATGGAATATATAAAACCTATATATCTTCAAGTTGATTCTCCTTCTTTGTGTTGGTCCTTACTCTACCCAAGGAATACATGCGATTTTGAAAATGTCAACTTCATGTTGGTGAGTTCACAAGTTTAGATAAACATTAAATAAACTCTTTTGAAAAAAAAATTTAGGAATTTTTACAATGATTAAGATCATTTTTCTTATATTCCTTGTTTCCTAAGTTTTACTATTTTGTATCTTCTAAAGTTCCTTGTATCTTGAATCTTATACGTTTTTTTAAATACTTTAAGGTTATGTATTCTTTTCCTATTTTATAATATATTCTAAGGATATTTTATCAATCCTAACTTACTATCTTTATAGGATATGTTACCAATCCTAACTTACAATCTTTACAGGATATTTTACTAATCCTAACTTACTATCTTTATAGGATATTTTATTGATCCTATCTTACTATCTTTATATTTTATGATGTTTTACTAATCCTAACTTATTTTATTAACTACTCGAAGGCGTAATTCTTTAAGGTTGTCGGGATGTATTACCATGAGCTCCCATAATCGTCGTTGTAGACTAATAATTTCCCCCGCACGACGCTTCATTGGACGTCGAATGATACTTTTGTAATAAATAAAGTTATCTTGTCGGGATTGTAGCTAGCAATCGCAGATGAGGGTGTCAAAACTCGTATAAATCTATGCATATCTTTCTGACTCTCACAAGATTAGCGATTATAGGTTCGGGGTAGCCGAATTTAATCAGGCTAAGGATGAATAATAACGGCTAACTAACGCATTAACCTTAGGTCTTTTATCTTTTCTTTAATTTTCCTATTTAGTAATTCCTATATATATATATATATATATATATATATATATATATATATATATATATATATATATATATATATATATATATATATATATATCCTAATTATGGTTGATTTGAAAACAAGATATTTCGGCAAAGTAACGACTAGGTACAGTGCATATCCTTATAGTTAACCAGCATTACTTCTAGGTACTATGTTATCCTAGGAAATTGGTCATTATAACATCTCGGTAATATCTCTTCCTAGACCATTGGACATCAAAACTCTTAGGCATAATATCATAGCTTACAACTAGGTAGAGTATCTATAGGTACATTATCCTGCGGTTTCATGCTTTATATGACTTACTAACGTATATATAGGTTGGTTTTGATAAGCATGTATTCCCCCTTCCCCCACCCCCACGTAAAACGTTTAAAATAGTAAAATGGGGTCGTGAACTTACCCTAGTAGCATGATCGGGGGTATCCTTGGTACTACTCCCGAAGCTTCGTGCCATTAGGAGGACTTCCGAGATAGGTCGAGAGAAAGAGAGAGATTTTTGGGTGTGAAGAATTCAGAAAGTGAGCACCTTTATTTATAGTGCATATACACGCAACACATTTCATGCGCGTCGTGCAATCGACTCGTGGCTCCATCCAAGTCTTGTCACATGTCACTCTTCTGATGGTCCACGTCTCTCAAATCTCGACGAATCCGAGTGTCAGATGTGCGCGTCGAGCATGGCGTGCACTTGGCATGAAAATTGCAACACTAAATTTTCTACAAAAATTCATATCTTCCTTATATGAATATTGTTTCTTACCCTCTTTATATATTTGTGTGGTTATCTATTAATTCTACTGCCTTCTTTAAGCTTTTGTTGTCAAATTTTAACTTTTATTTTTAACCCATATTTTATATTTTTCCAATAATCGTATTTTCTTTGTATGAACTTCGTTTTTCACCTTTTTTTTTCAAAGTTATTATCTCTCGAAGTACTACGATTTTCCTTTTAATGGCGGAAGCCAAAACTCAACCGATTTCTTTATAATATTTTAACGTTAATAATGTTAATAACGTGGTAGATTTTTATTTTTTTATAAAATCATAAATTCTCCAATCAGAGTTAGATTTTTACAAAGTTTATATCTTTGGGATCACTTTACTATGTATTTTCCATATACATTAACCATTATTAATAATGATATAACCTTTTGGTCACTTATTTTTTTCTCTATCAAGCTTTTTTTCTTACTTAAAAATCATAGTATATCAGATCATATTTTCTTGAAATATGAAAAACTCTGTTGTTACCATTTGTTGATGCTAATATCTAGTGACGATTGTTTGATGGAAATTTTCCGGCTGTCGCACTTTGGGTCTTGATTCGTTAGTCTTGTGGCATAGTTATAAGCCAGAGTAGTATGATGTTATTGGGCTCGGTGACCGATAGGCTGGGTCGGACATTTGTAGGATTTTGACTTGTGGAAAAGTCCTGATTGTTTATCGAGAGTTCTTTGTTGAGTTACTTTTTAGTGGATCCTTGTTTGTTCTTGTGAGAATGTTTTCGAGTGAGTTAAGTTACCAGTGATGGAGTTTGTTGTAGGCCTCTTGGATGGCTTGTCAGATTATCGTGCACCTAAGCTATCATGGGAGTTAGGATGCTACGTGTGATTTTTGGATTGACCATTGTTACTGTCATGGGACCGGTTTGTTTGTGATCACTTGGTAGGAAGTCAAGTGTGTACTGAGGTTATGGAGTTTAGACTAATGGGTTCCTAACCTTGTAAAACATTTTTATGGAGTTGGTTTAAGGTTGCAACTTTAGGAGTTTCCCAGTTTAGGTAGTTTCAAGTGATTGGGTTGACTGTTATCATCAACTGGGTTCCGAGTAGAATCTCGAAATTTTCTTTTTTGATGCTTTTATTTTCATGAAGTGGTTAAAGAAAACATATGGATTGTTCTGGTGTTGTTTTTCAAAATTCTAATTGAATCGGATTTCGATGACACAATCTAGTTTAACTGGGGGAGAATTGTAACACCCCATTTTTGTTTAACTATTTTAAGAGGAATAAAAAAATTAGAATAACTAATTATATAAAGAATGTGAATCATTGGGGTTTTAATTAAAATATATAAGATTGTTGTCATCTCATTATCAAGTAGATAATTAAATAAATAAATAAGGTTTATTATTGATAATAATAATAATAATAATAATATACCTATTATGACCTTAATGAAGGAAAATTCGATTGGACCAAGGGACTAAACGTGCATTTTAGGAAACTCGATTTGAATAGAAACTAGAGTTAGGGGTTAAATGTGTAAAAGGCTGGAACTTGAAGGGTATTTCTTGCTTATTTTGGAAATATCAACCACATGTTGTCCCCAACTTCCCATCACAGCAAGTCGTCAAGGAGACTCCACTACATTTCTCCTTGAACCTGCATCGCATTATTTATA
Source organism: Lactuca serriola (assembly GCF_051521515.1). Classification (NCBI taxonomy): domain Eukaryota; kingdom Viridiplantae; phylum Streptophyta; class Magnoliopsida; order Asterales; family Asteraceae; genus Lactuca; species Lactuca serriola. The sequence goes on along the minus strand of NC_136408.1, from coordinate 39,592,372 downwards.
AGAGCCAAACCCTAGCATATTATGGGAGTATGTGTGTGCGTTTATGGCGGCTGAAGTGAGCTGAGAGTGAAAAAGGCAAAGAAAGATGAAGATCGAAAGGAGATAGATTGAATGGACGTGGTTTACGAAACTTTCCGGTGAGCAAGCAGCTGCCATCTTTACTACTTCTCTAAGAATCTTGGATTTCTCCTTGCCTTTATTTATGAAAATCAGAGAGGCACCAGAAGAGTTTGAGCAGAGTTTAACCTTTGGTGGTGAGGGGAGGCACGTCGGAGGGCCATCAAGTTCACGAGGGGTTTCTTTTGAGCCACCTGTCGAGCATGAGATGTCAGATGTGAATAATGATTCGGAAGTTGAGAGGAGAATAAAATTGAATTGTTGACGTCGGAGTATGAGGGACCATCGGGGAGAAACGACCACCCATTGCAACTTCGAAGGGGTACTGCAAGAAAGGCTAGACATGGTCGTGGTTATCAGAAAGAAAGGTAACGCCGAAATAAACGTCGTCTGAGGGAGAGTGAGTTGACACCGAAGAAGGATGCGCCGCCGGAGAAGGAGACGTCGTCGGGGTGTCTGCCCTGCCAGAAGAGATGCTGACCAGCGACCTTGGTGTGGCTGGAATGATCGACACAGGTAAGCTTCATCTTCTACTTTGACTATTTGACTAGGGTAATTTAAGTTGGACCATTAATATTTTGGGCTCTTGGTCAAGTGGTTGTTAAGTATTGTCTTTTGACATAAAAATAAATACATATGTATCTTAGTGGCTACCATTATCCTTTTGGACTCATAATTAATATTTAGGATGGAGGAAATTATTCATTTAGTTTATAAATTGGTAATAATCATTTTCTTAATGAAAGAACCATTAATTGTTAGATTATATAATTAATTGGCCATAAATCATCGTGGTCAATTAATTAGGCTTAAACGATCATAAATTTCACCTTATTAGTATATTAGGTAAATCCGTGTATTACACGGGTTAATTATAGAAAATAAATTATTAAAATATAAATAATAAGTATTTTTAAAATAAAATTTTGAAATAAGGAATGTAAAACATATTAATTGTAATTTATTATAATATTTATTATATTTGATACTTTACATATATAACTATAAGATTATGTGACTTTTTAATTTTAAAAATTGAAAAAAAATCATAAATTGACATGTAATATCACAAAATACAAGTGTCAAAACTCATTAGAGATTGACATATGACAAAATTATCTTCATTTATTATAGCAGATGAAATTATAACAATGACTAGTTTATAACCTGTGAGAACCACGGTTATAAAATTCGTTAAACTTTCATATTAAAAAACTCAAAATTATTAATCAATTATTTTAAATAAATTATTACTTAAAAAATATTTTTTAGTTATATAAAATTATAATCGTTGGTTTAAATAAATATTTGAAGTTGTATCACCTTATAATCTGTATTAATTTTATTATATTTTTTAATCTAATGTTATTAATTTAATATAATTAGAGTGAAAAATTTTAAAATTTGAAATTTAAAATAGAGAATCAATTATTAATTTAATGTAATTAGAATGAGAAATTTAAATTTTAAAATTTGAAATTGATAATTAATAGGTTGATAAGTGGCATCATAGGTGACATATAATATCAGTGTTGTAAAAATCTCGACTGTGTTCCGATTAATCCCTAGGCGCTACTCGACCGATTAGAGGACGTCTAGCGATTAATCGCTGCATACATAATGAGTGAAGTTGTAGAAAACGACGAAATTTTAACAGTTTGAAGAAGTTTTATCTTAATAGAAACTATTTGATGAATGATTAGTGTTTTATTAATCATATCAACATATTTTGTTAGTATATTGGTGGTATTTACAATCTTTTGTTATGTTATTAGTATATTTTATTTTTTAAATTCAAAAAATTTGTAATTAATGGTACCCGATAAATCCCCCGACTAATCCCCGCCTAACCGAGTAATCCCTTAACCCTCGTCCACCGATTAGCTAACGTCTAGCGTTTTTTTAACCTTGTATAATATTAATGATGAGTTCTAATAGTATGACACTTGTCAATAGGAGAATAAACCTATTTATTTATTAGAATTGGAAGATTTTATACTATGAGAAATATTCATGTTTTGATCGTAGATGTAATCACTTCTAGATTCATATAGTGATAAAAATTACTAGAAATGGAAATAGTATTTAATCTAAATAATCATAATTATATATTCTAGTTTTAAGAGGATTCAACATATAAGGATGATGTTTAGTGTTGCGTCTTTTCCCGAGACGATGATATAACAAGAAATAATTATTCAGACAACTAGCTTTTCAGGTGAGTTTTCCTCATTATTATTATGAGTCTAAGGCACCAAGACCGGTACATTGTTGTGTTTATATATCCTTGGATATAGGATTATTGTATTGATTATCTGTATGATATGTTATTTGCATATGTCGACATATCGGCAGTTGGGTTGAGGTGGTAAGCCAAAAAACCCAAGACGATTGGGTTGAGGCGGAAGGCCAACGAACCCGAGATGGTTGAGTTGAGGCAATATGCCAACAAGCCATGGATGGTTGGGTTGAGGTGGTACTGCTTTGTGTTATAGACCAACAAATCCAGAATGGTTGGGTTGAGGCCACGGGCCAACAAATCCGGAATGGTTGGGTTGACGTCATGGGCAAACAAACCTTATACGCATGCATTGTATTTGTATTTGTAATGTGGTATGGGGTATTTTGGTAAACTCCCAAAGCTTTGGATTATAGTTGTGGATTTAATGTTTTCAGTTTGGATGGAAAATGCGGGACTGTACACATGGACAGCAACAGGCTTATGATTTGAGATTCCACGTTTTATTTTATAACTCTGATTTAGAATTATGGTCTTGGAACAAATGATTTTAACTTGGATGTATTTACAAAAATAGTTGTTTATTATATTCTAAAAATGAAAATTTATTCCATAAATTGGGACGTTACACCACATGTATTCTCATGGGATTGAACCCGGTTGAAGAGGGACGCGACCCCGGTGATGCAGCTTGAAGTCTATGTGCCTTACTTTTGTACTTTGCTTTTGTGACCTATTTGTACCTCGAACATCTTTGTAATATATTTTATTTAATGAATAAATAGCAATATTGTTTGATATATCAGCCCTACGTTTCCGGCGTTGGTTGGGGGTGTGACACGATTAACATCCCTTGTGGCAGATCTGAAGGGACTACATAAATTTGTATAGATGAGTGCTAACAAATCTTCACCTCTTTCGCAAGTAGTAGTGAAAGGTGATTGAGTCATCTTGCCCAACAAACATGACTCACATTTATCGTCTGATTTGAAGTCAAATGATTCCAACACTCCATCCTTTTGGAGTTGGGCGATGTGTTTCTTGTTGATGTGCTCAATACAACAAGTCCATAAGCATGTTTTGTATAAACTATTAGAAGAATCAATGTTGTAAACATTATTGCCAAATTCATTTACATAAGCAGTAGTTTCATACACACCATCGATAAGCTTTGAAAATAAATGCACCATTACGATAAACATAAATTATACCATCATTATTATCAAAACCACAATGAAATCCTTTTCTAAATATATCATGAAATGAAATAATGTTTCGGGCCTTTTCTGGTGAATAGCAACAATTATTTAAATCAACCCTAACACTATCAAACACAAGCTCATACATCCCAATCCTGCTTAACAGTCGACATTTGCCTATTCCCTATGATCAGGTTGAGCTTCCCATGCTCGACATCTTCACTTTTCTTTAGCCCCTGCATATCAGAACAAATGTGGAAATCACATCCTGTCTCAAGGACCCAAGAATTTGAAATACAAGTGTTATTAATTTGAATAGAGTGCATACCAGAAGAGCTAGACAACTTGCCCTTAGCTTCTTTCACTTATTGGAGGTACTTTGAGAAACTTCTTCTCTAATGGACCTTTTAGATACAATGAAAGCACATAACCTCTTTTGGGTCCTCAACATGAGTATCAAAGTTGGGTTTTCCATTTGACCCACTGGACTCTCTATTGTGGGCTTTCCCTTTCAACTTGGGATTGGAATAAGCCTTTATCTTCTTACTTTTCCTTGTTGGATGGACATGACTGGAGAAGCATCAACACTATTGGAATGAGACTTCTTCATTCGTGCCTCAACTATTTGCTATAGATTATGAATCTCAATTAATGTGGTGTCATATTTCTCAAATTATAATTCAAATGAACCAATCATAACTACTGGGAAAGGAGTTTAGCACCATATTAATTGCAAGCACCTTATTAAAGTTCACATTGAGCTTGTGAAATATTTCTATGTGCACCTTCATTTTCTGCACATGAGCGCACACTGACTCCCCGTTAATCAACTTACATGTCATGAGAGCTTTGGCGATTTCATAACACTCTTGCCTATCTTTCTTGAGAACCATCTTGGAAAGAGCCAAGTTCAAGTCATAAGGCCAATAGTTCTGATCGGTCTTCTGGAGCTCAGGTGTCATGGTTGCAATCATAATGCAAGCAACCTTTATTGCATCGTTAACGTGCTAGTTATATTTATCCATTTCTTTTGGAGTAGCAGATTATTTGTCAATTTTTTAGGATTGGATTCTCAAGAACGTATTCTTTCTTCTCGTATCTCAGCGTCATTTTCAAATCTCACAACCAATCCATGTAGTTCGGAACAGTAAGCTTATCTTTTGAAAGTATAGAAAAGAGAGTGAAGTTGTGATTGGTTAGAGGAGGAGGAGGAAGTTCGCCATTTCCAGACAATTAGAACAAGAGATAAGATTTTAGTAGGTTGATTCAATTTATTGATATTTTAACACAAATAACTATTCATGGCTAGGATCCATAACTGCAATTCGAAATTATTAAGAGGGATGTTGTAATATAATTGCGAATTTATTTCAGGTAGGTAAAGCACTTTACCAATTTCAATCTAATATGAAATTCCTAGATCATTTGAGATTCATTGAACTTTTCAATGGCATGTTTAATCTCAATTATGATCTTCAATTTGTGACTGAGATGTCGATGATCACAAATAAGATGTCAATAAACATGCAAACCCACGTGACATGCTCAAGGTCCTTTATAGTACCGCATTGACGTGTCGATAAACCACACAACTCCATCAACAAACATAAAATTGGAGTATGTGACATCATTTCATCTTTGTAGTCCCACATTAGGGTGTCGGTTCAGCACACATGCTCCACTAACGACTCACAAATACATAATATACATTTTCATGGATTAGCATACAATTTTATATTTTTTCCTAAAATAACTAAAGTGGGATTTTATAGAGGGTTCTAGTACATAATACATTATACTTTAAATATGATTATGTCCTATCAAATATGTTCGGCTAACAACCCTCAACCATACAAATAAGCGGTAGATGAAAAGGACACTCATTCAACGGTCATTATATAGGTCGTTTCCTTATACATCTTTTATAGTATGGCTTCATGAATGAGGTGTACTAGAGATTCGACTGACTTTTAATGATACATATAATAATAGACATTTATACATATGTATAAAGTGTATTTCAAAACTTTTGAAAAATACAAGGTTCAAATCATATGAATTAAATTAAAATTTAATGATTAATATTTGAATTAAATAGGATTTAAGAATTATCTTTTAATTAGACTTTTAATTAGTTTCTTATATCTTATTAGGATAATTAAATTATTTTATAATAGATAATTATCTTATTTAATCGTCCTTTTATATTAAAATTAAAATTCTTAATTATCTAGTTGATATATTCATATTTTAGACACTTAAAATAATACGAATTAAGTAGTAATTACCCTATCTTTTGAATTCAGGCAAGAAAATCCATATGTCGCATTCAAAACATATCCCACGTCATGATAGAGGACTAGTCACGACGTGACAAAGCAATTTATCAACTTTTTGTGTTTTCCAGTTTCATCTATTATGTAGCATTAATGTGAAAATCAAGGCTTTGATGCCACTAATAGGGATTTTAGGTTACAAAAAAATGTACATGGAAATATCTTAACACTTAAAGGTACATGCAACCTAAAATGGATCTATATCTTTTTCACAACTAATAGAAAGATACTTATGAAAACCACAAACTAAACCCTATGAATTCAAAATTCATGTTTAGAATACATACCTTTTGTAGACCCAAAGAAGATAATCAAAATCTTCTTGCCTCCGTGGAAAACATAGCTCCAATAGTGTGCAAGCCTCTAATGGTTCACACCCACAACACAAGAAAACCTAAGATCGAGAGGGGAGAGGGGAGAGAGAGGGGATTTTCGGATTTCACTCTTAGAAAAGGGTTAGCCGAAAATGTAAGGGTTTAAGGCTGTATTTATAGCTGCCTGAAAACCCTAGAAATCCTAGATTTGAACATATAATAATAATATTTCAAATTAGGTAATTAATAAATTTCTTAATCATCAAATAGAGACTTCCAGAACCTTATCTATGGCTCCTAGAAACTGGACATCATAAGAGGATTCTAGATCCTGCCTATTATTCAACTATTGAACAATTACAACTCAACCCTTGTACATTTAATTAATTATAATTAACCCAAAATAATTCTAAATCAATTCTGATTAATTCTTAAATAATTATTGCTTTATCTAATTAATATATTAATTATATAATATATTAATAAATCATATTTTTGTCTCCTCTAATTAATCCAAGCCATTTCTTGGTTTTGAGAGCAATGCAAAAAAGACTTTACTTTTAATCTTCAACATTATACTAATTTAGTTGGACCTTAGACACCTTAATCCAACAACTTACCATGGGGTGCCGAATTTTTTGGTTTCTAATAGAGACGTTAACTTCACTTCCAAGTTTTGGAAGTGGTTCCACAATGATTTGGGTACTCAGTTGTAGTGACGTTGCACTTTTGCAAAACATATAATTCATAGACCGATGGGTAGAGTGAGAGGAGTATTTAGAATTTGGAGAATATGTTGAGAGTGTGTGTCCTTGATTTTGGTGGGAATGAGGATGCATACCTTCCATTGACAGAGTTCTCTTTTAATAATAGTTATCTTCCAGCATCGATATGCCTCCTTTCGAGTTGTTGTATGACAGGAAGTCTTGAACCCCAATTTAATGGGGTGAGTCAGTCAGAGAGTTATGGGGAGCATTGAGGTTGTGCTCAAGACTACTGATTTGATTCAGAAGGTGCATAGGAGAATGGAAACCACGCATAGCTAACAAAAGAGTAATGAAGATCGGCATTGGTCCGATCTTGAGTTCTAGGTCAGGGATTGTGTGCTTCTAAATGTGTCAACTTGGATGGGTGTCATCCGATTCTAGAAGCGGGGCAATCTGGGTCCCATATTTATTGGATCATGCAAGGTATTAGCATAAGTGGGTAAATTTGCCATCTGGCTAGATCTGTCCGGGGAGCTCGACCATACCCATAACACTTTTCATGTTTCTTAATTGAGAAAGTGTTTAGCGAATGCGTCCGCAGTGGTTCCATCGGATGAAATTCAGGTGGACGAGCACATGAACTATATTGAGCAACCGATCGCAATCTTGGATAAAAAAAAACGAAGACCTTTTGCAACACTGAGGTGGGTTTAGTGAAGGTGCAATGACAGCATAAAAAAGGTTCCGAACGAACTTATGAACCTGAGGATGAGATGCACGAGCACTACCCAGAGTTATTTACCGCAATGGATTTCGAGGACGAAATCTGATTCAACTGGGGGGGGGGGGGGGTGGATTGTATCATCCTTGGTTTAGGTATAGTTTTATTTTTTATTGGAATTGTTTAAAGTTTGGGAATTTCCCTAGGTAGCGGCGTGGCCCATCTTTGGATTCACGATGCTACAATTTCACAACACAACCTTTAATGAGGTTCGCTACGCAAACGGTCAGATGGCCAAACCCTAGATACCTCAACATTTAGGCATATTTAATGAATAATTCCCAAAGGTTTCGTCATTTGTCAGCCTCCACCCCAGTGAACATTCTCCCACCTAACCTTAGCCTCTATTTTTATATTGCATGTGTATTGGTGCTCCTTTGTAAAGATTTAAGGAGAAGGAGCTTAAAATAAAATTTTGGTGTGTAAATCCTTGTTATTCCAACAAACTAACCACCTTCTCAGCCTTTTATGTATCGATGTGCAATTTATATACTACATAGTTTTAAATTTATAATCCTAACCTACTTAACTAACTAACTACACTAAGGGAGTGTACCTCGTCAAATTAATAGAATAGTTTAGGTAAGTTAGGTATCGAACTCAGGGAACGGATTTAGCTAATAAAATAATTAATAAAAATTAATCTAAATAAATAAGTAAAGAAGGGGTTTTATCTGATTTTGCAAGTTCGGGTTAACTTAAAACTCAACACTCAACTATAATAAACGATTGTAAACAAGATTAACAAGACACTTCCGTTTAGCTTCGAATCCCCTTTTTTTATGTGTAATTTCTAAGTATGAATTTATTCAGTTGGTTACCAATATAAATATAATTAGTAGTCTTGATCCAATCTCTTAATATTTTCATCAATTCATGAAAAATTATGTAATTATCATACACAAGCAAACACAAATTGATTATTAATGATAATTGGGTTATGTAAGGTTTATCTAGATAATCATCTATGATCAAGACAAATTACCAAACACAATTGTGATCAAATTTATGTTCTCCAACACAGTTAAAGTTGTTACCTTTATTATTCAATCTAAGATATGATTAACCCTAGCTCTAGCAATTTAATGATCATAAACAACTAGGTAAACAAGTTCATACAATTCAATTGTTCATTAAACTACAATTAACTTGAATCAAAGCAACGAAAGATGTAAACTTAAACATGCTAGGTAATGATAATCAAACACATACATTAACCAACTTCATAAAGTCCAAATATAAGAAACTAGCACATATTATTAAGATTCATCTACAGTAAACGAAAGCCTAATGATTCGCTACTCATAGCAAAAAATAAGCACACAAAAACATAAGAATTTGACATAGTTAATCTAATGCAAACTGAATGTGATGTGTAATATTCAAATATTTTTCTTCAAGCATTCTCTCTCTTAAAGGGTTGTTTTCGCAGATCTCTTACCTCTAAAAATCGACTATCTCTCCATAAAATCAAATCCAACCTCTTTAAGTCGATTATGTGAAAGAATATTTATAGTTTGCAGAAATTGCATCTCACGTCATGAGAATTAAGGTCTCACGTTGTGAGATCACTACAATTCGTGTTTGATAAGGAATCTCCTTCATTGCGTAATTATCTTCTGGAACTTTACTCCTCACAACATGAGACTATAATGCTCATGTCGTGAGCTCAGTTATTGTGCATAACGTCAAGATTTTCCTCTTGCGATGCCATGGGACTCTGAAGCCACGTCGTGGGACTCGTATTTTCATGGTTTTTCTTCCTTTTAAGCTCCGTTTATCTCCTAGCTTCATCTCAAGTCTTTCCAGGTTCCAGTATTTGTCAGTTTTGGTCATTTTCCTTTCAAGAATGTCCTATTTGGTTGCAAAATGTAATTCAACTCAATAAGTACCAAACATTTTTGCTTTTAACCAAATTATAGCTTAAAATTTATTAAAATAATGCCTAAATATATGTATAAATATAACAATGTTAAGTAAAAAGCTTTCACCTTTATGTTTTGATATTGATAGATCTAGATGTTTTATGACTCTTGAGTGATCCTTGTCCCCTTTTCCTTATGTTCTTGGATTTTGGAGAACTCCAGAACCTTTCGGGTTTCACGACATGACGGTCTAGATATATCGACATGAAATTTGGGTTTTTCCTGACTATCTTAGCGTCTAATGATCACGACATGACCTCTAGCTGGTCAAAGCATGATTACTATTGATCGTTGACTTTTTTTACTGTTGACTTTTATTAACCCTTTACTTTTTGACCAGCTTGACTGTCGGTTAAACTGAGGGTTTTAAGTAGTAGACCGAGGTTTGAGCTCTGCCAGGTTAGGAGAATCGTGTAGCTATCTTAGCGATATGTTAAGTGTCGATCTTTCAGCTTATTGATTCAGGTGAATTTTCTCACTATACTATATAATGCAGTATGTATCCTTGTATGTTAGGATGAGGTTATGTTGTAGTATGTTGTTAGGCAAGTAGACTAGTTAGTCAGTTAACTGTGATGTTGAGTTGTCTGTTTATATGTTAAACATATAGGTCGACATATCTTGTGGCTAGTTGAGGGCAACCTAACATTATGCTGAAGGCCAAGATACTCAGGGAGGACAAACTTCATACTGGAGGCCAAGGTCGGACCAACTTGATGTTGTAGTCCAAAGGGGCGGACCAGCTTCGGGATAAAGGCCAATTTTTGTATGATTGCATGTATTGTGTTGTTTATGGAATTTTTGGGAACTCATTAAGCTTTGACTTACAGTTATGGATTAAACGTTTTAGGCACTTCATATGATCGTGAGAAAGCGAATGTGTAACTGTACATTTATCAACAAGTTTGGTATTTTGTGATTTCGTGTGTACTTATCATACTATGACTTTTGGGATTATGTGTTTTGAACAAACGATTTTATTGGTGTTTGGTTTTATAAAAATGATATTTTATATTATTTAAAAATGAAAAATTTATTGTGAAAATTGAGACGTGTCTCTTCTATATCCAGGTTTGAGGAGAAAGATGGTATGCCGCCTTTGGTGGGTAAAATAAGGCTTAGAAATAGGATCTCTACAAAATTTTGGAAGGAGTTTTAGATTGGTGATCGCCTATTATCCATGTGTTTTCCTTGCCTCTTTTTAATTGGAGACAAATCATGATTTCTTTATTTTTGAACAGAAAAAGGAAGAAGGTTGGTGTGACATCCCCAAAATCTCGGCCATAAAAGACCGATTTTCATTTATGCTTTTAAAATAATTTCAGAGTAAATCCTTTTGATTTGAAAGAGTTGCGGAATTTGTTCCCAAAAACAAAACATGATAAAACAATGTTTACCAAAGCATTTCATAAAAGAAATGTATTTTCATTATATAATCAAAACTCGGGGTGTCATGTTCCGATACAGACCAATAAGCATAAACGATAACATTACAAGTCATTCAACAAATATATACATATACAGACTTGTAAACAAAACAACTTGATGGTTCATCCATCTTATGCCCTCGCGCCACTTCCTGTAATACAAATAAAACTGAGTGGGTCAGGCTTGGGAGCCTGGTGAGCATATAGGATTTTCAACCCACAATAAATAATTATATTTAATTTCCACCAACCAACAATAACCCAATTACCCATTCCTGTTATTCTCATTTTATGTCCCTAAAACAACTAACATAAGTGACCTAGTCTAAGAATATTTCATCGGGGCGACAACACATGCTTCGGGGGTTCCTCAGCAATATAAGTCAAATAAGGCAACCATGAGGGGGATGGAGTACAGCGAATGAACACCCAAGTTCATTAACACCTACAGGTGGCGAACCTGCTAATGTTTCCACAGGACTGTCTAGAAAAGTCTGTGGTCGTCATCTAAACTCCGCTAGATGACTGAATCAAAATAACAACGAGACCTCTCATCTGTTTATTACACACCAACTATCTACCCATGTTCTACCCAACATATTAGTAGATAAAATATACATTTTTATACATAGTTTAAAAACCTGTATAGCATGCTTTAATCAATACATATTCCACATAACAGATGAGGCACACACACACACATAACACTTATTTCATAGAAAACAAATCAGATCCATGAGATAGAAGAGAGTGAATATACAATCACACATATAACACAAAATATACACATAACACGTATTTCGTATAAAATACTTCATAATTATGCGTTAGAAGAAAGTAACCACACACTCACACATATAAACAACAATACACTTAATACACTCGAACCATACTTGTATTATTATCGTGTTTATGAAAGGTAGTATACACTCACTTGATCAGAAGATGATCGGACAACACTACGACTTGCAGAAGTAGTAATCCTCAGCAGATCTGGAAGATCTTCACAAAAATCGAACTTCTCGCGGGCAGAGCTTCGGCTCGGGAACCGCACTTCTCGGGATCTTCGGGATCTCGGGACTTGCTTCGGGCCTCGAGAATAATACCGGGGCTTCAGGGTATTTCTGGCACGCAAATCGATGCAAAACGGGAGAGAGAAGAGAGAAAAATAGCAAAAGAGTCGGCTGCCCTCGCATCCTATTTATAGGAGGCTGGAGCCTCGGAGTACGTGGGGCGTACTGCTCCGAAACGTCATTGCTTACGTATCCGAAGTGCTCGAGTGCGAGTGTCGACATTCCTCGGTGTACGCGGGGCGTACTTCGGATGAGTCTGATGACTCGTCTTCGGATAATACCGGGATTTAATAATTAAATTTAATTATTAATTATTTAATAAACTTCGAAAATTCATATCTTCTTCATACGAACTCCGTTTTCGACGTTCTTTATATCCACGCGAAGGTGAGACTACGCTCTACAACTTTCGTTTAGACTCCGTCGGCTAATTTTAACTTTATTTTTATTTTTTATTTTTAATAGGCCGGGACAAAAAAACTTCGTTATAAATTCATAACTTCTTCGTTTGACGTCCGTTCTCGCCTAACTTTTCATCGCTTCGATACCAACAACGAGACCTTTGATCCTCGTTTAGATTGCTTCGGCTACAAACCGCTCAATCTCAAATCGAGTATTTCAGGATGCATACCGCTAAGCCGAAACTTCGATAAATCATAACTTACTCATACGAAGTCAGATTTGGGCGTTCTATATATATTCGGAAACCTCGTTTTAATTACTACAACATTATCCAAAGATATCAAGTTTATTTTACACTTAAATTTTGACGCTTATTTTTATTCTTAATTAATCAAACCACAAGCAATTAAGCACAAAACACATAATACTCAAATAATACAATCTTATTATTTCAAAACGGGTTACAAAGGTTAACCTAGACTATTACATTGCTAAAAATGGCAAGCCCGAAAACACAGGCGTTACAATTCTCTCCACCTTAGAATGATTCCGTCCCCGGAATCACATATAAACAAACAAATGCGGATAGCGACTCAACATGTCACTCTCCGTCTCCCAGGTGAGATTCGGCCCATTCGTGTGTTTCCATCGGACAAGCACTAACCCAACCATTTTGCGTCGCAACTTCTTAGTCTTCCGGTCAACAATTGCCTCTGGTTTTTCAATCAACCTTTTGTTCTCATCAATTCTCAATTCAGAAATTGGAATTATATCGGGAACTTCTCCCGTAAACTTCCTCAAATAACACACATGAAAAGTGTTGTGAATTCCATTCAGTTCTTCTGGTAGTTCGAGCTTGTAAGCTTGGTTCCCAATCCTCTGAAGAACTTTAAACGGTCCAATAAACCTTGGACTCAACTTTCCCCTTTTACCAAATCTTATAAGTCCCTTCCACGGCGAGACTTTAAGCAAAACCGAATCTCCAACTTCGAAGGTCACTGGCCTTCGCTTCTTGTCAGCATAGCTCTTTTGACGATCTTGAGCTGCTAACATTCTTTCTCTAATTATTTTCAACTTTTTAGCAGTTTGATGGACCATCTCGGGACCCATAAACTGCTTTTTTCCAGCCTCAAGCCAACAAGACGGCGTACGACACTTCTGTACGTACAAAGCTTGATAAGGTGCCATCTTTATGCTCGAGTGGAAACTATTATTGTAGGAAAATTATACCAAAGGTAAATGTTCATCCCAGTTACCTAGGAATTCCAGGGTACATGCTCTCAGCATATCTTCAAGTGTTTGTATTGTTCTTTCACTCTGGCCATCAGTCTGCGGATGGTAAGCTGTACTTAAGCACAACTTGGTACCCAATTCCTCTTGTAGACTTTTCCAAAACCTCGAGGTGAAACGACTATCACGATCCGGCACAATCGTTAACGGAACACCGTGAAGCCTCACAATTTCCCTCACGTAAGAATTTGCAAGCTTCTCCATAGACCATTTCTCCTTGGCTGCTATGAAATGCGCACTCTTAGTGAATCGATCAACGACCACCCAAATCATGTCGTGACCATTCTTTGTTCGGGGTAGTTTAGTGACAAAATCCATAGCAATGTCTTCCCACTTACCCATAGGCACAGGCAATGGTTCTAAACTCCCATATGGTTTCTGATGTTGTGTCTTGACTCTCGCACAAGTCACACACTCGGCCACATACTTTGCAACATCAAGCTTCATCGTCGGCCACCAGTAGTAGGGTTTCAGGTCCCTATACATTTTAGTGCTACCGGGATGAATCGAGTACATGGTTTTGTGAGCTTCTTCCATCAGAAGATCTCTGACTCCTCCTGTCTTAGGTATCCAAATCCGATCTTGGAACACCTTCAGTCCATGACTGTTTACACCGAACACCAACGTTTTGCCCAAACGTTCCTCCTTTCGGTCATTCTTCTCAGAAGCTTCGCTTTGAGCTTTCTTTATACTTTCCAAAATAGTCGAGACAACTTCAATTCTCAATGCTCTTGGCCTTTTCCTTTCAAGATTGACTTTCCGACTGAGAGCATCAACAACAACATTAGCCTTACCGGGATGGTAAAGTATCTCACAGTCGTAGTCCTTGAGTAACTCCAGCCAGCGTCGTTGCCTCATATTCAATTCTTTCTGATTAAAGAGATATTGGAGACTCTTATGATCAGTAAAAAGTTTGCACTTCGTGCCATAGAGGTAATGCCTCCATATTTTCAAAGCGAAAACTATCGCTGCTAACTCCAAATCATGAGTCGGGTAATTCTTTTCATGCTCCTTCAGCTGTCGAGACGCATATGCTATCACCTTTTCTCTTTGGGTCAAAACACAACCCAACCCAATCCAACCCCAGACGCATCGCTATAGACAGCGAAGTCTTCAACTCCATCGGGTAGAGAAAGTATCAGTGCCTCGCATAGCTTCTTCTTTCGCTTCTCGAATGCTTCTTTATGTTTATCACTCCAAGCATAAGTAGCTCCTTTGTGGGTCAAAGCTGTTAATGGACTAGCGATCGAAGAAAAGCCTTGGATAAACCTTCGGTAATATCCGGCTAATCCTAAAAAGCTTCGGACCTCCGTGGGACTTTTTGGTTGTTCCCACTTCATCACAACTTCGATCTTCGCTGGATCAACCATTATCCCTTCTTGGTTGACCACGTGACCCAAGAATTGGACTTCACGAATCCAAAAATCACATTTGGAGAACCTTGCATACAACTTCTCCTTCTTCAAGACTTCTAACACTTCTCGCAAGTGTTTGCCATGCTCCTCCTGGCTTTTCAAGTAAATCAGAATGTCGTCTATGAACACTATCACGGATTTATCAAGGAAAGGATTACAAACCCTATTCATTAAATCCATGAATGCTGTCGGAGCATTGGTTAGTCCAAACGACATAACCAAGAACTCGTAGTGTCCATATCTAGTTCTAAATGCAGTCTTCTCGATATCTTGCTCTCTTACTTTTAGCTGATGATACCCTAACCTTAGATCGATCTTCGAGAAATAGCTCGAACCTTGCAATTGATCAAATAGGTCATCAATCCTTGGCAACAGATATATATTCTTTATTGTTGCCTTGTTCAGCTCTCTGTAATCGATGCACATTCTCATACTTCCATCTTTCTTCTTCACAAATAACACCGGAGATCCCCAAGGCGATGAACTAGGTCTAATGAAACCTTTGTCCAATAACTCCTGAAGTTGCATCATCAGCTCCTTCATCTCCGTCGGTGCTAATCGATAAGGTACTTTTGCTATTGGCGTGGTTCCTGGTAACAAGTCTATTCTGAACTCCACTTGTCTATTAGGTGGTAATCCAGGAAGATCTTCAGGAAATACTTCCGGATAATCACACACCACTGGAATACTCTGCATCACCTTCTTTTCCTTCTTATTAGCATCGATCACGAATGCTAAATATGATGTACATCCCTTGGTCAAACACTTTCTGGCTTTCATTAGGGAAATGATTCCAGAATTTACTCTGCGTTTGTCCCTGTACACCATAAATGAATCCTTCCCAGGCGGGTTTACTTTAACTATCTTCTTCTTGCATAAAATTTCGGCATCATTGGCGCTAAGCCAATCCATTCCCAACACGATGTCGCAACCATTTAGTTCGATAGGCAATAATTCCTCGTGAAAATTATTCCCATTAAGGTTGATTAAGATGTTTTTCATACGATGGCTAACAGGTACAAACTTGCCACTAGCAACTTCGACTAATAAAGCATTATCTAGTCTATCAACAGGCAAAGCTAGCTTTCTACCAAACTCATGCGAAATAAAGGAGTAGTTGGCTCCAGAATCAAACAAAATTTGAGCAGGTAATTCGTTTACGAGAAAGGTACCTGAAGCGACATCAGCTTCATCTTTCGCGGCCTCAAGTGTTATCTGGAAGGCTCTCGCCTTCGGCTTTGGTGGAAGGTTGGGCTTTGCTGCCTCCTTCTTCGAACAGTCTTTCAAAATATGCCCCTCTTCATTACAACCAAAACACATCCTTTTGTTTTTCGGACACTCATTGGCAAAATGCCCAATTTTTCCGCACTTGTAGCAGGTTACATCCTCGCTACACTTCCCAAAGTGTTTTTTCTTACACTTATCACACCACTTCGCTTCGCCTCCTTTTCCTCCACCAAAATTTTTCGAATCAGATTTCGAAAATTTGTTTTTCTTACCGGAACCAGATGTTCCCTCAAACTTTCTCTTCTCACCAACCTCAACCTTGTCGGTGGTTCTCCCCTTAATCATGTTTTCAACAGACTTGGCAGCCCAGATAGCTGCCTCTAGAGTATGTGCCTGACGTACTGGCACCTCATACTCCCATGGGAGTCCCTTCGCATACCGGTCCACCTTTGTCAGCTCGTCTGGGACGATACGCAAGGCAAACTCCATCTTATCGGTGAAGTTATTGGTGTATTCATCAACTGACATGCTGCCCTTCGTCAATGCCAAAAACTTATTCTCCAACTCCAACAAATTTTGGGCCGAGCAGAACCTGCGCTTGAATTGCACCAAGAACTCTGCCCATGTCAATTGCAGTGGCTCATTAGGGCTTAACGTCTTCCCTAGAGTGTTCCACCAACGAACGGCTCCACCTCGGAACTGACGCACTGCATAGATAGTTTGCAACTTGCCTCTGCAGCCACAAGTCATGAAGGCTAACACCATTTCGGAGATCCAATCCATAACTCCAATCGGATCCCCCTTTCCATTGAAGGTCGATGGTTTGCAAGTTAGAAAGTCCTTGTACTTGCATCCCATTCCATCATTCCTTCCATCATGGTTGTTTTGCCTAACTATCAGTGGGTTGGCTTGACCAATAGACCCACTGAAGTTTCCACCTTCCGAGTGCCCTTCATTTAATTCAGGCTCCTCCACACGAATTGACAGTTCTTCACGATTCTGTTGAAGCAACCGTCTAGTTTCATCCATCTGACGATCCAACATCGTTTGAATCATCATTTGCACACCAGCCATGGTTATTGGCTCAGGTGTTGCTGCTACGACAGGTACTTGTTCAATCACTGGTGGTTGATTCCTGTTTTCATTAGCATTTCCAACTCCACTTCTTGTTCTCACCATTTTGATCTACACACCGAATAAGGTGAAATTAGATCCTCATTCACGATAGATATTCAAATCATCCTTATCACTCCGAAACGTTTACATGCTAGTTCTAATATCGTAGACATACGCTTAGAATCCTACACACATAAAGTTTCTAGATCCGGTCGGCAACAGACCATAGATCCGAACAAATAATATCATATATGGCAACATATAATATTTAGCACATAAAGCATTTTAGGCAACTTTCCTAAAATAAACTAGTGCTCGTGTCTAAAATATCACAGACACACATCTCAAAATTTCACTTAGCATTCTAAGTTTAAGTCTAGAAATCCTACAAATTCCTAGTTCGCTTAAACTAATGCTCTGATACCAACTGTGACATCCCCAAAATCTCGACCAGAAAAGACCGATTTTCATTTATGCTTTTAAAATAATTTCAGAGTAAATCCTTTTGATTTGAAAGAGTTGCGGAATTTGTTCCCAAAAACAAAACATGATAAAACAATGTTTACCAAAGCATTTCATAAAAGAAATGTATTTTCATTATATAATCAAAACTCGGGGTGTCATGTTCCGATACAGACCAATAAGCATAAACGATAACATTACAAGTCATTCAACAAATATATACATATACAGACTTGTAAACAAAACAACTTGATGGTTCATCCATCTTATGCCCTCGCGCCACTTCCTGTAATACAAATAAAACTGAGTGGGTCAGGCTTGGGAGCCTGGTGAGCATATAGGATTTTCACCCCACAATAAATAATTATATTTAATTTCCACCAACCAACAATAACCCAATTACCCATTCCTGTTATTCTCACTTTATGTCCCTAAAACAACTAACATAAGTGACCTAGTCTAAGAATATTTCATCGGGGCGACAACACATGCTTCGGGGGTTCCTCAGCAATATAAGTCAAATAAGGCAACCATGAGGGGGATGGAGTACAGCGAATGAACACCCAAGTTCATTAACACCTACAGGTGGCGAACCTGCTAATGTTTCCACAGGACTGTCTAGAAAAGTCTGTGGTCGTCATCTAAACTCCGCTAGATGACTGAATCAAAATAACAACGAGACCTCTCATCTGTTTATTACACACCAACTATCTACCCATGTTCTACCCAACATATTAGTAGATAAAATATACATTTTTATACATAGTTTAAAAACCTGTATAGCATGCTTTAATCAATACATATTCCACATAACAGATGAGGCACACACACACACATAACACGTATTTCATAGAAAACAAATCAGATCCATGAGATAGAAGAGAGTGAATATACAATCACACATATAACACAAAATATACACATAACACGTATTTCGTATAAAATACTTCATAATTATGCGTTAGAAGAAAGTAACCACACACTCACACATATAAACAACAATACACTTAATACACTCGAACCATACTTGTATTATTATCGTGTTTATGAAAGGTAGTATACACTCACTTGATCAGAAGATGATCGGACAACACTACGACTTGCAGAAGTAGTAATCCTCAGCAGATCTGGAAGATCTTCACAAAAATCGAACTTCTCGCGGGCAGAGCTTCGGCTCGGGAACCGCACTTCTCAGGATCTTCGGGATCTCGGGACTTGCTTCGGGCCTCGAGAATAATACCGGGGCTTCAGGGTATTTCTGGCACGCAAATCGATGCAAAACGGGAGAGAGAAGAGAGAAAAATAGCAAAAGAGTCGGCTGCCCTCGCATCCTATTTATAGGAGGCTGGAGCCTCGGAGTACGTGGGGCGTACTGCTCTGAAACGTCATTGCTTACGTATCCGAAGTGCTCGAGTGCGAGTGTCGACATTCCTCGGTGTACGCGGGGCGTACTTCGGATGAGTCCGATGACTCGTCTTCGGATAATACCGGGATTTAATAATTAATTATTTAATAAACTTCGAAAATTCATATCTTCTTCATACGAACTCCGTTTTCGACGTTCTTTATATCCACGCGAATGTGAGACTACGCTCTACAACTTTCGTTTAGACTCCGTCGGCTAATTTTAACTTTATTTTTAATAGGTCGGGACAGAAAAACTTCGTTATAAATTCATAACTTCTTCGTTTGACGTCCGTTCTCGCCTAACTTTTCATCGCTTCGATACCAACAACGAGACCTTCGATCCTCGTTTAGATTGCTTCGGCTACAAACCGCTCGATCTGAAATCGAGTATTTCAGGCTGCATACCGCTAAGCCGAAACTTCGATAAATCATAACTTCCTCATACGAAGTCAGATTTGGGCGTTCTATATATATTCGGAAACCTCGTTTCAATTACTACAACATTATCCAAAGATATCAAGTTTATTTTACACTTAAATTTTGACGCTTATTTTTATTCTTAATTTATCAAACCACATAATTAAGCAATTAAGCATAAAACACATAATACTCAAATAATACAATCTTATTATTTCAAAACGGGTTACAAAGGTTAACCTAGACTATTACATTGCTAAAAATGGCAAGGTCGGAAACACAGGCGTTACAGTTGATAATGCCAGTGGCGTTGCCGCGTCGGAATAGTCGGGGTAGGGATAAGAAATCACAAATAGCTAGGATGCTTTTTGTTCTTAGGAAAGTTTCTTTTTTCTGATCAAGTTGATATGTGGAGTTGGAGTATAGGTGTTATTAGAGATTTTACAATTTCTAAAACTAGAAGGTAGATTGATAGGAATATTTTGAATAGTGTTGATGTACAAACTAGATGGAATAGATTTTTTTCTTGGAAAGTAAACATTCTTGTGTAGAGGATTATTTTTTAGAGAGTGTCAACTCAAAAGAATCTAGGCCATCCAAGTATTGATGTTCCTTTTATTCTTTGCCATCTTTGTTACTTGGAAGTGGAGCAGCTCGTTCATTTATTTCTTAGATGTGAGGTGGTAGCTAGAACATAGGATGTGGTTTTAAAATGATTTGATATTCAAGTTGTTTCGTTTAATTCTATTACGCAATTGTTCGACCACGTTAATTCTATGTATTGCAACACCGATAAGAAGATTGACATTGATGTGTTGGTGTGTACTACTACTTTGTGGTATATTTAGCGGTTTCGAAATGACAAATTATTTGATGCGGTGAAGACGAGAAAAAACTAGATTTTTTATTTTATATGTGAATTTTTTTTCTTTGGTTTAGTAATAGAAAAAAAAACTGCTCTACTAAATAGGTATCAAAATTTCTCAAGTGTGTATGAGATCATCAATTTTGCGGCGTACTAGGGA
The DNA here is from genome assembly GCF_051521515.1 of Lactuca serriola. Lineage (NCBI taxonomy): Eukaryota > Viridiplantae > Streptophyta > Magnoliopsida > Asterales > Asteraceae > Lactuca > Lactuca serriola. The sequence goes on along the minus strand of NC_136408.1, from coordinate 39,571,493 downwards.
AATTGCTAAAAAAACATTTTTAGGTATTGTTATGGTGCTCTTTGGTGTATATGGAATGACAAGAGATTTAACAAGGTGCATTCAAAGTCTTAAATCCTACAAAAATCGCAAATCACGTGATATCTGTAGTTTTCGGGTTGATCAAATTCAAAGCAAATTCAAGAATAATAATTGGTTTATTGGTATTGTAATCATTTTCTTATTTTGTAATTTCCCTTTTTGTTGTTTCTTCGGCTTTGCGTCTTGCTAGCTGTGTTTTTTAATAAAATCTCACTCGTTTCATAAAAATAAAAAAACTCAAGTTGGGGTCATGAATTCGAGGAGTTGTGCAGAGCAGTCCTTTCGAGGTTTGTGCCTAGTTTTTGGATGAAAATTTGATTCGACCCTAGTTTTGTAGAAAATAGTTACAAATAAATGTTTTTGTAAAAAATAGTTGGTATTGTCTTTGGAATCGTAATTTTGAAGCTGAAGCTTTACAAAGTCAAGTTGCAGACTTATTATTGTTGATTCGATCGTTTCAACCGAACCTAGAGGAAGACGATTGGCGTTGGGAATTGAATAATGTTCTCAATTTCAATGTGAATGAAGTTAGAAAGCATAATGATAATGAGTGCTTACTGGATGGTACTCTTGTGACGAGATGGAATCGCTTCATTCCTAGAAAGGTAAACATATTTATTTGGAGATTGTTAATTGGTCGTTTGCCTACCAGGTGGAATCTTAACATCAAAGGTTTGGATATCCCTTCGTTGCTTTGCCCGTTATGTGATAAACATGTGGAAATTTCAGATCATGTTTTCTTTTTATGTGAAGAAGTTTATGTTATCTGGCAAAGAGTGTTTAGATTGGTGGATGTGATGCTTCCGGGTGCGGATATACTACATGATGTATTTTTTTGGTTGGATACGGTTTCGATCTCGGGTAATAAAAAGACGATTTTGCAGACTATTATTCAAACAACATTATGGGTGATTTGGAGATATCGTAATGGTATCATTTTTGGAGACTCTAATCCGATTAAAAATCGGATTTTTGAAGATATAGTTGGTTTTTCTTATAATTGATTTAGTTCTAGAAATTTAAAAACTAAAGTTAATTGGGTTGATTGGCTTAAAAACCTAATTTTAACCATTTTTGTGTAATTTTTAGCTTCTTGTTGATTTCGTTTTAATATAATTTCTGACTTGTTGCTAATTTCGTTTTAATATTATTCAACTCTTCAAAAAGAAAAGTTTTTTGGAGGTGGAATTGTGGAAACAAATTATCGTTGCATTGTTATCTCATTTGAGGGAGGTAATCATTTATGCATGTAAATGCAAAATGGAAAACTTAAAATTTAAGAAAACTGGAGTGGACTGGAATAAGAGAAAAGGGATCCAAGAACCATGGGGTGGTTAGCAATGTGGACGCCTACCTATAGTTGGCCTAGACAAATAAATATGGGTTAAGGGAATGTTTTGAGTTTTCAGATCAAGTGGCTGAAGCCCAATTTTATTTACAATCAACGCCCATTTATTTCTAAAATAAGGTTTGAATTTTTGCGAAACAATAATATAGGTTTTTTATTTTTATTTTTATTTATTATTATTTTTTTTCTAATGTTACTGATGGAATTTCGGACATGCATATGCTGCTAGTCTGCTACTAAGTAGAATATTTGTATTTTCTAGTCAACTTTGATGTAAAGATGTAGTAACATGGGTGAGCACGGTGTGATTCGGTGTGGTTATTAGTCAAAACTTCACCACTAACCACAAATGCGGTTAATTCATTTTCAAAACCGCTTGGTGCGGTTATTTTTACGGTGTGGTTAGACGGTTATTTTTACTGTGCGGTTTTATTTTTTCTGTGTTGTGGTTATTAACCGCATGGATTTGGTTTGGTTATTTTGTGTGGTTTTTAACCACAGTTTAGAGCTCAAACGGTTTAAGAATTCAAACATATTATTTATAATAATAATAAAACCATAACTCCATAAGCTATAAGACAATTAACTTAAATCATAAACAATTAATATCTTAAAAACATCAAATCAATAGTAATTAACAATAAATATCTTAAAATTGTCTAATTTCACCGTTTTTTATAGTTAAACATAAACAAAATCAACACTTTGTGTTCTAGTATTTTATCCATCTTTCATTTATGAAACTTATCTTATTTTTAATATTTAATATATTAATAATTAATAATAAAAAAATGTATATAATATATGCGGTGCCGTGCGGTTTTTTTACGGTTTTTTAAAACGAATAACCGCACAGCACCGCAAATTTGCGGTTTTTGAAAAACAGAAAACCTGACCATCGGTTTTTATTGCGGTTGCGGTTTATGCGGTTAGTTTTAGTTGCGGTGCGGTTTTTGCTCACTCCTGCTAAATAACTTGTAATAATTTAAAAATGTTATTAGTTGTCAAATCTTAATAACTGATAGATTGAATAACCATTAATTTGATATTATTTATTATAGAAAAATTAAATATTCTTTTATCTTATGTTTCTATCTATCTTCCATTCTTTCTAATCATATAAAATAATGATATGTAAAATCCGTTAATTCTTTTTTAATTTTTTTTTAACATTTGTTTCGATCTAAAATAGAAAGATATATAATAACAAAATTTAGTAAGATATTTGATTTTTTTTTTATTATATTATTAAAAGTAACGGAGGAATTCATCTTTATATATATATATATATATATATATATATATATATATATATATATATATATATATATTTTGTGGATTTGAGATTTGATATTTTATTTTTGTAGATTTATCTTAAATATAATGCAAGATAGGTATAAAAAATATACTTAGATTTTCTTCGATAAAATCTGTTTTTTGGATTTGTTATATCATATTTCCATTAATTTTATTAAATAAAATATTTACTATCATTATTATAAAATATTTCATAAAGCCCCTAATATAATTTGTTAATTTTAAACCTATACAATATTTAAAATTTAAAAAATTACTAGACATTATGCTGAAAGGAGTGGTAGCAAGCATGTGCTAAAACATTGTCAAATCATATTATTTTTGGACACCTAAACATAATATAATGATATGGAGTGGTGAGGTGTTTAAAAGGTAATTTTTTTTTTCTTTAATCAAATAAATGTTTATTTAAATATTTAATTAATATAAACTTTAAAATTAGATATAAGTTGCTAAGTTGGAAGTACAGACATCTAAAGCTAGAATAAATCAAAAGGTCAAATGGGACCACCTTTCTTCCTCTTCCTATTCTCTTTCTTCTCGTCAAGGGGATAGCGAACCACATTTAACGCATGAGCATAGCGACCGGGTAAGGTGCAGTAGCGAGGATGTCACATAGGCTTTGCGGGGGTTGTGGTGAGGCCACTCCCTCAAGCCTTAACATTGAATAGAAACAATGTATAAAATTAAAAAGATTACATGAAATTAAAATAAAGACTGTTATATCTACGGTCTATATTTCATTTTTATCTCATCGGCTCATCACGCAACATTTGATGATATGCAAGTTGTTTATTGGTAAGACTGGAGGATGTGGTGGAAAACTCTCTTCATTTTTTGTGGGTCATAACACTCTTTTCTTTCCCTCATCAAAAGCTAAGGAGTATGCGGGAAACTCCCCTCACTTTCTTTTGATTTTTTTTAAATAAAATTAATTGATTTTATTGATAATTGGAATATAAAGGCATAGTGTCTATTTTGTAATTTTCGAAAACTATTTTTGCGAAGAGAATTCAAAGTTGGGGTGTATTCTGCCATAAGATCAAAACAAAGGGGCCAAATATGCTATTTCCAGAAACTTCTTCCTTCTTCCTCGATGACTAAAAAAAACAAAACAAATTCCAGCAAATCACATGAAGAGAGAGAGTGCGACAACCCCTCCCCCACCTCTTCCCCGCGCGCCGCGCCTCTTATCCCGCACCGCCAGTGCGATGTTCCTCCGAGCGGGAATGACTCACGCACACCCTTCCCGTTTCACCCCGGATGTCTTACATATTTACATGTGTTTTTAATTGTGAACTAGAATTTTCTACTTTATCTCGGGCTTCTCCGCAAGCATCAATAACTTTTCATATACGTCATGTGTTGTTTCTTGTTGACGATGAACTTATTAGCTTGTACTAAAAGTTGCTCGATGGCATCATCAGAAATAGTTATAGCAATGGGAGGCGATAAGGTTTTTTTTTTTTATTTTTTTATTTTTTTATACAATAACACCAATAATGCCCCCTTTTATCGACATGAAAGGCCACAAACAATAAAAGTTAGAAAAGATAAATATGTTTGGATTTTTTTTTCGAAAAATAAATAAATGATAAAATTATACACTTATAGTTATAAAAGTAAAAAACGATAAGAATATTATATGATTACTATAAATTTCAAATTTCATACTGGTGATTAAAATGATGAAAATTAATTATTCAAAAAATAATAATAATAAAACTTTAAAGGTTAAATAAAACAAGGAAGTAAAATGGAACATTATTAAATAAAAGGGTTAATTGAACAAAAAAAACTCCAAAAAAACATTTTGTAAAATATAAGTGGATGATATTATTGATCAAAAGATATTTCACTATAATGAAAAAAAAAACATAATTTGAGATTGATTATTAATATTTAACCTTTCAAAAAAAAAAAAATCGTATCGAAGATGTTTTTATTAAGAAAATTTGGTTTAACTCGTAGAAACTACGATTAAAAAAGAAATACATAGAAATTTAAAAAAAATATAATCTTTTATAAAGTGATGTATTCAAATAACCACAAACATGAGACGTGAAAATATTTTTAAAAGATTGACTCAGATGTCAAAATCAAAGTTAATTGTCATATTTAGTTATCTTCCTAAAATAGATTGTTAAATATGGTTTTTCATAGAGTTTATTCAAATAAGATAAAGATAAATGAGTATTAGCATGAACATGAGTAGAAACATGAATTGCATTGGACCCCTTGGTTTATCATTGGTACCTTGTTTGGTTGCCTAAACATCTTCGAACAATAGGAGCGTCGCTAAGGAGAAGATATCAGAAGAGACCGACATATGCTTACCTAATCGGTTAGAATAAAATAGTGGCTAAAGAAAATTAAGATCTTGTTATCTAAAATAAAAAAGGTTTTTAAGTAGTGAAAGGCAATATACAAAACATTTCATATAAAACAAATCCTAAACATCTTCAAGCAATATGATTATAATTTTTATTACACCAAACCAATTAGCAATCAATATCAAAAGTGACACAAATAGGATTAGATGTTTTTTTACACCAAAGTTATGATCCATAAAAGGACTGAAATACCATTTTATAATTTAATTGCACTAATCCTTAAATCATATAATTCCTTTATATTGTTGCTCAAACCATGGTTACAGGTTCGTGCAATATATAAAAACAAACCTGAAAAACCCGTTTAGCTAAATTTTAACGAATGAAATCAAGCAAAATCCAAAACCATGATATACTATTAGAGTATTAGACCTAAAGTTGGTTATGACTATACTTTGGGACTGAAAATTACAAAAAAAAGTATTAAAATACAAATGATCCTGCTTGTATTCCATCTCCACTTATAAGAAACTGGTTTCCAATAATAAATGATCGTGAAACACGAATTGAACTCCATATTCACCATAGACCCTACATTGTAGCTTTACAACACCATCCACAAGCTTTCCAGAATGTCATTCATCGGCTAATATATTCTGAATATTTGATAAAGTCATAAAAATATCATTAGGCCTAGTAGATTCTTTTCCCAAGAAACTGAAAATAGTAAATCAAAGATAATGGTTTTATAAATTATTAAACAAATATACAAATAAAAAAGTGAAAACTCAAATTAAATGTACATGAAAGTGGATGGTGAGTTGTAGAAGCTATTTGCAGATCGTCAGGTTTCATCTGACTAATAAAAATGTAAAACCTTCATCAAACCTGTAAAAATAAACATAAGTCAACTTCCACATTAGGTTCAATTTAATAAAAAAATTATAAAAAAAAACATGAATATTGATTACCCCAAAAAAGAGATGCAGTATTCCTTGATGAAATGCAGGCCTAGATGTTATATATGGTTCTAAATTTAAATGAAACCTAAGAATTCAATAAAAAGAAAGATGATTAAGAATTTACTTTACAGGAACTGGTTTCAAATCTTTGTTTTCCATCTTAACTGTCTGTAAAAAAAGTATCATGTTAATCGAACCATAAGAAGTAAAAGAAGTTTATTAACAAAAGGGAAATCAGAATTATTATCACCTTGAGCTTGAGTAGCTTGTGAAAATATTGTTTGTCAATTTCTTTATAGCACCAAGAAAATCAAGAAACCAAATTAATCGTAACTACACTAACCAATTCTTTCAAGCATTTCATCAAGCATGTGGTGCGCATCTTCAAACCTGCCAACTTAATGGTAACTACACTTAACAGGACTTAAAATGCATGTCTATTAGAAGGTTTTCCTATGATCGTCATGAAAAATAAAGTTATATTCGCTACTAATTAAAATTATAATTACCTTGCACTGGCAACCCTCCCCCTTCTCCAATTTCACTGCATGTTACTTCTCCTGGCAACCTTGGTCCCTGTCGATGACCCTCATCTTCCGGTCTCGATCTCCTTCTCCACAACCTAAATCATAGAAACTCAAAATCAAATCAATCAAGGTCACTCATGAATGCAACTTCTTGGAAATACCCTCCCTAAAATCGAAGCAGCTGTCGATTTTTTGAAATACCCACTTCAAACTCCACCTAAAGTTACAGTGATTTGTTCCATAGTATTTGTTGGTGATGCATCAAACATCTTAATCTAACAGGCGGATGGAGCGATGGTGGAAAGAAGAAGAGGAGAGACAAAGACATTACCAGGGAGAGTTTAATGTTTGAACCCAAAATTCGAGATTTGATCTGAATGACAAAAAAAACGCAACCATTCATTTTCGTTCCTCAAATCTTGGCATGTTCGTAATCAGATAACAAATTTTTCGTGATTACATAGTTGATTTCTCGAAAAAATGGAAACTCTTAATCAGTTTCAATCTTGTGCCATGGAGTAGGATTTCATTTTGAAATTTAAAATTATTCATCATGATTTACGGATTCACTTCCTAATCCTAATCTACATGACTTTTAAGCACCAAAAAGGAAAAATAGGAACATCACATTGGAAAATTTAGCTGGAAAAAAGTTGGAGAAAGGCTGAGCAATTGATACGTGGCATATTGGTACTATTTTATCAGAATATGAGATGTTTTTCGAAATTGGGAAATTGTAAATGTTGTTTTGATTCTTAAATCCATTAACTTTTATTTTCTTACAAAACTAGAACATAAAGCGTAACTTCGTTTGGTGGAACATGGTGTGTAAGGGGAATCAACTTCTTAGTTCTATTGAAATGCTTTAAAACTATTATCGGGAATCTATATGAGTTTGAAGTATCTGATAGGCTAATACGAGGTTAAAAGTACTATTAAGGCCAATATGTATTCATGTGATTTTCGAAAGGGGTTTTTCACTATATTTCTGCTAACTTTAGATATGTTTAGATGTTTACTTTGATGGGGTTCAAGCCTAGCAAAATACCAAAACAATGGACAACGGAAACAACAATTTTGATTGAATAGACTCGAAAACAGATCAAAATAAACAATCTATGCAACTCATTAGGAAATAATGAAAACATACCTCTGATTTCTTGGTGGGTTTTTTCTTTTGACGAGCCAGTTGATTAGAATAGAGAAGCCAACGGAGAGTTCCTCTTATGTAATCACACCCAAGAATAAAAATAGAAGAAAATCTAACCAATCCTCAAGTTGTGAGATGCAAAACCAATCAAAAAATCGATTATGCGACTGACCACGATGTGGTGATCAGGATGCCACGTTGTAAGAACTGCACTTTAGGATTATTTAGGGTTTTGAGGGTTCGGAAATTTGGTAGCATAAAGGTATTTTTCACAAGTATCAAAACCAGATTTGGAGTGAGGATGAGTGTGGGACGGAACTGGTATTGACCGGTACCATTCCCGATTTACTGAATACCGAATTTGATCAAAAGTCAATCCCGAGTATCATACCGAATTAACGTTACCGGTGCCGGTACCGTGAATGGTATTGGTTTTCGGTACTAGCACCAGTACCGATGGTACCGAATCCCAAATTTTATGATTTTGGAGTACCAAGTACCGTCCCATATTTTTAAATTCGGTACCGATTCTGGTACGGTATCGGTACGAGATCGAGATTTGGTACAAACTACTCATCCCTAATTTGGAGCCCTCTTTATATAGGGTGATGATTTGAAACCCTAAAGATAATTAGCAAATAAAATAATAATAATTATCTACAAAATTCAAATCATTCTGGAATATTACATATTCCGTTATTTTCTAATTAATTAATTAACAAAACAAGTCCCTCATATAAATATCTTTTCAGTTCTGCTTTATTTTGTTCTTGCGTGTAACCCAAAATGACATTGTTATTTATAGTAATATTACCAGGTTGTTATGACTATAAGCACTAATCTCCATCAGCTCTCACTTGTACTTAGAAATCAATAATTGACCAATCTAATACTTACTATAAACAACAGTGAGTGGCAGTCCAATGCAACTAGCTAGTACACTTATAATAACTTTGCTATAAACAGCCTTAAGACTGATAACTTCAAAATCGTTTGAACTTCATGATATCTTATTGTGAACTAGAGACATGGATTTAGGGTCAATCTCATGGTTCAAGATTATGTTTCCCGATACCGACTTGTGGTGACCTTCAGACTGATTATCAAATCAAATAAACACAGTCTCAACTTGGCCTAACGTTTGTTATGAACACCAAATCAATAAGGTCCCATAGATATCTATTTCTCCATTTTTGGCAGAATGATCAAATAAACTTTGAATACATAGGTCAGTATTATTCCTCATGTGATATCTAGTCAAACTGTATGGCTGTCTGTTACAGACAACGGTGGGGGAAAGACCAAGGTACAACAGAATGTAGAACAAAACCTCATGCATCTCCATTTAAAGAATAAGAAATTTAGTCGTCTTAATTTACTTATGACATGATCCATGACTTAATCTTTGAGCGTGGTTACTCCAATACTTAAAATCTCCATTTTTAAGTACTCGTCATTATTAGTCGCAGAGCTTTGTTATGTTCATCCCAATAAACAATCTACTAATACTATGACAATCTTAATTCACTACTATATTCCAAGACTATCACTAATTTTGGAAGTTTGAATAATAAAATATTATTCTAGAAGTGGATCTAAACATGCAGAAGTAGGAACACAGATAACATGAACAAACATAGTAGCTAATTCTTAATAATCACCAAAAGCATAATATCTAAAAATGTTCCAAATGATCAAACTACAAGTTGTGTAATCAAACCAATTCACTAGCAAATCTAATGCCAATAACACTAGTATGAACATCATGATTGATATGTGACAATGGTCTATTGAGTCGATCAACCGAATTATCTTCAAATGGTACTCTACTCACAATGATGTCTCCATCTTCAACTAGCTTCCTTATATAGTGTAACTTTCTCTATATATGTCTTGTGCGCTTATGATATCGAGGTTCTTTAGCTAAGGAAACTACACCCTTGTTATCACAAAAGATCTCAATCGGTTCGGCTATGTAGCATCATCAATCCTTGATCTGTTTTTTCTTAATATTTTGCTTTAAAAAAAATGATAGGTATATAAAGCCACTGCCAGCTGAATCAGAGACGAAATTTGAATTTGAGAACATGATAATACGATAGGCTATACCCTCCAATTTTATCCCTCACATTGAGAAATGTTTCATGGAAGCTGCCAATTCGTAAGTGTTATTATTATTATTATTAATCATACTTCTGTTTGTTTTATTACCTTTATATCTTTTTATAAAAAAAAAAACTCAACTTCTTTTAATTGTATATGTGCAGGGGTTTTTTGATTGGATTCCCAGTTGAAAATATTTGTGTGGTTATGACAGATGGTGCTTCTCATGTTGTGGTTATGACATAGCAAAGTTCAGTGAAGGGGGGTATTTTGGAGAATGGACACTTCTTGGTGAATACGTTGATTCTTTACATATTGTTGCTTTAGGTGATGTAGTTTGTGTAGTTTTAACAAAGAAAAAGTTTGAATTGGTTACTGGCCCTGTGTCATAGACCATACAAGATGGGTATAGGTAAGAAATCCCACAATAACCACAAAAAGGTACTGCCAAGTTTCTAATTCTTTATTAATCAATTGTTCAGGTCAGTATGCAGTTTGACTTAATTGCTCTTGTCACAGTGAATTACGCAATCGTAACTCAGAACGACTTAATGTTTTTGATTTATAACTTATTTGTTGCATTAGTGATGGTTTTCCAGAAATTGATTGTTGTGTATGCAATGTCTATTTCATCGCTGAATTCATGTTAATAAATTGTGTATATGCTATTTAGCCGAAGATGGTGATTAGCCACAAGGCAAGGATGGGAGATCTGGTGCTACAAGATCTCTATGCTCCGATGATAGACTTAGGGCTGAGGTAATTATTTCTATAATGCTATGATAGGCTCAAGTATCTGTGACTCGCTTTAACATCAACATGAAAGTGCAAATGACAATACTAGAGTTAAGCAGAAAGACATGTCTGATGTCTCTAGAAGGCGAAAAGTAACAGGAAATGCTATAAATAGAATTTGAGTATTAAGTTCAAAAGATGGTTGAATGTTTCAATAATATGTATTGAAGCATTAAGTTCAAAATATGGATGAATATTTCTGTAATGCTATGATAGGCTCAAGTATCTGTGTTGCCTTTTAACGTTTGTAGAGCCCTTCTCTCTATTTTCTAGTTACTCTCTTTCGAATTTTCATTCGAATTTGAACAGGTGAATGCACATAATCTTGCAGAGGAGAATGGTGTAAATGATTTCCTTCCTCTTGGAAACTTGGAGAAAGTTGTAAAAGAAATTGATGATCAGCCACTTCCACTTGTTGATGGGATTGAAGATCAACTTGTGGAGTTTTCGATAGCCATGAGAAGTATGATTGCTTTCATTCGGGTGAAATAAAAGTAGGATGCTTTTGTTAATAATAAGGTTCGTGTCTGATCCTTGTGGTTTATGTCACTCATAAGCAGTTGGCAAGGTTTTAAGAGAAGCAGCAGAAGCTAAAGCTGCTGCTCAACCTGAGGCTATAGAATGGAAACACAAATATGAATTGGAAAGAGAAAAGAATTTGCAATTGGAACAAAAATAAGAACAAAAGCTGACGAATGTTTCAATTTTGATCTAAAAATGGGAAAATCAGAAAGCTCGGGGACCATTTTTTTATAATTTACCCTAAAACATATTATTATGTGCATTTTATTGAATCTTGAAATTTGATCTGTATGTCATGACATCTTATATCATTGTGCAAAAGCTTTACTAGTATCTTATTTGGAAATCTTATAAGATCATAAGAATATTATTATGTGCTTCTTATTGAATTTTACATTTGCTCTGTATATCATAACATCTTACCATTATGGCAAAGCTTTACTAGCATCTTATTTTGAACATCTGTAGTTTTTTGACTTACTATTTTCTTAGTAATTGAAGTATATATTCAGAAAACCATTTTTTTCTTTCATTTTAGGTCCAACATTTGCTAAGAATCTTGGAAACTTTGAGCAAAAAGTAGGAGGCTCGGGATCCTTGAAACACTATCCAATTGAGGTTGAAAATGGTGAAAAATCTCAGAGGTGTTGTGGAGAATATGGGATTTGCTCTCATGTAAGTTTTTGATCAATGTTCAAGTATTGATATTGGTCTAATTTATAAAGACATACTTAATCTTCTTCAAATGCTTACTATAAGGTCATTTTAGTCATTTCATCAGTTTTATGTCTCATTAGTTACCTACCTAACTTAGTCACTTAACTTATCTAATGATGCCATAATCAGTATGATGCATTTGTTGAGATAAATGAGGTATGTATGGTGAAGTAAGTAGTAAATGAAAAAAGTTGTTCCTTTTTTGCTCTGAATGAACTGTAAATGACCATTTTACCCCTTTAACATAGATGCATAAATTTCATGCTTACATATTGGGATTTGTTGGTTTATGTGAATCTAATGGTTGCATTATTCAAATTTGTAGGTCTTGTTGATGTGCATAGTGACAAGCAAAGTAGCTCGAGATGTTGTGAAGGTGGGCAACAAGTTTTTTTAGCTCAACTGTTATTTGTTGAAGACTTTCATCTCTTTCACATTTGATGTATTACATTTGTCTAATATTAGAATGAGTATTTGTATGACATTAACTTTTGTGCAATGGATTGTATTTATTGTATATGATATTTTATTTTCTATTATGAGACATGAAATGCAAATTTAATTTGAAAATTAGTAAATCTATAAATATATATATATATATATATATATATATATATATATATATATATATATATATATATATATTTAAATTTACAATTACGATACGCAAAAATGTGTGTCATCTTCATTTATGACATGGCCTTTCTTGACAGCGGGTTTAATGTTACGCATTGCGTGTCATTAACACGCGCGTCGTAAGGTTACGACACGCGAATGCGTGTCGTCTTCCTTTATGACAGGGCCTTCCTTGATACGCATTGCGTGTCGTAAACGAGCGTCGTAATAGCGTGTCATAAATGCGCGTCGTAAATGCGCGTCGTCTCTCGTTATGACAGGCCTTCCTTGACGCGCATTTGCGCGTCGTCTGAGCGTTTTACGACATGTAATGAGCGTCGTAAAAGGCCTTTTTTCTAGTAGTGATAGTTACAAATCCCTTCTTAGATTCTTCCATCTTGAATTTCTTCAAGATTTTATCTAAGTATGTATTTTGGTAATGTCCTATTAGTCACCTAGATATATTCCTCTAAATCTTAATACCAAGTATGTAAGCAACTTCTCCCAAGTCCTTCACAACGAAACTCTTCCCAAGCCAGTGTTGAGATATCATTTCCTATTAGAAGAATGTCATTGACATATAAGACAAGGAAGACAACTACACTCCCACTATATCTAACATACACACTATCCATCTTCATTTCTTAAGAAACCAAACTCTTTGATTTTCTCATCAAAATAGATGTTCCGCCTGTGAAGTGCTTGTTTGAGCCCATAAATAGACTTTTCAAGCTTGCATACCATATTAGGAGACTTGGATTGTACAAAACCTTTTGGCTAAGCCATGTAAACATCCTCAATTAGTTTCCCATTCAGGGAAGAAGTTTTTGCATTCATTTTCCATATTTCATAATCATGAAATGCAATAGTAGAAAGTAGTATCCTAATAGACTTAATTGTAGCTACTGGTGAAAATTTTTCATCATAATCAATTCCTTGATTCTAAGTATAACCTTTCGCAACCAGACAAACTTTATAAGTCTGTACATTCCCATACATGTTAATCTTCTTCTTGAAGACCCATCTGCACCAGACGGTTTTAAGGCCAGTTGTAGGATCAACCTAATTTTGTACTTGGTTATCGTACATGGACTGAATCTTGTTGTCCATTGTATTTTTCCATTTTTCAGCCTTAGGGCTCGTCATGGCTTCCTGATAGTTGTGCGTCTCATTATCACTTAGCAAGTTGTCATCCTCTTGAGTACTATGGAATTCATGGAACTTTAGTGGACAACTGTCTCTATTAAATCTATAAGGTGGAGGTGGAAGTAACTTATATTCATAAACAAGTTGTCCGACCTCTTGTTGGGGTCTAGTGTCAAATTCAGGTTCTTCATTGGTTATCTCTTGAATCTCATCAAGATCAATTGGGCTCCCACTAGTTTCTTGAGATATCAACTCTCTATTTCACGAAAGACTAACCTACGAGCAACACATATCTTATTCTCAGTAGGCTTGTAGAGCAAGTATTCAAAATAATCTTTGGGATAACCAATGAAGTAGCACCTTTCAGATATGGGTTCAAGTTTGTCAAGCGTTTCATGCTAAACAAAAGCATTACAACCCCAAACCTTAATTCGTGTAAGAGAGGGACGGGTCCATTTCCACATTTCGAATGGGGTTTTCTCATCCTTCTTAGTTGGTACAAGGTTTAGAATATAAGCGGCAGTTTCTAAAGAATAACCCCAAAAACATTATTGGAAGTGTAGCGCGAGTTATCCTAGAATAAACCATGTCTATCAAGGTTCGATTTCTCCTTACAGACATACCATTGTGTTGTGGTGTTCTTGGTGGAGCTAATTTTAAAACTATCTCGTAATTTCTAAGATGATTATAGAATTCATCACTCAGATACTCTTCGCCCCTATCAGAACGAAGTATCTTAATTTTCCTACCCAACTGGTTCTCATGTTTTCTTCAGAACTTCTTACATACATCAAATGTCTTAGACGTATGTTTAATTAGATAAACATACCCTAATATGCTGAAATCATCAGTAAATGTGTCAAAGTATCTTTCACCATGTCTAGTGTTGTGTCTGAACGGACCATATACATTCGAATGGATGATGTCCAACATATATGTACCTCTCTCAAAGTTGACATTGAAAGGATACTTAGCCATTTTACCAAGTAAAAAAGACTCACAATCTCCATTGAGCTCTAAGTTAAATGGTTCCAAGATTCCATTTGATTGGAGCTTGGTGATTCTCTTCTTGTTTATATGGACAAGACAACAATTCCATATGCATGACTTATCTAAAGTAGATTAACTAACATTTAAGATTAAGTTATCGTTTCTGCTTATACCAATCACATATTCATATATGCCATTACAAGGATTTTCTTTAAAATAAAGAGTATTATCTTTGTAAACCAAAATACTACCATTATCATTATCAAATCCAAAAGCAAAACTGTCATGTGTAACACCCTAAAATTTTCAAACTTTTCCAAAGCTATGGTTATAAAATCTTTTCGGGATTTAACCCGCATTTAATAAAAAAAACTCGGTCCCACAAAAACATTTATAATTAAAACATTGGGTGTTCCCATTAAGCATCATTACAACCATAACAAGCAAATGAGAATTACACCAATATAATTAATAAGGAACTTAAAAAGTTCCACTCCACTCTATATCTCTTGACTTCTAACTTGCATCTATCATCCTATCTCCTTAGCTATAACCTAAGATACATGGAATTAAAAGAGATACGTAAGACAATAATGTCTCATGAGATACGTGACTTTGTGACCCAAAGCATTTATCACATTTTCATCAAAAACATTTCATCTTTACAAAACATAGTTTTAGACCAAAAACATTTTTAAGCAATTTCAAGGAAAACTTTGTTCATACCTATCGTAAATATCATTTCATATCTTATCTTTTCATTTCATTTCAAAAAGAAATATTTCCACACTTCATTATCTTTTATCATTAATGGCTAATCTGGGTATTAAACTGTTGCCAATTTTTATACATAGGGTACCCCCAAGTCTAGACCAAGGTGGAAAGAAAAAATAAATCCACCAAAGGCATTGTGCTAACTAGGACATCTACTTCGTGAAGGGGAGGCGCCACCCTAGTAAATTCCTCTAGACCTCTTATGAGGCATCATGGTCCGAGCAACTTTCATTTTTCCTTTACGTTCTTTCCTTTTTACTTTTATCTTAGCTTTCACTTTCCACATTAACAATACTCAAATCATCATTTATAATATCATTGGTTATTAGCAAGATATACTTTGAAATACACATTTCACATATCAAACATTCATTATTCCAAAATATTGTTTTCTTTCAAAACATCCTTACTTTCAAAGCATTCTTTCAAAATATTATTTTCAAAAATATTTAACACTTTCATCTCAAAACATTTCATATATAAAATTATTTTGCTATGTCTTACAAAGTGGGAAAATGCCAACACATACTCACATCAATCACACATAGGTTAGCCAATGCTCTTCTAGTTCCTTTCCCTAGAGAAATCATCTTCAAACACTATCTACACCATATACAGACATAAGTCATTAAAATGACCAAAATAAACCACAATGGTTCGATTACTAAATTTTACTACTTTAAACCATTCCTCATAAAAAAAACTATGAACATAGGCGAAAACCTCACGTAAATCCAAGTTTGTATGCAAAAGTTATGAAGAAAATACTAAAATTCAAAATTTTGGTCGAGGTGGGCACTCTGATGCTTATGCGCGGGTCGCGTGCTTGACCACGCGAGTCGCGTTTTGAAAAATCCCAAACACACCCAAAAAGTTACTTTTTTAGTCTTAAACTTGCTTGCATGGTTTTGGCCTTTCAGGTAACCATTTGTAACACTTTTAAAGGTTTTGAAGCAATATTAGAGGGTGTTTTATCATTTAAAAATATTCAACTTAATTCATTAAGTCCTCAATCAAAATGTTAAGTTCATAATGTTACAGACACTCAAATGAAAGGTTTAAGTGCTCAAGTTGCTTAAAAAAACACTCTTTAACTAATATGACTTTTTCCCAAATCATTTAATACATCATTGGGTGCTGTCAAGTACATAAAACCACAATTAATCTCATTGTAGGTACTTAATCAACCTATGGAATCCTCAATTGCATTCCACGTTCCCAATTACCCTTGGGTGAAAACAATCATTAGACCTAGGACTTCACTAGCACTCTTTCATGTTAATGTTTTAATAACCGCTAGTCGGCCCGGACAAGACAAGGTATTGTCGGGGACATGCTCCCACAACGACAAGTATAAAAGAAACTATTCTTCTTCTCCAGAAGAAGGGATCGCCTCATTCTCTACCTTAAACTAAACCCTAATTCTCTCACCCAATTACTGACTAGACCGTCAGAGCTTCGTTTCCAGAGCCCCTCCCGGACGATGACTGACTTCGGTTCTTTCTTTGCTGTGATTCTCAGGATTAAACAGGACGGAGTTAACCATACACAACATTAAGCTCGAAGTACATATCACAACATTTGGCACCTTCCGGGAATGTACTTAGAGTTACAAAAACTTGATACAACCCTAGACGTCGGCGATGATGGGAAAGGAACCTGCGGTGTCCGTTAGAGGAGAAACGATTCTACTCATACCAATGTCGTCGCTTGATGGCACACATCCACCTGAGTTAGACGGACAAGCTTACATCTATACAACAATAGCGTAGACATCGGGTCCGATAATGGGAAATGCAGTGGAGACAATCGCTTCCCTATGGCAACCATCACCCGTCACAACAAAGCAGCCGATTACAACCACTGCTGCAGCGACTCAGTTGACAACGACTCAACAATTGCAACCACCGACTCATCAATAATAATTGTCGACCCAACAACCGCAACTGGCGGTTTCTCATCCGCAATCGCTATCGCAGCACACAGGGACGAACACTTGGTCCCCAGGGACCATACCGTCCTCCACAAAATACCCAATGTCAAACTACCAGTTCTCTCCAGTAGCAGGAATGTCGCACATCGCACTTTTCGCTCTACAACCTTTGATGTTCAACCCCTATTTCCAGCAGTTGCATAAATCCATCCCCCAAACACCACCGTCTCAAGAATCCAACCCCACTTGTCATCGGCGCAACAACTTAATACCTATGTTCAACAGCCTCAGGGGTCAATTCGGAACATGCTCCAATAACAGGAACCAAGCTCACAATTGCAGCAAAGAACACAATCGAGCTCCTAGCAACAACCATAAATCTCGCAAGCAACGATGTACAACTAATGTGGCAACCGTCAACTTGGTCAAGTCAAAGTCAAACAAAGTCAATAAGTCAAACCGGTCAACTCACTTAACGCTTGTATACTAGGGTTTACGCTATGTAATTACTATACAACTCGCTATTCTAATGAGAAATCCTCAATTGAAAAGTTCATATATCTAGATTTCCTTAACCTAAAACTGTGGTAAGTAATGAACCAAATCGATAAAACAATGTTGCATACTCATCGGGAGTGTGTAAGACTCTTAAACATGACTAAACGGGGTTTTCTGATCTTGCGTTTCAAAGCCAAACACTCAAAAAGGTCACAAAAGAAGTCTCTCCCAATCTCTTTCACTCTATCTCTATCTTTTTGAAATCTCTCTAAAATCTCTCCTAAATCTCTCTCAAAAGTTCCTTTAACTTTTTATAGTCTTTCGGGCCATCCCGACCCTTAACCGGGTCAAAAACCGCTTGAAACAGGGTAAAAACGGGTAAAATAGCCTTAAGGACCCGAAACCCCTCTTTAAGGAGTGAAGCCTCTTAGGACCGAAGGTTCTCTATAGGGACCAAACCCTCCTTGAGCCGAAGTCCCAAGAAGCAAGACCGCAGTCCCCTTGAATAGCCGCAGCCATCTAGTTGTAGCCATCTAGCCGCAACCACCGAATCGCGGCCATCGAACCTGGAGCACTGTATCCGAACTTCGCCAACGGTCCCTCCTGACGAACCTGCCTGCGGTACCTGCTCAGACCGTAGTCCCTTCCCCTTCGGATCCACTTTAGCGACCAAGCTTTCCCTGCGGACCTAAGGCTGCTAAGACCCGAAACCACGCCCTGACTTCGGATTTTCCACTTTCTACCCGGTTTTCGACCATGACTCCGTTTTAAGTCCGTTTTTAATTATTTTAACAAGGTATTTTCACCAAAACTTATATTTTGACATATAAGGTCCCATATATTCATAAATTCAACATATTTTTAAGGAGATCCTTATTTAAGAATAAGATCTATTAAGTAAGATCTTGTGGTGGAGTGTTGACTTTGCCATAGTGTTTGACACAAACAACCACCTCCATACCCACTCCATGACCAACCCACACCCCTCCTCACCATCCCTAGTCACTTCATAGTCCTTTCCCTCTCATTTCCCAGCCATAATCACGTCCTAAGGGCTGGAAAACCCACCCTCTCTCTTCACTTCACTCATTTTCCCTCATTTCCACCAAAGATCAAACACATCTTTTCTCTCAAATTCTCTCTCACAATTTCGAGATTTCCAAGGCATTTTTCAAGCTTTCCTTCTACATTTGGTAAGTATCGTCACCCTTCATATGGTTATTACAATTCCTTTTACCCAAATCATTGATTTCTTACACAAACTCCATCATAATTGTGTTAGATTCTCGAATCTTCAAGCAATCCTCCAAGTGTTCTTGAGTTGAACACTTCTCTCCTTCAACATCCACCCTATGAAATCACATAAGGTGAGTTCATAACCCTATCTTTTCACATTTTCTTAACTTTTAAGGGGGGGGGGGATACAAGTTAAAACAACAAGAACACAACTAAACTCTTCCAACAGCATTCATCAGAAAAGTTGGACTCCATTCACGGACTGTTTTGGGCAACTTAAACATTTTAGTTTTCAAAAAATTGTACTAGGTGCAAGTAGTTCAAGTTCTTAGCTTTAAAGTGGCTACTTGCACATCTCCATACGATGTTTATACAAATTATGGTGATTTTTACAAAACTACCTATCATTTCAAGAACAAATCCGGACCAGTCTGTGATTATGGACTTTTTCACACAAGTTAGAGGTCACTAAAAATCATGACAAAATTTATGAACAAACTAGACTCATTTTCCAAACTCTCACAATTTACTGATTCTGATTTAGACCTTTGATGATTTTTCTACAATTTTTCTAAGAACGGGAATAGAAAATGTTAACGACAGAAAATTGCTATCAATTTCATTACACCTTGTAACTTGTTGAGCAAGGAGCATATCATTATGTAATTATATGTTATTACATTACATGTCATTTTGTCTTGGTATTTAGACATACAACAGAAAACAAATGGATTTTTGTTATAGTAAGTATGGTAAATAACAAATTGTTATCAACAAAGTACATCCATTACATGCAAACATTTGGTAAACTATGATACGTACAATTTATGTTCACTACTACTATCCTTGTTTTGATAAACTATAATAGGTATAGTTTATGATTCATTACGTAACAAACTCATTACAAAAGGGTACACTTATACAAAAAGGTTTTCATTACACTACACGTAAATCCGTTAATGACTTTTGTGAGACATTTCGCTTCATGTTACTTTTCAAGTAATACATTTAAGTCCTGTATTGTAACCAGAATCTCTTGTAGGGAGAGCGTGATAGTTGTATATAGATCTATATTGGGTCTGACAAACCCACACCTTAGCTGCATGCAACAGCTAGACCGGCAGGTCTGGGGTGATAAATGTCATAACATTTCTGACGCCTGAAGAACGTCGTTTCAGGACAACTAGGTCATAGCATGGTTATAATAACTCACATTAAGTATTAACAAACATAGGATTTACGGAAATTTCATAGAGATCAAACGAGTTTATGTTGATTTAAACTTGCATTATTTACTATAAGTAAGGAAAGTTACTTGTACATTTTGGTCTTTGGGGTTTTAAGACTACATTTTACACATTAAGGAAAATATTGGATTTTTCTGGAATGAACACTACTTTTACAAGAAACGGTTTTCATAACTACATACAAAAGCTTATGAACTCACCAACCTTTGTGTTGACATTTTTTCAAACAACTTGTATTCTCAGGAAATCACTAAATAGGTAACCAAGTGCTTTTGAGGATGGGACTTTATGACGTCAAGTATTTATATTTTGTCAACATAATGTAATTGATTTAGAAACATGTAAACTCATACAATGATGTAACTCTTTCAATTATATTTATGTTGGTTGTGTTTACTTTGATCACTATTGCAAATTGTTGTTATGATACTATACATGAAGTCCTCCACCCCCGGACGTTTCCGCCATCCTTGGTTTGGGGGTGTGACAGATTGGTATCAGAGCACGGTTTATAGTGAATTAAGTATATCAAACCACATACGATATACACACTAGAAACACATTTGAGACTAAAAGTCTCTGATTTGAACATTTTTCAATTGGTTATACTTTTAGAAAATAAATAGTTTTCTTGTTTAAAGTATACATACATGGTCGCATAGTGTCATAACTAGGGAGAACATAAAGTAAAAGAAGAGGAGTTGAACACTATGAGTATGCCTTGGTATGTGTAATCAGTTTTGGGAAGGATATATCCTGATCAACTATATCCATCCGAGAAGTGACTTACACATACTGGGGGATAGTTGTAATGGGCAACAAATCTAACAATCTAACTTCACTCTACAAAGAATGCTCTAAAAACCAAATTTAAAAACTTAAAATACTATAGGAGTATTTTATGTTGCTATAGCGCAATATTATTATTATTATTATTATTATTATCCGTTACATGCTTCTTACACCCCTATTCTCGCACAGACGACATGGCATGATTCAATCTACCTGGAGACCCTTACTTCCCTAATGAGGGAAACGCTGGATGGCTCGAGGCAGAACCCGAGGAAATGATCGAGGAGGATCCTAAGGAGGACCCTGAGGAGGTTGACGAAGAAGAAGAACCCGAGGAGGAAGATAAAATGGAGGACGAAGAAGAAGAATCTGAAGAGGAACCAGAGGAGGAAGTCTTCAACCCTCCTTATATCACCAGGGTGCCTACGAACTGTTTCGGCTACAACGGGCCTGAGCCCCGTTAGGCAACAGTGATTGAGAGGTGGAGCCAACAACAACGCCAACGATCACCATATGGCGACCAACGTGGTTACTACGACCTCAGCCACCGGGGACCGGCTGACAGAGCCCTCCCCGTCATGGTCCAGCATATCACGAATTTGGGGAACCAGAGTAGGGAAATGGAAGATCAAGTTCGGAATCTCAAAGTTGTTACGGAAGCCTTCATTTGGGGAACATGAGTTGGGGAACATGGGTGGAAGATGACATCACTGAGGATGGACAAGCGGTTCAGTTTCACATATTTCCCTGTTACGTTATCAGGAAATGCTGGAAAATGGTTCTATGCGCTACGACTGGGCATCATCTTGAGTTTCGAACAATTGTGATACCTTTTCCTCAATAATTTAATGCAACTGAGGAAGAGGAAAGGAGATGTGAACTTCAAAATGGCATGCAAGAAAAAAGAAGGAGGGTCAATACGGGCATATTATGATAGATTCATGATGGTGATGCTCAGCGTCCCGGGCCATGAAGAGTTCCTTGTAATCGGCGCCTTCGCCCAAGGTCTACTCCCCGGCCCTTTGTCAAAGAAGATGCAGGGGAAGGTACCCCATTCAAGAGACGAGCTCAAATAAAGAGTCGAGAAATACCTCCGACAGATTGAGGGTGAGGAAAGGAAGGAAGCCAACCTAAAGTTTGTCGCCAATGCATACATCAAGCAAGAAGAAGCAAACTCCCACGTAAGCCCCCACCACCAAGGCATCCATGATACGAGCCACGACAAGCATTACCGGCACTCAAGGCAACCATCCCATAAATTTTTTCCGTTTGGTAAAGATGAGCCCCGGAGCCACCGAGCTGAGGTGCATGTTGTTAATAAAACACCCTAAAAGGCGGGCAAAGAGAAAATGAAATATTGTGAGTATCACAACAGTAAAAGTCACGATACCGATGACTGCATGGTTCTGAGGAAGGAAATAGATGAAAAAAAGCTAACGGGTGACCTCTTAACAATCTTAAAGGATTTGAGATCCATGTTTGAAGTCGACCAGAGGAACACCCGAGATCGGAAAGATGTTGGCAAGCGCCAAGTCAAGGAGTAGATCCTTACCATCACGAGGCCCTGTAAGAGAAGCGAGCTCTGCAAAACGGATGACGACATTGAGGTACTCCCTAAAAACATCCTCAATATTATTTTTTTCAGAAGATCTGAGGATGTTGGGCTGGAACCCAAGGGATCCGCATTGATAACTGCGTGCATATGTAAAATACTAATCAATCGTGTCTACATAGACAACGATAGCGGTACCGACATCCTTTACGAGCACTGCTTCCAACAATTGTTGATCTCCTGGAAGGAAAGTTTAACACATCCGACCATCGATCCCCTCACAGGGTTTACAGGGCATAGATTATGGCCGCTAGGTACCATACATCTTCCTCTTACCATAACCAGCCATGACAGGAGAGACAGGATTACATGAACGATAAATTTTTCAGTAGTGGCAGAGCACAACATCCTGCTTGGGCAGCCGATGCTTTTCAATTATGGGCCATACCATTGACAATCCACGACACCGTGAATTTTAGCACAAGCAGAAGATCGGCCACCGTCGTTGACTTTAGCCCACGCATACGTCGTTACTATTAGGCCCTCGCTGCCCTAGGGCTAGCAGGAACCTCAATCGATGATCAAAAAGGGGGTAACGTATGCGAGAAGAGCAAGGCAACAAAACCTGAATCCATAAGGCCAGTAGGTATAAGCACCCCTAGGAACCGATCTCCCCTAGATAGGATCACAAACCGAATGGGAACAAGAAAGCGTGACAAATCACCGCGAGAACGCATCAACTACCTTGGCCCAAGCAAGAAAGTCCTACCCCACGATACCATAGGATCGCAGATGATGCCAAGTCTAGGTGAGTTCATTCTAAAGGAGAGGAAAGGCCAACCTCCGGACGACCAAGTAGAAATCACCTCGAATCAGAGCAAGATTAAAAATCCTCTCATAGAGAACAAAAGAACAAACAATGAAGGAGTTGGAACAAGCCTTGCCAGACACATGAAGCTGGAGTAAAACTCTCTCCAACCCTTGGTGAGTCTCTATCTACCACCGATGGTTTTGATGTCACCCACTGGGCCAGAGATCAGAAGGGACAAGGATACCAAGGCATAGAGAAATAATTGACACAATTCAAAGGGAATTTTATGGTCGAACAGACCCCCTGAGAGAAAGTCACGAGTACCAACGCTCCGAATAGGTATCCCTCAACATCCTTCGACCACCAATTCAAGAAGGTGCCAAATGAAGCCCTCTGGGGAATATACATCAACAAAAAACAGATCACCGGTGCCATGGAAATTCCCAATCGAATCAAACGGTCGTTGTATCACTCCTCGTACGGGCCTCTTCCAAGTGATCTCCTAGATGACAAGAAGGCAAGCTCCACATCCATGAAAAGAAAGATACTTGCCCTTAGAAAGTAATCAAGCAAGCAAAACCAGAGCACAAGGAGGCCTGAGAATCGTTGTCGTAAGGATGCCTCACTTAGGAGCACGTCGGCCCAACCCATGCAAAGACGAGATTGAACTCCCAAAAAATGCTACAGAGGAATGCCCAGAATACCAGGTTCTTATTCCTTCACAAAGCCAACACGCCATGACTCTGACCAACAACCATTCGGTCACCCAGTCAATGAGGAATATATGACATGAGGCCACCTCCTGTTACCCCAAGATGAGCCAGGTTCGCTCTGGTCACCTCTGGCCGTTTCATTAAGCAGTCAAGAGATAAAAATTCATCGGTATTGAAAAGAACCTGGGTCGGAGAACTGCCAACAACGTCTCAACTACATCGCCATACCCCAAGACCCAATGTCAGAGGTGGACCCTTCAATCTGACATGAGGCAGAAAAGCAATATCGTCACTTGGGATTGCAAACAGGACGTTGCAAGTGCCAAACCTTGATGTAAACACCAACAAAATGAACCACCACCTAAACATGAACATACTTAACAAGAAACACGATAACGTTAGACTCCGCCAAGCCACCCACAGGGGAAATGCCAAAAATCACCACACTTGGTGCATGAGAGTGGAAAGATCCAAAGCAGAATACTGGGCATTGGAATAAATGTGTCTAGCCACGCACAACCCCAGAGCAAGTTGAACGCCACCAGGGAACACGTAAGCAAGATTACAAACGCACACCAAGATGGTGTTTGTGTCCTAGGAGTTTAGGACGGAAGAGTCACTCCCTGGGCATGGAGTGCGTGCAGTTTGCACCACCACCCCTAGAGTAAGGAAAAAGGTCCAGATAAGGCATATCCGATGCAAGGGTAATGTGATCAAACTCCGAATGGATAATCACACCCCAACAAACCAGCCTAAGAGTTAGGCCTTGGTTTATGCTATGATATAGTCATCTCACTTAGTTTACTCACTAAACAATGTAGATGTTTCTAAAACATTATAAATAAAGTAAAAGAAAGTTGACTATCAAAAAAAACTATTAGAACATTTTTTACTATTCAAGGTTGATTTCATTTACATAATAGGTTGTGCATGTTTACCAAATGGTAAAAAGGACTGATCATCCACATCATTCGAGTGAAACTGTTGTGAGAATGCAACCATAGACGTAAAAGGTTCATAACCATTCCCAAAACATGTCTATTTAGCCCAAAAGGCCATAAATCTTGACCATGACATGAATAAAGGCTTCAAAGGCTCATAACCTTTCCCTTGAAAAAAGTGATACCTAAGTCTTAAATGCCTCGAGGTGACGATCTCAGCTAGGGATGAAAGTGGGTCCAAACCCGGACCGGATGGACCCGAACTCGGAAAACCCGGAACCGGTTAACAGGATTTTGTAGAACCGAAAACCGGACCGGTATATAGGAACCGGTTCCGGGTATGGTTTCGGGTAAAGTGGGTCCAGCACCGAAAAACCCGGAAACATCAAAGTGGGTAGGTTGGAACCGGATAAAGTGGGTTTAGAACCGGAAAACCCGGAAAAACCAGAATTTTTTTGTAATTACTTACTACTTAGTGGGTTGAACTTTGAAAATTTTCATATTGATATCCTGAATTTGGGGGATTGTAGCTCATTGAATATGAAACCAAAATTAACAAAATTATAGTCTAAAATCATGTACAAACTCTAAAATACACCCTGGAAAAAAGAGCATGTCAATCCGACTTTAACCAAATGAGATATGCATGTGTTAACATTTTCACATAATACAAAGTACAAAAACAAATAGATGAAAAGTTGAAAATTTTCAGTTTTGATATCCCGACTTCGGAGGACTGTAAATCGTTGAATGTTAAACCAAAAATGACAAAATTATAGTCTAAACTCATGTACAAACTGTAAACTACAAGTTGGAAAAAACCACATTTCAATCCGACTTCAAACGAATTAGATATGTATGTTTTAAAACTTTCACCGAATACAAAAAACTGAAAAACTAAAAACTTCCAGCCTTGATATCTCGACTTTGGGGGACTATAAGTTAATAATATAAAACTAAAAATGGAAAATTTATAGTCTAAAATCATGTACAAACTCTAAACTACATGTTGGAAAAAACCGCATGTCAATCAGAGTTGAAACGAATGAGATATGCATCTTTTAAATGTTTCACAAAAACCGGTTCTGGTCGTAAAAGTGGTTTCGGTTCCAAACATCGGTTCTGGTTTTTAGACCCGGTTTACCCGGACCCGATAGACCCAAACCCGGATTACCCGAAACCCGGATAAAGCCAATTTTTAAACCCGGAACCGGTTCTATATATTCTGGTTCTAACGGTTCCGGTTCCGATCCGATTCCGGGTCCGGTCCGGTTTTCCAGTTCCAAATCTCATCCCTAATCTCGGCTTGACTTAGATGATTAGGGATGGAGTGCAATTCTTCAAGGCCCATGACTTAGAACAAAGCCCCAAAAGGGTAATCAATGAACTTTAGCTAAAAAGAAAGGGCAAATCTCGAGCCTCCAGCGCGAGCTCTCGGGATAAGCCCAATGGGACCTAAACAAATATGAGACCTAGAGTCATAAGTTGGGCAAATCTAGGAACATGGCTAAATCGCCAACATTCGCCAATCGAGCAAAAGACCTAATTCCTTACAAAACAAGAAATAGGTGACCCCCCAAAGCCAACATAAACATAGGGGAAGAATCGCCTCAATAAGGAAAAATAAAGGCATATGTGCACCGGTGGCCAACATAAACCACCTGCAATTAAAAGCAAAAGCATTGTAGAAACGCAAATAACCATATTATCAAAAGACAAAAAAATTGTTCCGTCAGACAACCCCATACGTAAAAGGTCCGTGCAGGGCCAAACAACGATTAACGATATTGTGTTTAAGACATCGTCTCTGGAACATCAAAAAAGTTAAAACATTGTTTAACACAAACAAGCCAACAGGAGGAAAGGGTCACTTACCAAGTGAATCAGAGGATGTGCCAGCTTTGGAAGGATCATATTCTAGAGTAACATCCTCGGCATCGGGATCATTGCACAATTGGTGAAGGCCTCCCAGGTCAAAGTCACCTAAGCAGAGATACGAAGCAAAGTTCATCTCCATAAAAGCCTTCATAGAGCCATGCATGGCTTGACTCAGCTCCATGACGGCGCTCGACTCCCTAGGATCGAACTTCCCAGCAGCCACCTGCTCTCTCACCGTTTGCTCACCTCCTTCCACGTCAAGAGCCATACATATCGCTTTCATTTGCCTAACTCCAAGCGAGAACTCATGGCTCTTGACCACCTTTTCCACTACCTAGACAACACCTTTCAGGAGTAGCCACATGTAACATCCTATTTAAAATAGAATAATTTAAAATAATAAACCCAAGATCCCGAGAAATAATAATAATTATTATTTTATATTATTATAGCCCAAAATCAAATAATAATCAGCGGGGTGTTGGTTTTGATGGGATTTATGCATAAGAACAATCCTATGTGCTCATACATAGGGATGAGATTTGGAACCGGAAAACCGGACCGGAATCGGAACCGTTTTAGAACCGGAATATATAGAACCGGTTATAAAACGGTTCCGGTTCCGGGTTTAAAAATTGGCTTTATCTGGGTTCCGGGTAATCCGGGTTTGGGTCTATCGGGTCCGGGTAAACCGGGTCTAAAAACTAGAACCGATGTTTGGAACCGAAACCACTTTTACGGTCGGAACCGGTTTTTGTGAACCATTTAAAAGATGCATATCTCATTCGTTTCAACTCCGATTGACATGTGGTTTTTTCCAACATGTAGTTTAGAGTTTGTACATGATTTTAGACTATAAATTTGCCATTTTTAGTTTTATATTATTAACTTATAGTCCCCCAAAGTCGAGATATCAATGCTGAAAGTTTTTAGTTTTTCAGTTTTTTGTATTCAGTGAAAGTTTTAAAACATGCATATCTAATTCGTTTGAAGTTGGATTGACTTGTGGTTTTTTCCAACTTGTAGTTTACAGTTTGTACATGAGCTTAGACTATAATTTTGTCATTTTTGGTTTAACATTCAATGATTTACAGTCCTCCGAAGTCGGGATATCAAAACTAAAAATTTTCAACTTTTCAGCTATTTGTTTTTGTACTTTGTATTATGTGAAAATGTTAACACATGCATATCTCATTTGTTTAAAGTCGGATTGACATGCTCTTTTTTCCAGGGTGTATTTTAGAGTTTGTACATGATTTTAGACTATAATTTTGTTAATTTTGGTTTCATATTCAATGAGCTACAGTTCCCCAAATTCAGGATATCAATATGAAAATTTTCAAAGTTCAACCCACTAAGTAGTAAGTAATTACAAAAAAATTCTGGTTTTTCCGGTTCTAAACCCACTTTATCCGGTTCCAACCAACCCACTTTGATGTTTCTGGGTTTTTCGGTTCTGGACCCACTTTACCCGAAACCATACCCTGAACCGAACCGAAACCGGTTCCGATATACCGGTCCGGTTTCAGTTCTACAAAATCCCGTTAACCAGTTTCGGTTTTTCCGGGTCCGGGTCCATCCGGTCTGGGTTTGGACCCACTTTCATCCCTACTCATACAAACCCTAAATCTTGGATCTAGGTTTATCTATTGTACATGCTTTGAATCCAAGACTTACAAACCTAGATCTATCATATATAATTCGAAATTATCATAAAGAAAAACATATCTAAGTGGTTTACCTCTTTCAAGTAGCTTGAATCCTTGTATTCTTCTTGATCTTGAGCTTAGAGTCACAATTGTAACTCCTCTAATGGTTCACAAACCCCACAAGAAAGAAGGCAATATGAGAGAGGGTGAGAGATGCTAGAAATCGGCCTAGGGTTCTCTTAGAATCAAGTGGTAGCCGATTTCCATAGCCTAGGGGTCTTATTTATACTGCTAACTGCTAGGGTTTCAGCCTAAACCCTAATAGACAGCTTAATCAACAAGCAGCCCATAGAACCTTCTAGATTAGGGCCCTTGGATGAAAATATGATGGGTCCCCATCATAATTTCGTTCCCCCTTAGTCCATTAGGTTCTCCAGCCTAAAACTTGATGGGTTTGGCCATATGAACATTCCTATGTGCACATACAAACCCTAATGCTTGGATCTAGGTTTCTCTAATTGAACATGCATTGAATCCAAGACTTCTAATGGCTAATAGAGTATAATAACAATAAGAAATCAGAATTAGAAGATTACCTTGAATCACTTGCTTGATCTTCTTGTCCTTGGAGCTTTAGAGTCACAATTGTCAGTCCTCTAATGGCTTAAAAACACCAACTAGCAAGAGGATGATTTGAGAGAGAAGAGAGAGAATCAAGAATCGGCCAGGGTTTCTTCTTAGAGCATAGGTGCCGATTCCCTTGACCCTTAGGGTCTATTTATACTAGTTAGGCTCTTAGGGTTTCACCCTTAAACCCTAATTGGATAACTTTGGCTCTAAGCAATCCAATACCCTAATTGACAAGCTCTTGGACGAATTCTAAGCCTATCCTAAGCCCTAGAAATCGTCCACCCCTTATCCATAAGGGATTATAGCCCAAAGTACAACTATCAAACACTTGACAGTTTATGCCCCTTTATTCAATTAATCTCTTTAAGTCGCCAAATTAATTCCTAATTAATTTATGACTTATATTAATCAAATAATAATAATATTATTCCTTATATTATTCTCATAATATATTAATAATATTTCTTCTCTCACAATAATTCATCCTGTCAAGTTGCTATGGTGAAGGCAACCCAAAAGGACCATGCACAACCGGGTCAAATACTTGCCTAATATAGTTGCAGCCTTAGACACTATTCCAACAGTCTCCCACTTGGATAAGTCTAGTAACTATATACACAAGTATAATCCGATTAGCAATCGTAGCTCTCAAAGACGCTGTCAAACTCTGATCTAATCAATCTTGTCCTTCAGATAAGGGATCGTACAATCCTCTGTTTAGATATCATGCTGACAATTCTATGGAACCAATTTGTCTGGCATTTGGTTTCTCGATTTCAGATTTATTTGACATAGAACTTAATTGAACACATCAATTCAGTTCTGACCGGGCCCGGGACATAAGTCAAATCAAATCATCGAGTGGCCGAGATATCTCTTTAACCCTCTTAGGATAAAAGTAACAAATAAACTTCGACTTATATGCATTTACTTATTCATTAATCAACTATACACAACAATGTGTTTTATAACATCAAGTTACTGATGCGGTTTCGCATTATCAATGTACAACCAATTAACAAATAACAAACCATATATCTTGGTTTTAAGACGATATTATCGTCTTGCGATCATCCTTTTTATCACATTCCATAAGATGATTCCAGCAAGCGCGGGTTTGTTCCAATGCTCAAAACCAGTTCATAAGCACTCATGAACGTTGCAACAACCTTTTGCTATGTCTAATACCATTTAGAATATCTACACACCAATTCATGACAATCTTCATTCATATCTACTTCCAACATATGAATGATTGTGGACAATTTGAATAATTCGATTATTCTTAATAAGCTCAATTATTCTGGAAGTCAAAACATGCAAAGTGAAACAATAGTTAAACAATTAA
Organism: Lactuca serriola; assembly: GCF_051521515.1. NCBI lineage: Eukaryota > Viridiplantae > Streptophyta > Magnoliopsida > Asterales > Asteraceae > Lactuca > Lactuca serriola. Next base: position 39,540,906 of record NC_136408.1, on the reverse strand, counting down.
CATAAGACAGTAACATTACTCATAAATAATACTCTTTTATTTAATCATCAAATGTTAATTACATTTATCTATTACACGTTTCTACTACTATCTAATCTATACTAATATCATCCTTCAGCCCAATACTCCTAACATGCTGCAAGTGCTTAACCCTGCTCAGTCCCTTCGTAAGCAGATCTGCTGGGTTATCTTCTGATGATATCTTCTTCACCACGAGTTGTCCTTCTTCTACACGATGTCTAATAAAGTGATATTTTCTGTCGATATGTCGAGATCTACCATGATCCCTTGGTTCCTTGGTCAAGGCAACTGCTCCTTCATTATCACAGAAAATCTCCAAGGGCTCCTTTATGGTAGGTACAACTCCAAGATCACCGATGAAGTTCTTCAACCATATTGACTCCTTCGACGCTTCGCTCGCTGCAATGTACTCTGATTCACACGTTGAATCAGCTACAGTTTCCTGCTTGGAACTTTTCCAAGTCACTGCTCCTCCATTCAGGGTAAAGACCCAGCCAGACTGCGAACGGTAGATGTCCCTGTCGGTCTGAAAGCTGGCGTCACTATACCCTAGCACCTTCAAGTCATCACTCCCTCCGAGGGCTAAAAACCATTCCTTCGTCCTCCGAAGGTACTTAAGGATATTCTTGACCACAATCCAATGGGCTCTGCCAGGGTTCCCTTGATATCTACTAACCATGCTCAAAGCAAAGGCTACATCAGGGCGAGTACAAGTCATAGCATACATGATTGAGCCAACTGCGGAAGCGTACGGTACTCGGCTCATTTTTGCTATTTCAGCTTCGGTACTCGGACTTTGAGTCTTACTCAACTTGGCATTACTTTGTATCGGTAATTCTCCCTTCTTCGAGTTTTCCATACTAAAACGTTTCAGTACTTTATCTAAGTAAGTGTTCTGACTAAGTCCTATTAGTCTCTTACTTCGTTCTCTCACTATCCTTATTCCCAGAATATAGGAAGCCTCTCCAAGGTCCTTCATAGTGAAGCACTTCCTGAGCCAGGACTTAACCTCCTGCAGAGTCGGGACGTCGTTTCCTATGAGTAGTATGTCGTCGACATACAAAACGAGGAAGCTTACTATACTCCCACTGGCTTTAACATATACACCTGATTCATCTTCGCTTCGTACAAATCCAAACTCTTTGACTTTCTCATCGAAGCAAAGATTCCATCTGCGAGATGCTTGCTTAAGTCCATAAATGGACTTCTCAAGCTTACACACTCTATTCGGATGCTTTGGATCAACAAAATCCTCTGGCTGAGCCATGTCAATATCCTCAGCCAACTTCCCATTAAGGAAAGCAGTCTTGACATCCATTTGCCAACTCTCATAATCATGAATCGCGGCAATCGCTAGCATCACTCTAATAGATTTTATCTTCGCAACTGGTGAGAAGGTCTCATCATAGTCAACTCCGGGAGTTTGAGTAAAGCCCTTCGCAACCAATCGTGCCTTATACGTGTGTACGTTTCCATCCACGTCGGTCTTCTTCTTGAAGATCCATTTGCACCCAACGGTCTTACGTCCGGGCACATTATCAACCAAATTCCAAACTTGGTTGTCATACATGGATTGGATCTTGCTGTCCATTTCCTCTTTCCATTTCGCAGACTCCGGGCCTGCCATGGCTTCCTTATAGCTATTAGGTTCATCTAAATTTATTAGTGTACTATCACTAATATACGTGTCCCCTTCGGTAGTAATATGAAAACCATACAACTGGGGTTGAACTCTAACTCTTTCGGAACGTCTAAGAGGTAATGATTCGTCAATCGGTTCAACCGGAGTTTCCTCCTCGGGTTGAGTGCCAGCGGTAGAGGTTCCTTCATCAATCGACTCTTGAATCTCTTCAAGCTCGATTTGCCTCCCACTGTCTCCTTGGCTTACGAGTTCTCGCTCTCTGAAAACTATTCTCCTCGCAACAAAGACAACATTGTCCTTCGGTCTATAGAAGAGATATCCAAAGGATTTCTGCAAGTAGCCGATGAAAATACATCGCTCACTATGAGGTTCAAGCTTGTCGTGAGTATCTCGTCTTACGAAATCCTCACAACCCCAAACCTTGATATGTGCCAACGAGGGAGCTTTCCCTGTCCACATCTCATGAGATGTTTTGGCAACCTTCTTAGTAGGGACTCGGTTAAGGATATGGGCGGCAGTCTCTAAGGCATACCCCCAAAAAGAGATAGATAGTGAAGCACAACTCATCATAGAGCGAACCATATCCAATAAGGTTCGATTACGCCTTTCTGCCACACCATTCAACTGCGGTGTCCTAGGTGGCGTCAATTGTGAAACTGTTCCACACTCCTTGAGATAGTCGTGGAATTCAAGACTTAGGTACTCTCCTCCTCAATCAGATTGAAGCATCTTGATTTTCCTGCCCAATTGATTCTCCACTTCATTTTTGAACTCTTTGAACTTTTCAAACGTTTCTGACTTTTTCTTGATTAAGTAGATATACCCATATCTACTATAGTCATCGGTAAAAGTCACATAGAAGCGGTTTCCATCCTTTGTGGTTGATCTAAACGGTCCACATACATCGGTATGTATGAGGTCCAATAGACCCTTAACCCTTTCACATGTACTAGTGAAGGGTGACTTGGCCATCTTTCCAAGCAAACAAGACTCACATGTGTCATCTTCCCTAAGGTCGAATGACTCCAACACACCATCCTTTTGGAGTTGAGCTATGCGCTTCTTGTTGACATGTCCAAGACGACAATGCCACAAATATGCTTTATCCATACCATTGGAAGAATCCATGCATAAAACATCATTTCCTAGGTTATCTACAATCATAACAGTTTCATAAATTCCATTACATGGTATTGCATCAAAATATAAGACACCATTTAGATAAGCACAAATAGAACCATTCTCATTATTAAAAGAAAATCTAAATCCTTGTCTAAACAAACCATAAAATGAAATGATGTTTCTTGCCATTTCTGGCGAATAGCAACAATTGTTCAAATCTAAACATAAACCATTCCTAAGCACTAGAGAATACACTCCAATCTTGGTCACAGGCGACGATCTTTTGTCCCTGCAATTCAGAACAAATGTGGTAACCACAATCGGTATCAAGGACCCAAGAAATAGCATGAGATGAATCATTAGATTTAATTATGTATATACCTGCGAAAGACGGCTTGATCTTTCCTTCCCTAATGGCTTGCAGGTAGTCTGGGCAGCTTCTCTTCCAATGCCCTATTTTGTGGCAGTGGTGGCACTCTACCTCCTTCGGGTTAGGGTTAGGCTTAGCGGGATCAACTTTGGTCCCACTAGAAGAGGAACCATCTTGGGACTTTCCCTTGTGGTGGCTCTTAGACGGAGCCTTCCTTTTCTTGCCTCTTCCTTGCCCAATGGCCAAAACAAGAGCAGCGGGTGGATTGGGAGTGGGTGCAACAGACTTGTCCTTGAGGTTGCTTTCAGCAACCTTAAGGAGACCTTGGAGCTTACTTAGGGTGACCTCTTATTTGTTCATGTGGTAGGTCATCCTAAATTGATTGTAACACGGAGGCAAAGAGTGAAGCACCATGTCGATCACCAAGTCTTCCCCAAAGTCAACATTCAACTTGCGAAGACGATCGACATGCCTTTGCATCTTTTATAGGTGCACGGTTAGAGATTCTCCATGACCCATTTTGTCGGAGATCATGTTAGTGAAAATCTCATAATGCTCCTGCCTCACGTTTTGGTGGTATCTCTCCAACAAGTCTTGGTGCATTTCGTACGGATACATGTCCTCATAGGACTTTTGAAATTCGGTGTTCATTGTGGCTATCATGATGCAATGAACCTTCGTTGCATCACGTTCATGAGTCTCAAAAGCAGTCATTTCAGCCGGAGTAGCGATTTCTGGGTTGATCTTCTCGAGCTTCTCATCGAGGACATACTCCTAGTCCTCATAGAGAGCAATTGTGCGAATGTATCTTATCCATTCGCTAAAGTTTGTCCCATCCAAAGTCACCTTTTGGCAAAGGCTCATCAATGTGAACGAGCTAGCAGCAGCGTTGTTCGCGTTCGACATCTACAAATAGAAAGGAAAAAGATAGATTAGAATTTTTAACAGCGTTGTTCATGGGATTGCATCAATTCACTTTTCCTAAAGTAACTAGGATTGGGAATTTTTAAAAAACATGTAGTTACTTTGTAATTCATATTATACTTTTAATGAGGACATGAGTTTGCCCTATCCTACCCGTTCGGCTAACGACCCTCCACCGATCAAGCAAGCGGTGGGTGTGAGTGTACACCTATTAAGCGCCATTTTATAGGCAACAACCTTATACCCACCTAATAGACCGGCTTCGTGAATGAGGCCTACTAACGGTAAGACTGGCATTTTAATTATATATATATATATATATATATATATATATATATATATATATATATATATATATATATATATATATATTAATCTTGTAATATCATATTAGTATAGGGTTGAATTTTAAACTTGTAAAATTCTAGGGTTTGGAATTTATATTGTCTAAATTAAACTTTTAATCAAAAAACATAAATATCAAAACTTGAGGGCAAGTTTTAAACTTTTCAAAACATAGGGGATCAAATAACAAATAATCTAAATTAACATTTAATCACATAATTATCCATATTTGATTTATTTAATAATTTCTTGCAAAACAATTTACCAATTTAATTAAAATAATTAATCAATTAACACATAAGGAAATAAATATTTTATTAATTGATAAATATCTTCAATTAGGTCAAAAATATACTCATATATATCATAAAATCGGATTTATATTGATCTAATATGATTAAGGCAAGTATCTCAAAGATAAACAACAAGAAATCCCGAAATTAGCTCTTTCTGACGCTTGGACTCGTCGAGTACCACAATGGACTTGCCGAGTCGACCCTACTCGCCGAGTCCACTATGGGACTCGCCGAGTTCATCAGACAGAAACACAAAATTCAAATTTTGAAGACATCAAACAAGCAACCAATGCAACAATTCAATAGAAACCAATCTAGGCTCTGATACCACTGATGGGTTTTGGCCATATGAACATTCCTATGTGCACATACAAACCCTAATGCTTGGATCTAGGTTTCTCTAATTGAACATGCATTGAATCCAAGACTTCTAATGGCTAATAGAGTGTAATAACAATAAGAAATCAGAATTAGAAGATTACCTTGAATCACTTGCTTGATCTTCTTGTCCTTGGAGCTTTAGAGTCACAATTGTCAGTCCTCTAATGGCTTACAAACACCAACTAGCAAGAGGATGATTTGAGAGAGAGGAGAGAGAATCAAGAATCGGCCAGGGTTTCTTCTTAGAGCATAGGTGCCGATTCCCTTGACCCTTAGGGTCTATTTATACTAGTTTGGCTCTAAGCAATACAATACCCTAATTGATAAGCTCTTGGACGAATTCTAAGCCTATCCTAAGCCCTAGAAATCGTCCACCCCTTATCCATAAGGGATTATAGCCCAAAGTACAACTATCAAACACTTGACAGTTTATGCCCCTTTATTCAATTAATCTCTTTAACTCACCAAATTAATTCCTAATTAATTTATGACTTATATTAATCAAATAATAATATTATTATTCCTTATATTATTCTGATAATATATTAATAATATTTATTCTCTCACAATAAATCATCCTGTCAAGTTGCTATGGTGAAGGCAACCCAAAATGACCATGCACAACCAGGTCAAATACTTGCCTAATATAGTTGCAGCCTTAGACACTATTCCAACAAAACTCAACTATCATTCATTTGATAGTTTATACCCCTTTATTTAATTAGTCTCTTTTAGTCACCAAATTAATTCCAAATTAATTTATGACTAATACTAATCAAATAAATATGATTTCTCCTTTAATATATTATTCTTATAATATATTAATAAACCAAAATATTCTCTCTTTCTCCTTAAATTACCTTATCAAGTTGCTTTGGAGAAGGCAACCTAAAAGGACCATGCACAACCAGGTCAAGTACGTACCAAATATAGTTACGGGCTTAGACACTAATCCAACAGGTTTCGGGAAGCCAAATGACAAGACTCGAATCTCCGGGGGCTGAAGTGTAATTTAAGGATGTATTTTTGCAAAGATTTTTAGAAGTTAGGGTGTGTTTGGTAAGTATTGGGTTGGATTTGAAAGTGATTCAGAAGGCAGGGTACAAAACGTAAATAATGGACTTTGTTTGAAGATATTGAGAATGGGAGGGACCAATTCTGTCATTTTCTCTATATGTTTGCTTGAACCGGGTATTTAACTGTTGATTGCCCGTCAACAAACCCTAACCCTAAACACAACATCGGCCGCTTCCCTTATACCTCCCTTAACCTCCAGCCGCCACACCCATTTCTGATCCGTCCGGCCGCCACCTCCTTACCTGTCGAAGTCGGAACACCAGTCATCAACCACCGAGAAGCACCAGAGCATCCGACACTGTTATTGCTCCAAGCTGCCGACGAAGAGACGTCGAGGAAACATCCCAACCACCGTTTCAATCCCTTTCATTGAAGACGGAGTCGCCGCTAGGACTGGCGGTTAGCTTGCTGTTGTTCATAGTGGCCTCTAGTCGTTCCCTCATTCCAAGTCTCCCGTTGTTGCATCCCAACTCCGTCTGCCGCCAATGGTCGTTGTTGTTTCTTGTGCCGCTGCCGTCGCCACCCACCACAGGTGGGTGTTGGGTTTATTTTTCCAAGCAAAAGTCTAGGTGTGTGTTTCAGCCGTGTGGTGCTTGCTGGAAAAAAAATTAAGACAAACCACCATGGTAGCCGGCCATGGTGGCTGCCATTGTTAGCTGCTGCTACCTCACCACATATTGCCTTGAAAGGAGGCTGTGTTCATATCACATAAGCCGGGTGTGTGGTGTACTGTTGTTGTATTGCGTTGAGTGTGTGGTTTGTGTAAATGGGAAACAAAAGTGAGCCACCACCACCATCGTGAGGTGGTGGCTGCCACCTCCAACCACCACCTGCCGCCACTGTGCAGCTGTATGTGTGTGTGTGTTTTATTAGCATGTGTATGTGTGTTTTATTTGGATTGAGTTGTAACTTGTAAATGGTGCCCGAAATAATAATAGAAAAATCCATAACCACCACCGTGAGGTGGTGGCTGCCGCCATCGGCCGCCATGTCAGGTGGCGGTGTGCTTTGATTGCATTTGGACCACGATTGGGGGATGTTTGGACAATGTGGGACCAATGAAACCATAATGGGCCCAAAGAAACCCTAGTGGGCCCAATGGAACCCTAATGGGCCAATAAGGCCCAATGTGACCTAAAAGCCCAACCAATGGACTAATGAACTAGTATTGGGTTGGAAAACCCTAAGGGCATAGAACCCTAACTTGTGGAAATTGATCGGGACACACACACGGGAATTATTTAGTAAACTTGAAATATTAAATAATAATCATTGGCAAACTAACTTAAGGCAATAATGGACTTAATGGATTAAGTCCTTAATGGGTTAAGTAAGAAATACTTAACCCTAATTATCATTTCATGTGAAAACCCTAATTTTAGGATTATGGGCTTGGACTTATCGGGACCCACATTTGGGCCATTAGAATGGAATCGTGTATTAAGCCCAATCACAACACATGACTTATTTAGTAAAGTAAGGGACTTAATGGATTAAGTCCTTAATGGGTTAAGTGAGAAATACTCAACCCTAATTGTCATTTTATGTGAAACCCTAATTTGACTTGGGCTTTGTGTTGGGCCTTTTATTGGGCTTTGGTAACTGGATTGTTAATGGACCATCCAAGAATGATCATATAGACTAGAATATGTTGATGGGCTTTAGGGTAAGGCACATATGAGGGGTTTGGCCTAATTTGGAAAATTGGGCTATAGTTTGGGCCTTTATGAGTATGTGATATTGGTCCATGGGAATTGGATTGGAATAATTGGATGAGCCTTAAGGAAAGACCGTGTAGAGGTCTGGGCCCAATTTGGAAAATTAGGCCATATGTTGTACTTTGGCCCATTACTTGACTTTTGGGTCTTTAGAGTGTGAGTTGGAATTTGGACTTGGAACTAATTATTAATTGGGTATTGTTTGATGTTGACAGCTCAGGAAGTTGTCAACCAGCAACTGGAGTTTTATCTGCGGGACTTCAACAGTGCCAGGTGAGTTATCCTCACTATATCAACAGGGTCTACGGCACCAAGGCCGACCCTTTATGATTTACATCCTGGTTTAGGATGGTTGCTATGTTATTGATATGTTGGATTACATCCTGGTTTAGGATGGTTGCTATGTTATTGATATGCTAGATTTCATCATGGTTTAGGATGGTTGCTATGTTAGATTTCGGATAGATCGGTATCCTGGTTATAGTATGCTTGTATGTTGTTATGATCTGTTAGATCGGTATCCTAGTAGATAGGATGTTGCTATGATTGGTGATCTGTTAGATTGGTATGACTGTTACATATATGCAAGTGTATGATATTTATGTACGCATGCTTGTTTGATTTGGGGTTGGGTTGAGGCAGTCCTGCTTTGTGCTGGAGGCCAACATACCCACGGCGGTCTGGATAACCTGAAGGCCCTGCAAAGGGATTCAGTCAGACCGAAGGCCCGACGGCGGTCCAAATAGGTTGTAGGCCCTGTGAGGCGGTCCAGATGTGCCGAAGGCTCAGAGAACAGTCCATATAGACTGAAGGCCTGTGAGGCGGTCCAGTCAGGCTAACGAATTATTATGCATGTTGTTCTATATTGGTTATATGATATGGTTATGTTGTATGGTGTTGGTATTTTGGGGTAACTCACTAAGCTCTCGGGCTTACAGTTTCAGTTTATTGTTTCAGGTACATCAGATGATCGCAGGAAGGCAAAGGCATGATCGTACAGCTCCTCATATTTTATGGTCTTATGAATTGATTCTGGGGATACTCTGATGTCTACACTATTTTGAAAACAAACTATAATAACTTGATGGTTTTAAAATGTATTAAAAAGTTTTAATTTGGCTCAAATTTTATGGGTGTTACACCACATCATGTCATCCTCCACGGCCTTCCTCATTGGCTCTTCGGCCTCCAACTGCCTATGTTGCTCCTCCACCCAGATCTCCAACACCTTCTTCTGGTGGGTTTTGATCACTATAACAATCCTATGCTGCACATACAACCCTAATGCTTTGGATCTAAGTTTTCTCAAGTTATACATGCAATTTGCATATTATCCAAAGCATGAACCCTAACTAGCATACAATTTTGAGATTTACAACATAAAACAAGCTAGATGAACACCTCTTTGTTGTAGCTTATAGAACTTGGCCTTTCAAGAGCTTAGTACCTCAAATGTGATACCTCAAATAAGTCACAAACACCAAGAACAATGGAGGATTATGAGAGAGAGGCTAGGAGGCACCAAAAATCGGCTAGGGTTTCTTCTTGGAAGTCTTGGCCGATTTTAGGAGTGTTAGGGGTTACATTTATAGTGTGGAATTCCTAGGGTTTCAACTTGTAAACCCTAATTCCTTCATTTAGGCCTTTAGGCAATCCAATAACTTATTTGATAGGCCCTTTGGACTAAATCTTCATGGAGTCTCACATAGATTTAGTCCATCCCTAATCAACATGGATCATTAGCCCAAACTATATGTATTACTGATTTACCTAACCAGTCCCCGTTAATTTAATCAGTCTCTTTTGATCACTAAATTAATTCCTGGTCAATACCAACTACATAATATGATTTCTCAATAAATATATTATTCTTATAATATATTAATAAATCACAAATAACCTCTTTCTCAAATATCCATCCTATCAAATTGCTCTGCTGAAGGCAACCCAAAAGGACCATGCTACTATCGGTTCAAGTACATACCAGTTATAGTTATGGGCTTAGACACCTAATCCAACAGTTTCTCCTCCACTAATGCTTCAATCTGATGAGAAAAACGCTCCACCGACCCATCTAAATTCGCCACCTGCTCCTCCAAGGTTGCCTTCTCCCCGACCAAGAGGTCATAACACTCCTAAAATTTGTGCTTCTCCTCCTACAACCCCAACAATTTCGTCCTTAACTTGTCCCGCTCGGCCTTAACAAAGGTAAGTTCTGTTGAATCTGAATTAACCTGGCGGAGGCACCGAGCGGCGACCACTAAGTAAGGAGCAACCTAAGTTGCCACATACTGGAGACTGTTGGACATGTGAGAGTTGGAGAGGAGCTCCAAGGCTTCAATGTTAGCAGCAGGGAATGTATGATGGTCCCAATCATACGCAACAAGATGTTTCGTAAGAATGGATTTTTGAGTGACTCCCACTTCGGGATGTAGATGCCAGGGGACGCTAAAGGTATAGAGGAAGAACATGTAACGGTATTATCCTTGGCTGAAGGCGAGGCAAAATTTGGAGCAATTTGAAACCCACCATCCGATTCTTGCCCGAAGACACCTTCCCCCGGGCTGGTAACATCCTCCAGATTTTTCTTGGGTTCACGAGGCGGTTCAATCGTCTCTTCATCCATTCCTTCAAAAAATTTTGGAGCGTCATCATCAGGAATGTCTGACTCCCCTAGCAGGAAGTCCACATTTCTCTTTTTATGAAGATACATTGCCAACAGTGTTGGCACGGGCACCTTCGGTAAGCGGGGAGTCTAACCATGCAAACCACCGCTTGGTAGTCGAGCGGCTACATCCAGTCGTCGCCTCCTTCAACGCATCGTCCTCTGGATCAGGAGGCAAAGGATCGTCGTGAGAAACCTCATCAACAAGCGTGTCAACTAACTCTTGGTCAGCCTATGGACTAGATCCTTGCGCCACAGCAACATCAGGACTAGAAAGTGTCAGCGCACGATCAATGTTAACTGTCACACCCCAAAACTGGAACGGCGGAAACGTTCGGGGTGGAGGACGTCACGTAGAGTATCACAACAAAGCATAGTAGTAAACAAGCAAAAACATCATCCATTGCATTAATAATATAATTTAATACAAGTGTGTTCTGTGAAGTTTATAAGACACCAAAAATGTAAATCAAAATAAAAGATGAGTCTTGAACGAGATCCATCTTCTCAAAACCTGGCATCGGTACCTGTCTACTGATGACCTGAGAATACAAGTTATTTTGAAAGAGTTTATCAGCATTAAAGTTGGTGAGTTCATAAGCATTTTAGTGTCATTGATTGTATGAAAATGTTTGTAAGTGTCTGATGTATAAGTTTGTAAATGTTTGTAGTAAATGTTTGTATCTCCTAGAAAATCCTATATTTTCTACTAAATGTAGCCTTCTACCAAGGCGTCAAATGTTATGTATGTTTGTTTCTTGTATGAGTGTGTATTTTCCCAAATGAGACTATCATTAGCCAAAAATATAGTTTTTACATTACCGATTCATGTGAGAAGATCACAATGTGAATGCAATGGGGAAAATAATAATAGTACTGTATTGTTGTATTATAGTAACTACTGTTGTACTAACTACCTTAAACCAATTGTTATTTAAGGTATAATGTGAAATGGTTAAACCATACTTTCGACTAATAACACGACGATGAAAGACGTCGGAAGAAATGACATTTGGCACCCGTAGACTTGCAAGTCCCACCGTAGCGAACAGCAAGGTGTAGGATAGTCAATCCAGTATAGATCTATACACAAATTCACGCTCTCCCTCCAGAAGACTTTGGCTACAAAACAACCCATGGCAGTGACGCCATGCCCCGAAATATTGGTTCACATTTATGTTATCATATTCTTATATATGTATTGTATGTACTAGTGTAATGTATGTTCTCTCTGTCTAGTATGTAGTGTGTTCTCTTTGTTTCTCATCATAGTATGTTCTCTTGTATAGTGTATAGTATGTATTATTTCTCATTATAGTATGTTCTCTTAGTTTCTCATAATAGTATGTTCTCTTTGTATGTTTCATTGTACTAGAAGTAATGAGTAGTATCTCCCTAAACTATACCTATTATAGTTTACTAGTAAAGTTGTTTGTATAACTGAGTGTACTGAACTGAGATAAAAGCTTTTATGTCCATACATATATACATAATATATAACTAAGGATCAAACGACACTCAGACAAACAACATGGTACTCTAAGTCCACAACCAAACAAGGATCAGGAAATAACGTGTGTTATCAGTCCTAAGTCCTTTAAACCTTACTTATATAACTATATATGCATTGGACAAAGTTTGGACAATATATAAGTGTAAAAGAGTTAAAGGAAAAGGTTTTTCATGTAAGAACAAGTTTGAATAAGAGTTTAACATGTAAAAGAGTTTGATAAACATTTTGAAGTAGTTTGATTGATAGAACATATAATGACACATATATGTATCTAATTAGTGATTTAACAACTAATTAAGCAAGTAAAGACACCCTAGAACATGGAGAACACTTTGATTCCATTGTTATAAGCACAAAAGGGTTGCATCTAAGGGTTGTATGGCTTCACCTTAGACTTTACGACCCTAGAGTAAACTCCCCATGAGTTCACGGCCAAGGGTTTGCGGCCCTAATGAGTTTACGGCCGTAAACTCATTGTAAGTTGTACCATGTTGTTGTTTAAGGTCCTTAACTCACTTTGGAGGTGTTCTAGACCTAGTTCTATGGATAAGGAAGGAAATTAGGGCTCTTTTGCACCCAACATTAGAGTTTATGGCCCAAGGAGATTGCCTTGGCCGTAAACTCTCTTTTGTTCTTGTTTTTGTGTTGTTTTCAAGTTGTAAACTAAGTGTTTCAATCATATTACAAGCTAAGGTAAGAGCACTTACAATATAGAAGCTTGTAAGGGTGTTTAAAGTCCAAGAACACTAGTGTGTGTTCTTGGTGAAATGAAGAACACTTGAAGATCTAGTTCCAAAAGATGAAAGTTGGATAGATTCAAGCATGAATCAAGAAGAAGTGATGTATAACACATAGAGGGAGTGATTTACTTACATTTTTGGAAGATTGGAAGCAAAAGTCTCAAGATCCTTGAGAGATAATTCCGAGTTCTTGGGTTTGGAAGGTGAAAAGTGATTAAAATCACTAAGGATCATATATATACCAAGGGGCTCACGGCCACCTTGAGTTTACGGCCGTAAACTCAAAGGTCTTGGCCGTAAACTCGTCTTTTGAGGGCTTAAGGCTTGCTTGATAGATTATAAGTTCAATTGAAACTCCATTTCACTTATTCCTTTGATGTATTTAAGATTAAAAACACCCAAACGAACTCCAAAAGTGCTAAAGGTTAGCAGAAGCAAGTTTGACTTTGATTGAAATGTAGGGGTTGTACAAGATAGAAATTTCGGGTTGTCACACTAACCGGTGGAGGAAGTATCTCCACCAGGGGCACTTCTTTAAGCTAGAAACTACCTTGGAACCTGTCCCGCTTGACCATCCCGAAAGGAATGATCCCCTCGCGAACTGAAACAAAAAACAAATCACATACATAAGGGGACGGGAAAAGCCTTTGACTTTACCCCGTTGAAATATAAACATAAGGGGGGAGGGGAGATACACTCTCACCATTCCTCTCCATGAAGAACCGAGGCATCATCCCACGTGCCCTCCAGACGATGCTCATACCGACTACGACCAACAAATAGTCCTCCTAATCCTCCCTATTCAAGGAAACGGTTCTCAACGCTTGTGCCATAGTCTCTCTAGCACCTCCAGAGTTGAGGTGTCTGGTCGGTGAATGTGGTTCCGGGAGGATAGCCAAAACTGACCAAGTTACAATTCAACATGAACCATTTGTCCTTCCAGTTCTTCTTGGAACACATGGACACCCCGCCGCTGAGAGAACGTATTCACGCCAGACTGGGTAGAGGATTTAAAGTAGTACTTGAAAGCCCATAATTGAGGAAGCATGCTCAAAGCTCGACAAGCCATCTCGAAAGCAACTATTTTGTTGACAACAAATGGGAATCATATCTTCCACAGAGAAGACATATTGGCACATGATCTCATCAAAAAAGTCGGTTGTCGGCATCCACTTTACTTGTGTTGAAGATCGGGATGGGGACTCCGACCTTCCCTTCAGGTGGCCAAGAAATAACTTCCCCCTTTCAAGGATAATGCACACCGTGTTCAGGAAGAAAACCAAATCGGGCCTACAGACCCTCAAACTCATGAGGCGTCGACTCTATTCCAGTAGTTGGTGTCACCATGGATTAAAATTAACAAGAACAAGATGAAAGAGAGGATAAGCAAAATGAAGACAAAGACAGTCAAAATGTAACATCCTAAGATTTGTCATTTATAGTTCCTGAGGATGGAAGGGTAAAGCCATGAAAAGCTTAAGGGCAAAATTGCAATTTTGGGATCAGGAGGAGTACGTTGCGCGTATATAAGGGTACGTTGAGCGTACTAGGCGCGCCCTAGTACGCTGGGTGTACACTTTTGTACGTTGGGCGTACTCATGACAGAAGGAAACCCTAATATTTAGGGTTTGAGGGATATATAAGCAACATTATGAGCACAAAACCCTCCCTTGCCCCAGCCTCCATTGCTTAGAGTCGTTTTCACCAAACCCTAGCCATTTCCTTGAGTGTTTGAGCTTATTGAGTGTTTCTTGAGTGTTTTAAGAAGAAGGTGTTGCATCAAAGAGCTGGAGAAGAAGATCAATCTTGTAGATCTGAAGTTGGTTTTTGGGCCCTAGAAGCTCCAGAAGGTAAAAAGCTTCAAACTTTATGCATATATGTATAGATCTTGCCAATTTTGCTTTAAAGAACCATTTCTTGTCCCAAAAAGTCCCAAGATGGTGCGTGATGTGATTGGGACAAAATGAGATGTCCTTTCAGACTCCTGAAGGGGTTTTGAGTGATAAAAATGAGGTCCCAATGGCTTAAGATGTCCCATACATGGATTAGGAAGGTATTAATGGATTAAGACCAAGTATTAAGAGATTTCTGGACGTCCAAATTGATAAATTTCATGACTTTATGGGTCCTGGGCACATTTGGTCACTGGATCTGAAGTTTAGGCTTAAGTGCTTAAGCCATTAAGCACTTATTCAGATTTTGGGAAACCTCTAAGCACGCCCAGCGTAAATCTAGTACGCCCAACGTATTGGGTCAACCACCCTGATGGTGGTCAACATCAGGACGAGTACACCCCGAGTACCAGAGGAGTACGCCCCACATACGTCTTCTGTTGGGCCTTTGGCATTTGGGCTTCAGGTTTTGGGCTGTTTGTGGACTAGTTGGATTTTGGGCCTTTGCTGGACTTGGTGAATATAATTTTTTGGTCCAAGTTTAAATAATGGATCTTGAAATTAGGCCCAATTAGGGAGTTGGGCCCAATTTGGTAAATTGGGCCACTAATGGGCTTTGCATAAGGACTTTCAAGGTTATGTTTTGTAATGACTTGGTATTTATTATGTGGTAGTTCGAGATTTCTGGTGAGGTATCGATCAGAGGTTTTCGGTACTTCGACACTACTTTCTAGGTGAGTTATCCTCACTATATCAATAGGGTCTAAGGCACCAAGGTCGGCCCTTTATCGGATTTGTATCCGGGTATTTGCTTGGTATATTTATTGATCTGCTAGATCTGCATCCTGGTAGTTAGGATGGTGTTATGTCTAGTGACCTGGTTTAGGTCAATATCCTGGTATATAGGATGATGCTATGTTAGTGACCGGTTAGGTCGGTATCCTGATTATAGGATGGTTGTTGTGTTAGTGATCTGTTAGATCGGTATGATTATCTGTTATATACATGCTAGCGTATGATATTTATGTGCACATGATTTTTTGATTGGTATGGGGTTGGGTTGAGGCGGTTCCTACTTCGTGCTGTAGGCTAACATACCCAGGGCAGACCGGATAAACTGCAGCCCAGTAGGGCACATAGTAAGGCCGAAGGCCCGACGAGCGGTACGGATAGGCTGAAGGCCTCGAGAGGGCGGTCCAGACATGCCGAGGCTCAGAGAGTGGGACAGATAGACTGAAGGTCCGGTGCGAGCGGACCAGTCATATTGTAGACTCAGAGAGTGGATCAGGTGGATTGAAGGCCTGGTGCGGGCGGACCAGTTACACTGTAGACTCGAGATGCATGGTTGTTCTGTTTGTTTATATGATATGATTTTGATTGTATGGCGTTGGTATTTTGGGGGAACTCACTAAGCTTCGGGCTTACAGTTGCTGATTTTATTTCAGGTACTTCTGACGATCGCAGGAGGCGAAGGCGTGACCGTACACTTCCTCATATTTTGATTTGACTTTTTGGGATACTCTGATATGAAACTACTTTGAAAACAAATTTGTAATAACTCTTGGTATTTAAAATGTTTTTAAAAGTTTAAATTTGGCATGAATTTTATGGGTGTTACATGAAGAAGCAGTAGAGCGAATAAAAGGAATTTGTCCTTGATAAAGGAAGTCTTAAATGCAAGGCAGGAAATGAAAATAATTACAATGATGAAACCGTCTGCACAGATGGCTCTGTCACATTAGTGGATGTTAGAGCCATCCCCGTCGAACACATGTGTTGGTCTAAGCTAGAACAACTCATCTAACCCAAGCTAATGCTAATGTTTACTAGCCTAGGGGACTTGTTAATGTATCCCTCTCGGAATACGTCAAAGATAACGAGACCATTATCTAAATGACGACCTAGTTAACGGTCGCTACCCAGCATAAGTGCTAGACTCGGGCCCTCACCCTCGCAACCTCGCATTTAGACCCCGACGCTCTAGCGCCAAGGTCTAACTCATAACGAGAAAATATAGTCTATAACAAGCCAAAACAGTACTAACCGCTCCCCAGAGCGACAAGTGTAGCGTTTAGAGCACTGCCCTTCGGTAGTTTTGCACCAATAGCAGGTAACTACTAGTGGTGCACGATCCGCCAATAAGACGCCTCCACGTCACGTGGGGCCAAACAAGACAAAATGTACTGTCGAGGACATGCTCCCACGACGACATGTATAAAAGAAACCCTTCTTCTCCAGCAGAAGGGATCACCTCGTTCTCTACCTTAAACCAAACTCGAATTCTCTCACCCAATTACTGACTAAATCGTTGGTGCTTTGTTTTGGGACCCCCTCCCGGACGACGAATGACATCAGTTTTTTCTTTGTTGTGACTCCCATGCTTAACCAGAATGGAGTTACCCTCAAACAACATTAAGTTCGAAGCATATATCATAACATATATGTATATGTATATGTGTATATATATATATATATATATATATATATATATACATATATGTATATGTATTTCATATAAATATGTGTATTTTATTTAGACCGGTTTAGAATATATTGATCCGATTTTGTCCGTCTTTGATCTGAATTGATTCCATTTGGACCGAACAAAATTGCAGTTTTATTGACAAATGTTAATAAAATTGATGTAACCAGGTTACCCGCTCTTGGAACCAGAACTACCGCTTCCGAGACCGGTTCCAAAAATTTAAGAACTACTTAGACTGGTTGTGGTTCCTTTTTCTAACTTTCTAGGAACCACCGGTTCTGGTTCCGATTCCGATTCCGGTTCTCGCCAAATGAGGCGGGTACCCGCTTATGCTCATCCCTAATTTTAACTTATAATTTTAAAGCATGCAAAATATTTCAAACATTTAGTTTTTCATTCAAAAACTATAAAGACTTCAAAACATTAGTCACAACTCACAACACAAAACGATAAACGGTAAACTGGTAAAGGGTAAAAGACATAAAACGATAAATTCATTTTTTCAAAAAAAAATCAAGGGAATGTAGGATTGGATTGGATCCCGATTCTATAATCCTACCTACAATACCTGCAATTCTACCCAAATATGAGTTGTATACGATCCGACTTGTTTTTCATACCTAGGATCGTACGATCCTATCATCAAGATCGTGATTTTGACAACCTTTGTATCAAATATAAAAATATAGTGAAACAGTTCAGAAAAATCTATTAATTTAAAGAAAAATACTTCGTGTAATTATTTAGATACAAAATCAATAATAATAATAATATAAAAAAACATTGGTTATGTGGTTGTATCATATGTCTTCAATCCGGTTGGTCAAGAGTTCGAATCCAATAAAGTCGACTTTCTATTCCGTTCCTAAAAAATAGCATCTAGATCACACATATCTATCATACCTTTATCCATATAGAAAGTAGTCAAATCATTCAATATCTTTATAACATCGATAACCCTAATAATTCTTAAAAAACTTCAATTTTGAATTTTTTTTTTCTTTATGAATGATCATTAAAACTTAGAAATTGAGACAAAATAATCGACTAATCTGAATTATCGTTGCTTTATTACTTCATAGGTCGTCAGTTCACAATTAGTCAATTCAATTTATATTGGTTGCAGCTACTCACCGTCTATATGAACAACGATAATTATATGTATACTAGACGAATTCTCGCGCGTTGCGCGGCGCGAGTTAAAAATATATTGTTAGAATATAGTTTTCAGACACCTTTTAGTTACTTCGGTTCATCAATTTAGGTTCTTTTAATATTATTATATTTAATGTTTTCCTTTTAACTATGTTAAAAAATATATATTGACTATTTTTTAAACATTATTTGATATTTTACTTTAGGTTTTAAATTTTACACTAAATTTTTAAGCTTATTTTATATATTAATGTAGGTTATTTATTTAACTATATATTGAAGTTAAAAAATTAAGTATATCATATTGATAAGTCACAAATTCTTCCATTTATGATAATGTTTACAACTAAAAGCATATTTAAGTTAATAAATTAAGTATATTGTATGGAAATATGAAAAATTGGGAGTTTCAAATGAATGTGGTGAAAGAAAAAATGCTTCCTTTATAATATAGTACTAGGCGAATGCCCGTGCGTTGCATGGGATATAAAAAAATATTTTATATTAAAAATAACTAAATCATTGTTATTAACAATTAAATAATAATTTCATAAAAAATATAAAAAATGATTTTTAGTATTGTTATTATGTTGAACTATATTATAAGAGATAAGGTTGGAACTTGAAGTTGTTTTGTATATATAAAGTTATATGATTAAAATAGAAAAAAAATTAAAAATAAATAAATTGTTATTGTTATCTATTAAATAATAATTTCATATTAAATTAAAATGTTTATATTAAATATTATCATTATGCAGAAAATACGATAACAGATACATCTTTTTATCTATCTTAAATTTTATCATTGTGTACAACATATGATAATAGAGACAAGTTTTTATCTTAAATAGTAAAAAAAATGTTTTGTATCATAAATATTACCATAATTATGTAGAACATATGATAATAGTGACATCTTTTATAAGGTTAAAACTTTAAATTGTATTACAAACAGGGTTGTAAAATTTGGCTAACACAACCAAATATTCGACATGTTACTTAAACTCGGCCTCCAATGGAAGCGAGTTTGCCTAACTCAGACAGAAGACACTCGGATCCTTATTAAACTCGATCCAAATCTAAAAGATACGATCCAAAATCATTTTCGAAATTCTGAAATTTAATTGGTCACTTGTCAACAAAGACAATCTCAACAAAGAATACACTCAACGTCCTACAAAGTTAGATGCAAGGAAGATCTCATGGCTTAGTCCCTTTAAAATATTTCACAATCTTTCATATTTATAGAGGAGAATACATTCTCTTGTTTACTCTCACGAACAATGTGGGATGAAGACATTTTAATTAAACTCATTTCTTTATTTGCCAATAATTTCATTTTGTTAAATAAAATATTAAATAATAAAAATAAAATGTTATCCAAAAAGTTTATTGTTCAATAGTTCCATTTTTCAGTAATCTCGTAAGTTGCTATAAAAAATCAAGTTTTTATTGAATAACTTTTTGTTAAATCCTAAAATCATAAATTTAGTTAGGTACTTAATATAGAAAGTTTGTGTATATGTATTTTCATGATTCAAAATGTCATTATAAAATGAATTCATTTATAAAATATAATCGAGTATATATTTCGTGCTTTTGAATCGAAGTGATTTTTCAAACAATTATAATTTTATGTTTAGTTAGATTTTTTTATATTTATATAACATTATGTAACTTATAATATTATTATAAACAATTTGAATAATCATGGGAGTTTCAAATGTATGTGTTGAAAGGAAAATGTTTCATTTATCGGTCCAAATTGATCAAACTCGGACCGATTCAGCTTAATATACCAAACTACATAACGTTTTTTCTATTGAAACCCGGTTTGTATATATTTTGTGTTTCTTAATCAAATTTATTTTTCAAACAATTATAATTTTATGTTTAGATAACTTATTTATAATATTATTAGAAACAATTTGAAAAATCATGGGAGTTTCAAATGTATGTGCTGAAAGGAAAATGCTTCCTTTATCGGTCCAAATTGATCAAACTCAGACCGATTCAACTCAATATACCAAACTACATAACGGTTTTTCAAGTGAAACTCTGTTTGAACCTAAAAAAATCTTGTTCAAAACCATTTTCGGGATTCTAAAACTTAAATGGACAGTTGCCAATAAAGACAATCTCACCAAACAATACCCTCAACATCCTAAAAAGGTAGGCATAAGGAAGTTCTCATGGTTTGGTTCCTTTGAAACAATTCACAACCTTTCCTATTTATAGAAGAGGAAACGTTCTCTTGTTTAGTCTCACCATCGATGTGGGATGAAGACATTGTAATAAAACACACTTTCTTGTTAATAAAACATTATTCAACTTATTTAGTAAAACACCCTTTCTCTTGTTTACCCTTTCTTTATTGTTCAATAATTCCATTTTTCTATAATCTCGTAAGTTGCTATCCAAAAGAGTAAGTTGTTATTGAATAACTTTTTGTTTAATTCTAAAATCATAAATTCAGTTAGGTACTTAATATAGAAAACTTGTTTATATGTATTTTCAAGATTCAAAAGTTCATTATAAAAAGAATTCATTTATAAAATATAATATGCATATATATTTCGTGTTTTTGATCAAATCGAATTTTCAAACAATTATAATTTTATTTTTAGGTAGATGTTTTTTTATATTTATATAACATTATATAACTTTTTTTTTAAATATCATTGGAAACAATTTGAAAAATCATGGGAGTTTCAAATGTATGTAGTGAAAGGAAAATGTTTCTTTTATGGTTCAAATAGATCAAACTCGGACCGATTCAACTAAATATAGCAAAATACATATTTTATTCTAGTGAAACCCGGTTTGTATATATTTCATGCTTTTGAATCAAAGTGATTTTTCAAACAGTTATAATTTTAGGTTTAGGTAGATGCTTTTTTATATTTATATAAAATTATGTAACTTATTTATAATATTAATAGAAATAATTTGAAAAATCATGGGAGTTTCAAATGTTTGTTGTGAAAGGAAAATGATTCATTTATTGGTCCAAATTGATCCAGCTCTGGTTCAACTCAATATACCCAACTACATAATTTTTTTTCTAACTGAAACACGGTTTAAACCTGAAAAAATTTAGTTCAAAACCATTTTTTGGAATTCTAAAAGTTAACTGGACACTTGCCAATATAGACAATCTCACCAAATAATACCTTCAAAATCCTACAAAGGTAGGCATGAGGAACTTCTCATGGTTTGGTCCCTTTGAAATATTTCACAACATTTCCTATTTATAGAAGAGGAAACATTCTCTTCTTTACTCTCACCATCGATGTGGGATGGAGACATTGTAATAAAACACCCTATCTTGTTTATAGAACATTATTTAACTTATTTATAATATTATTGTAAAGAAATTGAAAATTCATGGGAGTTTCAAATGAATGTGGTGAAAGGGAGTTAAAAAAGGGGGTTTCAAATGCATGAGATTCAAGAAAAAATGCTAGCTTTATAAGTATGTATGATAATTATTGCTTCTTCATGTTTCCAGTAATGTATTAAATTTAGGCTTTTGAATTTGGATCATTCTCGCGTTCTGTAATTTATCTTTTTTTCTTTTAAATTAGATTAGTGATTATATATTAATATTGCATAGTCCATAATTTTGGGGCCCCTTGGAACGATGAGGCATGAGTGGTAGTCCACCATCTCAGTAGGGTTTGTTAATGATATTTTTTTTCCATTATATCAAGCATTTTAAGTCAATCTACAGAGATTTCATGGATTATTATCGTCTATCTGCTACAAAGATTTGGGTTATTAAATTCCCATAAGTAGTTGTGATAACCATGAATCTACTACTTCTAATAAAAGAGTGTCATTTTTTCTACTTGTCATTTTCTTATAATTTATGATTTTTTTCAAATGTTGTATAAAAATTACAGGTCAGATTTTTCCACTTGTCATTTTTCTCAAAATTTTTGATTTAAAAAAAAATCATATTAATTTATGTTGATTAGGAGGCGTTTACACAGGAAGATTTTGGTTTTGTAGTTAGACAATTATTTACGTGATCCCTAATTTTATGAAAATTTCAATTTCAATTATATATATTATTATTTGAATATCCTATAAATCAGCAATCATAATTATCTTATTGCTGCGATTACTTATTTTTGGTATTCATCGGTTTCTTATTTCATAAAACACTATCTTCATGAAATCTTCAATCTAATCCCATAAAATCAAGAACCAAATTTAATTTCATTTCAATCTTTACGACATTTATGGGATTCGATTTTCATTCAAACTTCAAATTTATACAATTTATGTGCTTTATATATACATTGAGTTGTTGCTGAAACTGGTAAAGTTGTTCATCATAATGTTTGGTATCGTGTGGTTAATCACCTCATATAATGTTTGCATATAACATTGCTATTCCTTTATAAGAAATCTTCATGAAGGTTAGTACTCCCTCCATCACAATATGATTGTCTATAGACAAAAAACATACAGATTAAGGAAACATTAATTACCCTTAACTTTATTAAATGAAATGACAATCATACATTCTGTTGTATTTAATTCCATCATTTTGTTGCATTTAATGTCATGGTAGATGATGATTATTTTGGTAAAAATGATATTTGTTTTTAGAAGTAGCTTATTATTTTGGGACAAACAAAAAAGAAAACATTGACTATTAATTTAGGACAGATGGAGTATTATTTTATATAGTTTCCCGTTATTTGCAAACAAATCACACATCAATCAGGCCTTTATCAATCGATTCATAACTAATAGTAAACCCTTTAAAAGTATCATATTTCTTCTTTTTTCATTATTAATTCTTCTCTTTTTACATATTCTCTTTATTATATGTAAAAGTTTTATGTTGAGGAATTTTGTCCAAATGTTGTTGGATATGCATTTTGCAGTATAATTTGGAGGAAGATGTGATTTTGTTCGATTAATTATTTTTGTACATTTTGGTTATGTGCATGTTTCTTTTTCTACTGGGATTGAATGTAAGATCACAAGATCACCAACTTTATTGATTATATGTTTGCATTTTCCAGTTTCTTGTATTTATTTAAAGAGTTTAGTAAATATGACATGATCAAAGTCGCAAAAGAAAAAAACTAGGTATTCAATGTAACATGTTGAAGTTTGTTGAGAGGTGTGGTTACTACCCTGCCTTTTCCTTCTATTTTCTACATGTTAGACTCTATACATGGTATAGTTTCACATTTCCACTGTTTTCCTTCATCGACATCATCTTTTGTATGTATTCTTCAAAAAAATATATAATAATGGTGAAAATAATATTATTGTTTGGATTTTTACGAAAACATTGGTATTAGGTGTTGCTTTAATGATGTCTCATGTTAGCCTAGATTAAAACAACGTATTACCTTTACTTTTGTACATCTTTAAAGTTTAAATTATTGATGGATAATCCCTAATTATATAATATATTAAAAGAGAATATCCCTTATGAATAGTACTCTCTTTTGGTTAGACCGTTTCTATTTTTTCCTTCAACAGTTGTAGATTAGTGTCCTGGACACATGTATGTATGTGGGATTCTACCGACTCTGTTACCCAATAAGAATTGGATTGGTGGCGATCCACTCTTAACCCGATATCCCACCGCTTATAGATGGATTTCACACCCGATTCATGTTTTTCTACTCCACTTGTTCCCTATTTTCTCTAATTTCGGTCAAACCTCCCTTTCTCGACTTTGCATATGGTGGTTCGATAGTACTTCATCGCCAACATGTGCTTCCCACCGATTGAACAACCATAAGCACCACCACTTTTGCTTGCTTCTTCAAGTTGATTGTGGTCAAAATCGATCTGCCATATTCGTCTTTTCATCGTTTTTTAATTAAGTTTTTGTTATCATAATATCCAGGTCCCGATAGTAATTCCATCGACTGTTGTTGGTAGAAGACATCTTCTGTAACGAATTCTAGGTTGGTGCTTATAAGGTATGGTATTACCCAAAATTTATTTCTATTTTGTTTTTTTATCGTCTGGCTATGCATTTTTTACGTTGGAGTTCCAGTTTGACGGAATTCATTTTGGTTATGGTCCGATGTAACAATGGTCTGATCTCACTTCAATTCCATTCTCCCCAAAGGTCTGACTAAACCTAATGGCAACGATCCCGATTACATGTCAACATGAAACATCCCTACAATACGGTCCAAAAATTTCGTTTTGATTATTTATAAAAACCATAAATTCCATTTGTCATTTCACAAAAGACATAAACAATATATCTCAAATCATCATAATAAAATATAGTATCCCAAAATCATGTGCCAAATATCAGAGTCTAAACATCCCAGACTAAAAGTTGTGGTGTGTGTAATGCAGTCATCCCGAGCTCTTCCCCTTGCTAGCGGGAGTACCTGAAATCAAAACTAAAAACTGTAAGCACAAAGCTCAGTGAGTCTCCCCAAACTACCACATACCATACACATAATCACATAATAGCATACATTAGGCCTTGCCCACTACATCGGGCCCCGCTCAGCATCAGACTGAAGTCCGGCATCGGGACCTACACAACATTGGACCGAAGTCCGGCATCAGACCCTGCCCGACATCGGACCTAAGTCTGGTATAGATATATCAATCAACAAGCATATAACATAAACATATAAACATTCCTCAGGCTTGCCCCGGCATCAGACCGAAGCCCGGTACACATAAACATAACATATAAGCTAAAAATTCCTCGGGCATGCCCCGACATCAGACAATAGTCCAGAACACATAAGCAAACACATGTAAGAATCATGAAGGCATCAAGCATACAAACATTCATAGGGCTTGCCCCGACATCAGACCGAAATCCGGAAACATATAACTACATCGGGCTAACCCTGGCATTGCTAACATACATAAACGGGTCGGCCTTGGTGCCTTAGATCTGTTCCTACTGGAAGAGGACTCACCTCTCAAGCTGACTGCTGAAATCTCGTGTGAGGAATCTACGATGGCTGCTCCAATCGACTCCCCGACTAACATCATCACAATAAGCACTAGTTAAAAACTGATAATTCTTCTAAGGGTAAAATGACCATTTTACCCCTGGTCAAAGTCAACGTTTTGGTTAAAGTCAACATTCTGGGTTGACCAACTCGCCGAGTCGACCTATCAACTCGCCGAGTTCTTTAACTCAACCGTCCTGAAATCACGACGCAACTCGCCGATTCGTCCCCATGACTCGTCGAGTTCTATCAGGCTGCTCATAGTCGTGATTTAGCGAATCAACTCGTCGAGTCCCTTCACAGAATTGTCGAGTTCTATCTTACGCTAAAACGGGACAACACGAACCAACTCGTCGACTTCCCTTATGGGCTTGACGAGTTCCTCTGTCTGTTTGGCCATCTTAACAGATTGAGCCTCTACTCTCAGATCTTAAATTCCAAACTTCGTCCATACAATGGAAATGCCCCATTTAGGGGTAAAGTTTCCAACTTTACATGTTAATAACCCATCTTAATAGGTTTAGCTAATACCCTAGTTCATTAGGACATAGATCTTTGTCCAAAAGCCTTATTACTCCAACTCAAAGCATGAAAACCCAGATCTAGGTCCTAGATACCAAAGAACACGTAAAGCCTCAGACTTTCCTTCCATGTATAGCCTTTTGGGGCACAAAAGGTCATAACAATACCTTAGAGCTTGCATGGAGGCTTCAATGACATAAAGTTTGCACCTTTATGCCTTAAAATCCCTTAATGATCTCAGATATGAAAGGATCCTTGCTTGGGACATTCAAATCCCAAGGGTCAAGCTTCTTGAACCAAAACCCTCAAAAAGTGAAAAGACGTAGATCTAATGAGTAAATGATCAAGTTAGAGACTTGATTACCAAAAAGTGAAAGGAATAAGACGTTGCTTATGGATCTACAATATTCTCTTGGAGTCCTCAAGTTTCTTCTTCTTCTTCTACAAGCTTCAATACACACAAGAACACTAAAAAATGGCTCACGCAGTCACACAATGCTTGAGGGTTTTGTGGATTAGCTTTTGGAACTTGGAGGCTGGAAATGAGGCCAAAAGGTGGGGGTTAAGATGCTTAAATATGGTGCAAAACCCCAAAATTAGGGTTTCACTCTGGCAGACCTACTCGTCGAGTCGAGGGCACTCAACTCGTCAAGTAGACTACTTAAGCCCCGCGTCCAACCCCATTTCTACTCGAGTAGCTCTACAAAATTAAATAAAGTACTATTAAATGAGAACTAGGAATCAGGCGCTACAATTCTCCCCCACTTGACTTAGACTTCATCCTCGAAGTCTGCTGCGTCTGGAAACAACTCTGGGTAATGTTCCCTCATCTCCTCCTCGGGCTCCCAAGTCCACTCAGAACCCTTGCGGTGCTGCCACTGCACCTTTACTAGCTGAACAACCTTGTTCCTCAAGGTTTTTGTCTTGTGATCCAAAATCGCCACCGACCTCTCAATGTAGTTCAGGCTGTCGTCAACCTGAATATCCTCTAAGGACACAATTATTGAATCATCCACTAAGCACTTTCACAACTGGGAAACATGGAAAGTGTTATGGATCTGGATAAGTTTTGCTGGAAGATCGAATCGATACGCCACCTTGCCCACCTGGGTTATAACCCTGAAAGGACTAATGTACTTGGGGCCCAGCTTTCCCCGCTTCCAAAATCGGATGACACCTTTCCAAGGTGACACCTTCAGGACGACCATATCGCCCACCTAAAACTCCAAGTCTGAACGCCGCTTGTCGGCATAGCTCTTCTGCCGACTCTGAGTAGTCTGGAGCCTGCTCCTGACCTGCTGGATTCGCTCTGTAGTCTTGAGTACTACCTCAGTACTCCCCATGACTCTCTGACCGACCTCGCCCCAATAGATTGGGCTCCTACACTTCCTCCCATAGAGCATCTCGAATAGAGGCCAATCTATGCTGGCGTGGTAACTGTTGTTATACGAAAATTCCGGTAACGGAAGATACATATCCCAACTGCCACCGAAATCCAAAACACATGCGCGTAGCATGTCCTCGAGAGTCTGTATCATCCTCTCGCTCTGTCCGTCCTTCTGGGGGTGTAAAGCGGTACTGAAGTGGAGACGAGTACCCATCTCGTCATGAAACCACTCCTAGAATCTGGAAGTGAAATGGACAACTCGGTCTGACACCACCGAGACAAGCACTCCATGTCGTGCCACTATCTCCCACATGTAAATCTCGGCTAGCTTCTCGACCGATATAGTCTCCTGGATCGGGATAAAATAAGCACTCTTGGTCAACCGATCCACGATGACCCATATCAAATAAACCCTACGTGCGGTCCTGGGAAGCTTAGTGTTGAAATCCATAGTGATATCTTCCTATTTCCACATGGGAATGTCTAACGGATGCGTCTTTTCATGAGGCCTCTGGTGCTCTGCCTTGACCTTCTTGCTGGTCAAGCATATCTCAACGTACCAGGCTACATCCCGCTTCATGCAGGGACACCAATAATCAGGGAGAAAATCTTTGTACATCTTCGTCGCCCCAGGATGGATAGAGAACCTCAACTTATGGGCCTCATCCATCCGAATATGTCGTACTCCACCCCATTAAGGCATCCAAACCCTCCCATGTTGGGTCAGCAACCCACGACTATCATAATCAAATGAGGCCACTCGGCCCACGATCTGCTCCCACTTTCGGTGCTCCTCCTTTAGGCCCTCTACCTGTGCCTCTCTGATCTGCTCCAGCAATGGAGTAATCACTGTCATCCTCAGACATATATCTCGAATCGGGGCTGCTACTGCCTTGCGGCTCAAGGAATTAGCCACCATGTTGGCCTTTCCTGGGTGGTAAAGGATCTCACAATCATAATCATTCACACATCTAACCACCGACGTTGCCTCATGTTCAGATTCGACTGATCCATGAGGTACCTCAAGCTCTTGTGGTTTGTGTAAATGGTACAAAGAACCCCATAGAGGCAATGCCACCAAATCTTGAGGGTGAAAACCACAGCCCCCAACTCTAAATCGTGCGTCGGATAGTTAGCCTCGTGAGGCTTCAACTGCCTAGATGCATAAGCTATCACGTGACACCGCTGCATCAATACTGCTCCAATGCCTGTGATCAAAGCATCACAGTAAACTACGAAGTCATCAACTCCCTTTGGCAAAGTCAAGATCGGTGCCTCGCATAACCGCTGACTGAGGGTCTCGAAGGCTGCCTGCTGCTCAGGCCCCCTGGGGAATGTCACCGACTTCTTGGCCAGTCGGGTTAGGGGGATCTTGGAGAAATCCTGGATGAATCTCCGGTAATAACCCGCTAGACCAAGAAAACTCCGAATATCAGTTAGATACCTCGGAGCCTCCCAATGCATCACGGCCACTATCTTGGCCGGATCGACC
Source organism: Lactuca serriola (assembly GCF_051521515.1). Lineage (NCBI taxonomy): Eukaryota > Viridiplantae > Streptophyta > Magnoliopsida > Asterales > Asteraceae > Lactuca > Lactuca serriola. Next base: position 39,512,185 of record NC_136408.1, on the reverse strand, counting down.
AGAATACCCTTGTGGTTGACAAGTTCCCCAGAAACTACACCTCGCGCAACCAGAACTCATACTTGGAGAACTTTGGGAAAAGTCTCTCCCTCCTCAGTGTCTCCAGCACCTCCCTCGGGTGCTCCTCATGCTGCTCCTGAGTCTTGGAGTAAACCAAGATGTCATCAATGAAGACTATTACAGACCTATCCAACATCGGTCTGCGCACGCGATTCATTAGGTCCATGAACGCGGATTGAGCATTGGTGAGCCCAAACGGCATCACCACAAACTCATAATGACCATAGCGAGTCCTAAAAGTTGTCTTCTACACATCCTCGTCCCTGACTCGCATCTGGTGATAACCCGATCACAGATCAATCTTGGAGAAACAAGATGCATCCTATAGTTGGTCAAACAAATCATCAATCATCGGGAGGGGGTAACGGTTCTTCAACGTTACCTAATTCAACTCCTGGTAGTCTATACACATGCGATGTGACCCGTCCTTCTTCTTCACAATCAGGATCAGGGCTCCCCATGGCAAACTACTCGGTCTGATAAATCCCTTGTCTAGCAGATCTTGTAGTTGCGTACACAACTCCTACATCTCGGGAGGAGCCAACCAATATGGTTCCTTGGTTATCGGAGCCACACCAAGGACTAGGTCAATCCTAAACTCGACCTGTTTCTCCGGATGTATCCCAGACAAATCCTTTGGAAATATATTCGGGTACTCTCGCACTACCGGTACATCATCCACTGTCATCTTACCCTTGTCCTGGGTATCCATAACATACGCGACGTAACCCGCGCAACCCTTCCAAAGGTAGCGCCTCGCTCTCGCTAATGAACACAAAGTCGGTCCACCCTGCGACCTCTCACCCTAAATTACTAACCCTCCCCCACTAGGAGTCCGAACCCTCACTAGTTGTTGCTCACATTTAATCACTATCCCATTGGGGCTCAACCAGTCCATACCAACTATAACCTTATTCCCTCGCTGGGGAATAGAGACTAAATCCACAAAAAACTGCTCATCGAACAACTATAGTGTACATCCCCGGTGAACCTTCGTAACCCTGACAATCCTATCATCTGCTATCTTTACATCAAGGGGGCAATCCAACTCCCCGGGAGCCCCTGTGAATAGCTTGTTGAGTGCGAGCGACACAAAAGATCGGGTAGCACCCAAATCAAACATTACCAAAGCTGATATACCATTCACTAAGAACGATCCCATAGCAAAACACATAAAAATAAGCAATAATCAGTATAAATAAAGAGATAAGGAGAAGATACATACCCGTCACCATGTTGGGAGCTGCTTGTTCCTCCTCTGCTGTCAATTGAAAGGCCATACTCCTCGCCACAGGCGCCTCTATCCGGCCCTGACGGTCATCCATAATCCTCAAAGTAGCAGGAGTGGGTGCTACCACTTGCCCTGCCGCTGCTAAACTCGGGCACTGGGACTGCTTGTGTACCCTCTGATTGCACTGAAAGAAAATCAGGTATGGTATTGTCGTGGTAGTGGTAGTAGCTGTATAATCTCTGCTCACATGCCCAGTCTGGCCGTACTTAAAGCAGCCTGAACTCCCTGCCTTGCATGTCCCATCGTGCATCTTGTCGCATTTGCCACAACGGTTGCGGCCCTGCTAGCTCCTAGATCTGTGATCTGACACCTTGGGCTTCTTGCCCACACTCCCTATCTGAACCCCCTCGGGTTTCCTCTTCCTCTCCATCTCTAAATCCAACTCTCTCTCTCTCTCTCTTGAGCCCTAGCAATCATGTCCTCCAACGTCTTGTAGCTGGAGCGGCTCACAAACTGGCGAATATCATTCCGTAACATCTCATGATATCGGGCCTTTTTTATTTCCTCGTCCGCCATGTACTGCGAAATGAGAAGAGCCCTCTCCCTGAACATCACGGTGATCTCAGTCATCATCTCAGTCGTCTGGTGGAGATCCTGGAACTCCATGGCAAGCTGCTGCAACTCAATAACGGGTGAAAACTTGGCCCGGTACCTGGCCAAAAAATCACTCCAAGTCATCACATCTAGAACTGCGTCATCTCCAATGGCTCGTCCGACCTCCTCTTACTAGTCACCTGCCCTGTCCTTAAGAAGACAGGACGTAAGTCGAACCTTGTCCCCCTCGGGACATCTGCTGGTGCAGAATGCGTTGGTGATATCCGGCAATCATCTGGTACTCGCAATGGGGTCCCACGCCCCATGGTAGTCGGGAGCTCCACAAGCTCTAAACTCCCTGAATGTCAGTGTGCGGGACCCCATCATGGCCGCCAACTCGGTGCGGAAAGCACTCAATCTCTCATCTAGAAGCTCCAAAATACCCTCCTTAATCGTGCCGAAGATCACAGGAGTCTGATCCATGATATTGCACGTGATCTCAGAGGAGATGAACTCCCTAGTCTGGTTGTCTAGCTGCCCGGCTCCTGAGCCTAAGCCTAATCCCTCATCGGTGCCTAAACTGCTGACTGGTCTAGTGTGTAGTGTCACCATTCTGAAAAACAACATCATAACAATATCAAGATACTAATCATATCTTGCGGGATCACATATACTACAAGTTCCTTGGATTCATCTCAGCCTTCCTTGACTCGAGTACGGATCCTCTGCTTTCAGTAGTACGGGCCCATACTACCTTCCACATCTATCTGTACTTCCCTCAAGAACTTACTAGACTCCATCAAGTCCCTCCTACTATTACTGCTTCACGCGCTAATCTCATCCTAGGCTTTCCCTAGGGTAATCACCGACCCACTCTCCGCCATCAGCTGCAAAAGAAGTCCTTGCTATCTCCCCTAACTGGCTCGTGGATACTATTACATATTACTAAGACTAGATAATTCTTCGAATGAGAGGTCCTAACCTACCACGGTTGGACTCCAATAAGAGCTACGCAATAGAGCTAGACCTAACCTTCTGAAATTATTTAGTCCTCGTAATATGTAACTTAACATATTCGTTTACTAGTTAGTAAAAGATAACTAGAACTCCTAAAATCACAAAGCAAGCAACATTCGAGCATCGAGTAAACATAATCAAGCATATCTCATTCAGGCTATCCCAGACTAATCTGTACTAGCATGCATTTCATAAATCTGAAATACATATAGCAGGAATATAAGGCATCCTTCCTAGATCCTTAACCCTAATCTAGCATGCAGTTCTCATAAAGCTCATATAAATATAACAGGCACATAAGGATCCTTCCTAGATCCTTAGTGCTACTCCAGCATGCATTTATCATAACATGTCATAACATAAACTTGTATAGGTAATTTGGGAGTACTTACTTGAGCTCGGTTGATTGCATGCACCACAACATTTTCTCTTTTTAAAATTCTTTTCTCTTTTCAAAGTTCTTTTGATAAAAATGATTTTCTTTTGAAAATTTTCATACCAACTCCTTAGTTTGAGTTCAGACACACTCGAGAGTGTGTTCGAATTCCTCAAACCAAGGCTCTGATACCAACTTGAAACATCCCTAAAATACGTTCCAAAAATTTCATTTTGATTATTTATAAAAACCATAAATACCATTTTTCATTTCACAAAAAACATAAATAATATATCTCAAATTATCGTAATAAAATATTGTATCCAAAAATCATGTGCCAAATATCAGAGTCTAAACATCCCAGGATAAAAGCTGTAGTGTGTGCCATGCAGTCATCCCGAGCTCTTTCCCTTGCTAGCGGGAGTACCTGAAACCAAAACTGAAAACTATAAGCACGAAGCTTAGCGAGTCTCCCCAAACTACCAAATACCATACACATAATCACATAATAACATACATTGGGCCTTGCCCGCTACATCGGGATCGGCCCGACATCAGACTAAAGTCCAGCATCGGGCCCCGCCCAATATCGGACCGAAGTCCGGCATTAGACCTAAGTACGGTATACATATATCAATCAACAAGCATATAACATAAACAAATAAACATTCCTCGGGCTTGCGCCAGCATCGGACAAAAGTCTGGAACACAAAAGCAAACACATGCAATGATCACAAAGACATCAAGCATACAAACATTCCTCGGGCTTTCCCTGTCATCAGAAAGAAGTCCGGAAACATATAACTACATCGGGCTAACCCCGACATTGCTAACATACATAAACGGGCCTGCCTTGGTGCCTTAGACCCGTTCCTATTGGAAGAGGACTTACCTCTCGAGCTGACTACTGAAATATCGTGTGAGGAATCTCTGATGGCTGCTCCAATCGACTCCCCGGCTAACATTATCATAATAAGCACTAGTCAAAAACTAACAATTCTTCTAAGGGTAAAATGACCATTTTACCCTTGGTCAAAGTCAACGTTCTGGTCAAAGTCAACATTCTGGGTGAACCAACTCACCGAGTTCGTTAACTAAACCATCCTGAAATCGTGACCCAACTCGTCGAGTCATCCCCCCTGACTCATCGAGTTCTATCAGGTTACTTATAGTCACGATTTAGCGAATCAACTCGTCGAGTCCCTTCACAGACTCGTCGAGTTTTATCTTAAGCTGAAACGGGACAACACGAACCAAATCCTTGATTTCCCTTATGGACTCATCGAGTTCCTCTATCGGTTTCTCCATCTTAACAGATTAAGCCTCTACTCTCAGATCATAAAGTCCAAACTTTGTCCATACATTGGAAATGCCCTATTTAGGGGTAAAGTTTCCAACTTTACCCGCTAATAACCCATCTTAATGGGTTTAGCTAAAACCCTAGTTCCTTAGGACATAGATCTTTATCCAAAAGCCTTATTACTCCAACTCAAAGCATGAAAACCCAAATCTAGGTCCTAGATACCAAAGAACACGTAAAGCCTCAGACTTTCCTTCCATGCATGGCCTTTTAAGGCACAAAATCCCATAACAACACCTTAGAGCTTGCATGGAGGCTTCAATGGCATAAAGTTTGCACCTTTATGCCTTAACAACCCTTAATGATCCCAGATCTGAAAGGATCCTTGCTTGGGACGTCCAAATCCCAAGGGCCAAGCTTCTTGAACCAACACCCTAAAAAAGTGGAAATACGTAGATCTAATGAGTAAATGATCAAGTTAGAGACTTGATTACCAAAAAGTGAAGGGAATAAGACGTTGCTTCTGGATCTATAATCTTCTCTTGGAGTCCTTAAGCTTCTTCTTCTTCTACAAGCTTCAAAACACACAAGAGCACTAAAAAAATGGCTCACACACTCACACACTGCTTTAGGGTTTCGTGGATTAGGGTTTGGGACTTGGAGGCTAGAAATGAGGCCAAAAGGTGGGGATATGCTTAAATAGGGTGCAAAACCCCGAAATTAGGGTTTCACTCTAGCACGCCTACTCGCCGACTCGAGGGCTTTCAACTCGTCGAGTAGACTGCTTAAGCCGCGTGTCTAATCTCGTTTCTACTCGTCAAGTCTGAGGCTCCCAACACGTCTGTAACGCCTGTGTTTCTGGGCTTGTCATTAATGTTGATATAATAGTCTAGGCTAACCTTTGTAACCCATTTTGAAATAATAAGATTGTATTATTTGAGTATTATGTGTTTTGTGCTTAATTGCTTAATTATGTGGTTTGATTAATTAAGAATAAAAATAAGCGTCAAAATTTAAGTGTAAAATAAACTTGATATCTTCGGATAATGTTGTAGTAGTTGAAACGAGGTTTTCGAATATATATAGAACGCCCAAATCTGACTTCGTATGAGGAAGTTATGATTTATCGAAGTTTCGGCTCAGCGGTATGCAGCCTGAAATACTCGATTTGAGATCGAGCGGTTTTTAGCCGAAGCAATCTAAACGAGGATCGAAGGTCTCGTTGTTGGTATCGAAGCGATGAAAATTTAGGCGAGAACGGACGTTAAACGAAGAAGTTATGAATTTATAACGAAGTTTTTTTGTCCCGGCCTATTAAAAATAAATAATAAAAATAAAGTTAAAATTAGCCGACAGAGTCTAAACGAAAGTTGTAGAGCGTAGTCTCACCTTCGCGTGGATATAAAGAACGTCGAAAACGGTGTTCGTATGAAGAAGATATGAATTTCCGAAGTTTATTAAATAATTTGTATTCAAATTTAATCTTTAATTCGGATGATTATCCAAAGGAGTCACCGATCTGATCCGAGTTACGCCCCGTGTACTCGTGTACGCCTTGCGTACACCGAGGGATGTCGACATTCGCACTCGAGTCTTCGGATACGTAAACGGTGACGATTTCGGACCTGTACGCCCCGCGTATAGGCGTACGCCCCGCGTACTCCGAGGCTCCAGCCTCCTATAAATAGGATGCGAGGGCAGCCGAGTTCTTTTGCTATTTTCTCTCTTCTCTCTCATGTTCTGCATCGATTTGCATGCCAGAAATACCCCGTAGCCCCGGTATTATTCTCGAGCCCCGAAGCAAGTCCCGAGATCCCGAAGATCCCGAGAAGTGCGGTTCCCGAGCCGAAGCTCTGCCCGCGAGAAGTTCGATTTTTGTAGAGATCTTCCAGATCTGCTGAGGATTACTACTTCTGCAAGCCGTAGTGCTGTCTGATCGTCTTCTGATCAAGTGAGTGTATACTACCTTTCATAAACACGATAATAATGCAAGTATGGTTTGAGTGTATTAAGTATATTGTTGTTTATGTGTATAATTTCGTTGTTATAAGTGTGAATATATATTCATTCTCTTCTATCTCATAGATCTGATTTACTTTCTATGAAATACGTGTTATGTGGAATATGTATTGAATGAAAATGATATACAGGTTTTAAACTATGTATGAAAATATATATTTTTATCTACTAATATGTTGGGTAGAACATGGGTAGATAGTTGGTGTGTAATAAACAGATGAGAGGCCTCGATGTTGTTGTTGTTGTTGATCTAGTTATTCAGCGGAGTATGGATAACGACCGCAGATTCTTTCTAGACAATCCAGTGGAACGCTAGCAGGTTCATAACCTGTAGGTGTTGTGAACGATGTGTTCACCGGTGTACTCTATCCCCCTCATGGTTGCCTTTAGGATATCTATTGTTGAGGAAACCCCTTAGCAGTAATGTCCGTCCCAATGAAAATCCTAGATTAGGTCCCTTGAGATAGATGTTATTTTAGGAACGTAAAGTGAGGATAACGGGAATGGGTAATCGGGATAGTGATTGGTTGGTGAAATTAAATATAATTAATTTATTGTGGGTTGAAAACCCTATATGCTCACTAGGCTCCCAAGCCTGACCCACTCAGTTTTATTTGTATTACAGGAAGTGGCGCAAGGGCGTAAGATGGATGGATCATCGAGTTGTTTTTGTTTACAAGTCTGTATATGTATATATTTGTTGAATGACTTGTAATGTTATCGTTTATGCTTTATGGTCTGTATCGGAACATGACATCCCGAGTTTTGATTATATAATGAAAATGCATCTCTTGATGAAATGCTTTCATAAATATTATTTTATCATGTTTGTTTTGGGAACAAATTCCGCAACACTTTTAAATCAAAAGGATTTACTCTGAAATTATTTTCAAAAGCATAAATGAAATCGGTCTTTTCTGGCCGAGATTTTGGGGATGTCACAACGTCGAGTAGCTCTTCAAAAATAAATAATTTTTTATTAAATGTGTACCGGGAATCAGGCGTTACACAACAGTACAACCTTCCAACGAATCGACTGATACTATTCCATAATTCCTCAACTTTGAAACCCTAAAATATCAATCTCAACTATATATTTGTTGAATTTCTTCGGTTTATGGTCATATTTAGCTATTCTCATCGAGTAATCAACGATTGTAGGGTATAGTTTCCAATCGTAATGGGGTGGAAACCGGATACTACAAAGCTTTAGTTTCCATTAACAAATAACATCACACGGTTTGTCAATAAACTATTTCATGTAATGAATTATAAAATTCATCCCTAATTTTTGTTTATAAATTGTTAAATACAAACTGGGAACAGAATTTGGGAGAAGGAAAAGCAACGACATAGTGGACTCTTGATTCTCATCCATGGTATAGTAGGACATTAATTTCCAGCTTTCTCTATTCTCTTCATGTTTTCATAATTACTCATTTATTGTATTTTCTTTTTTCTTTCCATTTCAACTTGCATGCACATCAGAAGTTTGATAAAATGCCTGAGATAGAATTTCACTTAGGCATCTCAACTTGTGGTAAGTATTCTTCTCAATTTACATTGTTTCTCTGTTTTTTCTTAAATACTTTTCTTTCCTTTAATTTGTCTTACATGGTTTGATTATGACAAGGTTTTAGAACCTATTAATGAAAACTATATATATATATATATATATATATATATATATATATATATATATATATATATATATATATATATATATTATTAGTGTTGATGGAGGTCTAGATCATGAATAGGGTGCAAACGAGCCAAGCTACTCGTGAGCTACTCGAGATCGATTTTAAATGAGCCCGAGCCGAGCTCGAGCTTAATATTAGGCTTGTTTATTAAACGAGCTCGAGCTCGAGCCTCTGTTACTTGTCTCGATTAGGCTCACGAGCCTAAACAAGCCTACATATATATAATAAAAAAAATTATTTTTATTTTTATATATTAAAAAAAATAATTTAATAAATACCACTTTAGGAAATTAGAATATATTGTATACGAGCCGAGCTCAAACTGAGCCCGAGCTCGTACAATTCTTAACGAGCCGATCTTGAGCTTTGCACCATAATGCTCAAAACGAGTCAAGCTCGAGCCTATAAATATTTAAACGAGCCGAGCCCGAGCATGGCCAGGCTTGAGCTCGGCTCGGCTCGTTTGCATCCCTAGTCATGAACGAGGGGTAATGAAAGAGGTCAAATGGGTAATGATTTGAAAAGATATTCTTCCAGTGAGGGACTTGACTCTCTGGTCTTTGTATTTTATGGTTTTTTTCCCAAAAGATGTATCAATAAAATTGTTATGGGATGTATCCTTCCCTTCTTTTTCTTTGGGTTTCCTGAAGTTTCTCTTAACTAAGAATTAAGACTTGGGCACTATTTGTTATACTTATAAAAGCCAACCTCATTTGATTTGCCTTTGATTCTTATTGTGGTACCCATATCCAATTTATGGCATTGCTTCACTGGAAAATACATGTCATAACTAAACGATGAACTCGAGTATTCACTTGGCATTCGTACACTTATTGGTACACTATCATTAAGCTGTTTTTTTTATCAATTCTTCTATTGGAGCATACTTGGTAATACATTAACAAAAGGCCAACAAAAAACTTGAATTTTTTGTAATTTTCTTTCATTTTTGTTTTAACCAAAAACCAAAATTCATGGTTATTTGTTGCATTTTGTTTTTCATACTTACATGGTAAATAGCAATGTACTTTCAATTTGTACATTTTTATTTGGATCTAAAGTTTAATTGAAATTGGCCACTATAGCATTTACATTATCTACATACATCAGTGTGTGAACTTTGTCTTTGTCCTAATTGTCCCATGGTGCTATTGCAGGAACCTCTACTGCCCTTCGGACTGAAATTTCATGGCTTCTTGAACTTAGTCAAAGAAGGAATCCTAACACAAATCTCATCAAGTATGATTATCGTCAACTATCATATGTTACCCCTCACAACTGATCACATATGTATGTATTTATTCTGAATTTGTTTCTAAATCGAATTGATTACAAGTTACTTTAAGAAACATGTCAACATGATCATGAAATGCTTAATTCATTTGGTCTACTTCTAAAACAATTGATTTTTCCACACATTAGTCTTGAAAAAAAAAGAGGTGCATATTTGACGGTTGAACTGAAATATACATATTTATCTTCAAAATTGTTTAATTTTGGGGTAAAAGTTAGTAACTTCACGGAATTGAAGTCCCTTCACAGATACATTCCGATATTTTAGTGTTTCTTTATAAATGTATGATTGGAAATGTTTACGACTTTTTAACAAAAAGCTTGACTGCAATACTTTCCGTCGATGACAACCATTGTTTAACTCAATAATCCGTGAGATTGTAGTTATGAATCTTGCTAAATATGAAAAACTTTGTTGTCATATGTAACATTTACAAGGTCTATTTTTTGAATGTCAAATGCATCTAGTATCCGTTTCAAATTAATTGCAGAACATAATGCAAAAGAAAAATAGGAAGACCCAAAATTTACTTGCATCCTAGGACCATTAGCTTGTCTTCAACAGTAAGAATCTTTGGTCTCTGCAATTTTTAAAAAACATAGAAACATAGTAAAAATAAGGATATTAGGTAATCAAGGTATCCTTTTTAATAAATTGTGTTGAATTCAAGATGAATTATCAAGAGTCGTATGTTATAAAAACATACATGGGAAGAATTCTTAATGAGCAGATTAGATAATAATGACAGATTCTTATCCTGCAATGCAAGGTTCTTCTCTAGTTATTTTTTATATTGTTCATAATAATAGTTATGCTTTTTAAAATGGAAAGCTTTTTTAGTGTTTCGGTAACTAATTAATACTTACAGGAATTGGTCAGACGTGGTAACATATGTAATAGACTTGTTCAAAGAAAGCTTGATCAAGATTGACAACGAGATGCAAGGAGCTCGGACACACTCAGTTCTTATACTAAATAGCCATAGACAAGGGAATATATTTAGTTATGGTATTAGTAGGTATGTGTGTTAACCTTTCTAAAAAATAAAAATAAGAAAAAACATCATATATATGGTCCCTATGGTTTCCCCAGATTTGAAGTTTAGTCCCCATGGTTTAAAAACATCATAGATGTTCTGTGTGCTTTCAAAACTTTTGACGATTGATCCTTAACTCTCACACCGTTACAACCCATCCATTAACTCTTATTTTATTAAAATAATATAAGGGAAAATTGGTCTTTTCATGTGTACCCTCTTCTTTAATGAAGGAAATCATTATACTACAGTCTTCTTCACTTCAACTCCCAAACACCCTTCATCTCCTAAGATACAATTACTTCATCTTCATCAAAGCATTCTCATCCAAGACACAAAATTGGGGTTTAGGGTTTACGCAACAGTAAAGGAAACTGGTTCTATTAGTATGGTGTTTGCGTGAAAAAATGTGTGCTTAAAGGACTTGCAATCGAGATACAGTATGATTTTTTTAAAAAAATTAGTTTTTGTTTTCCTCTAATGTGTTCATGAAGATAAATCATCTTCTTTACCATGTTTATTTTTGTGTTTGCAAAGGGATATGGCAACTATTTCATGTTGAATATACACTATAGTGGTATCTTCACCAAGTCACCTGGAAGGAAATACATTGACTATATTGTATCATACATAGATGACGTTGACATTGATTTATTTTTAGTACATGAACTCGATGACATGGTTCGAGAATTAGCGTACAAAAGTGAACAAACCCTTTACTACCATTTATGTATCCTTGTATTTCCCTTAGACTACGGGTTATTTCCTTTAGGTAATGACCAAGATGTACTTAAATTGGTTTCGTATGTCCCTAAACACAAGCTTGTAAAGGTGTATATTGAAAATGGTCAAACGAGGGTACCTACTTATTTTAAGTCTCCTTCCAAATTTGTTATTGAGGAATTAGAACCTAAGAGTGTGTCACCAGAACTTAATAGAAAAAACCTTGTTGAAGAGAAGAAGGATCATGTAGTAGAAAGCTTGATTTAAACCACCCTGTCAACTATGTTGTTGACTAGTCATAGGTAATAGATGTGGATGAAAGTCATGATCATTCCAAGACTATTTTCCCATATGTAATGTCACAATTAAGCTACAAAGTAATGTCATAGATGTGAATGAAGGATTGACCAAGGGCCACATAAAAGAAGTGTGTAAGGGTAATTTAGTCAATCTTGTAGTTGAGTCTCAAAAACCACATGACAGATACCATGTTGATTGCAACTTCCAAGATGAAGAGGAACCAATTTGTGAAGATGTTGGTGGAGATCAAAGTGTAAGACTTGATGAATTTGAAGCATTTACAGAGGATTATTTCTATTATGTTGAGTTTGATGTTGAGTATAGCATACCAAATGTTGAAGACACTCAAGTAGGATTAGAAATTCTAAAGGGCATGTTAAGTGATGATAGTGGAGATGCTTTCAATAGTCAGAGTGGATATGGTTCTGATTATAGTGGAGATGATTATGATGATAGTGACTACATTGTACATAAGTCTAACTTGCAATTTGATGTGGATGTAGACATTAGTGAATTCCATAGTGTTGTGGATGTAGATGAACATGGAATTTTAAACAAGCAAACCAAAACTATAGGGAATGACATAGTTCATGAAGAGTTGGAAGTTATTCAAAGTGATGATTATCAATTTGTAGAATTTCATGAAGATGAAAGGAAAAGAATGCATAAGGAGATAAGTTGTCAACTACATGCTCACATGGGAGATCGATTGAAAACCATATAGGGTGGGTCAGAGTTTCAAAACAAAGAAGGAAATTGTGGATTACATGCATCCACATGCTGTAAAAACAAGGAGGTCCCTATACTTAACAAAAAAAATGATAAAATCAGGATAAGGGTGAAATGTGGAGGTTTTATGGGCCAATCTACTAAAACAGTTGAATGTGGTGGCCCATCAACTAGAAGTAAGGTAACATGCAAGGGGCAAAAATGTGGTTAGTAAAAAAGGAAAATGTTCTTAGGAAGTCCAAATATCGAGGTCCAATGAAAATCAGGATTGGTTGGTGAAAACCATACAAGATGACCATAAATGTTTGCAAACGAGATCAGTTAAAGCTTGTACTTCCAAATATTTAGCAAACTTAATTGTTCCACAAATTCAGAGTAACCCTAGAATGTAACACTCGTGTTTCTAGCCTAGGCATTTATATGAGGTGATAGTCTAGGTTAACCTTTGTAACTCATTTTGAAGAAATGAAAAGGAATTATGTGAATTATGTGTTTTATGCTTAATTATTAGGGCTTAATCAATTAAGAATAAAAATAAGCGTCAAAATTAAAGTGTGAGACAAGCCCGATATCTTTACATAAAGTTGTAATGGTTGAAACAAGGATTTCGAGGATATAAAGGATGCCGAAATCCGAGTCATAACGAAGAAGTTATGACCTGTCGAAGTTTCGCGACAAACCGGCACGGGGCCGAGTGTCATAAAAAGTGAGTTTTTGATAAACTACTTTTTAGCCTTAGTGATCTAAACAAAATTTGTAGTATTCGTTAAACCGATAAGTTCAATAAAAAGAACGCCCAAATCTGACTTCGTATGAGGAAGTTATGATTTTTCAAAATTTCAGCTTAGCAGTAGACAGCTAACAACTCGAATTTTAGATCGAGCGATTTTTAGCCGACACAATCTAAACGAGAATTGAAGGTCTCGTCATTAGTAGCACAACGGTAAAAAGCCTGACGAAAACGGACGTCGGATGAAGAAGTTATGAATTTTTAACGGATTTCCTGTCCCGGTCTGTTAAAAATATTAATATAAAAATTAAATTCAAAATTAGCCGACGAAGTCTAAACGGAAGTTGTAGAGCGTAATTTTATCTACGCGTGCATATAAAGAACGTCAAAAACGGAGCTCGTATGCGAAAGTTATGTATTTTAAAAGTTTTGGCGTGAAAATCGAGAAAATTCGCATAGTCACGAGTTGCCACGTCACCCTCACTGAAAAAGTGCCACGTGTCCAAAAATGGATGAGTCACCTCGCATGAACAGTAGCCACGTGATCCTCGCATGCAACCCACGTGATCGGACCCGCGTGTCGCTTGCTGATTTGACCGAGGGTGCGGTCCAATGATCTTCCGACGCCTCGCTTCTGACTCATCATTCGAGCCTCGCTGGCCCAATCCGAAGGCGACGCGTGCCCTTCGCGTGTCCGAAGCTCGCACCAGCCACTTGTCCTCGCTCCGCGGATGCCACCTGCCTTCGCTGACTCCTCCTTCTCGGCCAAACCCTCGCAGCTCTCCCCTATAAATAGTGGCCTTGCGAGACTTCCCGGGTAATTTTGGGAAATTGCCCATTTTGACCCCTTTTTCAATATTTTGGTTATTTAGACCTCCCCCGATGCCCCGAGATCATTTCCAACGCCTGGAACACATCCCGGAGTGCTCGAAGGCCCGAAAAATTTATCTTTTTGGTTTTGAAGCCCGACCTTTCGCAGAGCCCGGTTTCTCAATAAAACTCACGGTTTTATTAGAAATGATCGTTTTAGGAAACGAATTGCTGCCCGATTTTCATTAAATCAGGTGAGTGTATAGTCACTTTCACCTTACACATAGATATGAAGTATTTACCTTAAAATACGTTCTATGTGTAAATATATTAATTGTTTATTTGAGGTGACTGTTGAATTGATGTTTTATACAAGTTTTAAACTATATATATATATATATATATATTATCTACAAATATGTTGGGTAAAACATGGGTAGATGAATTAGATGATGTGTGATGAAATAAAAGGGATGAGAGGTACCGATGTTTAAGATAATCTAGTCATCTAGCAGAGTATAGACAACGGCCACAGACTATTTTAGATAGCCCAGTGGAACGTTAATAGACTTGTAATCGGTACATATGTTTGAACTATATGTTCATTAGGTATTTTTGAACTATGTGTTCATCCATTAGTTCTTCCTTTTGACACTATTACATGTTGGGGTACGGGAGCGTACGGGAGTACTTTATCAGTATTTTCCCTATACTTTTATTTGGAAGAACTTTGGAGTCTTTGTTCATTTATGAAGTGATTGGACAAGCTTTATGAGTTAGTGATATAGATCCTGAGTTAAATAGTGGGTGTGTGATGAAAAGTGAGTTGGATAGATGAGATGATCAGTGATATAGATCATGAGTTGAAAGTGAGTGGTGAAATATGGGAAAAGCTTTTACCCAAATGTTGGCGCGAGTGGTGCAATATGAGAAAAGCCCTTACCCAAAGTTGACCCCCGTCATTCAGCAGAGTAGGGATGACAACCATGGACTGTTTTGATGGTTTGTGGAACACTAGCAGGCTCGTAACCTGTAGGTGTTAATTGACTTAAGTGTTCATTCGCTATACTCTAAAACCCCCGTCATTCAGCAGAGTAGGGATGACAACCATGGACTGTTTTGATGGTCTGTGGAACACTAGCAGGCTCGTAACCTGTAGGTGTTAATGGACTTAAGTGTTCATTCGTTGTACTCTATTCCCCTCATGAGTGCCTTTAGGGCAAGTAAGGCTGGGGAAACCCCCTTAGTATGTTCATCAGCTGTATGGAAAACCCATTGACATGTATTGCGGGGAAACCCCATGGGAAATACCATCGATGAATAAGAGCTATGGACTAGCACATGGCGACGATGTGACTTCGTGCCTATTTGACATAAATTGCTGAAGGAAAGCAATGTTGTCACCTTGTTGGTTGTTTTATGTTAGGATGTCTTGTTTGACATAACTTGCTGAGGGAAAGCAATGTTGTCACTTCGATGTTTGTTTTATTTGACATAACTTGCTGAGGAACCCCCAAAGCAATGTTGTCACCCCTAGTGATAATCCTTAGGCTAGGTACCTTATGATAGTTGTTTTAGGGACGTAAAGTGAGGATAATGAGAATGGGTAATTAGGGTTATTTTGGTTGATGAAATTAATAAATTTATTGTTGATTGAGAACTTAATAAGTTTATTATTTATTGTGGGTTGAAAACCCTATATGCTCACCAGGCTCCCAAGTCTGACCCACTCAGTTTATTTGTATCACAGGTATCGATACGAAGTTGCTTTACACTGAGAGATTAAAAGAGAAGTAGATCACTAGTGTAAATGAATGTAAGTCTTTTTTATGCTTATGTTTTTGTATTGACAATGACATCCCAATGGTTTAAGTGAATAAAATACATTTCTTCATAAATGATTTGATAACATAGTTATCATGTTTATTTGGGAACAAATTCCGCAACACTTTTAATCAAATGATTACTCTGAAATTATTTTAAAAGCATAAATGAAATCGGTCTTTTCTAGCCGTGAAATTGGGGATGTCACTGTTGGTATCAGAGCATTAGTTTAAGCGAGCTAAGAAATTGTAGGATTTCTATACTTAAACTTAGAATGGTAAGTGATGATTGTGAGTTGCGTGTGTCTATTATATTTTAGGTAGTACACCTAAATTGACATGAGCACTAGTTTATTTTAGGAAGGATGCCTAAAATGCTTTTATGTGCAAAATGTTTTGTGTTATAGCTATAATGATGTTATTATTTGTTCGGATCTATGGTCTGTTGCTGACCGGATCTGGAAACCTTATGTGTGTAGGATTCTAAGCGTATGATTACGAGATTAGAACTAACATGTAAATGTTTCGAAGTGATAAGGAGATTTATATGTTTATCGTAAATAAAGCCTTCCTATCTTAAATTCTCGCCTGGTACACCGAACGTCTGCTTGGGTGTACAAAACGTTATGGTGAAGACTCGTAGAGAATTGAGTAGATGGAGGAAATGAAAAGCTTATGATAGTGAATGATACCTATTAGAAGATATCGTAAGAGTGGTATCTTATCTTAGAATATGTTTGAGAAAATAATGAAACGTTTAGAGGAGTATGGTACGTCTGAAGTACACCTTCAATTGGCAGGATGATGGAACGATTGGTGTAATTCCTGAAGTTGTCCCATCGTTTGGAATTTCCATCACCAACCAAGTTGAAGTAGAATTGATGACTGAAGATACACGTGAAAGAAGTCCTAGTAGAGTCTAGGAAAATTTTATGATTAATTGGACACATTTGTATCTGTTAAATTGTTTTATGATTTTAGGATTTGGGGACTACGAGACAGTACTTGGGACGAGTATGAGTAGGTGTGAATAGTAGTAGAGATCTATACTACTGGAAGCACAGGACTCACACTTGGATCAGGGAAAGTCACATGGTTACCATGGAACTCGTAATTGATTCCGTCTTATTCTAGTCTGTCGTTACCATCGTTTCGGTAATGACTAAGAAGATGATTGTTATTCTGACCCTAGTGGTTAAATCGAATTGAGTCCGACTACGATGAGTTGGTTATGTGGTTCAGAGAACCAAGTTCGATGTAGCAGTTGACTTAAGCCAAATTAAAGTAAAGGCTGATCAAAGCGATCAATAGAAGTATCGCGTTCATTGTTAAAGAAATTGGGTTAGGTTGTATTCTGACCCAAAGGGATGAAGTGATAGCATATGCACTGAGGCAACGGCGCTAGCTAGAGTTACTCAAGGACTACGACCGTGAGATACTTTACCACCCTGGTAACGCAAGTATTGTTGCTAATGCTCTCAGTCGGAAGGTGAATCTTGAAAAGAAAAGGCCAAGAGCGTTGAGAATTGAAGATGTCTCTACAATTGTGGGAAGTATAAAAGAAAGCTCAAGAGGAAGCTTTAGAGAAAAATGACCGGAAGAAGGAACGTTTGGGATAAAACATTGGTGTTTGATACAAACGGTCAAAGACTGAAGGTATTCAAAGATAGGATTTGGGTACCTAAGATGGGAGGAGTAAGAGGGTTTCTGATGGAAGAAGCTCACAAAACCATGTACTTGATTCATCCCGACAATAAGAAAATGTATGGGGATCTAAAACCCTATTACTGGTAGCCGACGATGAAGCTCGAAGTTGCTAAAGTATGTGGCTGAGTGTGTAACTTATGCTAGGGTTAAGGCAAAACATCAGAAACTATATGGGAGTTTAGATCCTTTACTTGTACCCATGGGTAAATGGGAAGGTATCACTATGGATTCTGTGACTAAACTGCCCAGAACAAGGAACGGTCACGACATGATTTGGGTGGTCGTTGATCGCTTCACTAAGAGTGTGCATTTCATAGCAGCCAACGAGAAACGGTCTATGGATAAACTTGAGAATTCTTATGTGAAGGAAAGTGTGAGGCTTCACGGTGTTTGTTAACGATTGTATCCGATCGTGACAGCCGTTTTACCTCAAGGTTTTGGAGGAGTCTATAAGAGGAATTGGGTACCAAGTTGTGTTTGAATACAGCTTACCATCCACAAACCGATGGTCAGAGCGAATGAACGATTCAAATGTTGGAGGATATGCTGAGAGAATGTACCCTAGAATTTCAAGGTAACAGGGATGAACACTTACCTCTAGTAGAATTCACCTATAATAATAGTTTCCACTTAAGCGTTAAGATGGCACCTTATCACGCTTTGTATGGGAAAAAGTGTTGGATGCCATCATGTTGGCTGGAAGCTGAGGAAAAGCAGTTTATGGGACTTGAAATAGTCCATTAGATTGCTAAATAGTGGTAAGTGATTAGGGAAAAGGATGTTAGCTGCTCAAAAGAGCTATGCTGACAAGAAAAGACAACCAATATCATTCGAAGTTGGAGATTCGGTTTCACTTAAAGTCTCGTCGTGGAAGGGACTTATAAGATTTGGTAGAAGGGGAAAGTTGAGTCCAAGGTTTATTGGACCATTTAAAGTTCTTCTGAGAATCGGGAATAAAGCATACAAGCTAGAATTACCAGAAGAACTAGTGAGTATTCATAACACCTTTCATGTTTTTTATTTGAGAAAGTTCACGGGAGGTGTGCCTGACATAATTCCCATTTCTGAATTAAGGTTGTACGAGAACAAGAGGTTAATTGGAGAACATGAGGCAATCGTTGACCGTAAGACTATGAAGTTACGACGCAAGATGGTCGATTTAGTGCTTGTGCGTTGGAAACATACGAATGGACCAAATCTCACTTGGGAAACAGAGAGTGACATGTTGAGCCGCTACCCGTAGTTGTTTGGTGATATGTGATTCCCGGGACGGAATCATCCTAAGGGGGAGAGAATTGTAACACTCGTGTTTCTAGCCTAGGCATTTATATGAGGTGATAGTCTAGGTTAACCTTTGTAACTCATTTTGAAGAAATGAAAAGGAATTATGTGAATATTATGTGAATTATGTGTTTTATGCTTAATTATTAGGGCTTAATCAAATAAGAATAAAAATAAGCTTCAAAATTAAAGTGTGAGATAAGCCTGATATCTTTACATAAAGTTGTAGTGGTCGAAACAAGGATTTCGGGGATATAAAGAATGCTGAAATCCGAGTCATAACGAAGAAGTTATGACCTATCGAAGTTTCGTGACAAATTGCTGCCCGATTTTCATTAAATCAGGTGAGTGTATAGTCACTTTCACCTTACACATAGATATGAAGTATTTACCTTAAAATACGTGCTATGTGTAAATATATTAATTGTTTATTTGAGGTGACTGGTGAATTGATGTTTTATACAAGTTTTAAACTGTATATATATATATATATATATATATATATATATATATATATATATATATATTATCTACAAATATGTTGGGTAAAACATGGGTAGATGAATTAGATGATGTGTGATGAAATAAAAGGGATGAGAGGTACCGATGTTTAAGATGATCTAGTCATCTAGCAGAGTATAGACAACGGCCACAGACTATTTTAGATAGCCCAGTGGAACGTTAATAGACTTGTAATCGGTACGTATGTTTGAACTATATGTTCATTAGGTATTTTTGAACTATGTGTTCATCCATTAGTTCTTCCTTTTGACACTATTACATGTCGGGGTACGGGAGCGTACGGGAGTACTTTATCAGTATTTTCCCTATACTTTTATTTGGAAGAACTTTGGAGTCTTTGTTCATTTATGAAGTGATTGGACAAGCTTCATGAGTTAGTGATATAGATCATGAGTTAAATAGTGGGTGTGTGATGAAAAGTGAGTTGGATAGATCAGATGATCAGTGATATAGATCATGAGTTGAAAGTGAGTGGTGAAATATGAGAAAAGCTTTTACCCAAATGTTGGCGTGAGTGGTGCAATATGAGAAAAGCCCTTACCCAAAGTTGACCCCTGTCATTCAGCAGAGTAGGGATGACAACCATGGACTGTTTTGATGGTCTGTGGAACACTAGCAGGCTCGTAACCTGTAGGTGTTAGTGGACTTAAGTGTTCATTCGCTATACTCTAAAACCCCCATCATTCAGCAGAGTAGGGATAACAACCATGGACTGTTTTGATGGTCTGTGGAACACTAGCAGGCTCGTAACCTGTAGGTGTTAATGGAATTAAGTGTTCATTCGCTGTACTCTATTCCCCTCATGAGTGCCTTTAGGGCTAGTAAGGCTGGGGAAACCCCCTTAGTATGTTCATCAGCTGTATGGAAAACCCATTGACATGTATTGCGGGGAAACCCCATGGGAAATACCATCGATGAATAAGAGCTATGGACTAGCACATGGCGACGATGTGACTTCGTGCCTATTTGACATAAATTGCTGAAGGAAAGCAATGTTGTCACCTTTTTGGTTGTTTTATGTTAGGATGTCTTGTTTGACATAACTTGCTGAGGGAAAGCAATGTTGTCACTCCGATGTTTGTTTTATTTGACATAACTTGCTGAGGAACCCCCAAAGCAATGTTGTCACCCCTAGTGATAATCCTTAGGCTAGGTACCTTATGATAGTTGTTTTAGGGACGTAAAGTGAGGATAACGGGAATGGGTAATTAGGGTTATTTTGGTTGATGAAATTAATAAATTTATTGTTGATTGAGAACTTAACAAGTTTATTATTTATTGTGGGTTGAAAACCCTATATGCTCACCAGGCTCCCAAGCTTGACTCACTCAGTTTATTTGTATCACAGGTATCGATACGAAGTTGCTTTACACTGAGAGATTAAAAGAGAAGTAGATCACTAGTGTAAATGAATGTAAGTCTTTTTTATGCTTATGTTTTTGTATTGATAATGACATCCCAATGGTTTAAGTGAATAAAATACATTTCTTCAGAAATGATTTGATAACATAGTTATCATGTTTATCTGGGATCAAATTCCGCAACACTTTTAATCAAATGATTACTCTGAAATTATTTTAAAAGCATAAATTAAATCGGTCTTTTCTGGTCGTGAAATTGGGGATGTCACATAGAATTCCAATAAAATATTTACATGAGGAGTTGTGTAAGAAGTTGGAGCTTGGTATGTCAACTCAAAAGGTTGCTAGGGCAAAACAAATGGTTGAACGTGTCATGAGTGGCGACTACCAACTACAATATGGGTATCTGAGGGACTATGATTTGGAATTGCAAAAACTAATCCTAGTATAGCTGTTAGGATAGAAGTGTATCATGAATCATGCTTGTCGACTACTACAAGAACTTTTAGAAGGATATATGTATGTCTAGGTGCATTGAACGTGGGATTCAAATATAGGTTAAGGGATTTCCTGGGAGTGGATGGTATATTCTTGAAAGGCCCATATCCTAGGTAGGTGTTGTGGTTCTAGACTCAAATAATGGAATATACCATGTAGCATATATAGTGGTAGAGGCAGAAACAACTAGTTATTGGACCTGGTTCATGGTACTGTTAAGAGAAGAGTTGGAATTGGGAGCAAATTCAAATTTTACCTTCATTTCTGATAGACAAAAGGGTATGTTTCACCTCATTATTTCTCATGTTAATGTAGCTTACTTTATATTTTTATAAATGATACTGAGTATATTTGTATTTGTTGAGGGGATAATACCAGCAGTTGGAAAGGTATTTCCCAATGCAGAACATAGGTTTTGTTTGAGGCATATTTATGAGAATATGAAGAAACAACGGAAAGGAAAAAAGTTGATTGACAAGGTTTGGGAATGTGGTAGAGCAACAACATTAAATCACTTTAAATATGCAATGGACGGTTTGAAGAAAATTAATGATGAAGCTCATGCTTGGTTGTGTATAATTCCTGCAGAGACATGGTCTAAATCTCACTTCAGTTGTATGTCACTATCAACTTGTTGGGTTTTAATTTTTTTAATATAAAATATGTAATTTTCTTTTTGAATATGTTTTACACAAGTAGGGCACACACTAATTGTTTGTTGAATAATCTTTGTGAGGTATTCAATGTTGAGATAGATGAAGGTAGGGATAAACCAATCATCACATGCTTAGAGTATATCAGAGAATATCTCATGAAGAGATTGTGTGTTGTGCAAAAGGTAATAGATAAGTGTCAAGGGGAACTAAGTACTACTGCAACTATAACTTTAGAGGATATTAAGGCTGAAGCAACAAAGTATGTAGCTAAGTATAATAGGACAGGAAAGTACCAAGTTGCAAGCACATGGCATGATCAATATGTGGTAAACTTAAATGAAAGAAGTTGCACTTGTAGATTATGGGAGATTACAGGTTTTCCATGTAGACATGCTATTTCTTCTATATGGAACAAAATTGAAAATGGAGAAGATGCCCTTGATGTTGAGTATTGGGTTCATCCTTGCTATAAGTTATAAACATGGAGAGCCATGTATTTGAACAAAATTGATCCAATAAATGGTCGTTCAATATGGCCAAAAAGTAACTGTCCATTCACTTTAACTCCACCGAAACATCACACATAGGTTGTTATGTCAACTAGGCTAAATATGTAGTTTGAATGCCAACATGTATGTTTATGTTTTAACTATAATATATGCATAGGTGTAGTTGGGAGGCCAAAAAAGAATAGAATGAGAGGTGTTGATAAGCCTAACAACTAAACCACTAAATTGAGCAGGAAATTTCTTGCAATCACATGTTCAAAGTGTCATAACAAGGGGCACAATTCCAAAACATGTTAAGCGCAATGAGGTATTAGTGAAGTTGGAGCAAAGGGGAAGACACATGGAAAGGGGAAGACGCAGGGAAAGGGAAAGGGGGCTGGAAATTTTGTTAAGTAGTTAGTTGGATGTTTGGGTACTTAGGTCTTTTGAAACTTAAATTATGGTTTGGTTGTTTAAATTTGTAATGTTTGTATGGGTTAAGACATTCCATCATTAAGTATATTGAAACTAAATATCATGTTTAAACTTTGGTATGTAATGGTTTTATCAATAGTTCGCTTATGAATTACCATCTCCAAATCATTCTAAAAAAGATGCATGTATAACAATGTACATTTGAAATACTATTCCTAACCATTTGCAAGATGCAGTTATAACAATGTATTTACGAAAATGCACATCAAAACTACTGATTTATAACAAAGTACATTACATTAAACTTCTATTGACTTGATGTGTCACATAAACCTTCATACAACTAAATGAAACCAAAAATCCTCATTCCATCATAATCCAAAAACCCCTGAACTAGTTAGATGCTTACAAAAGAAACCAAAAACCCCATCCCATTACCATCCAAATCCTTCAACCACCTTATTGGTTAAAATAAAACCAAAGAAAAAAACCCATGAACAAAACAACATCAGCTGGTAGTTCCACAGTTCTACACTTGTAATCGCAACCCTCTCTTCCAATCGATTCATTGATCTTATCAAACCTGGAATCACCACCAATGCCCTAGCACATATCGAAAGGTAAACCCACCTTACGAACCCATATCTTGAACAATTCCAAAATTGCTTTCTGGGGTTACGATCCGTCCATGAGGTCACATTCGTTGTTTCGATTCCACATCTACAAATTTCCATCTTCGACACTTGCAGAAGACTTTTCCAAATGGATGCACAGTAGAGTGAGAACAGATGAGGGTGGGTGCGAGAACGATTTTCAAAATGATCAGACATGCATTTGGTTATAAAGAAGAGGGTACATGTGAAAAAACCAATTTGTCCTTATATTATTTTAATAAAATAATAGTTAACGGTTGAATTCTAACGGTGTGAGGGTTAAGGACCAATCATCAAAAGTTTTAAAAACAAATGGATCATCTATGATGTTTTTAAACCATGAAGGCTAAACTTCAGAAGAAACCACAAGGACCGTTTATGATGTTTTTTTTTAAAACAAATGGATCATCTATGATGTTTTTAAACTATGAAGGCTAACTTCAGATCTGAAAAAAACACAAAGACCATTTATGATGTTTTTCTAAAAAAAATAAATAAATACCCACAAGCATAATTCCAATCTTGTTCCAGAAAATTAACAAATCTTATTTTCACTTTCATGGCCATATTGATTACCAATTCGTTTATGAGTTCCAATTATACGAGGTGTGATTTTTCTTATTTAAGTTTTATAATTTTTTGTAGAGTTTGTTGATTTCTAATATGCTCCAACATCAATTATTCATGTTTTGCTTTTTACTTTTTATTTTTTATTATATTTTTTATCCTACAATAGATATAAAAAAAATTGATTTCTAACATTCTTTTTATTATGTTGATAGGTTTTACAAATATAAGACTTTAAGTATGCATACTTCGTAGATTTTTTATTTTAAATATATAACAAAAGTTTTAACCGAAAATAAGATTTTAGGTTGTTTCATGTTTTACAAGGTGTATTAAGGTTTAAATATTTTTTTTCATATATGATTTGTTTAACTTAAGACTTATTTGATAAACATAATTATTTTAGTTATTAAAAAAACATATGTTCATAATAAATGAAACCTTTCACATATCTCATCAAATAAAATTATATTGTGTGCTGGGAGTTTGTTAGAAGAACATTATGGTATTATGTGTATATTTGTGGTTTAGTCTTGATTTAGCCTTGAAATATCATGCATAAAATAAACAATTATCCTATATAATTTTCCTTGGCATATCAATAAAAACATATAATGCCATGTCTAGACTGGTGATATCCGAGAGTGGTGCCATTCAGTCATTCAGAAGTATCTTGAACCTTTGCTGATTGTAAAAAATTAAAGGATCATAATACCCCTAAAGAATACTTGTACATCAAGA
The DNA here is from genome assembly GCF_051521515.1 of Lactuca serriola. Taxonomy (NCBI): domain Eukaryota; kingdom Viridiplantae; phylum Streptophyta; class Magnoliopsida; order Asterales; family Asteraceae; genus Lactuca; species Lactuca serriola. The sequence goes on along the minus strand of NC_136408.1, from coordinate 39,487,531 downwards.
CTCAGGGAAAATGACTTATTAAGGTAATTAACTTTTCGTTTTGTTCATATTTAGGTAACTATTTTTTTACACATATAGGTAACAAACTTGTTGGAAATGTTCACATATGACAATTATGACCTGTTATAGCAGATTAAATCCTAGATGTAACCGCTTTCAACAAGTTCGTTACCTAAATGTGTACAAAAAAATAGTTACCTAAATATGAACAAAACGAAAAGTAAAAGTAAATTACATGAATGGTCCCTGTGGTTTGGGGGAATTTGTGTTTTTGGTCCCTAACTTATTTTTTTAACTTGGATGGTCCCTACTGTTTATTTTTATTGCACGTTTGGTCCATATCTTACCTAAAAAGACTATTGTGCCCTTATTAATTTTTTTAATTAATTTTCTTATTTATGTATTTATTTTTTTTACATATTTAAAAAAATTAATAGACCCCACATATTTGTATCTCCTCGGATGATCCCTACTGTTTATTTTTTAATTAATTTATTTTTTTAACTCGAATGATCCTTACTATTTAATTTTTTTAATTAGTAGACCATACATATTTGTATCTCCTCACCATCCCATCTCTCATCATCATCAACTTCTATTTATTTTCCATCTTTAATGATATCGATGTCTTCATCATCCATTCTTTTTTCGGTCCTTCAACTCCGTCGAATCAACACCACAACCCACTGAAGATGAAGAGACAGTAGGTTCTGGTGTTGGTTCGCCAGAGTTGAAGTACCAAAAAGAGAAGCATGATGAAGACGTCGATGTTACTAAAGATGGAAAAGAAATAGAAATTGGGGAGGATAAGAGATGAGATGGTGACTTGTAAGACCCAAATTAAATTTCTCAAATGTGGTTTCAAGTTTACAGTGAGGAGATACATATATGTGGGGTCTATTAATTTTTTTAAATATGTAAAAAATAAATACATAAATAAGAAAATTAATTAAAAAATAAATTAATAAGAGCACAATAGTCTTTTTAGGTAAGATAGAGACCAAACGCACAACAAAAATAAACAGTATGGACCATAAAATTAAATTTCTCAAATGTGGTTTGAGATTTATGGTGAGGATATACAGATATGTGGGGTCGATTAATTTTTTTAAATATATAAAAAATAATTACATAAATAGGAAAATTAATTAAAAAATAAAATAGTCTTTTTAGCTAAGACAGGGACCAAACGCATAACAAAAATAAACAGTAGGGACCATCCGAGTTAAAAAATAAGTTAGGGACCAAAAACACAAATTCTAGCAAACCATAAGGACCAATTGTGTAATTTATTTTTACTTTTCGTTTTGTTCATATTTGGATAACTATTTTTTGTATACATTGAAAGCGTTCACATCTAGGATTTAACATGCTATAGCAGATCATAATTGTTATATGTGAACAATTCCAACAAGTTTGTTACCTAGATGTGTAAAAAAAAAAGATAGTTATCCGGATATGAACATACCGAAAAGTTAATTATCTTAATAAGTCATTTTCCCTCAGACTAAATATTATATTATTGATGACATTTAATTTGACTTAAGCGGTTAACGTCGAACTAAAAATAATAAATAAAAATCCAAAAAGCAATTGAATGTCATTAGTCTATTTAAATTTTATGGTTGATAGTTGGATCTTTGATTAAAATGTCAGTTTACAATTTAAATATATTTAGTTTTTTATTTCTTAGTTTTTATTATTTATATATATACTAATTTAGAAAGACACGATGAACAGGATTTGTTTCCTATTGGAGCACTTTTAAATTTTCTTTTTTGTTTTTTTCTTTTTCTTTTGGCAGTCAACCTTACTGTTCAAAGTGTACACTAGTCCTTCTTCTTTACCACTCCACGTTGATCAGTTTAGTCTCTACACGTAACCATCCACCGCCTCAAATGTCTCAACTTTCACATTCCCATATTTCACATTTACTCTTCATCTTCTCTCATATGTATCACCACCCACCACCGCTTGACGTATCACACCTCCATTACAATCGATTCAGATGCATTAATGGGAATATTGATCGACGGCTCCATTACAATTGATTCAGATGCTTCCCCCCCCCCCCCCCCCATCCGCGTGTAGCCATCGCCGTTGACTTCTGATAAAAATATGACCTTTCTTACCCATCACCGTCTCTCTCCCATATTAGTAGACTAATATCACCGGTTTTGTTCTTCATAGTTGAGACCCAAAACGCTTCCACCACCACCACCTTATATGCCGCTGCTCACCACCACCATATACGCGTATACAAACATGACTGCAGTCGATCTTCTCCACCGATTCACTCTGCTGCTTCTGCACAATCTTCAACCTCCTCTGTTTGTAAACCGATGAAGCTTCCAACTTGGATTGGAGGTCGTTGTCCTATCCTTATGTCGACTAGGCCTCCTCCTTTTGACATCAATCTGTCCGGAGATATGATCAGTATAAATGGGTGGCAAGGTTAGTTTTGGATTTTCTATTATTCTCTTCTTTTATCGATGTCTTCTTTCTAAGCAAGAAACACAGTCTCCTTCGACTTCAAAACCCTTGAAAACCCCCCTTCTTATTTTCTGGAGCGAGAAATTGCTAAAGAGAGAAGGTATGATGGACGTTTCAGCCACGGGCGGTAGTTCAAGAGAACTTTCGCCGGAGGAAGAGATGCTGATCATACATTCCACTTCAATGGCAGCCGAACCTCTAACCAAAGTAGGCAATACGTTTTGCTTAATTAGTAGAAGGTAAGACCGATATTTTTTTTATCTCTTTCAATCGCTTATCTATATCTGTCGAGACGATGATTGAATTTGTTGGTCATTTTAGTAGAATGTAGCGACTTCATAAAGAATTAGGGGTGTGGTTTCATTTAAGGGGGTGCTTCGAGAAAAGGAAGGCTGATGTTTGTCGATTTTTAGGTTCCTGCAGTTAATCTGATAACTATCATCTAGAATTATGGTTTAATTAGATGTTGAATTTTGGTATGAGTAAGAGTTAGTGCAAACTAGACAGTCTTCGGAAGCTGATCTATCATCTATGCACGATTTTCCACTTCAACATTGGTTTGGTTGAAATTATTTTCTTTTTTGGGCAGAATGCATTGCTTGTATAAACGATTAGGGTTTTAGTATCCAGTTTACATGGGTGTGACGATAAAGGCAGTCCAAAGTTTTTTTAATTCAAGCTCCATACAGTTAACTCCATAGTTGTTATGTTCACTTAGTATCCTTCTTAATATAGGGAAAAGGAGGTCGTGAGGTGGGGTTGCTACTTTGGAATTCAAGAGACGCAATCTTTTCATTGTTTGAGGTATGCTTAACCTCATAAAACAATGTGTATCGATCATACAAATCAATTTGACATTAATTTAAAGCTATACAACATTAATAAACATTACTTAATAGAATTGGACAAGAGAAGGCTCTCTATAATTCTTTCCCATTTTCAGGAACTTTTGTGGGTATACAAGTTGGTGTCGCCTCTTAAGCTTGGTATGGCGGACGCTACAAGAGTTTATAATGCACTTGCCTTGTTCAAGTAACTATTACTGAATATTAATTTCTTTTCCTATTGAAATATATTTTTTTTTTCAATTCTCCTTCTACTCTATAATGTGTATGTGTGTTTGTAAATTGTATTTGGTCTACTGATCTCTGGATGAAAAAACTACGAATTTGTATTGGTTGATTGGAAACGTTTAATTTTACGGGTTTTGTGTTGTAGGCGTTGCCGAATTAGCAACCGAATTAGCAACCCGTCGATTACCCGACTTTTTGGGGTTAGGGTTACTGTTTATACAGCTTATATGTGAAAGATACATTTAGGACATAAATACCCCTGTGGTGGTTCTTAATAAATAAAACGTTTGAACCTTAGAAATAATGAAAAAAACCACTGTTCTTGAAAAAATAAAATAAGCCACTAATCTTGTGTGTTAGAATGTATTTGCATTTGCTATACAAATAATGAAATAAACCAATGTTCTTGCAAAAAAGAAACTTAAACCGCATTATATTTGAGGAAGGAACAGTTTTAACAGTTGTTGCATGTATTATGTTACTTCTGGGACATTTTCTAGGTCTTTATCACCTCGCACATTGTTTTCCAAGTTTTATTTTCGACTGATGGTTAATTTTCCATAAAGAGTTGATACGCATTGTGTTTACATACAATTCCAAGTTAGAAATGAATTTAAATCTCTATCAAACTGACATCTAGGTCACAAAGAGTACTCTCTCTATAGCAGTAGATGCTTTTTTCTGTTTCCATGACCCTAAATAGTCATTGTTTGAATTGTGTAGGAAAAACCACCTGCATGAAAAAACAGTTAACTGGAGATTTTGAGAAGAAATATAAACCTAAGTAATTATAAAACTGCATTCTCCTATCTACCAAAGTCTTTCATTTCGACTCTTATAATTAATAAATTTCTTTTTTCGTTCATATAGAGACCATTGGTGTTGAAGTTCACCCTCTGGATTTCTTCACTAACTGTGGAAAGATTCAATTTTACTGAAGGGACACAGCCGGACAGGAGATATTTGGTGGTCTTCATGATGGTTATTAGTAAGTATCTAATCTGCCATTGTTTATTTATATCAAATGTCTAAAATGCCCTTTATTAACAATGACAATAAGCATATTTACTGACCTATTTGAATGATGTTCAACATTCATGGTCAATATGGCATCATCATGTTTGATGTAACTGCAAGGTTGACTTACAAGAATGTTCCCACATGGCATCATGATCTTTGCCAGTTAGTTTTGTGATATTTTTTTTATCATGAATCTTTATTGTTTCTTGATGTATTTTTATATGGATTTTTATAGTGTTTGTGCGAACATCCCAATTGTGGTATGTGGAGACAAAGTTGATGTGAAGAATCGTCAAGTGAAAGCAAAACAACTTAGTTTTCATAGAAAGAAGAACTTGCAATATTATGAAATCTCAGCCAAGATTAATTACAACGTTGAGAAGTCTTTCCTTCATCTTTCCAGGAAGTTGCTGGGTAATGCATCAAGGAACGAGTAGAGTACAACACCAAGAAAGGTGAAGATCCTCTCTCCTCAGCCCAAAAAGGACGGCGGAGGTGGTGGTGATAAGAAGCCCAATGAAAAGCCACCGGAGAAAAAACCTTGAAGAAAAAACCTGTCGATGACAAAAAACCAAAAGAGATGCTGCAATTAATTAATGGAAATGTTGGATTATGAGTTTATTCCATTAAATTAATGATTTATCAAAACTTATATTGTATTTGATTGTTTTTTTTTTTGGCGGTGGCTGCTATATAGCCTCAACAAAGCACGGTGGTTCTTAAGATTCCGCTCCACTTTTACTCTAGACCAATTTCATTCAAGTATATCTTTCCAGTTTGCTATAAATGGCTTGTGTGTCTCGTCCAAAACAGAGTTACAACCTATTGCCATGTTTGTCATCTACAAATAATAAGTTATAATCCCGCAACGTGGGTTCCTTCACTAGTTGTCTATTATTTTAGAGCAAGTTACTTATCATTTTGTGTTCATGTATGTTTTTTATGTTATTTTATTTTCTAATTTTAAATAAAAAAAAATATCATTAATCTAGACAAATTTATCAATGTTTTCTATTTTTTTTAAACATTATATTTCATTATACAACATGATCATTTTATCATTAATCTAGACAAATGGAACATTATTCAGATCTTCAAACTATTATATAATATTATATAGTTACTGGACAAAACATCTAACTATCTTTTAAAATAACTATTTACAAATAGATGATTAATATTATATTTTTTAAAGTTTTGAATGTTGTTTTATTTTGTAACCGTCTAGTACACTGATTATACATAGTAACATATGATGAATCGTCAGGGCCATTTATTTCACAATAGTGTAAAAGCTCTTTTCAATTTCGATCGTCCTCTACCATTTTGTAGTTTAACATTTCGTGTGATTTCAATTCTTTAAGCTTTTTCTCTCTCAAAAAAAACTTGGAAAACGAATGAGTTAAAAATAAATTTCCTTTTTATCCCAGTATTGATAAAATATACATTTAAATAAATGTGAAAATCAAAATGACTTTAACCATCCTCGTTCAAAGGAAGTCATGAATATCTACCATCCAATTGATATATATTATGAGGGTAAATGTCATTGTAGTCCAATCAACTATCGTTAGTTATCTGATTTGGTCATTAAAATATTTTTTTGTGTAATATGTCATTAAACTTACAACTTACATGTGTATTAAGTCGTTTTCGTTAGTTTTTAACATATCATCCATTAACTGGTTATTATAAATTACACGAATGATCTCTATGATTTCAATTTCTTTCGTGGCTAGTACCACACTAGCATAGTTCACCACCGACATCACCAACGTTCAATTCCGACAACCACCACCCTTCACCTCGGGCAACCCCGTTAAACATTATTCTAACATACGATCACTAACCAAAAAAATCTCAATCGATTTTATTTTTTATAAAAAAATAATTTCAACAAGTTTCAATTTTAAAGAGTGTATTTAAAATTATGTGAATGGTCCTTGTGGTTTGGGGTAATCTGCATGCTTGGTCCTTAATTCTGTTTTTTAACTCGGATGGTCCCTAAAATGTAATTTTTTCCGCATTTGGTCCCTACCAGACCTAAAAAGACTATTTTGCCCTTTTTATTTCTTTTTTAATTATTTAATTATTTATTTCTTATTTGTTATTGAAAAATATTATTAAAAACAATCAGATCTCACCCTTTACCTTGACCCTTCCCACCCATCGTCCTTAATCATCACCATCGGATAATTTCTTCCAAAAACAATTGGCTACCACCACTACATACTCCTTCTTCCCTCATCCCCACCCCTACCATCGCTGGAAACCCCCCCCCCCCCCCCTCTTCTTTACTTTTTCCGGAAAGCTCTCAACCACCTCCTTACCATTTCACGTCGGACATCAATTTCTCTCGTCGGAAAGCCTAACAGCCTCTCCAGCATCGACACCATCACCTTTGTCACCCTTGATCGAGAAGAAGGGGTGATACCGGAGCTTAGGGCTCCACACCACTGCTCAATCCCTACATCAGAGGATGTGTTAGTGACCTTCCAATATTTCTTGGACCACCGTCAACCTCTGGAAAAACGTTGGTGGTTTAGGGTTCCATAATTACTGCAGATGCTGCCCCATGAACCGATCCATTTGTTTCCTTTCCATTTATTTCCTTACTATTCTTGATGTGTATTATGATCGAATGAAACTAAAGACGGAGCCCTAAAATCACAGGATTAAAGATATGTCTCCTTACTCTCTTGGTGATTTGGGTATATTAGAATATGAAGCATTTGGTTTATGATTTGTGATTCATTTTTTCATCAGGTTGGTGATTCAACTTGCAAACTCGAATTTCAAGTACTAGAGTGTACCCCTATAATCGATGTTCTTCATCTTCACAAACATCGATCGTTGTTTTCGAGACCAAGGTCGATTTCTAGGATTCATCATCAGTTAAATTTAAAACATTTCAATTTTTGTGGTCATAGTATGCTTTTGATTTCAATTTCCATTTTCATTTATGGGTTTAGATGGAAAAAACTCAATTTATGGGTTTCATTTGGATTGTATTTGTGAGTTTTTCTTGGGTTGTAGATTGGATTTTTGTTTTGGATTTGAGTTGTTGCTTTGATTTTAGATGTATTTCATATTTATGGTTGAAAATTAGGTAGTTTGTGTTGACTTTATGGTGATTTCTTTGGTATCGGATATGTGGCCGGAGATGGTGACCATTGGTGTCGGGAAACTAGATAGCCCTCCTCCATTATGAAGGGACGAAGAATAAGTTGGGGTGGGTCCATTAAAAACAATTATTAATAATTTATTTTATTTACTAATAGTTGAAGTAATAAAAAATATTAACAAAATAAAAATATATCATCAAGGGCAAAATAGACTTTTCAGGTCTGACAGGGACCAAAAGCGCAACAAATTACATTTTAGGGACCTTCCTAGTTTCCGAGTTAAGAAAAAAATTATGTACCAAGCGTGAAAATTACCCCATTCCACAAGGACCATTCGTGTAATTTACTAAAAAAATATACCTTTAGAATCAACATTGAATGAAAGTTAACAATGTCTATTTGCTAAATAAGAAATTAATTACCAATAAGATATTTGTGAGTTAATTTTTTCTTACAGAGAATGCATCAATAATCCTTACCTTCACAAAGTATATACATGACATGTTTATTTAAATTGGATTATCCGAATGAAATTATTACACTATGTAACACTAAATGCAGTTCACTAACTACCAATATATACATTTTTATTTGCGACGAGAGTCCCATATTAAAAACCGATCATTCTTAATGCAGCTATTTCACCAAATAATATTAAATGCAATTTGCAAATTTCTACGATGACCCTTTTAGTGATCTAGTATATTTTTGGTCGATTTAAAGGATTTAAGTGGTTGGAGTTTCTACCAAATCTATTATATTTTTACTTAAAATCGACCAGTAAACTAAACTCTAAATCTAAAATCCTGGGGGTTGCCGGAAGTGAACGATGGTGGGTGCCGGAAGTGAACGATGGTGGTGCAGGTAATGAACGATGCTGGTAAAGGACCAACCACAACAAAGTTGAAACCATATGGACCATTCTTGTAAATTATAATAACCGGTTAACGGAAGATCTGTTAAAAACTAACGAAAATGACTTAATAGACATGTAAGTTGTAAGTTTACTGACCTATTGAGAAAAAAAATATTTTAACAATCAAATCAGATAAATAACATAGTTGATTGGGGTACTAAGACATGTAATTGTTAAATCTTCTTCTTATCTTGTTATATTCGCACCAAAATAAAGGATATGGGTTCATTTTACATATTGATCGTAATTATTATTTTGGATGGAAACAATAGCCCCACCCTGAATTACCCAATAGAATCCCATGTTGATTGAATCATTGAACGAGGCCAATTAATGGGCCCTGTGACATGTTTTATCTGGACTTGCAAAACCATACACCAAGTAAAAGTTAAACCTAGAAAAAGAAAGGTGCTTTTTCAGGAGGCAAACTATATGTATGTGTTTTTTCATGTTTCATGTTATTACTAATGCCATTACAAAAGCTGCCATTCTTTACCATTATTATTCTTTGGTCCCAGGTTAGGGTAAAAGAATAACTTTACCTTTTTATCGTTAATAAACAGGTTTTTTTTCTTCTTCTTTTTTGCTTCTGATTGATTCCTGTTGATGGATAGATCCAAACAAATGTTGGTTTTAAGGCTGCCTTTTGTTATATCATATATGGGAGAAGGTCAAACCAAACAAGTTTTCTAGGATTAATTTCGATGATGAAAATAAGATATTCATGTCTTTTGCATAAGTGATGCCCACCTGTTTTTTATGTAATATTTCTTTTTTAGATGTCATTTGTTTCAGTATTAGTCCATGTAAAATGCATTACAAGTTGGTCATGTTACGTTCTATTTATGCATAATAAATGGGGCATAAAACTGTTTAGGGCGTGTCATCCGGTTTAGAGTGAAAAAAAATGAATGGCTGAAAATTTGGATGATTTCCAACGAATGTCGGAATATGGGTTAGATTGAAAGAAAGCAGGCTTATATTATAAAATAAAAATTAAAATAAAAAATAGCGACCAAACTATTATTTATTTCATTTTTATTTAATGGATTTTATGCAAGATTATTTAATGTAGTAAGATATAAATATGTCTACGTAATATTCATTTAATACAAAAAGAACAATGATATAGAAAGGGAAGAGGAGTTTTGTTTTCCTGCTTTCAACTTTTTACCAATCCATTTCTATCTAATTTCTTTTCTTCCATTTTTGAAAATGTTTTGTTCTTTTCTAAAATGTTTTGTAAGCATCATTAATAAATGAAGAAAAATGAAAGAAACGTTACCAACCTTTAGGAAACCAGTTGTCATATCAACTCTAGAATATGGGGGAAAAAAGACTGTCATTTTCTTTTCTATTATTTACAAAAAGAAATTAACCTTTATTTTATTTCTTATCACTCTCCCTCTTTGTTTATGTATTTATGTACATACCATGATATATATACATTGGGTCCTTTAATTCTCATAAGTGATAGTACAAAAAAAATTTGACCAAGCTAACTTACACATTCTCTAATAATACTTTTGAATATCTATCTTTTTTAGAGGATTTGAACCATCAACTTATTGGCTAATGAACACATTTCCAAAACATATCATCCGATATCGCTAAACCAAAATCCATCAATCTCTAAATATTATTAAAAAAGAATCCTTAATTCACCAATAAAGCAATCAGGACCCTTGATTGCATTTCAATCATACGTTTTCACCATTAGATCAAATTGCTTACCTCATCTTCTTTAAATAGAATTCAAACACAATAAGATTCAATTATAGAATCTTTAATAATTATAGAATCTTTAAATTCAACAATTATATTATCAATTACAACATATCGTTTTATTTATATACTAGATATCAGTTTCTCTAATTAACGTTGTTCCAATTTAACTTCCTTATTTATAGCTTTTGGCTTCAAAATCTAAACTATTTTTTCTTTTTGAAAAAAATCATTAAATAAACATATAAATAATTCAGTTATCTTTAAAAATTATTAAAAGATAACTCTTAATTTACCAATGAAGCAATCAAGACCTTTAATTGAATTTCAATCTTATGTTTTCCACCATTAGATCAAATTGGTTACATCATCTTCTTTAAATAAAATTCAAACACAATAAGATTCAATTATAGAATCTTTAAATTCAGGAATTATATTATCAATTACCACATATCATTCTATTTATTTACTAGATATCGGGTTCTCTAATTAATATTGTTCCTAATTTAACTCCATTATTTATAGCTTTTGGCTTCAAAATTCAAACCCGTTTAGTTTTTAGTTTTTTTTTTTTTTGAAAAAATCCATTAAATAAGCATATAAATAATTTAGTAATTAACCTATAAAGGCTAATCTAATCCCATTAAATCTGTAAAATATTTAATAGTCAAAATTAAAGTCAATATTATTCATAATTTATCTCTCGGTATATCCCACGTAAAAGAAATCAATTTGAGATAATGGTTTTGAATTTAAAACTTATTAATTAACAAAGTCAATTAATTTGAAACTTTGACACAATAAAAATGATATTTTTTTTTTCAGATGAATAACCAAAATTCTCCAAGATGATATCTTAGGATCCCATTTTTTTGGAAGATAATGATTTCCTTATTGGAAAACAACCTATATATACGATTACATTGAAGTTGTTCTTCTTACGATTTTAGATTGAATCCTATGATTTACAGTGTTTCTTCTTTAACGGTCTTATTCTTTTATTCTTTTTTTTCCAAGTTCTTTGTTTACCGTGTTCTCCTTCTTCTTCTCCAATCTCTTGTATTTTATTCTATTCTTATTACCTCTTATTTCTACTTTATTCCTATTGAGAGGTCATTAATAAAATTATTAATCTACTATAAGCATATTAGTTTCATTCTTTTAGTTATAAAAAATAAATTATATCCATATATATATATATATATATATATATATATGTGTGTGTGTGTGTGTGTGTGTGTGTTGACCTATGTTTGTTAAGAGAAAGCCATAAAAGTCATTTTAATGCATGATGACAAAACTCGTGGACCGGATCAAAAGCAAGATAAATAAGTTTTTTATTATTACACTTCAACTTGCATGAACAAATACATATATGTTGTTTTAAGGTTTTTAAGAATTTTTTTATACATATTATTATACTCTTCAGTTAAATTTTCTAATTTTATTTTACTGAATTTGTTTATATTAATGATTTTAGTTTCAAAATCATCATTCGAGTACAAGACTTTACCGATGTGGTGTTACTTACAATATTTGATCATGATGCAAAGAAACTTCTAGAAAAAACTGCTTCAAAAGTTTAACGAGGTTATCGATATTAACTTCATTTATATAATACTAATTTTTTACTTTTTGTCTATTGATTTTTATAACCTTTTTTTTTAATTTTTAAGAGGGTATTATGGAGATTTATCTATCTTCTTTGAATGTACTTTTGGATAAAAAATTGGTGTTCAAAATTCAAGTTTTACATTATAATTTGAAGAACAAAGTTGATGGTTATGCAATCTCAAACTTCACTGTTGATAATACAATCATTATTGAATTGGAAAAAAAAATTAACATCAAACATGAAACATTCTTTTACGAAGAATGCTATAAACACTGCACTTATTAAATTTCATTTTTTTTAATATTTCGGTTGATCAACTAACATATTTCTATGTACTAAAAATATAAGCACCATAATCTGATTTATTTAACGTTTTATTAGCAGAATTCGGATTTCAAGACACGTTAAATTAGAAGGTTTTAAATATAATATAACTAAAACTAATATGTTAAATACTTTAAATTATTATTAACTTCTAGATTGACATATGAATTTATTTTCCACATTTAGGATGTTGTTTCGTTTACTGGTGTTAACATCACACCCATTTTGAATCTTGATAAATGCACTGCAACAAGTCCACTAAATAAATGGACATCCTTTAAAAAAGTGTATGGATATGAATAATTAAAATGCATTCTGGAAGATGTTTACGATGTTGATAATTTGACAACAATGTCCTCAAACAAACGACCATCAACATCAATGACATATCGTATTTCTAGAGAAGGCAAGTCAAAACTGTTAATTCCAAAGCAAGAAAAATAATATATGATTTTCATGATTTTGTTTGAGTAGTTGAATGATTTGAATATTATTAATCTCATATTTTGTTTACATACTATTTGGTTTTGGGGTTTGATTTTTGATGACTTTGTTTCATACTATTCATTTTTTGCTTAGAATTTTGATCATTTGAATACATTTTGGGTTTTATGAAATGTTGAATTATTCATCTATTTGCCTTTTTGGTTTAAACTCAGATGAATTTAGAAATTTAATAATATTTTACTCTATTATTTCGTTTTAATGTGACTTTGTCAACATTGTTATAATGTTATTCATTACAACTTCAATATAAATATTAGAAAACTACCATTTTTATGAAATTGTAAACTTTTATTAATTTTGTAACTGTTCTGAAACAATTATTAATAAATCCTTGTGAAATTATTCATAAATTTATTAGTGAATATTTACCATTAAAATATTATTATTTTTAGATATTAATGATATTCTATAATTTTATAGATTTAAATAATAAAACTCATTACAATGATGCTAAAGAGAGACGAAAACTAAGACGTTTACATTTACAATATAAAAGATTGAATTCTATGTCTAAAAGAGAAACTTTATTTCATCATCTAAAGAAATAAATACTTTTGATTGTGTTTCACTTATACATTTTCCATCCTTAGATCAAATTGCTTATGCCATCTTGACCAAATTAAAATATTTGAATTTCATGTTTATAGTTATGACAATGCTCTTTAACTGTAATGTTTATCGAATTTCTTTGCAAAATTTAACGTTGCTGGTACATATAACAACTTATTTTGTTTTTGATTTTACAGGGCCAATATGAAAAGAATCATATGAGCCTTCATGGGGGTTGGTACATCGAACAAAGTTAATTCATAAAGCTACTACGCAACATGTTTTAATCAAGAAGTCACATCTTGTCGTGATAAAACAAAGATCACATGGATCATTCATGTTAAAAATTATTGTATTAAAAAAACAAATTGTTCTAATATAAATATTAAATAATTTTATTTAATAAGTTTGGTCCAAAAACTGTAAAAATGAATATAACTAACATTTTTTATTAAAATTTCACCCAAGACAATATCCCCTATTAATGTAATATGTATTTAATTTATATTTCCCGCGTTTAACGCGTGTCATAATCTAGTTGATGTAAAATGACTCGTACATAAATCATACAAAATCTTATTTTCCCCACATAACTCGTTTATAAAATATGTTTGCATTATGGCTCTTCTTACACTAATGTGTTACATCTCGACACTCGAGCTTCAGATCACAATCATTGCTGACTAGTTTCAGTATAGACTGTTAGAGTTTCTATGGAATATAAATTTGGTGGGTTTATGTAGTGGCGGAGCTTCAATATTTAATTTGGAGGGGCCGAAAATATAATTTGTGTAAACATTGGTGAACAGGGGGGGGGGGGGGGGGCGCATAGTCAAAATTTTATATTTTTTGGCTAAATATGTATAAAGTTAAAGAATATGGACTATTTATGCCAAAAAAATCAGGGGGGGGGGGGGGGGCACAGCCCCCTAGCCCTATGAAAGATCCGCCCCTGGGTTTATGTAATTGATTATGTATAACTCAGGATAAAGAATAAAGGAAACCATGTAAAATAATAAGAGTATGGAACAAAATCATGAAAGAATAAAAAAAAAATATGTAAAAGAATGGAATTAAGTAACCCGTTAACTCTTCTTAGATTTAAATGTGAATAGTTTTTTTTAAACGACAAATATTTTAATATGCCCAACTACCGCCACTAGCAAGTAACTAGAGAGCGGTAAGGCATTCAAATATAAAACATGATCAAAACAGGGAGTGGGGAAGAAAACACGAAAATACAAACTATTACAGGGGAGAACACACTCAATCACACCATCTAACATTAGCCTTTTTGCTCCTATGTTTGATCCATGGATAGGATAATGAAATGATGTTGTATATTATCAACGAGGGGGATAGTGGGATACCTTTGAAGAAGACCCTGTTGTTCCTAGCCAACCAAACATTCCATAGTGTGCAATATCATACAACTGTGGAAATTACCTTCTTCCTTGGGCAGTTTCCCCAATTGGCTGCAAAGTCAATAACATCTCTCATACCATTAAAGACCTGAATAGGGATGTGACACCAATTGAAAACTCCTTCAAAGATTCTCCTGGCTATGGGGCATTTAACGAGGACATGGTCACACGTTTCATTCTCCATTGAGCATAAACCACATAGGTTATTGTCCATTTGCACACCTCGAGTAGCTAAAGTCTCCGCCACTTGGAATACGATTATTCCAGGCCCTCCATAGGAAGCAAGAGACCTTTAACGGAACAAGGTGAATCCATTTAATTGAGGGTCCACTACATAGAGTGATTTTTTGTATCTATCATCTATCGAAGAGATTCAACCGTGTAAATGTCATCATGAGTACCTGAGAACCAATATATGTCATCTATGCTACTGAAGTGGAATGTCATGATCAGGACATGCAGTTGACCAAGCTCCTATACGAGGTTGCTATGGGTGATCGGTTGTTTCCATGACCAATTGAACCTATTTCTAGAACATCAATCACTAATCATACACAACTTCTTGTTTTCCAGTTTACATTGCCATACATCTTTCCAGAAGTGAGTATCTTCTCCATTAACAACATGAAATCGGAATAAAGAATCTGAATTGAGGTCGGGAGAAGGCAGCCCTGAGAGTGCTTTCGAGATATTTAACCAGACACCCGAAATTATTTTTTTCGCAATAACATCCCTAGTTTTTTTTATAGATTGTGAATGTCATAAATTACATTTTTCCACAATGACTCTTTCTCTGTACCACCATCTAGCTAAAAGAGCTCTATTTTGTGCCAATAATGAGCCAACTCCAAGCCCGCCTTCCTGCTTGGGTGCAAGGACCTTCTCCCACGCGATCCAGTGTACTTTCCTGATTTCATCACTACCCCCCCCCCCCCCACCCATAGGAACGCCTTCTAAGTTTTTCGAGTTGCTCGATTACACATGTCGGGGCCTTGAACAAGGAGAAGTAATAAGTGGGTAGACTGCTCATGACTACTTTGACTAAGGTAAGTCTACCACCAAATGATAGGGAACGGGCTTTCCATGTGGAGAGCTTTGATTGGAATTTTTCGATGACATACCTCCAATGTTTTTTATGGGCAATATTAGCGTCTATTGGTACTCCGAGATATGTGAAGGGGAGAGAATCAACTACACATCCCAGTGTCGTGGTCCAACGCTTTATTTCTGAATCAGAACCGTCGATACCAAACACATGAGATTTTTGAAAGTTGACTTTCAAACTTGGAGAGGCTTGAAAACACCTTAGAATACGAAATGTTAGTTTTTCAAGTGAGTTATTTAGTTTTAATGCACTGCAATTAGTCTTTTCAAATGTTCATGTTTGGTAAATTAATAATAAAAAAAAGTAGTTTTAAAAAACTATTTTAACTAATGTTTCAACATGTTTATTTAACTTTTTCTTTTAAAGTTATTTAACTTTTTTTTTTAATTTCTCAAAAATACTATTTTTGATAATTCTCCATAAATGATTATTTATTTATTAATATTCTTTTTGAAACGGCAAGATAATATTGAAATTAAAAAAAAAAAAAAAAAAAAAAAAAAAAAAAAAAAAAAAAACATCCAACATGAAGCTGGACATATTACAAAACAGCAAAGATCCAGCATGGAGCTATGGATAGTTAAAATTTTCAACAAACAACAACAAAACAAAAAATAGATCAACAGGTCAAGCCGCTTACGAGACGATCAGTTTTGCCCCAAAAATTTTCACCAGATCAGCAGCTACATGACAGTGAGTTGAGTTTCAGAGACGATTAGGTTTTGACTCCCCTCTCCTTGTGAGACTTCAAACACACCAACATCAGGTAGTATTAATTACGAATAATTCACCAACTTGTCAAGCATGTTATCTTGCCATGTGTCGAGTACACCTTGTGTTTCGATTTCCCGGCCGGTCAAGAGAAAAGGCCATATGTTCATCAGAGCCTCTGCAATGCAACTACTTAGACATCTTTTGAGAGCATGAACCTTTGAAGCTGGACATTTGCACCAATCGTTGTAAGACCTATAGAAATAGGAACACCAAGGAACATATGTATCCTATATACTAATATATGGTGAATAAATATGGTGAAAAAAGAGAACACACACCGAAATTATACTCATTCCCCCCCCCCTATATCCATCGTGTCGCGGAAGAGAAACATGAAAGAGAGCCTAATTATAGTACACCTATAATATGTCTACCCAGTCAAAGATACTCACACTAAACACACACTACTATAATTAGGCTCGACACCAATGACACCAAGTTTTACCCACACCAGCCCATAAACCCTACCCCCATCAATCAATACACTGCCTCAAATATTGCATTCACTTACTGGATTGCAACACCATTCCCACCACCTGATTTTTTTGGCCTTGCATCTGGAATTAATCCACATGTGGCCGAGAACTTGAATTTCATTTACCAGGTTACAATGCGATTTGTTTTGGCTGGAATGTATCCTTCCATTTCTGAATTTCCATACTACCTAGATAAATGCCAACATAATTGCTTCTTGAATTTGGCCAAGATTATTGTTTATGATTAGTTTCTTGCATTGAAGCATGTCTGATAAGGATCTAAAGGAATAGGGAAACAGGTACCACCACCTCTTAACTTCTTTCCAGATTTCTAGTGTAACTGTACATTCCGATAGAAGATGAGATTCTGATTCATCAGCGTTGTTGCATAATGGGCATGTAGTTTGCTTCGAGTATTTGTTGACTCGTTAGAAAATCTACATAGAAACAATAAAACTATACTTTGATTCAGATACCATCGCTAATTTCCCAATACGAGGGGCTAATTTTCTTCCCTACTCGTATTTGTTTCCTATATTGGTTAGTCGTGTCTTTCTATCTACTCTATATTAAAAAAGAAAAGTCTTGCTATATTTTTAACTTAATTAAAATATAAGTGATTTCACATATAACTAACATACATGTAGTTTAATACACAAATTCAAGTAAATAACACAAAATATACATTAAAGTTAATATTTTACATGTTGATTGTAGTTTATACATTAAAGTTAATATTTTACATGTTGATTGTAGTTTGGTCGCTTGTACCAAAGTATTTTTATATTTATATTATGAATTATAGTCCGCCGCTCAAAAGTGATTCAATAACTTTTTAAAATCAATTTCTACATGTTTTTTTTATATCATTTTATATTTATCATTTAATTTTTACAAACATCGTTTTATTTTTGTTGGCTAGCTTTTTTAATTATTAACAATTTTTTCAGTTACAATTTAGTTTTTTAGATATTAATTAGTTTTTCAACAACTCTACTAAAAATAGCGAAAAAAAATTAAACAGTTTAAATTATTAATAACAAAGATTAGTTTAAAGCTAACGTATAATTACAAGAATAAAAACTCTTTGCTTTTGGTTAAAAATATTTTTAGGAAAACTGCAATAAAGTCCTTACATATTGTCCTCATAATTGATTTACTCTCTATATAGTTTTTTATTCATTTAACTCTCAAAAATCAGTAATCGTATTCAATTTAATCATTTTATCCGTTCAATAGGTCATTCAAATTTCAAAAATTACATTTTTGGCCCAAATTTTAAAATTTATTAAAAATTTGGTCCAAAATTTACACCTTTGACCCGAATTTTAAAATTTATTACAAATTTGGTCTTAAAATTACCCTTTTGGTCCAAATTTTAGAATTTTGTTATGAATTCATCATAACTTTAGCTTTTTATTACAAATTTTTTTCT
Source organism: Lactuca serriola (assembly GCF_051521515.1). NCBI lineage: Eukaryota > Viridiplantae > Streptophyta > Magnoliopsida > Asterales > Asteraceae > Lactuca > Lactuca serriola. The sequence continues at coordinate 39,468,970 of NC_136408.1, read as the reverse complement.
CAAAATTTTGTTTCGAATACGTTTTTTTCTTTATAAAATCATTTATACAATAAAAACATATTTTCACATAAAAAATCTTATATTTTCTATAAAACTTTTTTTTAAAAACTTTTTTGTATACAAAATTGATGAGGTGATTATCAACTTCAAATGTTATACATGAAAGCAATAAAACTAATATATTAATTATACAACCCTAAACTGTGATTTCCTTATTATAAGCTCACAAGTTTTTTTTGTGATACTAAAAACCCTCTGCGGTGGAATATGTGGACCAAATGGTTGCAGACTGTAATAAGAAACGTGTTTTTTTTAACATCTGCATGTTGCTGCAAATATTAAAAAATTAAAATAAACTGGTTTTATAAACCAAAATAGTTTTTTAATACTGAAAATTTAATAATGTATGACATTTCAGCAAGAATTTATGATATTTCAGCAAAAAAAAAATAATGATATTTCAACAAAAAATAAAAATATTTTAGCAAAAAATAATTATATTTCATCAAGAAATTATCATTATTCAATATAAAAAAAACAAAAAAATCAACAAAAAAAAACAAAAAAAATGAAAAAAAATGTAAAATAAGATTTCAACAACATATAATCAAGATTTCAGCAAGAAAAAAGAAGAAGAATAGATTGGAAGAGGCAATACAAATGTTGTACCAAAATAGAACATGCACAGAGGTTTTTAACTCTAAAGACTTTTAAAAAACAAACAGTTGCGAGATTAAAAGTGTTGCGCGTGTGCTGCACCGCGCAGCAATAAGAGGTCTCAAGAGGTTTTTTTCAAAAAAAACAACACCACCACCACCACCTAAGACGAAGGAGCCACAAAAGTTTTTGAAATGTCATGAGTACAACACATTTTTTTTACAAGAATGTTGGTTAATCGCATTACTTTACTACTTCTACATAAGTGTTCAAGTAAACTTACTCCATGAAGAAAATCATGCATTTGATGTTATATGAAGTCTTCAAGTACAAATATTTATGAAGCGTATATTGTATTGAGAGGTTAAAAGTGAACAAACTAAAAATACAAACATGAAGAAATTATATGGGGTTTGTGCTTATTGTTTTACGCATAAAAAGAATCAACACAAATTTGATTAGCTAAAAAATGAAAATAATTTGTTTAGCTAAAACATCAACATACTTGTTTTTAACCTAAAACATCAACATACTAATTGTCAAACTGAAACCAATCAAAGTCCGACCAATAGCAATATGTATTTGATTTGTGCTCCTTGAAATGTATTACGTTTTCGAATAAAATTAATTCCCGAAATAAACTATTTGCCGCCCATTGCATTGTGTAGGTAGACAGCTTGTGTGTGTGTGTGTGTGTCTATATATATATATATATATATATATATATATATATATATATATATATATATATATATATATATATATATATATATATATATATGGCTAGGTTATAATGTGGATGGACAACTATTTGGCAGACGTGTGGACAATGCTATTCTATGAGAATTACTAAGAGAATGAGTTGTTTAGTAATTTCACTACGTTCAATCTTATACAACTATCATCATTTTCCAGGATTCTCATTAATTCTTATTTATTTTTGTTCATACACATCGTTTTTCCCTCATTTTCATTATTACAGAATACGACTCAATAAATATTCTGACAGAATGAGAATAATAATAAAGTCTATAATAACCTTATAGATGATTTAATTAGTAAGAATGTGTGAGAATGACAATAGTTATGTAAGATTATACGTATTTATATTATTAAACAACATATTTTCTTTATCATTCTCACAGAATAGCACTTCCACACGTTCGCACAATAAATATCAATACATATTTGAACCTAGCTTTTTTCTCTCTCTCTCTCTCTCTCTCTCTCTATATATATATATATATATATATATATATATATATATATATATACACACACACACACACACACTTAATAAATACCTATTTTTATAATTAAATATCTCTTATACAAAAACGTTTTTTTAAAAAGTTATAATATAGAAAATATAAGTTTTTTTATGTGAAAATATATTTTTTTGTATAAATTTGATTTTATAGAAAAACATGTTCGAAACAAAATTTTGAAAAAAAAAAGTTATAAAAACTACTAAATTTAGGATGAATTCATAAAAAAAATTCTAAAATTTGGGCCAAGAGTTAACAGGGAAATGTTCATCATTCTCTCTCTCTCTCTCTCTCTCTCTCTCTCTCTCTCTCTCTCTCTCTCTCTCTCCATAAGACAAAGTAGGAACATTAGAAATCAGAGGCTCAACCGAAGATGTTGTAGGTTTCAGAACTACTGAAAGTTGTGGAGATCTAACCGGCGCCGAAGAAGGTGGCGAGCTCATCGGTCTCTTTTGCGGAAAATGAAAGAGGAACAAAAACATCGTAGGGAGAAAAAAAAATGACCGGAACACTCTTTGTTGCTTGCGTCACAATATAAGCACATTTTCGGTCGACCTTCATCAGATCCTTATAGAGAAAGCACAACCACCACGAGTAGGTTAATTTGTTAGGACCGGTAAGTGTTATACCACACCTTACCATAGTTTTAGTTTGTCACGTCATTTTTACATCACCTCACAAAATTGATGGGTGTCATACCACACACCAAACACACCTCAAAACACACAAATATGTGGTGAAATTTCCTCGTGCGGCAGGCTTACCGTAACCCCTCTCCCCAATCGGTGTTGTGTTCATCGCATCCCCACGATGTACGGTACAGGGTTGTACCGATCGGTCTAAATGTCTTTCAAAAAAAAATGCAAGGTTCATTTTTTGGACACAAGAAAATGTGGGAGGAAAACGATCATTGTTTGACAACTTTTATATATATATATATATATATATATATATATATATATATATATATATATATATATATATATATATATATATATATATATAATTTTCCCTTTTGTAAAAGAGTCTTCGTCCATTATAGTTATTTTCTTATTTTTATCAGTCTTAATTTCTCAATTAGCCATCTAACTGTAACATGTGACTATTCACTTTTAGAATACATTCCTTCATGCAAAATTAGATAAAAATACATTTTTCTTCATAAAATTTATCATAACTAAAACGTTTAAAAGTAGATCTCTAAAAAACTAAACCATCAAATCTAAAGGCACATGCAATTATAATTACAAAAGTGTCCTTGTCAAATTTTAAGAGTTCTATTTGTGCAAACAGAGTTCTTTTTTTTCCAAACAGCATCAGGTAGGCAGTTACAAAACGACAATACATATTTGTGGTTAAGAATCTTTTATTTTATGCATGACTTTTCAAAATTCAACGTTCTTAAATTATTTAAATCATTCGTAGTCATAACTAATATCAAGAATCAATTAGTTGTACGAATTCTGAGTTGTTAACAACCATTACCAAACCCTCCTTCATGTGCTTTGCAGATTCAACTTCATAAAAAGCTCAAAAGCTTTAATTAAAAATAAAATAAAAAAAAGGAAGATTGATTACATATGATTACCATTACAGACTGTTATTGCCCGTGAAGATGGGGAATCAAGCATCAAAAGCGATGATGAAGGGAGAACAGTTCTTCCATGACTTCTGGGACGATCAACCGAAGATAACGATGGAGAACTCGAAGATGAAGTGAACCGATTTGAACGGCTCCTTAGTTTCGTCTTAATCTCTGCTTCATTACACACTTTGTGATCTTCAATTCCAACTTTAGTCGAATTTATACTCGCTGGAACTATACAGTTGCACAGGAAACCTAATCATCACCGGAAAAAAAGTGTCAGGAATTTCATTTGATCGCAAGAAAATGAACGTGTACGATTATGAACTGAAACAGTTGAAATTACTTAACAGCTTACCGATTCTAGCTAGACGATTGATCCAATTCGGTATAGGATTTCCGGTGAGTTGGAGACAAGCATCATTGCAGAAGTGATTGCAGTTTCTGGTGATTAGGTTATATGAAATCCCTGTGTAATCATGAGATAGCATTTCCATGAATCCTCTCACATCTCTTAGACTCATCTCCGTCCATCCTATCAGAATCTGCTTCCTGAACGTGAATCCTTCGCACTGTTTCGGTTCCCCTTCGAAGATTCCAGTCGTCGGTTGTTCATGAGATCCAAAAGCGTACTCAACTCCATGAACTAGAAACGATATTGTACAGAAAAAACATGTTTAATTTAATGAAACTATGAGTGAGCATCTTAATTCATGAAATCAACTAAAACAACACCGAGATCAAACCTTGAACGCCGGAATGATATACGCCGAGGCCAACCCAATAAGCGTATTCATTCATGGAGGTAAGATCATAAACATTCAGGTAAACCGGAACTGATCCAGGTTTTCTACATTTTATCGAATTAGTTCCCCTGCACAGCATCTTCAGTTGAAATTTGAAAATATGGTGAAGGAATCAAAAAAAGATTTAAAATTTGAATCCAATTATTTGACAGATATGAATGTTTGAGAGAGAATCTTAAGAATATGGAAGCGTATGGATGAAGGCGATGCTTGTTGGTGCCATGGGCGACATATAAGCGCCGCATCATCTCCTTTCTCGCGGACCCACACAAATTTTGTATTGAATAAATATAATTCTACTTGTTTTATACATTTTTTTATTTTATCAAAGCAGAATATATTATTTCTTTATTATAATAATAACTTTTCATATTTTTATCAAGTCTTCTACACTTTAAAAAGATATACCCATTATAGCAGTTAGTAATTAACTAATTATTAGGATTTGACACTAGTTAGGAAGTAACCAATAACTAGCTTTAGATTGAAAATCCATCATGTCGTTGGAAAATTGGTTTTATAATTTCCAAGAATGGGTTTTTCTTTGTTTTTAGCACGAATTTCAAACTCTAAATGTAATCAAAATAGACAAATTATTATGTGTTCGTGTTTTCGTCTGTGATACATTCGTTTTGATATATCACACGTCCAAAACGGATTAAAAATGAATGAGAAATTACTTATCAAAGTGAGATAGTTGAAAAGATTAAAAAAAAGTTAATTATGTTTTGTTCCATCCCACATATGTGGAGAAAGAAAAGAAAATTGGTATATAACTACAAGGGTTTCTAACCTTTGTAAAACTTATAGAACCAAAAGCTCCCTTTTGCACATGCGCACGCAGGTGGTGTAAATGCGAACCGGTTTGACTTGGGTGCCATGAACTTGTGTGCAAGCGCATTGGGTATGAATGCATCACTGGTCGACCAGAAAAGTTCAAAGACATTTTTGCAATTATTTCCTTTTCGTTTAATAGTTACAAACCCGAATTAAATGAATGCATCACTGGTCGAGAAAAGTTCAAAGACATTTTTGCAATTATTTCCTTTTCGTTTAATAGTTACAAACCCGAATTAAATGCTATTAATAATATATTTCAGTTTTGATCTATAAAGTAGTTATGATCTTTAATTTGAATCTAAAATTGCGACTATACCTTAAGTATTGCTACACTCCTCCTTTACAATGAAGGACATGGGAGTAACAGATGTGATACTTTGTGTAAGAGTTAGAAGAATTCGAGAAGGATACACTCTTACTCAATCCCATTATATTGAAAGTGTACTTAAGAAATTTGGACACTATGATGAGAAGCCGGTAGATATCCATTTTGATTCTTCTAAGCATCTTAAGAATAATAAAGATGATAGTGTAGCTCAGTTACAATATACTCAAGCCCGTGGTAGCTTAATGTATATTATGATGTGTATAAGAGCAGACTTGGCATATAGTGTAAGTAGATTGTGAAAGAGCTAGTATGCTCAATAATCATATTAAAGTGATATTACTAATTAACATATGATACTAATGAGTCACACTAACAACTTGATATCTTTGGATATTTATTAAAATGAATTTTTATAAATATTCAATAAACTCTTATTATTAAATTGGAAATTATTTTTTTCATGGAAATAATAATTTTCATTAGCAAGTAACATATTATTTCATATGGTATGAACTAATAAGTCATGCACAAACTTTTGGATTAGTTGAGTCCTTTTGTCTTTTACCAAAAGACAATTTATATTTTATAAACTTTGAGTTTATAAAATTTAAACAAATCTTCTCTTTTCTTTTACAATTGTCGAAAATGTAAGGAGGGAAAAGAAGCATGGGTTTCAAGTTTGTTTAATTCTTAGTATTAAGCCTAGAAGCATGCATGGACACTTTTATGACATAGGGGCATGGTTGCTTAAGTGTTAAGACCTTGTGGTTAAGGACTTCACTTTAAGACCTTTACATGAGGCTTGCATTTTGGCTAGTCACTAATGCTTGTCAAAACCGTAACATTCTTAGAGCATGTTACTCTCTCCATTTTTTCATCCCTTTTGAAGATTACTTGCATCTCCTTTTCTCTCTTTAAGTTCTTATTTTGATACAAACATAAAGCTTAAGAGATTACGAGTTTATGAACTAGCATCTACATCGAGTTCAGTTCTCGTTGGTGTCTCAAAAGTTCCACATTCTTCATCAACTTCCAAGCCTCCTAAGAGGACCTAAAGAACCACAAAGGTTGTTATTCTTCATCTTCTTCCTTGGTGCTTTTAATCTTTCTAGAACTTGCAAGATGATCCTTGGTGAGTGTAACTTGTTATGTTATGTTCAAAAATTCGAAGTCTTTTGTTTGCCATTTTACGAGTTTTTGAAACTATTTTTTTTTAAATGAAACCCAACAAATTGAGCTTCTACTCCCATAATCTTGGGAAAAATCATTGGTATGAATTAGTGAGTATGCTTAAATATTTAAAGCATACAATGAATTATGGATTACATTACACAAGATATTATCCTGCTCTTGAATAATATTGTGATGCAAATTAGATTTTCAATACTTCTGAGGCAAAGTCCACAAGTGGCTATGTATTCACTCTTGGTGGAGCTGCTATATCTTGGAAATCATCTAAGCAAACTGTGAATACCCGTTCTACAATGGAAGCAGAGTTTGTTGCTTTAGACAAAGTTGTTGAAGAAGTTGAATGGCTTAAAAGCTTTCTAGAAGGTATTCTTTTATGGCCTAAACTTGTTACTACTATTTGTATACATTGTGATGGCATGATTACTCTCACTAGAGCACAAAATCAGATATATAATGGCAATTTGAGACACATTAGGCACACACACATTACAAATACAATAAGAGACCTGCTGAAAAATGGATTCATTTCCATTAGTTACATAAAGTCAAAGGAAAGTATAGTTGATCCTTTCACAAAAGGCCTTAATAGAGAGCAAGTTATCTTCACATCGAGGGGAATGGGCTAAAAGCCAACACAATGAGTGACCACCTGGTGTAAACCTAACCTAGCAACATTGGAGATCCCATGGTCTATGTTCAATAGGACAACTAGTTAGGGAAGACTCACAGAAGCACTAACACAAAGGTATGCTCAATCATATGATATTTATTTTGTGTTTTTCGATGATGATATAGGGATGAATCTTATCCTTAATAATGTTGATAGCTTTTATGGTGGAATAGTATAGATTGTTCTAGATTAGTATTACCTAAGTGAGATGGATGTGAGGTCTCATATTTGGGAGTTGATATGGATAAGCTCTCTAAAATTCTAATGAAGAAGTGATTCTTCATGACCGAAATGAACACAATGGTAAGAAATGAACCATGTTCTGTTATGATATGTGCTACCATTTTTCATATTCTACTATAAAAAGTGGTTAGTTCAAGACTCTAGTTTACTACTCACAAAGTAGATGCCAATAGTATTCACTATGAAAGGTTAAAGTTCACCAACACCTTTTCAAATGCATATCATATATAGTGTCCCTTATTTGGTTATTAAAGTTCACTTATTTTTTATTCAAATGTGGGGTATTCTTGGAGTTTGAATAGAAAAATATAGGGTATTGTTGGAACTTTGTTCTATACATACACATATAGGACTTGCCCTATATAGGAATGAGAGAAAACCTTTTCCCACTTTGTAATATTTTTCCATCTCATTTAATTAAATGGACTAGCTAATGTGTCAAGCATTATGGGCTTGGGTTGTGGTGTTGGACTTGTCATATTGGGATAGAAAAAGGCTTAGATTTATTATATATTAATGATCAAAGATAAGGCCGTGGGACTTGAGGATCTTCTTGACTACATAATATATTTTTATAATTATAAATCTGAAATTAATTATTGGATTAACTTTTTTAATAAATTCATTTAATTAGTGAACTAACTGCGTGATAGTTTCCAACATGTATTTTCGGTCGGGGCTTTACAATCACCATTAGAAGCATATAAATACTTGGAGTCAGACATAATTTGAAGGATAATAAAACACAAACATACATTTTCTTAAAAATAGTTTTTGAGGAAAATTAAAAGCATGGTGATTTTTGACATACGCAAGATCTATTCTTGAATTGATTGTTGTATCCTCAAGAAAGACCTATACCAGGGCACTTTATGTCTTAGGACACTGTAATTTGCAGGCCTCAATCTACTTATTTTCATGTAACACCCATAAAATTCAAGCCAATTTAAAACTTTTTAATTCGTTGAAACCATTCAATTATTACAATCTGTTTTCAAAATAGTTTATACATCAGAGTTCCCAGAAATCATAATCGTCAATCGAGGAAGTGTACGGTCACGCCTTCGCCTACCAGCGGCCATCCGCTGAACCTGAAACAATAAACTAAACCTGTAAGCCTGAAAGCTTAGTAAGTTACCCCCAAAATACCAACCTTATATAACCATAATCATATCATTCAACAAATATAGAACAACCTTGCATCTCGGGCCTACAGTGTGATTGGTCCGCCCGCACCGGGCCTTCGGTCCACCTAGTCCACTCTCTGAGTCTACAATATGACTGGACCGCCCGCGTCGGGCCTTCAGTCTATCTGGATCTATCCCGAGCCCTTGGTATGACTGGACCGCCATACGGCCTACAGTCTACCCGAACTGCTCGTAGGGTATGTTGGCCTTCAGCACAAAGCAGGACCGCCTCAACCCAACATCAAGCAAATAACCATGTGCACATATAACAGATAATCACATAATAGTCCATAGACAAACAAATCGATCTAGCAGATCATATAGTATAGCAATATCCTAACCAGGATACCGACCTAACCGGTCACTAACATAGCATTATCCTATATACCAGGAGACCGACCTAACCCAGGTCACTGACATTGCATCATCCTATATACCAGGATACCAACCTAAACCAGGTCACTGACATAGCAACCCTAATGGATCATAAGAGCATAACAACATATTGTCTATCCTGATACCGATCTAACAGGTCATAACCACATCAAACAAGTACAAGTACGAAATCTGAAAAAGGGTCGGCCTTGGTGCCTTAGACCCTATTGATAGAGTGAGGATAACTTACCTTGCAATGCCGGATGGAACCACGAAATCACGCTCCCGAAACACCGCCCCAAACTCCAACACCTATAACCATCAATGATCCAATTCATAAATATCCACTTACCAATTACTCTCAAAATTCAAACTGGTCAACCCTTGGTTTGAGGTCAAAGTCAAGTGTCAAGGTCAACAGTCCATGTTGACCTCAACTCATCGAGTACCCTCAGCTACTCGGCGAGTTGCCGAGTGTCTTGAATAACTTGCCAACTCGCCGAGTAACCATGCCACTCGCCGAGTCCAAGGCAATCTTCATCAGACTCGCCGAGTCATTCATCCAACCCGTCGAGTTCATGACCATCTTCATATGACTTGCCAGGTCTACCATGCGACTCATCGAGTCCCTTCATTCCTTCATCCATACAGATTCTTTTTAAGCCATGTCAAGGCTCCATACTACAGATCCAAGCTCCCAAGGCATGCTTATCACGTAAAGTTGCAAACTTTACGTGCATGCAAGGCTCTAATGACTTAAAATGCCAAAACCAAGCTTGAAATGGAGTTTTACACTTAAGGAGGGGTTCATGCTTTCCAAAGCTAATAGCTTTATGGACTTATAAATCAAAGAGAGTTCAAATCTAAAGTTACAACTTCAGATCTAAGCTCATACCCAAGAATAGCTTCATAACCAAGCCAAGAAGCCCTAACTTCATCCAAAGAGTTCTAGGAAGGAATGAGGCCAATAATCATGAATTGATACCTCAAATGAAGCTAGCTGAGATAGACTTCATACCCATAAACATTCTTGCTTCCAACTTGTTGATCTTCAAGCTTCTTGCATCAAGGTCTTTTTTCCAAGCTTGAAATTTACACTAATATGGAGCCCACACACAAATTAGGGTTTCTGGACTCTCAAGAGGCTGCAAAGGAACTAAGGGAGGCTAATGATCCCTTAAATAGGGTGCCAAACCCCGGAAATTAGGGTTTCACCCTCCAGCTCCAACTCGTCGAGTCATTCTTCCAACTCGGCGGATTGGTCACTTAAACACATGGCCCAAACCCGCTGCTACTCGATGAGTCAGGCAACCAACTCGTCGAGTAGATCTTGAATTCATGAGAATTCATAACCATAAATTGGTATTCGAGAATCGGGGCATTGCAATTCTCCCCCACTTGAACTAGACTTCGTCCTCGAAGTCTGCTGCGGTGAATATCCTCGGATAGTGCTCCCGCACTTTGCCTTCGGCTCCCACGTCTACTCAGACCCTCTTTGGTGCTCCCACTGCACCCTTACCAAAGGTACCTCCTTGTCCTGTAGAACCTTCAGCCCTCTGACCAGAAGGGCTACAGGCCTTTCCACATAATCCAGGCGCTCACCGACATGAATGTCATCCAACGATACTACCACCTCCTGATCCATGACGCACTTTCGCAAGTGTGAATCTTGAAAGGTGATGCAAATCACAAACGAACCTTTTAAAAAAATCTAACCTACAAGCCACTTTTCCAACTGACAAAATCCTGATGATCCAACGTATCAAAAACCCAACTTTCCCTTTTTCCTGGAGCGAACCCTTCTTGCTGACATAATAATGCATCCATCAGCTCTCATAATATCATACATAATCAATCCACTAATGAGTACGAAGACTCATGCCTGGCCCAATCAGCCTCAGGCTGAATTACCAAGCGAGCCTACGACGGCTCCAATCATCCCCAGGATAGAATACCCTCGTACCCCTAACATGTTTGGCCCAATCAATACCAAACATATCAGATCCAGTCAATCATAGGGTTTGTTCATCCCTAGGATGGAATACCTCTATGAACATAACTCGGGTCTACTCATACTTGAGAACCAAGGATCTATCCTTGCGTCTCATCCACCATTCTCTGATTCGTCACAACCGAGTGCAACTCCCCCGAATCTTCAACAATACATCCAGTCAAAACGCGCTCCTACAATAGACACAATCAACACAATCTCTATGCCTACAACCTCTGACTGGAATACCCTTACGTAGTCCTCAGCATAGGTCTGGATTGCCTCTGAGCCCACATCATGAGTCTGATTTTCCCTCCCCGGCCCTTAGCTCATGACTGGAATGCTCCCGATGACCGACCAACATTATTGTCGTCACTTCAGTTGCCCAACGCTCCTACCCTATGGATATCCACTTTTCTCCGCCACTTGAAGGGCCTAAACGATGCTCCTTTCATCAACGAGCAACATAACGATACAAAAACTACTACTGCACATGAATCCCAAGTCATAAACCCACTTCAACTCTTCCTTCTACCATATGACGTTTCTCAAGCGAAGTCGAACCTCCTTGGTCCCAACTTGTCTACCCACAACCCGAACATCAGACACCTCACCGATTACTGAACCAAAACAAAAACACACAAACAGCAGTCCTACGTGTCTTCCCGAGAAGAAACCGACTGGTTGGACCTGCTTCCACGCCCTGCCACCAACTCCTGCCAACATAATGAATGTTACATGACCCACGTCAGCATCACACCCTACCTGGTCTTTAGTGACCCATCCTCTCCTTACTTTAGACACGCTATGGGTCCATCGTAGATGAAACCAACCCAACACACATCACAATAACTCAAACCGTCATCGACATACCTACCACTACCGGCCAACCAACACGACACTCATATCTAACCCATATCACCCCTTCGGGTTAGGATACCAACATGTCTAATCAATTCAACTATCGAGTCGAAATTCTCAGGGTTTGTTGGCCTACCGCCTCAACACCACCGCTCCCTTCAAGCCTTCGTGCCTACGACTTAAAGTCTGCCTGCAACGGGTATCTTAGCCTACTGCATAGAGCAGGACCGCCTCAACGCTATCCAAATGCCATAGACGATCCTGAGAAAGATTTACTCCGGTTCCCATAACCTGAATAACAGGATATTCCAATCCAAACCTTCCCAAAACTGACAAATACCCATTCGGATCCACTCTCAGTCCCCAACTAGAGTATTACCCGATCCAAGAAAATGAAACCTCGGAGACACTCCGAACTGATGAGATCACCAATATCCTTTGAACTCTGTATCTACTCTGTGGACTATATCCCCAGCCTAACCCTAGGCCTCATGTCGATCATCCACCCTCTCGGAAATCCGTGGTCTGATCCCTAACCCGCATGACCACCACATACGCCAAATAACCCGCACTCCTGTGTTGAGTGCACTGTTGAGCCCTGACAACTAACAAAACCCTCAATCTATCAATCCAAAAACCCTCAGAGTCGAGCACGCCCTCGACCGAATACTCGAACTGAACTCGATTCTTGACTAGAACTCCAACCTGGTTTCCCAACTTCTACTATCAAGCACCAAGAAGACGTGTTCTTATGCTAGGGAGTTTTGCCGAACCCCCAATCAACACAACCCTCAAACCAAGCAACCACTAGGGCCTCCATTCTCCCTATCGGGTTGTGAAAGTTATTACCGTTTCAAAACCTCTCCCACTTCCGCATCTCAGGGTAACACTCCCCCACTTAGACTCGACTAAGCCTTCATAGTACATGAAAATTTTACGGATTCTAAATCCTTCTCACTTCCCAACGATCGATCCGATAACAACCAACTCTTTCCCACTAGTGCTCTATTGCTAGATAATCTCAATCGATCACATACTTCTAAGAACTAGATGAACACTTCTTGCATCCCAGTGAAACCGTCATCCGCTAATGCTTGAACGTCCCCACACTCATGTTCCGAAGATCAACAGATAAATGCTCTAACTAATACCTTGGCAACGAACCCCTTCCATTGGCGCTTTAGTCCATCAATCACTAACGGTTGCTAACCACTAAATCCTGACAATGTTGAATAACCCCTATGTAGGACCCTATCTGTAGGCCTCCCACATAATAGGCCTTTTTCCAAAGGTGTCCCAAAGAAGCTTCCCGCTCTCGGGCTCTAGAAATCATTCTCTTCAGGGTTCGCACTCTGACTCTCATGCCAGCTCAAACGCCCACAGCTGAACTGTAGCAGCTGAAACAACCTCTGCCCTAAACCATGCTACAAAATACTCCCAAGACATAGTCTACAATCCTGAAAGTGCAATAGATTGCACAACCAATCCTTTCCATCTGATACAAAAGATCCAAGGCAAACCGGTCCTCACAAATATTTATGCCACGTTGACCGTCCTGTGCTCACCGGCGTTGAATAATGTTGCCTATTCCTGCAACCAACTGACCCCAAGTTGGAATACAACCTGATCCTGGGGTCACATGTCTGCTCAGTCCTTCGAGCTCGAAAGAATGAGAGGGCACAATCCTTGTCCTACAAAATGACAATCCAACCCATCAATTAACCATTCCACTTCCAGCTACAAAATTCCTATGCTCACTGGCGCTGAATAATGGGCCACTAGTTTTCTAACGTTGGGCCTTTTTGGATTAGGACCATGAGGGGTTTTAGGCCTAATTAGGAAGTTGGGCCATATTTGGCTTTTTGGTGATATTTTGTTTGTGCCTTGGATTTTAGGCCAAGCGAGGAAAGGGTAAAATGGACTTTTAGCATGGGTGTTGGACAATCTGACTAGGATTCCAACTATGGTTTGTGGACCAACTATTAATCAAGTATTATTTGATGATGCTAGCACAGAAATTTTCCAGATCAGCATCCCGAGATTTTATCTGAGAAGATTCAGCAGCTTGAGGTGAGTTTCCTCACTGTGTTTGGTGGGTCAAAGGCACCAATTCCGGCCCATGGTTTATTATGATTAGGATGCTAGTTTTGTTAATGACTCTGCATGTATGATATCTGCTAGGTATACCGGGCGGGGCCTGCTGACTATCTTTTATGCTATTTATCTTTATGATTCTTACATGTGTTTATGTGTTTGTATTTATACCAGGTGGGGGCCATTATTTGTTCGATATGTATGGTTTGTGGTATTTGGGGGAATTCACTAAGCTTTGTGGTTACGGTTTCCAATTTATGTTTTAGGTACTTTCGGATCCAAGGGGAAGAGCTCAGGGTGGTCGCATCGCACACACCATTTTGTTCCACATTTTATTTGATTGTGATGTATCTGGATGTTTTGGTTACACTTTGATTCTATTATGGTTTTATAAAACACGTTTGAGTTGGTGGCTTTATATTACAATTCTAATGAAATTTTTTCTCTTAGTTTTTTGGACGTTGCAACACTCTTTTCCACCATGGTGCCATCACGGTCTTTAATGCAAGTGGTGTGTTCCAAACAAAATATTTCATATATGTGTTGTGATCCCATCACATTCTTTCATGAAAGAATAACACAGACAATCTTGCATACCATGACACCCAGTGCCCTACTTAGTATAGTGGGAAAACTCACTAGATCAATGAGTTGTAATCATCTACTTGAAAATCCCACAAAATCAGCTACATGAACCTCCTAAACCAATCACAAACCAAACCTCACGCTACAACTCAAAACCTCTACAAGTTTGACTAAATGTCAGACTGGTCAAAAATTCAACGATCAATAGTCAGCCACCATGCTGTAACCAACCTATGACCACATCATGGTAGCTAGATGACAAAAACAGTTATAGAAAAACCCTTCACCACATCGTGACGAACATCAATCCACTTCATGGCAATGTATGGATAAGATAGACATGATGGAAATGCCCACCACGCCGTGGCAAGGCCTTGGTCACATTATAATTACGCTGGCAATTTCAGTTTTCCATTAAGCCCTTAATTGGTTAAGTCCTTTGCTCAAACTTCCCATGAGGCTTCCTTTTACTCCAAAGGACCATAAAAATCCTTAATTTATGGACATGAATGTCTCGCTCAAAACTAGGTCAAAATGGTAAGAAATGGAGTCAAAATTCCATGCATGACACTTAATCAACATGGAAGTCTAAATATGGAACATATGATGACCTAGGGACCTCAAGGAGTGATAAAGTTGCCAACTTTATCAAAAACATCCATTCATATGAACACAACATGAAGAAAATGAGCCTAAATCCTAGATCTACAATGGATGAACCATAAAGGTGAGAACTTGGAGACTTACAAAAAGTACAGAAGGTGAACCAAGAGATGGATATGAGTTGCTAGTTAGTCCTTTGCTCAACAATATCTTCCTTCAACCTTCAAATGAACAAAACACCAACAGATAGCTTAAATGACAAGAGAAGAGGCTAGGGTTTGAGAGAGTATCCTATGGAGGTGATGGAGGTTAAGGGTGATGGGTTTTTGTGACAACCCAAAATTTCTATCTTGTACAACATTCAATTCAATCCAAGCCAGACTCATTTTTGCTATCTTTCAAGGTTGTTTGGGGTCTGTTCGAGTGTTATAAGCCTAGTACAATCAAGGTTGGGGTTTAGGTAGGGGTGCTTTAATTTCATAGCATTGCATTCGAGCCAAACACTCCTTTAAGAGGAGTGCACGGCCGTACACGCATCATGGCCATGAACCACCCTCATATATAGATGATACCCTTCATTTTCCTTCATTTCTTCCATTTCCAAGTCAAGAAACCTGTTTCTCTCTCAACTATCATCAAGCCTTTCATCTTGATCTTCAAAAGTGGTAAGTGATTCTTCCAGCTTTCTTGATATCCTTCCTAGTCTTGTAATCATCTCATGATTCATCCATGAAAACATATGTTGTATGATAGATCTTCAAATCTTCATCCATTTCACCAAGAACACACACTTGTTATTGGGCCGTGAACTCCTTAAAGACTTCCAAAGTGTGAGTATTTCCACTATCTTCTAGTTAGACATGTTAAACACTGGATTCATAGCCTTGAAACATCTTCAAAACTCAAGAACATCAAGAGTGTACGGTCGTACACTCTATATACGACCGTATACCCTTGTTAAGTCCATAATGTAAGGCTTTAAATACTTGTTAGGTGCTAGTTAACCATTATAACTCTTGAAACCTTGAAACCCTTTGAATCTAGACCCAAAAATGCATCCATCTTGGAGTGTGTACGACCGTACGCACCTCAAAATCCTCCAAAATGAAAGCCTTGTTCATCCTTTGGTTATACATTTGTCATACTAGCTTTCCCATGGATCAAACACCCTTCTTGTTGCATGTTTTCCATGAGTGTACGGCCGTATACTCCATGACCGTACACCCATTGGCCGTACACTCCATATTGTGGCCTTAAACCCCCCCCCCTTTTGATCAATCACATGTGATTGTAACACTTAGTCCAAGTGATTCCTAGTCCCTAAGGTTGTTTCCTTGCATGTTAGTTGTTTAAGACACTAATTTCATACCTATATATGCCATTATATGTCACTTAGGATTCGTTTGTGTCTTGGGAATTCATTCGTGGAACTTCTCATCCTTATACGAATCTGCAATTGAATCACCCACATAAGGTGAGATTCATAACCTATAATCAATCTTTTAACCCTTTTAAATGCTTTTAAGGGCCGAGTGGGGGGGGGATACAAGTTGAACACAATGTTAATTGTGTAAATGTTATTTGTGATAACCATCACGTTAAAAGATTTCTTATGCTTTTATAAGTTATCAAATCATTTTAAAAACTCTTTTAAAATTATGTTATCTTGTTGTTTATAAAACTCTATTTTTGAAATACATTCATAACTCAGTAGATAATCGAGTCTTTTCTTTAAGTCAGTAATAGTTCAAGTAAGCATACTAGTAAACTATAATAGGTATAGTTTAGGAGTTCAGTTCATACTATAACTAGTACAGAAAGGAGCATACTATAATTAGTACAGAGAGGAGCATACTATAACTAGTACAGAGAGGATCATACTATAACTAGTACAGGGAGGAGTATACTATAACTAGTTCAGGGAGCAACATACTATAACAATAACAGAAGAACAAATCATGAACTACACACTTATACTATATATTCCTAGTATCCTAGGAAGACATCGTATCCTTAACTCATTGTTTATAACAAATTAAGGTAATAACACATTATATCGGGTTTTCACTAACAAAGGTACAAATACAACATACCAGAGTTAGCAAACACCAGGAAATAACACATGATACCGGGTTTTCACTAACAAAGGTACAAATACAACGTACCAAGGTTAGAAAACATGAGGTAATAACACATGATACCAGGTTTGCACTAACAAAGGTACAATTACAACGTACCAGGGTTAGCAAACACGAAGTAATAACATATCTTACGGGGTTTGCACTAACAAAGGTACAAATACAACGTGCCAGGGTTAGCAAACACGAGGTGATGACAATATATCAAACCGAAATTATTTATAAAGCGTACATCTGCAAAGTACCAGACAATAATAAATAAAACACACAAATATATACAAAAACTCACAACAGTATCGACGAAGGCGTTAAGAGTACATAATTTCATTACTTCTAGTAGTCGTCCAAATAATAGAACATTGAGTAAACTAGAGTAGAAGCTTATCAGTAAAGGGTTTAATCCATTTTATTAAACCAGTATAACTTAAAGGACCTTAAGTGGTTAGTTCTATAATACTGTAGTTCATACATGAGGGTTATATATCATTAATATATGATAGGTAGTTGGATGTGTGATTTCCGCCTTACTTCCTGTTCCTTGTTTGGTTGTGGGCTTAGGGCAGATTCACACAATTAACTATCCATTCGATATTAGATTATATATAGCTAGTGTAACTAAGTGATTATAGAAGGAACCATTGTGGTTACTATTTTTACTAAAGGAAATAAGAGTTATTCTTAAAGAATTTTTCTTCAAATATAATGGAACTATTACAGTTAACTCCGTGAGTACCAAATGAATACGCCAGGATGATATACAATGAAGATCTAACAAACAATGTGATGTGTGACTTCCGCCTCATTTCCTTTTCCTTGTTTGGTTGTGGGCTTGGGGCAGATTCACACAACCGATTTTTTGTTTACTCTGGGTTTTATATAACTTGTATCCATTTAGCACTCATATAAAGGATTGTAGAGCCATTTTTACTTAACCTTCATCATATCAGAAGATATAGGATCTTTTGGAGGAACAGGCAAACTTTTCTAAAAGAACTTTCAACTTACTTCACATCACTAAAATACTTATGAACTCATCAGCTTAAATGTTGATCTACTCTTTCAAAATAACTTGTATTCTCAAGAAACTAGCAGACAGGTACGCGCACTGGGATTTCAGAAGATGAAGTATAGTAGCTTCATGTCTTGTTTTGTTATTTACTTTTGGATTCAATCTTTTTTGAATCACTACTTGTAAACACTTTAATATTAATACAATGGTTGTTTGTTACTATGATTGCTATGATGCATGTGTTGTGATACTAAACATGACGTCCTCCGCCCCCGAACGTTTCTGTCGTTCCATTTTGGGGGTGTGACAGTTTTACATGTATTAATGCGGATAAATCCTTAACAATTAAGGGTACATGCAGCCTAAAGATCAAAGTCATAACACTATTGATGTAACATTCTATAGAAAAACAAGAACTCACTAACCCTAGGTATTATCATAATTTCCTATAAATGGGTTTAAGATAACATACCTTTGATGTTATTGTAGAAAATAACAAAGAACGCCTTTCTTTTTGATTTCTTGGAAGCAAGCACCACAATCGTCGTGCCTCTATTGGAATCAAACCCAAGCTAGCAAGAGGATGAATATAGAGAACGGGGAGAGGACAAAGTTTCAGCCTAGGCTTAGAGGAGTAAGAGTGTTAGCCGAAAATGTGAAGGGTTAGGCCCTTTATATAGTTGAGGTAGCTTGTCGACAAAGCTAGGGTTTAAGGGAGAAACCTGAATTTCTTTAGCTTGGTGACCAAGCAGCCCATTCCCCTCATTCAAGGGGATTGGACGAAAAACTCTTGGGCTTGCCCAAGTGATTTTCGTCCACCTCATCCAATGAGGCCCTTGGGCCTTCTTTCTTCAACTTCCAATAAATAACCAAACGGTCCCTGCACTTTTAATTAGTTTAATTAATCCCAGAATTAGCTTCTGATTAATTATTAATTAAACAATATGATTTCTAATTAATATATTATTTTCATAATATATTAATAAATCAATTATTTTAATTTTTTACTTAAATAATAAATGAACCTCTCTTTCTCCAAAACCATCATGTCCAATTGCTAGGTTTGAGGGCAATCCAAAAGGACTATGCTACTATCAATTCAAGTATATACCAATTATAGTTATGGGCTTAAACAACTAATCCAACAGAGGCTGGTCAAAACCCTATCCCACATATTCCTTCTATAGGGCCTAAAGCCTGAAACATAGGGTTTTGTGCACACAACGGTGCCACGATGTGGCATACAATACACCACGTCGTGGCATAATTTAACCACCATGTTGTGGTAAACAATGATCCACATCATAGCAGGACAAGTCACTCCACGCACTTTCATTCGATAAACATAAGAGTATAGTACCTGAAATACGGATATTACAACTCTCCCCCACTTGAATCATATTTCATCCTCAAAATCTATTGATGCAAGTAACTTAGGGTAGTGCTCCTTTATCTCCTCCTCGGTTTCCCATGTCCATTTGGAACCCTTTCGGTGCTGCCATTGCACCTTAACCAACCCACCACCTTGCTCTATAAGTCCTTCGTCTTTTTGTTAAGAATGGAAATTGGTCACTCTATGTAATACAGGCGATCATTAACCTGAATGTCATCCAAGGGTACCACTGCGGAGTCATTAGTTAAGCAGTTCCATTACTGGGAAACATGAAAGGTGTTATGGATCTGACTATGCTCCACATGAAGATCCAAATGATAAGCAACCTTGCCCAACCAGACAATAGTCCTGGAAGGATCGATGTATCTAGGATCTAACTTGCCCTGCTTCTAGAACTAAATGACATCCTTCCATGGTGACACCTTTAGAAGCATAAAATCTCCAGCCATGAACTCAACATCAGAATGACGCCTGCCATCATAACTCTTTTGTCTACTTTGTGCAGTTTGTATTTTACCACATACTTGTTGAATCAACTCTGAAGTCTTGATCACTACCTCAGTGATCCCCATCACTGATAGGTTTTACAGGTTACAAGAACTATGTGCTTGCAGAATTTTACTTAACACTTAAGGGCACATGCAACCTAAAGGATCTATGTCATACACTTTGAATGCACCATAATATGAACAACAGAAACTAACATGAACCCTAATTGAGACCCTAGTATAATAAAAAAAACAAGACTTAGGGTTACATACATTTGATTTGTCATTGTAAACAAATCACTTCAATCCTTCCTTTGAAGAGCTTGGAAAGCTAGCACCGATGCCTCTAATGGATCACACCCAAACCCTAGAACTAGAAGACAATTGAAGAGATGGGAGGAGAGGAAAATTTCGTTCCTATGGCTTATGGGAAGTGAATGAACGAAATTAAGGTCATAAGGGGTCATATTTATAGTTTAGGTAACTTAGGGACCAAGCAAGATTTTAATGAATTTAATCTCAATCGAAACCCTTTCCTAATATGCATACAAGAGGCTTCTGGAAACC
Organism: Lactuca serriola; assembly: GCF_051521515.1. Lineage (NCBI taxonomy): Eukaryota > Viridiplantae > Streptophyta > Magnoliopsida > Asterales > Asteraceae > Lactuca > Lactuca serriola. The sequence goes on along the minus strand of NC_136408.1, from coordinate 39,448,092 downwards.
CCAATGAGGTTCCCAAAACCATCCACCCCTTGGATGGTTCTAGAATTGCTTCTTTTGTTCAACTATTGAACAATTACAATTCACCCATTGCACCTTTAATTAATCCCAAATTAATTCTGGATTAATTCTGATTAATAATCAATTAATTCTAATTGATTTCTTATTAATATATTAACCTTATAAATTAATAAATCAATTATTTAACTATTGATCTCATATTAATTTATTATTCACATAATAAATTAATAAATCAACTATCTATTTCCAATTGATATATTAATCATATGATATATTAACAAATCACTTACTCATAATTTCCAATTAGATTATTAACCATATAATAATCTAATAATCATCCTCTCTCTTTATAAATATCACTGTAATCAAGTTCTAATTATGAAGGAAACCCAAAAAGGACTTCGCTTTCAATTATGAGAATATACCAATTTATTTACTGGCTTAGACACCTTAATCCAATAGTCTCCCACTTGGATAAGTTTGTGACTACAATTGCTAGTATAGACCCTTTCCAAAGCCACTGTCGAACTCCAAATCAAATCAAACGTTGGCCCTAAGATAAGTGTTCAGCTATTCCTTCGTTGTACAAGATATCATATGAATTGAGTCATGGATTAAATGATCAACTTCATGTTCATTTATTTGTTCCCTTATTTCCCAATGTGTGATCAATTTATACTACAATATCGAATGCATCAATGTAGTCCGGACCAGACACCTGGTTTTCATAGATCAACTCAAATCACCGAGGGGGCCACAAATATTGGTTTTCCTTATTCAGGAAAAAGGAACAAGATACATTGACTATATAGTCATACAATTTACATATCAAATCACACATGGAATAACCATCTATAACATATATTTACGAAATACGTTTGAGCTGACCAATGCACAACTGATCTGTAAACTATGAACTATATATCTATGCTTTAAGAATAGAAGATATTATCGTCTTAGAATTACCTGTGATTAAAATCCATGAAGCAATCTCTAAGCGTGGGTTTATCCAATACTTAAAGTCTCTATTTTCAAAGTACTCATGAATATTGTAGCAATTACAATTTCAATGTCTTAACCTCAATCGACAGTCTACAATCAATTCATTACAATCTTAATTCGCTACTTACTTCCAAAAGCAAGAACAATTGTGGAATTTTGAATAATATTGAAATTACTCAGGAGAAATAAAACATGCAAAGTGAAACACAATAATAAATTAATTGACTATGGTATCATACATATTGATGATAAATAAATTCCTATTATTTAATCACCATAATAATTACAAATTTATTTATTGTACAATGTTTCGAGTAATCAACTAACCACGTGGATTAGATAACATCAGTCATGCCATGTTGTGAACATGCATAATATGCCTCTCGATGGTCCTTCCTTTGTGAACAGATCGACTAGACATTACTCCAACAATCCTCATGTCATAAATCCAAATTTTTTTTCCTTATTTAAGATCTAGTGGAATTTCATCATTACATGCATTGTATTTTTATGATGTCAAGGTTCTAAAGTCATCGAGATTGAGCCTTTGATATTACAGAATGTTCTACTAGAACTTGTAACTAGAAACAATTTCATGGTTATGAAGTTTCAAATTCAATGTACACTCTTTTAACACTTCTTTGCATTGAAGTCTCCAACTCACATGTATATTTTGTAAATATCTCCCATTATGAAGACATTTTCATATTCCCATATGACCAATTTAACGCCCTGTTTCGAATCGTTTCCTAATGTGGGGTAATGAACGAAGATTGGGTATCATCAGGTTTAGGGCCTTTATGGAAAAGATATTTAGACCTATTTAGGTGTGGGTAATGTAACTTTGATATCTGGGATTTCTGTTTGTGTTTCGGAGCCAATAGGTATATCAGTAACATGTCAGTTCGGGCTTTTATGGAAATTGGATTTTAGTTTGGGATGTTTTAAGGCAAGTATGAGTTGATAGAAGCGTAGATCTTCTCTTTTCCTTTTTGTGGATATAAAGATCTTCGGAAACGGAATTATAACAAAGAAGTTATGGCCTTCAAAAGTTTGGTGGTTTTAAGGTTAAACCGAGTACGTGGGGGGTACACAAGTGTACGCATGGCGTACTAGGGCTAAGGCCAGTACAGGGGGTGTACATTAGCATATGTTGGGTGTACTAAGAAAATTAATCATGCATGCCTTACGGAGTACGTTGGGCGTAACAGAAGTACGAAGGGCATACTCCAGTTATATCCAAACCCTAATTTAAGGTCTTGGACCCTATTTAAGCTCCTTAACTCACCACCAAACCCTATTATCTTTACCCTCCATTCCTCAAAACCCTATAATCAAAATCCTAGCCATCATTTGAGTGGTTTTTGAGCTTTTAGTGGTATTTAATGCTTTTTGGTTTTCATAGAGGAAGAAGAAACTTCTTGGAGAAGTGTGGGATTGCTTGAAGCTTTTGGATCCAGGCTTGTTGCATCTTGCTCTACATATTGGAGGTATACAATTTCTATCTTGATGTCTTTAGGTGATAGATCTAGTTTAAGGAGTATTTTCAGTTCATTTTGGTCCTTAGAGTCATCCTTGTGAGTATCAGCTACTCCAAGAGCTTAGAATGTTGGATGCTGGCCTTTATGAGGTCCATTGTTCATAAAAATGTCATCTTGATGACTTATGTTGGATCATGGATGATTTTGGATGTTATTAAGGTTTTGGTCCCATTAGGCCATGCAAAGGAGTAAAGTTTCCAAATTTACGTGTTAAGACATCCCATTAGGACCATATCTGAGTTTGGAAGTCATTGTATTACCCATTAAGAGCTTAACATGGATTTTTTTTGTCCCTGATGAGTACATTGGGCGTACTCAGGAAGTACGCTCAGCGTAATGGATGCTTTGTGCATAAGCCTTTTGTACTTTATGATGGGTTTATACAAAACAAACAATCATATGTGTGCATGCAACCCTAATTTGAGGATCTATGTTTTCACTATTAGACATAAGCATTGAACACAAAAACTAGAAACCCTAGGAGGCACATGTAATTTTCGAAATTAACATATAATTATGTTTAGGATACATACCTTTATTGTTATATTGTAATAACAATCAAATCCTTGAAGATCTTGAACTTTGGTAGCAAGCGCCACAAGTGTCGCGCCTTTAATGGCTCACTAACAAACCTAGCAACCAAGGATTACTATAAAGAGAGAAGGGAGTGGAAAACTCGGTCCTAGCCTCTCATGGAGTGCCCTTAGACGAAATCCAACCCTATAAGGGTTTATATAGGTGATAAGGAAGGTTTAGGATAAGGCAGGTGTATCTTAGATAACCCTACCCCCTTAACTTCCTCCCTAAGGCTTCCAAGACACCCTTAGAGCCCAAGGAAACCCTAGGACACTCTATATTTCGTTCCGTCCCTCTAAGGGAGGTTCTAGAATGCTCAATGCTCAACTTTTGAACATTGTCACCTTTAGTTCCTGCAGTTTCAATTAATTCTTTTAATCCCAAAATTAATTCCAAATTAATTCCTGATTAAATATTAATTAAACAATATGATTTATAATTAATATATTATATCCATAATACATTAATAATTTAATTTATTAACCATGTAATAAATTAATAAATCATTCTTCTCTCTCCAACAATAATCCTATTCAATTGCCAGGTTTGAAGGCTACCCAAAAGGACATCACTACTATCATGTCAAGTACATACCAATTATAGTTATGGGCTGTGATCCCCAATTTCACGGCTAGAAAAGACCGATTTGTTTATGCTTTGTTTTTAAAAATTAGAGTAATCTTTTACAGAAAACAATTGCGAAATTTGTTCCCAAAACAAAATATGATAAGAATTTATCAAAGCATTTCTTTAAAGAAATGTATTTTCATTATATAACAAAATCTCAGGATGTCATGTTCAATACAGACCAAAAGCATAAACAGAACAACATAGACCTTGCACAGTTAATTATAACTACGGGCCTATAATCCAAATCTCTCGTTACGTCAGCCAACTTATGCTCTTGTGCCACAACCTGTAATATAAAGAAAACTGAGTGGGTCAAGCTTGGGAGCCTGATGAGCATATAGGGTTTTCAACCCACAAAGATATAATTATTATATTCAACCATCAAACAATCAACCCAATTACCCATCCCCATTATCTTCTTTATTTCTTAGGATTTTACCCTAAGAATTCAACTACCCATCATTCATTCATTCCTAAGGATTGACCTAAGGAATTGGCACAAAATTTATTGCTACATAAGGCACATCTACCAACGTCATTCTTTAAGCACCTCTGTCAGGATTACGTCACACACTATGAGGCGCGACTGCCAGGTTTATGACATTCTCTTTTAGGCGCATCTGCCGACATTATCCTATGAGTGCATATGCCAGGATTATCCTATAAGCGCATCTGCTAGTATTATGACATTCTCTATTTTGTGCATCTACCAATATTATTCTTAAGCGCATCTGCTAGTATTATGACATTCTCTAATTGGTGCATCTACCAATATTATTCTTAAGCGCATCTGCTAGTATTATGACATTCTATAATTGGTGCATCTGCCAGTATCATTCTTAATCATCTTACATACCTCATCATTTTATCACATACCAACTATCTCATCTACCCATGTTCTACCCAACATATTAGTAGATATAAAATACATATACAGTTTAACTCATTTAAAAACCATATAAAACATCCATTCCACACTTATCTCAAATAAACAATAGTATATAAACACATAGCATGTATTTCATAGCAAATACTTCATACTTATGTGTTAAAAGAGAATGAATACACTCTCACCCAAAACATATAATTAATACATTAAGACAATACTTTTATTAAAATTGTGTTTATGAAAGGGACTATATACTCACTCCAAATAAACAACAATATATATACACATAACACGTATTTCAAAGCAAATACTTCATATTCACGTCTTAGAAGAAAGTAACCACATATTCACTTGATCAGAAGATGATCGGACCGCACTACGGCTTGTAGAAGTAGTATTCTTTGGTTAAACCGGGAGATCTTCACAAAAACCGGGCTCCTCGCGGGCAGAGCTTCGACTCGGGAATTTCACTTCTCGGGATCTTCGGGGCTTCAGAAATTGCTTCGGGGCTAAGAATTAATACCGCGGATTCGGGATATTTTTTGCACACAAAACGATGCAAAATTCAGAGAGAAAGGAAGATTTGAGCAAATAAATTCGGCAGCCCTCAACTTCTATTTATAGGGTGCTGAAAGAAGGATTACGTTGGGCGTAATTTCGGAGTACGCTGGGTGTACTAAGATCTACGTTGGGCGTACGCTTTGGATCAGGTCGGAGTCGTCATTGCTTACGAACCCATGCACTTGAGTATTGGGTCAGGTCGACGTGGTCCATTTCAGTTCATGCATATGGGTACGTTGGGCGTACTCCATTACGCTTAGCGTACACCGACATACCAAACTTCAAAATTGTGTGACTTTCGCATACGAGCTCTGTTTTCGATGTTCTTTATATCCATACGTAGGTGAGACTATACTATACAACTTTCGTTTAGACTCCGTCGGCTAATTTTGACTTTATTTTTATCATATTATTTTAGTAGGCCGAGACAGGAAAACTCCGTTATAAATTCATAACTTCTTCATCCGACACCCGTTTTCGTCTGTCTTTTTACCGTTGGACTACTATCGATGAGATCTTTGATTCTCGTTTAGATTGTTTCGGCTAAAAACCGCTCGATCTCAAATCGAGTATTCGGGCTGCATACCACTAAGTCGAAACTTAGAAAAATCATAACTTTCTCATACGAAGTCAGATTTGGACGTTTTTTTAATGCACACTCTCAGTTTAACGAACTCTACGGATTTCTTTTAGATAACTAAGGCTAGATATCGCTCTAACATAAATTCACATTTTACATCTCGCTGTGTCGTGCTGGTTTTGTCGCAAAACTTCGACAGGTCATAACTTCTTCGTTATAACTCGGATCTCAACGTTCTTTATGTGTATGGAATCCGTGTAACATATACTACAACTTAGTTAAGATTATTCCTTCAAAATAATCTTCCATCAAAAAGTCATTTTTGACGCTTAACGTCTCTAAATTGACTAGCCCTGATCTACAGGCGTTACATGGGCTTAGACACCTAATCCAACAGTCTCCCACTTGCTCATACAAACCCTAATGCTTGGATCTAGGTTTCTCTATTGTACATGCTTTGAATCCAAGACTATAATTGGAGGAGGAGGAGGAAGTGAAGCATGATCTCTTGTTCCTCGATCGAATCGTGGAATATCATCTTCATGTGGAATGCTTGTTCCACGGTATTTGAGAAGACCATAGTTGTCGAACTTTGACATCTACAATACGGGAGAAAAATGAATTCAAGTTAGTTGATGGATTGAGTCCTTGGTAGATCACCCAAATGAAATTCCAAGGCTAGGACCCAACACAATACGCTACAACCTAGAAAAGGGATGTCGTAATCTAGTTGCAGAATATTTGAAGGTAAGTGAATGACGATTCACTAATTTCCACCATGAAAAACGAAAAAGAAATTTAAGTTTTAAATCTATGAAAACTCCTAGATCCTTTGAGATACATTGAACTTTCAATGGCATGTTTATATATCGATATGCCCCTCTTGTTTGTGACTGGGATGCCGAGGATCACAAAGCGGGTGTGAATAACCATGCAAACTTACATGGTGCCCTCACATGTTACAGTCACCTATTCGATGTGCCGGTAAACCACACACGCTCCACCGAACTATGACAAACATTGAGTCACCCTTTGCTACCTTTGCTTAGACCCATTTAGTGTGCCGGTTAACCACACACGCTCCACTAACGTCTTCGCAAGGGCACAAAGTGTAATTTCATGGAATTGCATCAATTCACTTTTGCCTAAGTAACTAAGATTGGGAATTTTATGAAAACATTTAGTTACTTTAGTAATTCATTATACTTATAATGGAAGGTTTCGTCCTATCCTACCCGTTCGGCTAACGACCCTCCACTAGTCAAGAGTGCGGTGAGTAAGAGTGGATACCCATTCAATCGCCATTTTATAGGCAATTTCCTTAAACACCCCTTATAGACCAGCTTCGTGAATGAGGCCTACTAACGGTAAGACTGACTTTTAGTTATACATATATATAATGTTAGACTTTTAATGTTATATATAGTATAGGGTGTATTTTATAACTTTTAAAATACTATGTGGTTAACTTTAACAATTACACTTTTAATTCTATTAAATGGTTAACCTAAACTTTAATGGATTTATTAAATCTCTTTTAATTATACACCTTAATTAATTAATAAAACCATAAGGGTGTGATTTGAACTTTTCCAAAACTTCTTAGAGTTTTAGAATTTAACATTCCTAATTAAACTTTTAATCAACTTTTAAATTCCAAAACTTGAGGGCAAGTTTTGAAACATTTCAACACATTAGGGTTTAGAATTTAAATATGCATCAATATTAAACTATTTAATCAAAATTTAAATTCCAAAACTTGAGGGCAAGTTTTGAAACCTTTTTCAAAACATTAGGGTTTCAACTATTTAAATTTCAAAACAACAAAACTTTTTGGGGTTCAAATTTTAAACTATAAAACCTAAAGGGCCAAATATGAAACTTTTCACAACAACAAGGATCAAATAACAAATAATTCAAATTAACATTTAATCACATAATTATCCATATTTGATGATTTCTTGCAAAATAATTTATCAATTTACTTAAAATAATTAATCAATTATCTTATAAGGAAACAATTATCCTATTAATTGATAAATATCTTCAATTAGATCAAAATTATAGTCAAATATATCATATAATCGGATTAATAATGATCTAACATGATAAGGTAACTATCCATAAGCAAAAACAACAAGAAATCCCGAAGTACCCTCCTTCTGACGAGTTGACTCGTCGAGTCAGACTTGGACTCGTCGAGTCACCTTGGACTCGGCGAGTTCAGCCATGGACTCGGCGAGTCCAGCCTCCAGAATGCAAAAAATCGAATTTTTCAGATATCTAATGCATCAATACAATTGAAACCAATCTAGGCTCTGATACCACTGATGGGTTTTGGTCATAAGACATCCTATGTGCTCATACAAACCCTAATGCTTGGATCTAGGTTTCTCTATTGTACATGCTTTGAATCCAAGACTATAAACCCTAATTCTAGCATATGGAAATCAGAATTCACATGTAAATAGGTTTAAGAACATACCTTGATTGTTATATAGCAATAACAATCCAATTCCTCCTTGAATTGACCTTGGAAAGCAGAGAGTCACAAGTGTCACTCCTCTAATGGCTTACAAACACCATAAGCAAGTGGAGAAGGTATAAAGAGAGAGGAGAGAGGTTAGAATTCATCTCTAAGACTTCTTGGGAAGGGATACACGAATTCATGACCCTAGGGGTGTTTATATAGGTGTAGAGATAGGGTTTCAGTCATTATCCTTATCTAGTTGATTATCCATTAAGCAACCAATAAGATAATCCTTGAATCCTTATCATACTCGAATTCTAAGGCTTTCCAACCTTAAATTCGTCCACCATACTTCTAAGATAATCCTTACCTTATTTTGTAACTATCACATAATTACAAATCAGCCCCTCTAGTTTAATTAATTACATTTGATCACAAAATTACTGATGGGTTTTGGTCATAAGACATCCTATGTGCTCATACAAACCCTAATGCTTGGATCTAGGTTTCTCTATTGTACATGCTTTGAATCCAAGACTATAAACCCTAATTCTAGCATATGGAAATTAGAATTCACATGTAAATAGGTTTAAGAACATACCTTGATTGTTATATAGCAATAACAATCCAATTCCTCCTTGAATTGACCTTGGAAAGCAGAGAGTCACAAGTGTCACTCCTCTAATGGCTTACAAACACCATAAGCAAGTGGAGAAGGTATAAAGAGAGAGGAGGGAGGTTAGAATTCGTCCTTAGGACCTCTTGGGAAGGGTTTTCCCGAATTCATGACCTTAGGGTTGTTTATATAGGTGTAGAGATAGGGTTTCAGTCATTATCCTTATCTAGTTGATTATCCATTAAGCAACCAATAAGATAATCCTTGAATCCTTATCATACTCGAATTCTAAGGCTTTCCAACCTTAAATTCGTCCACCATACTTCTAAGATAATCCTTACCTTATTTTGTAACTATCACATAATTACAAATCAGCCCCTCTAGTTTAATTAATTACATTTGATCACAAAATTAATTCTTAATTAATTATTGACCAATATTAATTAAACAAATATGATTTCTCCTTTAATATATTATTCTTATAACATATTAATAAATCATAATAACCTCTCTCTTTATTTATTTCTCCAATCAAGTTGCTTAGGTGAAGGCAACCCAAAAGGACCATGCACCATCGGGTCAAGTACATACCAAAATAGTTATGGACTTAGACACTAATCCAAAACTTTATGTGTATGGAATCCGTGTAACATATACTACAACTTAGTTAAGATTATTCCTTCAAAATAATCTTCCATCAAAAAGTCATTTTTGACGCTTAACGTCTCTAAATTGACTAGCCCTGATCTACGGGCGTTACATGGGCTTAGACACCTAATCCAACAGTCTCCCACTTGGATAAATCTAATAACTATAGTTGTAAGTATAAATTCAAAATTGACTAGCAAATTTTAGCTACCAAAAGCCACTGTCGAACTCTATTCTTATCAGTGACGTGTCCTTAAGATAAGGGATCATATATTCCTCCATTCTAGATATCGTATAGATTGATACATGGATTTTAATCATTCTCTCTATCTATGTGTTGTTTCCTAATTTCTGATTTATGACAACTGACAACAGACTACAATTGAACACATCATCTTAGTCCCGGCTTGGCCGCGCGCTTAGGTGTCATCACTAAATCATCGAGGGGCCCACAGATATCGCTTTTATCCCACTTTGGGTAAAAGGAACGGATAAACTTCGACTCTAATGCTCGCTTGTACCTACTCATCAAATCACACACAACAATATATTTTATAACACCAAGTTACTGGACATATTATCAATGTGCAACCGACTTACAGAATACAACTCACACGTCTCGGTTTCAAGAATATAAGATATTATCATCTCACCAATCACTCGTGATAAAATCAATGAAGCTATCCAAGTGAGCGTGGGTTTTAATCCAATACTCTAATCTTATAACTGCACTCATGAACTCTACAACAAACTTGTGCTATGTCTAAACACTTTAGACAATCTACAGACGGATTCATGATAGTCTTCTTTCATACCTACTTCCAAAGTATGAGCGACTGTGGAGGATTTGAATAATATTTTTATTCGAGAAGTCAAAACATACAAAGTGAAACACAAGAATAATACTAATCCTATATGGCCCCAAACCTTTGAGTATAAATAAAACATTTTTTTATTTAATCACCATATTGATTACTCATTATTTGTTGTTTTGGGTAATCAACTTCTTACTTGAATTATAACAACAGTTGTCCCATGCACCAAGCATGCACATTATGTTTACCTATGGTCCTTACTTCGTGAAATAGATCGAATGAACACATTTCCAATGATGCTCATTTCACAATTCCTAATCCTAATCATTAGTGTAAGAATACAAAGTTCTCGCCATTATTAGAATATGTTAGATTCTAACATTTTATGCAACAGTCCTTTCGTAATGTCAATGCACAAAATTCACCAAGACTCGGCCAATGAAATTACAAAGTGCTCAATTGGAGATTGTTACACGACAATCCCATAGATGTGAAGTCTCACATTCAAAGTACATTCCTTTGAACAGCCTTCTTGCATAAAAGTTTTTAACCTAGACATAAATTCTTAACATTCAACTTCCAATATGGAAACATTTCCATATTTTCCATATGACAACTCATTCTAAATAGAATCTTGTCTATTCATAATAATGTCAATATGGTTCATCCATTAGTATACTTCCAATTGCTCACAAGCGACCAATCCTTGGTGAACCTTAGATTGTCCTTGATAGGTGTTTAATTATTTTAGTCAAATCCATTTCTAGTCCCTTTTCCCTCTTGATACCCTAGACATTTGGAAAATTTAGAACGGTCAAATAACAGCATATGCAATCAATCCTATACGAGAAGCGTATGGGACACGATTCATAATGTCTTACATAAAAGCATGATACTTTATCAGCCATTTGCCATAATATTTCTATTTGCCATGTTCTCACAATTCGAACTATGAAGAGGGATGTCCTAATCATAATCGAATTTTGAGAATGCAGTTAATATATCCTTGACTAAATTTGATTAAAATTTCTCGATCTAAGCTTTTAGATTTGAAATGACGTATAACATTCTCTCCCTTAATTATAGCAAAACAACTTTTCAACCCTTGCAAGTTTGCAAAGTGAAACTTTTTTCTATAATTAATATTGTCAACCTGCAACACTTCAAATAATAATCATGCTCCCGCTATCATGATGATTATATTCATTCCAACATAACATTTATGCTCCCACTAGCTTTGACACGTATTTAGAAATCAGTTAAACTTCTAGAAAACAATACATATTGACTTCCAAAGTTCATCTTTTTCTAATACGATATGCTTCGATAAGCCTTTATCTAAGCTTCTCAAACTCATACACCTTTCCTTAGATAGCTCACATGTGTGTCTAAACTAATTCAGAACTTATATTACTATGTCCCAAACGTTCAGACTAATCGCCAAATCTCACAATTCGAACTTTGAAGAGGGATGCCATAATCATAATTGAATTTAAGAATGCAATTTACATAATCACTATCTCCTTAAAATCTCTCTTAGTGAAAGCGTTTCCTCACAATCATGTTCATGAAGGAGAGAAACCTTATGACACTTAGATTTTATGATGTATGTGTTCCTATCCATGTGAATTTTTCATAACCATCGTCGTAAGATAATGTTCGTGACAAATCCAAACTCATATGGACAGAACTTGTTCATACTTGATTTATTGTCATCAAGGGTCCCACCATTGCTTCCAAGTTATTTAGCAGTTCACTTATACTTGTCAATGTTCTTTCATTGAACAAGGTGTTTGCCTTTATGCAGTCTATTGAGAACTCGTAGAACTCTTATGCATAGTTTACTAAACTGGAATGGCACATAAGCAAGGATATGTCAACACGATAGGTTACAAACCTCAAGTCGTGTGCTAGTGTTTAATAATAGGTTTACTCTTGATTTGTTCTTGAAACTTTTCAAGATCATTTAGACTCCCACTAACCTCTTGACATATAAGATTCTCATGTCAAGAAACATTTTTTGACAAATAAATATTTAATAGTTAGTGTGGATTCTTATCAAGACAAACACTACACACAATTGGTATTAGTTGGTCTTTGTCTTATCCAAGACATCACAATTTACCAATTTCAAACGTGCAAGAGTAAGTAAAACAATTTTCTACTTCACATTTGAAGAGTGTGTTAGAACTTCTTAAGATGTGTCACTCAATTCACAATCTCGGAGTATGAATCCAAGACTTGATTTTGGAACGAAGTATGACTCATCCTTTTGATTTAACCATTTCAACAATTTCTGATTCCTCATCTTAGCCATACTAGTGCACTAAGATGTCCTTAGAGGATTAATTGTGATATGGTTTCATATCAACAAGACGATCATAAAACACGATACAAAAGTACTCTCCCTTCTTCTTAGATTGGAGAAACTTTTATCTTTCTGCCTAATTGATTCTTCTTATTCGTTCTGCGATACTTTGAAACTTTTCAATGATTCAAAATTACACTTAATCTTGTAAGCATAACCACATTTACAAGACTTTTAGTAAATCATGACGAATAATCTTATTGTTCTTTGTGGTGGATTTGACTAGTGCAGAACATTGTGTACCAGTTCTCCTAGTCCTTCACTTGACTCTTTGTCAAGTAATTAGTCATAATTTTCCAAATATGAAGATTCTCATTCATTATACAATACAATTTGTATGATTCCAAGTTTCTGTCCAATTGAAACTCGGGCGACAAGAATCTTTCCTTATTTGGTAAATTCTCAACATTTCCACAAATAACATAACTAAGAATCACATCCATTTCAACATTTCTAAAACTAGAAATACACAAACGTCAATTTTTCATACATGCCATTGCAAGGAAATAAATAAATAAGACAAAAAAAATTCTTTTATTTATAGAAGGTGCGGAAAAACTTGTCCTTACAATGCAATTCAAATGAAAAACCGCGTTGTTACATATTCCTAAGCAATCTATCATAACTCTAAAAGTAGCAGCTCCAATAATCCGATCATCGAATCATGCAATCGAAATCCATTTCTTCGCGATTAGACTCAACTCACTTCTTCCTTTAAGCTTCTTCTCTTTTCTTCGATTCTACAAAACATCAAAAAATGTAATCTTATCACATAATGTATTGAGAATTAAAAATAGGAACTTACAGAGTTAGTTAATGGATTTTACCTGAAGTAGAGTCATACGTCTTGACTCTCCCATCTCTTAGATCTCTCAGGTAGATAGAGCAGCTTTGTCTCCAATGCCCCTTCTCTCGGCAATAAAAGCAAATTGTCTCTTTTGGAATAGCACACGGAACTACCTCAGATTTTGCCTTTCTCTTATGGTCAAATTTTTTGACCATGGCATGCCTTTCGTTTCCATTTCCTATGTCCATGGAGGTTTGGAAGGCAGATCTACCAATCAACTTTGATTCTCCAGTGCATCAAATCATTTCTGATTCAGCAGCAACAAGCAGATAGGTGAGATCGATGAGGGTCATGCCATGGTTCATCATATAGTACTCTCTTATGAACTCACTATATGAGTCAGGAAGCGATTGAAGAACCCAACCAACAACCAGCTTCTCACAGACAACGACTCCCAACATTCTTAACTTGTCAATGTGCGACTTCATATTTAAGACGTGTACACACACTGAATTTCCTTCTTCGTGTTTATTTGCCAAAAGGGCTTGAGTGAGAATGAACTTTTCAAGCCTTCGAACTTGTGGGTCAGGGACAACAATAGGAGGAGGTGGAGGAAGTGAAGAATGATCTCTTATTCTCGATCGAATCACGGAATATCATCTTCATGTGGAAAGCTTGTTCCAAGGGATTTGGGAAGACCATAGTTAGAATCAAACATCAACAAAACGGGATAAAATTCAAGTCAGTTGATTGAGTCCTTAATAAAACACCCAAATGAGATATTAACGCTAGGATCCAACACAATGTTCTACCATTTGGAAGAGGGATGCCGTAATCCAAATTGCAAAACATTTGAAGGTAGGTAAATGACGATTTACCAATTTCCATTATGAAAAACGAAAAGGAAATTTAAGTTTTAAATGAATTGAAACTCCTAGATCTTTTGATATTCATTGAACTTTTCAACGGCATCTTTAAATCTCGATTGTGCCCTTCATTTATGACTGGGATGCCGAGGATCACAAACAAGGCGTGAATAACCATGCAAATTAGCTCGGTACTCTCGATGTTACGAATCACCTAAATAATGTGTCGGTTAACCACACACGCCCCATTGATCTATGATAAACATCAAGCTACCTATTTCCATCCTTCATTGGTCCTATGTTAGTGTGCCGGTTAACCACACACGCTCCACTAATCGACCAATAAGGGTGCAATGTGCAATTTCATGGATTAGCACCAATTCCACATTTTTCCTAAAGTAACTAAGATTTGGGAATTTATAAAAGTGTTTAGTTACTTTGTTTTTCATTATACTTATAATGGAAGGTTGTGTCCTATCCTACCCGTTCGACCGACCCTCCACTAGTCAAGAGTGCAGTGGGTAAGAGTGGATACTCATTCAATCGACATTTTATAGGCAATTTCCTTAAACACCCTTTATAGACCAGCTTCGTGAATGAGGCCTACTAACGGTAAGACTGACTCTTTACTTATACATATATAATATATTAGACTTTTAATTTTATATAGTATAAGAGTGTATTTTAAACTTTTAAAATACTAGGGTTTTTTAATTTTATTAAAATTTTCAAAAATTAAAATCATTTAATTTAAAATCTTAGAATTTAAAAAACCTTTGATTTAATAATTATTCAAAAAGTAAACGATTGATTAAATTATTAAATCAAATAAGGATTACCAATTTAAATTAAACATATTAACTTAATTTAATCCTTTATCCATAGAATTCGAAATTTAGGTAGGGATATCTTTAATTATCCAATTAAACAATTTACAAGATAATTACCAAAAATAACAACCTACTAACTTATTCATTAGATTTAGAAATCTTCTACTTGGAGTGGAAGGCAAGGCTTTCAACCTTGCCAAAAAATCAAAAAAAAAACCCTAGGGTTAGGAAACCCTAGATTTCGACTCCAAGGTGGCCAAAGGAAAGGGTTTGAAAACCCTTAGGGATTTTCGAAAAACAGGGTTCTTAAACCCTAATTTGAGAAAATTTAAAGGCCTTAGGGTTCAATAGCTATAAACCCTAATTTTGTCTAGTTCAATCAATTGTACCAAATGTAATTGAAAACAAAAACCATACTGTCTTATACCATTGATGGGTTTTATACAAAACAAACAATCCTATGTGTGCATGCAACTAGGGATGAGAATTTGGCCCGAAAACCCGAACCGAATCGAAAACCGAATCGAACCGAACCGAATTAGACCCGAATAAGCAATTCGATTCGGTTTTCGGTTTATTCGGTCCGGGTTACCCGAATAAGGGCTTATTCGGTCCAAATGGACCGACCCGAATATGAAAAGTCACATTTTTTTCCACCTGCACGATTGCTTATTCGGTCTTGTGTTCTATCAATCGTTACCCAAAATACCCCCTAATGTTTAATGTTTAACTTATATACTTATAGATAGTTTTTTAGGTGTTTTGGATGTTTAATGTTTAGTGTTTAATATGTTGCTTAATAACTATATCTTAAGATTGTGGTGGTTGGATTTTACATTTTATATATCAAGAATAGTTAATCCGTGTTATTTGTGTTTATCATAAGCTACAAAATTCATACAAAATACAATATTTATAATCACGTTGTAAATGTTATTTGGGTTATTCGGCTCCTTAATCATCTTGTACATGTTATTTGGGTTATTTGGGTCGGAACCGAATCGAACCGAATAATACCTGAACCGAACCGAACCCATATTGCTTATTTGGTTCAGTTTTCGGTTCATACAATTACCCTTATTCGGTTTTCGGTTTATTCAGGTTCGGGTCGGTTCGGGTCAGTTCCAACCCGAATAACATCCCTACATGCAACCCTAATTTGAGGATCTATGTTTTCACTATTAGACATACAAGTATTGAACACAGAAACTAGAAACCCTAGGAGGCACGTGTAATTTTCGAAATTAACATATAATTAGGGTTAGTATACATACCTTTATTGTTATATTGTAATAACAATCAAATCCTTGAAGATCTTGAACTTTCGTAGTAAGCGCCACAAGTGTCGCACCTCTAATGGCTCACAAACAAACCTAGCAACCAAGGATTACTATAAAGAGAGAAGGGAGTGGAAAACTCGGTCCTAGCCTCTCATGGAGTGCCCTTAGACGAAATCCAACCCTATAAGGGTTTATATAGGTGATAAGGAAGGTTTAGGATAAGGCAGGTGTATCTTAGATAACCCTACCCCCTTAACTTCCTCCCTAAGGCTTCCAAGACACCCTTAGAGCCCAAGTGATGCGGGCCCTAGTGTGGAGGATCGGGCCCTTGCGTTCCTAGAGGCCCACGATCGTGTGACTAAAGGGACTTCACGAAAATGGCCATAACTTTGGCTACGAATCTCCGTTTTAGGCCTACGACCAGTCAAATCGAAGCTTGGAGCAAGGAGCACGTCTAGATAAGTTCCCGAAGGGGACTTACCCATTTTTGAGTCCATAAATCGCTTTCTAAATGGAGTTATGAGCAATTTTTGTTATTTTTCCTTAATTTTTGGCTTTTGTTTTTGGGTTTGTATTTGGCCCATGGACTTTTAGGGTTTTATTTTAATTTCTGCTTCTTATTTAACTGTTTTTGATGTAATTTGGATGGTCAATCATCAATTTTATGAACTTTCGATTTTCTCCCAAATTCTGTGTGTTAACCCAGATTTTGAAGCCAATCCCACGGTATTCGTAGAATCAACGTGGTTTTGAAGAGATTGTCCTGGCTATTCTTTTAGAATCAACAGGTTCATTCTTGGTTATCTTTGTGTTGTTTTTTTGCGCTGCATCACCAAGGAAACCCTAGGACACTCTATATTTCGTTCCGTCCCTCTAAGGGAGGTTCTAGAATGCTCAATGCTCAACTTTTGAACATTGTCACCTTTAGTCCTTGCAGTTTCAATTAATTCTTTTAATCCCAAAATTAATTCCAAATTAATTCCTGATTAAATATTAATTAAACAATATGATTTCTAATTAATATATTATATCCATAATACATTAATAAATTAATTTTTTTAACCAGGTAATAAATTAATAAATCATTCTTCTCTCTCCAACAAAAATCTTATTCAATTGCCAGGTTTGAAGACAACCCAAAAGGACATTGCTACTATCAATTTAAGTACATACCTATTATAGTTATGGGCTTATACACCTAATCCAACACTTTTTGCTTCGAGGGTTAATCGGGTTATTGGGCCATAATGGGCATTTTTTGCTTTTAATTTGGGCTTTGGGTTGCCATTTTAGGCTTTTGTGCTTTTAAGATGGACCTTGGTTATGAAACAAGTAAGAAAAGGGTAAATTGGTCTTTTACCTTTTACGAAGGTGGTTCATGGAGTGGGCCTCAGATTTTGGGTTATTGGGTTAAATATTGATTACGATAGCATTTATTGTTAGTTGGCGTGAGGTTATCCAGTTCGGCGGTCTGATTAGTTATTTGATTATCAGCGGATTGAGGTGAGTTTCCTCACTATGTTTAGCGGGTCAAAGGCACCAATGATAGCCCATGGTTTATTATGTTAGGATGATAGATGTCTTCGTGACTCTTGCATGTGTTATGTGTTGGTATGCTTACCAGTCAAGGCCCGATGCCAGACGGGGCCAAATTAGTATATTGTATGCTAGTTATCAATATGTGTTTTTATGCATACCGGGCGGGGATCGATGACTGTATGGTATAATATTGTCTTTGTGATTATCGCATGTGCTAGTATGATTATATGTTTATATGATTATATATGTATCGGGTGGGGCCCGATGTTCAGAGGGGCCTGGTGATTGACAGATCTATAAACTGAGTGGGGCCCGATGCCGGGCGGAGCCTGGTGATTGACAGATCTATAAACCGAGCGGGGCTCGATGCCGGGCAGGGCCTGAGGCCGGGTAGGACTCGATGCTGTACGGGGGCCTAGTATGTGTTTATTATGTATGGTATCTGGTATTTTAAGTAAGTCGGTAAGCTTTGTGCTTACGGTTTTTATGGTTAGGGTTTTAGGAACTTCTGGTTCGAAAGGAAAGGGCCCGACTTGATCGCAGTGCATCCACCCATGTTTTCGTGTTATGATGATTTTGGGATTGTACTCTGATATATGTTTTCTTATAAAGTACTTTTGAATATTTAGAAAAATGATATCGAATGTTGACTTAAAGATGATTAATGCTTTGGTTGAATCAAAAATGAAATTTTTACCTTATAATTTTCTGGATGTTACAACCAACATTCTGACTAAGAATCATCTCAATACATAACATGTCACTATGGTTCATCCTAACAATAACCTACTTCCAACTGTCCACAATCAACCAATTACTTGGTAAAAACTCATAACGTTCTTGGAAGTTGTTTGAAAACTTCAGTTACATGCAATTCTAATCCTTTTCACATAATGCTAAAAGCATTTGAAAAATAAAATAATAGAATATTATAGCATATGTAATCGATCCTATATTCGAATCATATGGGACTCTAGTCGTTATTACAAGGGCCTAATATATGTTCAATCTATTGCTATAAAATTTGCATATATATATATATATATATATATATATATATATATATATATATATATATATATATATATATATATATATATATTCTGGGGCACCTTGTCAACCAAAATGGTATTCTGGTTGATCCGGCCAAGGTCGATGTTGTGATGCGGTGGGAGGTTCTGAGGTCTCCAACTGAGACTCGAAGTTTCTTTGGTCTAGCAGGTTATTATCGGAGGTTTATCCAGAATTTCTACAAGATAGTTGTTCCTTTGACTCGGTTGACAAAGAAGACGGTTACTTTTCTATGGGGGGCTATGTAACATCCATGAAAATTTACAACCAATTTAAACTTTTCAAAAACAACCCATATTCATTAAGTTATTACAAAAAGGTTTTCAGTTCATTTATTATCAGAGTATCCCAGAAACATCGACATAAAACTGAGGAGCAGTACGATCACGCCTTCGCCTTGCCACGGTCTCCTGAAGTACCTGAAACAATACACTGAAACTGTAAGCCCGAAAGCTTAGTGAGTTACCCCCAAAATACCAACCACAATACCATACACATATCATATCATAAATAGAACAGTCATGCATATCGAGTCTACAATGTGACTGGTCCGCCTGCACCAGGCCTTCAGTCCACCTTGTACACTCCCTCTCCGAGTCTACAGTGTGACTGGCCCGCCCGCACTGGGCCTTCAGTCCACCTGGTCCACTCTCCAAGTCTATAGTATGATTGGTCCGCCCGCACTGGGCCTTCATTCTATCTGGTCCACTCTCCGAGCGTCGGCACGTCTAGTCCGCCCTCTTGGGGCCTTCGGCCTATCCAGACCGCTCGTCGGGCCTTCGGTCTAACCGATCTGCCCTGGGTATGTTGGCCTACTGCACAAAGCAGGACCCGCCTCAACCCAACCCCAGTCCGAACAACCATGTGCACATAAACATATAATCGTATAACAATTCAAATCTAATCAAACCGATCTAGCAGATCACATATCATAACAACATCCCAATCAGGATATGTGGGCACTCTTCAGCCCGAGGACAATCTCTCAAATACACATTAAGATGTTGACCCTTTTTCTTTTCTTTGCTGATTCCTCTCAATGAAATTTCCGACCTAACCGATCACTAACATAGCACCATCCTATATACTAGGATACCGACCTTAACCAGGTCTCTAACATACACCATCCTAATAACTAGGATACAAACATAGCAAGCAATAACATATCAAACAGATACCCAGATTTCAATCCGATAAAGGGTCGGCCTTGGTGCCTTAGACCCTGTTGATATAATGAGGATAACTCACCTGCAACTGCCGACTGAAGAATAAGATCACGCTGCTCTGACCACCAACACGAACTCCACCACTGAACATTACCAAATAACCAAATCCAATAAATACCAATAATTACCAGAATACCCTTGGAAGTCAAACTGGTCAACTCTTGGTCAAAGTCAAAGTCCTTAGTCAAAGTCAACCTTCCTGGTTGGCCCTACTCGCCGAGTCAACCCGTTGACTCGTCGAGTCCCTATATTCAGAAACTCCCAATCACGACTCAACTCGCCGAGTCACCCCAAGACTCGCCGAGTCCAACAATCTTCAAGTCTCATCATGCTCAACACACCGAGTTGTCCCTCAACCCACCGAGACACGGCTTAACCAGAAAAGGCTACGGTTCCACGACCAGACTCGCCGAGTCCAAGAACAGACTCGCCGAGTCCAAGGCAATCTTCAACAGACTCGCCGAGTTGTTCTTCAACTTGCCGAGTCCATGCGCAAGACATCTTCATTCAGACGATTACAGACCATTTCATTGCTTCCAATACATAGATCTGGACTCCTAGGGCCAGATTCACACATAAAGTTTCCAACTTTACGTGCATGCAAGGCTCAACAAGCTCCAACCAAGCTACATGAAGGTTTTGGGACAAAGGCACTCTCAATCAAGCCCCAAGACTGATGCTTTCTGCCCACATGGCTCCAAACAAATCCTAGATCTGAAGTTGCAACTTCATATTTAACCTCTAAACCCGAAATGGATCCAAACCATGCTAAAGAATCCCCAAAACAATCACCATAGATGACAATAAGGAAAAAGGCTTAAGGAGGTGACTTCTTACCCCAAAGATGAGTCTAAACTGATGTAGACTTTAGATCCACAAGCTCTCTTGATGCTATCCTCAAATTCCTCCAACTTCACTTCACCAATTTCTCCTTCCAAGCTTCAATCTTCTAAACAATGGAGCCTCTCACGATTTAGGGTTTCTCTGGAACACTCAGGGAAGATAGAGGCTGAAATGAAGGCATATCATTCTTTAAATAGGGTGCAAATCATGAAAATAGGGTTTCATATTCCAGCACCGACTCGCCGAGTTGGGTCACTTATTCACACGATCCACTCGCGACTCGACTCGTCGAGTTACCTTTCTAACTCGCCGAGTCCAGAACTCCATTAACACTTAACACCCCCAATCTCTTGCTCTGGAACTTGGGATGTTACAGCCTAAGCATTAGGAAACTTTTGAGACCTTGAGACAGCAGTTGTTGAGGCACCGATTTTGACCCTACCGAAGGGTGTTAGAGATTTTTTGGTTTATTGTGATGCGTCAATCATAGGTCTAGGGGTAGTTTTGATGCAGAGGGGCCGCTTGATCACTTACTTTCGAGGCAAATGAAGCCTCATGAGGTGAATTATCCGACACATGATTTGGAGCTGGGGGTGTGGTTTTCGCCCTCAAGATTTGACGGCATTACCTCTATGGAGTCTGTTGTACTATTTACATAGATCACAAGAGCCTGAGATATCTAATGGATTAGCTAAATCTGAACATGAGGCAGCGTCGGTGGTTAGATGTGGTGAAGGATTATGAGTGTGAGATTTGTTATCATCCAGGGAAGGACAATGTGGTGGTCGATGCTCTCATCTATAAGGCGGTCGCGGCTCCAGTCTAGGATATATGTTTTAGGTTGACCATAAGTACTCCGATATTGGATCAGATTCGTGAGGCTCAGGGAAAGGCTATAAAGGAAGAGCATCGGAAGAGTGAGTGTATTGTGGTTCAGGTGGCTTCCTTCGATTATGATAGTCATGGGTTGTTGACTCTTTATCGGTGGGTTTGGGTTCCGTATTGGGGTGGTGTGTGTCAGGTTCTGATGGAGGAAGCACACAAGTCTAGGTTCTCCATTCATCCCGAGGCGACAAAGATGTATAGGGATCTTCGTCCTGATTATTGGTGGCCCTGCATGAAGTGGGATGTGGCTTGGTATGTGGAGCGGTCCTTGACTTGCAACAAAGTCAAGGTCGAGCATCAACGACCTCACGGAAAGATGCACCAGTTGGAGATTCTCGTATGGTTATAGGAGGATATTACCATGAATTTCATCACAAAGTTACCTCGGACTGCGCGCAGAGTGGATTCAATTATGGTCATCGTGGATCGTTTGACCAAGAGCGAGCATTTTATTCTGATTCAGGAGAGTATTTCTGCAAAGAAATTGGTTGAGGTTTATATCAAAGAGGTTGTGGCACGACATGGGGCATAGGTTTCGGCAGTTTCAGACAATGATGTGTGGTTTACTTCCAGGTTTTGGAAGAGGTTCCATGATGAGTTAGGTACTCGTCTCCATTTCAGCACAACATTGCATCCATAGACTGATGGTCAGAGCGAGCGGACTATTCAGACCCTAGAGGATATGCTTCGGACGTGTGTTTTGGACTTTGGTGGGAGTTGGGATACGTGTCTTTCGTTAGCAGAATTTTCGTATAACAACAGTTATCACACCAAAATTGATCGACCTCCTTTTGAGATGCTCTACGGGAGGAAATGCAGAACTCCAATATGTTGGGTTGAGGTCGGTCATCGGGTTATGGGGAGTACTGAAGTGGTACTTAAGACCGCTGAGTTGATACAACGTGTTTGGAGTAGGCTCCAGACATCTCAGAGTCGGCAGAAGAGTTATGCTGACAGACACCGATCAGATCCAGAATTCCAGGTAGGGGATATGGTTCTCCTGAAGGTGTCACCTTGGAAAGGTGTCATCCGGTTCAGAAAAAGGGGCAATATGGGCCCCAGTTATATCGGTCCTTTTAGGGTTTTGGCTCGGGTGGGTTGGGTTGCATATCGCTTGGAACATCCAGATGAGCTCGGTCATATTCATAGCACGTTTCATGTCTCTCGGCTGCGGAAGTGCTTAGTGGATGATTCCTTAGTAGTACCCTTGGAGGATATTCAAGTGGATAACCGTCTGAATTATATTGAGAGACTAGTGGTGATTCTTAACTGGAAGACGAAAACCTTGAGGAACAAGGTTGTTGAGTTGGTGAAGGTCCAGCGGCAGCATCGCAAGGGTTTGGAGTGGACGTGGGAGCCGGAAAATGAGATGAGGGAACACTACCCAGAGTTATTTGGAACAACAGACTTCGAGGATGAAGTCTGATTCAAGTGGGGGAGAATTGTAACATTCATATTCAGGTATGTCTTTTCTTAACCCTCAGTGCAATTCCTTCCTTTTGGCCTTCAAGCTAGTACGTGGGGCTTACAAGCTGGTACATTGCCCGTACAAGCCCTAAAGCAAGTATGCTAAGCGTACGAGCTGAGTACACCCTACGTACTCAGTAGTGGGCTTCAAAATTTTAGGCTTCTCGGTATCGGGCCCATGTTGGACCTTAGTAGTCTTGGGCCTTGTTGGGCCATCATAGTTCTGTTTTTGGGCTGATGCTATTGGACTCTTTTGGTTGAAGGCCCATGAGAGGGATTTGGGCCCAATTTGGAAAACTATGCCATATTTGGGCTTTGGGTGGTTGTTTTGGAATTTGGGCTTTTTGGACAATTGGATTGGGCCTTGGCCTTGGGACAAGTTGGGTAAAGGGTAAAAAGGTCTTTTACCCTAGTTTGGACTCTTAGTGTGAGCCGGGATCCAGTTATTAATTGGATGTTATTTTGTGATTGATAACGTAAGGATGTTGTTTTGGAATATGTTTATATGTTTATTATGTGTACCGAGCGGGGCCCGATGTCAGGTGGGGCCTAATGAATGACATATCTGTAATCCAAGCGGGGTTCAATGTTGGGCGGGGCCCAAGGTCGAGTGGGACTCGATGTCGAGAGAAGCCTGATGTGGGGCGGGGGCCTAGTATCTGGTTATTTATGTATGGTATGTGGTATTTTGGGGAACTCGCTAAGCTTTGGGCTTATCGTTTTCAGTTTATGTTTCAGGTACTTCAGGATCAAAAGGGAAGAGCCCGGGATGATTGCAGAGCACACGCCACATTTTTCCGCATTCTGATATTTACTCTGATACGAGATGATGTAGTGACATACTTTGGTCTTTTGGGTTGTATGACAATGTTTTGGATTATTGTTTTTATAAAATTAAAAATGAAAATTTTGGGTCTTATTTTTGGGATGTTACAATATGTTTCTTTGTTTAACAAGCAAAATATTATCTATTCTAACTACATCCCTATCAATACTGACATTCGATAGCCTATTGGAAAAGTTTTCTAACACAATGTTCTTTTCTTCCACTTTATTTTTAAACTCGTATAGTTATGTATAAGCATTTTTTGCATCACTGCTCAAGGAGATCAAAATATTATTCAAGTAAGCACAACTATCATCAATATCAGACAAAACAGAATCATAAAAATTAGAAGGAATGTTAAAAGATATTAGAAGAGTATGTTCATTATCTGTTATCAAAGATCGCGATGTTGCTTCCATGAAACACCTCCGTTCGTATTCAATATCACCTTTGACAATCTCCTTATCTTCAATATTGTCTTCTGCATCACTAACACTTTCATGTTTTGCAAACATGGCACTAAGAGTGGGATGACACATTTTTGTATTTCATCCTTCTTATTCAACATGCAATCTCTGGTTAGATGCTTCTTCCATTGCAATAGTTGCAGTCAAAACCTAAATCTACTACAAGCTTCTTTTCTAATACATTTTCACTCAAAACATTGTTCTTCATAACACTTTCACCATTTTTGCTTTGGCCACCATAATTTGTTGTTGAAGCATTTTTCTAATATGGGATACTCTTGAAATTTCCTTTCATTGGCTTCTTATAGAACTTCTTTGCATTGTCGTTCAAGTAATAAGCCACAATTTATCCAACAAAATTTACTAACACACCTTCTTCACCATTACTTTCCTCTTCATCAGAAGCACCATCTTTGACATTTGACTTCAATAAAAGATCCAAAGGACCTCCAAAGGCAACTTTATTATTCTCCTTTTCATCAGCAATCTCTTTGACATCATCTTCATGATCCTTTAGAATGTTATACAACACATACAACGAATAAGAATCAAAATTCTCATGATTTTTAATCAACAGACTAATATTCTTCCACTATTTTCTCAATCCTTGAATGAAAGTGATATTGAATTCCAACTCGGTGCAAAAAATCTTGTACTTCTCCATTTTGTAAATCAAATCATTAAAACGATCATAATAAAGCTTAACCAACTCATTCTCCTTTTGCTTGAACTAATACAACTCAGATAACATTTGAGTAACATAACTCTTCTTAGTTCTCTCGGTTCCTTGAAACTTTTCTTTCAATTTGTTCCAGATTTGTTGAGTTGTGGTACAACCACAAATATAGTTGTAAACAACAGGAGGCAATGCACCTCTTAATTCTCACATGCATATTTTGTCATTTACTTTACTTTTGGCTTTTACAACATTCATGTTTCATTTGTTGCAACATTTCCAACTGCCTGAACAACATATGCACGATATGGTCCATCCTTGATTAATCGCCAAAAATCTTCATCGATTCCATTCAAGTTGTCATCCATGCAATCAACCCATTGGTCTTAGTATTTTGGAAGGAGCATCGGTGTCTTGTAGATGGTCCAAGCAAATTTGTGTAGTTCGATCATCATCGTGTTTGCATTCATAGTTGTCATTGAAATGTCTAAAATGAATAATAATATCAAACAGAATTGAAATCAAATTGAATTGAGGATTACAGACTCGTAAAATCTCAAATAATGTTCGAAGAAGTCTGAATTTTAAATGTGGAATTGTTGAATTCAGAAACGATTGAATCAACAGATGAAATTTAAAAATAATTCTTCAAACAAGTTGATGACTCTAGCTTTGATACCGCTTGATGAGTTAAGGATTTAATTAAGTAATCAATTCAGAAAGTAAATGAACACAAAGAGTAAATAAATTTGGTTTAAGCTCAATTAAAATTGGAGGAAGTCTCATATACAAGTTTGGAATGTGATAACTTGCGTACTTAATACCTAAGAGCACAACATTATATATAGACAATAGTACAAACTACAAAACATGCGGTGTGACTTCGACATCAAAGGACAAACTAAATGTGCACACTGAAATAAAAAGATATTTCGAAGGCATATAACCTTTGATATAGAATATGCGAATATACAAAATAAAACTAGAGTCAAGGTCTTCGATACATCAACACGACCTGTCTTCTACAATTACATTTGTCATAACAGCTATGACATGAAAATGAAAATCTAGCGTAAGCGTATTTTTAGATTTGAATGCATATATCCAACGATAAGGGTTTGATAAGGATTGGGAATGATGCCACTTTCACAAGAATTGAACTCGTTGCCCCCGTCTTTCAAGTGCTACCATCTTCTATCTAAATCTACCTTCATCTTTCCAACGTCGTTGGAGGTAGGATTTGCATATTTGAGAGAGATAAATAGAGAGTGAGAGTGGTATTTGAGTGATAAGTGCTTCGACGAGATGGGCGAGTGCTCTAATTAAAGGATGGTGGCTCTGATGAGAGGCTGACATCTGAAAAATATGTTTTTTTTTGCGAATATAAAATAAGAAAGAGGAGTATTGTGTGTGTGTGAGTGAGAGAGAGAGAGAGAGAGAGAGAGAGAGATAGAGAAATGGAGGTAAGGGTAGTATTTTAGTTTTGCTTTTCTTTTTAACAGTTGTAGTGAAAATAAAATGACAAATTCGTCATTTTAAGTTGTAAGGATCGCTACTAACCCAACAATCTAACATAATAAATGAAAATTATTTTATCAATTGTCATGTTCTCATTTAATTTGCTACAAGTTATTTTCTAATTTTTTAATTATTTTTTTCACTTGTCATTTTTTGTATTGTTCATTTTCTTAAATTTAAAATTCACATGTTAGTGAGGTTTTATATACAGAAGGTAGATCATTATATTAAATTTCAGTATAAATGTTTTATAAACATTAATTTCCTTCATATTTCAAATCTCCTAGAATATATTAAATTACTTGCTTTATTCATTATATCTTTTTGTATTATATGTAAAACTATTACTTTAAAAATATGTAATGCTTATAATTTTATATTAAATTTTTATTTTTAATAAATCATATAGTACACGGGTATCACACCTAGTGTTTAATATAAAAGAACAATGATGTTTCATTTTCTAAAACTAGTTGGTGATAGAAGGGATTACTTATTGTCCTATATGTTAGCATGTGGTTCCGCCCTTGACCTCCCATTCAATGATTGTTCATCAAATTCATCAAATCCAATCATTTTTCATACTGTCGATACTATCGGGACACACACCTGGGGCCATCACGTAATGCTTAAAACTTTATATTAAACTTTTGTTTTTAATAAACCTTGTAGTACACATGTCTCACACCTAGTGTCAAACATAAAAAAAAAACAATGATGTTTCATTTTCTAAAACTAATTGGTAATAGAAGCGAGTAGTAGGACCAGAAATTACGCCACCTACGCTGACCACATCATTCGGGCTATGATCGCAGCTCTGATACCATTTGTAAGAGTCGCTACTAGCCCAACAAAGCTCAACAAAGAAGACCACTGAACATTTATTTTCTAAAATCAATTGGTATTAAAAAGGATTAGTTATTGCTTTATATGTGAGTATGTGGTTTCTCTTTTTACCAAATGTGGGATTGAATTTGCATGCTAGCATGAATATTTCAAAAAAAAATTGAACCAAAATCATAATAAAAACTCTATTTTAGACCATGGTAGTTCAAAATATTTTGGATCAAAATAACAATCTACGGTCAAACACACAGAAACCTCGTTTAGAAATTTTATAAAAACAAAATGGTATTATTATATTTAAACCAAACAACGAACAAAAAGTGATGTATAGGAGCAGCTAAAAAATATTTCTTTCATTTGAAACGAATATAACATTTATCAAACCACGTGCACTCAAATTATCTATTTATTCGGAGCGAAAAAGAAATGATAATTTATTTCAAAATTGTTTAAAGTATGAACTTTTCCATAAATAATTTATGTTTTTATCATGTTATCTGAATTCGAACCTCTTGAAGTTCAACTTTATAATGTACAACTACTGAAAACAAGGTCGAAACTTATGATAAGTCAAATTCAAGTTTATAAGGGCTAAAGTCAAGATTTTATTGAATTCGAACCTTCATTGTTTTTTTTGGGTCTAATTCGAATTAAACTTAATTTATTTGACATATTTATTATAGATAACTAGTTATGAGTCATGTATAAAAAGTTAACATAAAGATCTTTAACATTAAGTAATTTAAAATAACTTTCAGAATAAACCGTAATAATGAATATTTAAGTACTTCAATCTATACTAAAAAAAATTATTGACATATTTTGAAATTTCAAGAACAAATACGAAATCCGATAAACAGTTTTAGAAATTCAAA
Source organism: Lactuca serriola (assembly GCF_051521515.1). NCBI lineage: Eukaryota > Viridiplantae > Streptophyta > Magnoliopsida > Asterales > Asteraceae > Lactuca > Lactuca serriola. Next base: position 39,419,376 of record NC_136408.1, on the reverse strand, counting down.
CAAAAATTTCATTTATTACTCAAAGCTAACAAAAAGCTAAACACATATTAAATATGAACTATATACATCATTAGGCTAATGAAATCAAATATTAGATTGAAAAACTTTAACATTAAACACTTTGAAATAGACATTTCTGATATAAGGAGAGAGATTTCTTTAAATTTTGTTTTTGGAAAAAACAAAAAAAACTCTGAAAGTTGAAGATCAAATCTGAAATTGGGAATTCGGAAGTAAATGGTCATTTTTAAAAAATAAAAGAAATTGTTATTTTCTTTAAAAAAAACTCATTTTGAATGATTAGTTTACTCAATATTCATTTTTAAATACAACAAATGGTTATTTCCTTAAAAAGTTCGCGTTAAACTAATTATTCATAAACTTGTTTGTAAATTGCATAAAATCAAAGTCAAAATTGAATTTTACCATAGGTACTAACTAGTGAACTGTAGTAAATTGTGTCATTAAACTAATTTAATAATTTTAAAATTAGAAAAATATGCATTAATGGAATTAATATTCATTTATTATGAAATTAATTACAATTATTACATATAAATATTATGTGAAATTTAATAAAATGGAAAAAAATCTATAAAATGTTATGTGAAAAAAAAAATAACCACAAAATTACATTTGACAAAATGAATGATAATATGTCATTTGACAAATATCTTTATTTATTAGAGTAGATTAGATATATTCCGAGCTATTAGAGCTTTTAAAATCAGATTTTTTTTATTAAACATAGTTTCTTCCTCTTTTTTTTTTTTAAATCTTGGAGTTATTTAACAACTCTAATCTTTCTCCACTCTCGAGCCTTCCTCGAGGAAAACTTATTAGGATACCAATCAAGCTTCAACTTAAACCAATCCTTTCAAGTCAAGCTATGATTAGTATCATTTCTAGACTTGTTAAAAGCTAACATGACACGATAACTCGATACAAACTCGATATGAAATAGACAGGTCGGGTTAAGAGATTTCAACACCTTTAAGTAAATTTTTTGACATGAAACGGGTTAGATTATGGTCAATACGTTCAACTTGAAGATGACTTCAATATAACCTCATTAATTATATATAATTTTCTTTTATAAATTTTGTATTTTTATAAACATATTATATATTATAGACTTGTGGTCGGCCAAAAATCAAAAATTAAAATTAAAATGAAAATTTACGATGTGTTAAGTTGAATCAAATTAGGGTAATGAAAAGTGTGAAAGGGTTTCAAACTTCAAAGTGAGTTAATTTTATTATTCATCAAGACCTAGCCTCTTTACGTCCTCAAACTCTTATTTTTTTTTTCTTTCCATTTTGTCTTTTAAACTTACTATGAATTTTATTATGTCATGTATCACCCATTTTTCTACTGTCGATAAGTAATTCCTTTTTGTAAGGTCACACATTATGATCTGATGAGTCAAACACACGACATGCTGATAGATCAGCGTCAGCGTTTACTACATCTATAGCGCTAGTGTATCAAGCTTATCACTGTCAGCTTACAGTTCAGTTATCCGATTGTAATCTTTTGTATAATAGGTAATGATATAGATATCTATAGAATAGATCACATATCTGGTATCTTTGTGATAAGATCAGTTATTAGTATAAATTAGACTTAATCCCTTCAATCAAGGTATATATATAGATAGATTAGTATATATACAACATTAGGGCAAACCCTGATGTTGTAATTGTGGCTTTATGTCAATCGTCTTTGTGAAAAAGTCATCTTCTTGGTGAAGACAAAACTCCTTCTTGGTGAAAGAATAATTTGGAGAACTTCTGTGTTATTTACTTTTTGTTTATTAATTTGTTTAGATTAGTTTTACGTTTGTTATTCATACTTGAAATGTATCCGATCATAACAAACCTTCAATTGGTATAAGAGTTGGTTTTTGATACACTCAAGTAATCATGTCATCTTCAAGCAATTCCAAATCCTTTGGTCTTAACAAAATTCTTCCCTTCGATGAACACAACTTCGCCATGTGGAAAGCCAAGGTCATGCTGGTTCTTGAAACCATGGACTATGAGATGCACAAAATCGTTGAAAAAGGTCCTCATGTTCCCATGTATCAACCAATGGCCAACAATGCTCCAGTTGGTCCCTTGAAGCAAAAACTAGAAACCAACTATGACAACGAAGACAAGAGGTTGATAAATCTTGATGTTAAAGCCAGAGCTGTGATAGGAAACTCTCTTCTCTATCACATGTACCATCTTGTGCAAAATTGTGACTCATCTAAAGAGATGATGGAAACACTGATTGTGGCCTACGAAGGTACTGTTGAAGTCCATGCTACAATCATCAATAATTTAAATCGGAGATATGAGCACTTCTTTTCTCAACAAGGTGTGTCTTTAACCCAGACATTTAATAGGTTTAACTGTTTGGTTAATGATATGTGCATACTGGGAACCGTCAAACATTCATCTCAATTGGTTTTAAAGTTTCTGGACTCTCTCGAAAAAATTTGGGAACATCACGTTGACGTCCTCGAGAATGGTGAAAAGATCAATTACATGGATCTAAATTCCTATTTTGGTAACTTACGAAACTACAAAGAGACCAAAGCTCTTCGAAAATAAATCATGAAAGACTCAAGCAAGGAGAAGTTTGTTGCCCTGGTATCTCGAAAGGAAGCAATAAAGCACTTCAGCGACTCAGATAACTCATATCAGGTTAAAGAGAGTGAAGAAGATCTAACCGATGAGCTTGTTGCCAGCTCTGCACTTATCGTCAAGCGTTACGAAGAAAGTAGAGAAAATGGGGTTAGAAGAGCTCAACTCAAGGGAAGCAATTCACAAAGAAGATCTACTTCAGAGAAGAGAAACTCAGGTAATTGCTTTAACTATGGAAGCCCTGATCATTTTACCAGGGGCTGCAAAGAAAATAAAGAAGCCAAAAGTCCTAAGAACGATGAAGTTTTGTACAAGAAATTGGTGGCTCATATGAAGAAGGAAAACATCTCTCTGCTAAAAGCTTTCATTGCAAAACAAGAGTATCATGAAGAATGGGTGGATGATGAGGATACATCTGAAGATGAGGGCCTGAATGTTAAGGGTCTCATAACACTTGTCAATGATTCCCTTGATGGCATTTGTGACTCTGATGGTTCTCACGCTAGTAAAGGATCAAAAAAATATAGGTCAAACTTGGTACCTAGACAGTGGAAGTTCTAGACACTTGACTGGTTACAAGTCACTCTTAATAAATTTTTCAGAGAAGGATGGTCCAATGGTGACTTTTGGAGACAATAGTGGAAGAGACGTTACAGGTGTTGGAATTTTTGAATGCATGGCAATTAAGATGAAGGACGTGTTTTATGTAGAAGGACTAAAGGCAACTTCATCTCCATCAGTAAACTTTGTGACACTGGTTACAAAGTTCTTTACATTGTCATGTGGGAAAAGTGTTTGGTTCAGAAAACAAATTATGCTTTCTGCTCTCAGGGAGAACGATATTTATATGGTTTGATTTGTTGGTTTTGACGCTGATACTTTATTTTTGTTTTATGCTTTGATACTTCTAAAAATTTTGAACATAAGCTGCTATTTTTTTATTTACTATATCTTTTTTTGCATTAAAATTTTCTTTTGTCTTACCAAAGAAGTATACATTGTGAATACACATTTTGCTGCTAACATTGCCAATGTTCGTTCATCTCTTTCCTCTGTATGTGTCAGGACCTTCCGTCTCCATCTCGACAGAGATCTTAACTGATAAGATCAGTGTATCATTACTTGAATGCATCACCTTTCTTGCAAGCACTAGTTAACGCTGACTCCACATCTCTTCTTCAACACCAACTGCTCTCTCATTGACGCTGATCCAAACACTGATTGACATGTTGCTTTAGATTGATGAGACCAAACTGTGCCACCAGGTGTTCTTCTGGGAACATATATCTTCTATCTTGAAAATCCTATTTCGGTTGAAATGAGACTAAGTGGAGTTTCGTGACCTGGCGCGACTAACTTCTAGAGACATTGTCACTGCAACTCCACCACCTCAAAGATCCAAAGGCGTCTTCAACAAGACAGTGATCCCACCTTCTCTTCCCTCATGGTTCTCAGTGTATGAAACCTACGAGTTTTGTCTTGGTGAACATGAATCTTGGAATCAATCTTCAATAACCTCAACTATTAAAGGCATTCTTTCTCCTTGTTTACTACGAATTGTGTTCTTTTTGTGTGATATGGTTGATCTTGTTTGTTTTCTTTTATAGCTGAAATTTCATGTGGTAGATATCTTAGAAAATGGAAGTGTATTAATGGCCATTTAATTCCAAAGATTTGATGAAACAAGTCTTTATCACCTTTCTGAAAAAGTTGCACACATTTCCTTGTTTAAACTATTTCTTGTTTAACTAACTCTTTTGTTTGTATTATCGTATTGTTTATTCTTTTGTGCCATTTTGTAAAGGAATCTGACGGTGACAATTTTGAGCCTAGTATGGAACTTTTGACACATCATCGTCCCTAGAAGCATGTTGTTTTATGTGACAAAATCTCTCTAAGTTTCTCATCAACGAGAACATCCACTGAGAACATTAAGTCACCCTCTCGCGCTGATTGTTTGTCAATGTCTAAACTCTCAATGTGAGATTGTCTGGTCCAAATAAAAAAAATATTGATAAAAAGGTTGGGGTGTTTAATTTTAATTTAATCATCTTTACCTGACCTTGTCCCTAGAAGCATGCTTGCCATATGCATCAAGTCTCATGTTCTGCTGAAACATTGAGCATAACCCAATGGCTTACCTTGATTGCATAGTGATCGGCATAAGAGTAACTTGTCTGGTCCTTAAATGACAATGGGTTGTTTATGTCCTTGACCTCCTATTTTGAGGTATGACATGGTACCATTATGATTTAATGGTGAATCTTTGATTTTAGATTGCAACTTACTCAATGATACGGAAGTTTAAATCACTTCTTGTTGATGAGTTAAAATTGTTAATGATTCACGTTGATTTCACCTCAACGTGACTAAAACAATCAATTCTCTCCACAAGTCTTCTAATACAAAACTTGATGATTCACTATGTAAAACCACACATTGATAAAAGTTCGAAATTATGTGCCGATGGTTAGTCTATGTAGTGTAGGCTATCACACACACCAATCCATTCTTGCCCTTACATTCTTCTTTAAAGTTTTGTGATTCAGTGTAATGTACCATATGCTGATGAGAGCTTGAAAAATATGTGTCGATGGGTATATTATTATATGTGATATATTACACGCACCTATCCACTCTTGCTATTTTCTTCTAATAAAAGAGATTTATGATTTAGCGTATGAAACCACATGCTGATGAGATCTCGCAATACTATGTCAGTGAATTGTAGTTTTAGCCTACACTATCAGGAGACATCTTAAACTAACTATATGATCATCATAAATTCATTCGCTGATCGTTTAAGCTGATGCTCATTGCTACTGATGACCTGTCTCACTAATGTAACTTGTCTCAACGGTAACTTTTTGGATAACTTCTAAAAAGATTCTTCATTATCTTGGGATACGAGATCTTTACGGTGCATATATTATCACTCATGATTACGTAAAAAGGAAGAAACTTCCTGGGTATAAATTTGGAATTCTTCATCCTAGATCACTTTTACAAGAAATTCAAGAAATTAAGCTATCTCTCGAAAAAAAGACTCCAAATCGTCATCTCCCTCAAAGCTTCACCATGTAAAAGTCTCTATACGAGTTTTCCTCCAGCGCTAACATCATTAAAGGTCCTCATGCTCCTAACTCTACCATCCTCATTCAATTGACAAATGTGGCATTCTCGGATGAAATCCCAAAGCATTTTACAAACTCAAGAATCGATGACTTTGTTGACTATGTCAAGAGAGGTCCTCTTCAATATGTATTATGTGACTTCTCGGACCCTTTCTACCCTAAAAAAGTATGTGAGTTTTAGTATACATGCTCTGTTGATAATGTTGCTTGAACCATCACTGTAACCATTCGATATATACTTGAACAAGTGATTTACATAGAGATTTAAATTGAACCAATCTCCGTGGATACGATCCCTTTACCACTATACACTATTTTAGTGTGTAATATTTTGGGTATTAATTTTGTTGGCCTCGACAACCACCAGGTCATGAAGAACTGGAAAGAGGATATCGTGTGTTGATATCACTGGAGCTTAGTAGAAGACTGAATGAACTTAAGCTTGATCAATTCAGATGGTTCAAGCCTGAAATCTTAAAAGAAGCTGACTAGTTCTACAATGGCTCTTCCTATGAATCTAAAGAAGAAGTTTAGTTTTGACGTCATCAGATTATTGGGGGAGATTGTAAGGTCATGCCTTATGATCTGATTAGTCAAACACACGACACGTTGATAGATCAGCGTCAACGTCTACTGCATCTATATCGCCAACGTATCAAGCTTATCATTGTCAGCTTACAGTTCGGTTATTTGATTGTAATCTTTTGTATATATATATATATATATATATATATATATATATATATATATATATATATATATATATAGAGAGAGAGAGAGAGAGGGAGAGAGAGAGATCACAAATCCGGTATCTTAGTGATAAGATCATTTCTTAGTATAGGTTAATCCCTTCAATCAAGGGATATAGATGTATAGATTAGTATATATAAAACATTAGGGTAAACCCTAATGTTGTGATCGTGGCTTTGTGTCAATCGTCTTTGTGACAAACCCGTCTTCTTGGTGAAGACAAAACTCTTTTTTGGTGAAAGAACAATTTGGAGAATTTCTGTGTTATTTACTTTCTGTTTATTATTTTGCTCAGATTAGTTTTATGTTTGTTATTCATACGTGAAGTGTATCCGATAGTAACAAACCTTCATTTTTAATGTTTAAAAAGAATTAATAATAATAATAATAATAATAATAATAATAATAATAATAATAATAAATGGAATATATTAGTCCAGGGTTCTAATTGCAATTTCTAAAAACAATTTATCTTAAGGAAAATTGTGTTGGGCTTAGATTTTTAGGCATGTGACCGATTGTGCCGATTCTAGAAAATTAGTGTCTTCTTCCCACTAGAACGACAAAGTTCATGGACTGCCTTCTTTACCCTTGTTGCACCTGCAAATGTAAAGAACCTTTAAAAGCAAGGGTCTCCCATCCCTTAATGCTTTAAGTCTCAGCGAATGAAGCTTTCTCAATTCCTTTTTAGCTACAAACCCAAGAGAAACAATAGGAGAAGTTGTGTTCGAAGATTAGGATTTCATGAGTATTAGGCTATTGTACACCTCAAACCAGACCATCTCCAAGATATGTTTCATCCTTACTCAGTCCCTATTATCATCTTTGAGACGTTCTATCTGCTATGGAGACCAGAGTAGCCTCGTATAGCCTCGCAACCATCAGAATTCGCTATGTAATGCGATTTTCTATCTTGGTTTATTTTCATTCGAGTTTAGCAGATCCTAGGCTTTTTTACCTCTTGCCAAACATGCTACTTAGTCCCCTTGACACTTATTAGCAAGTGTGGGCAGCTAGAACTAAGAAAACAACTTTAAAATGTCTTTAAAACTTCTCACTCACATATTGCGAGATTTTTATTCTAAAATGTTTTATGTATAGTTCAGCAAGTTTTAGCCATGGATAAGGTCGTTCCCAGGTCCCTTTGACACCTAGGAACAAGATCGTGCTTCTCAAAAAAAAGATTAACCATCTCGAAATGCTCTCGAAGTGTCATTTGCATGTGTTTATCGAGTTTTTACATATTGAACGAATCACGTTAGTCTTTGAGCTATTGGATCTGTTCCACATCTTGTTACAAGCTTCTCGGACTAGTACTTGACATCCTTAACTCTTTTGGTATTGTGTTGGTGTCTATAACCAAGAAGCAACATCCTTTCGCTTGTTTTTTAACCGAAAACCTGCAAACCGAAGAACTTCACTTTGTAAATGTTTTTGGTCCATTAAATGTGATTTTAGATAAGTCTTAATGTTAAAAACAGAACCCACATCATGTATTACAAGTTTGGTTGGGTGCGAGTGTTTAAAACGAGAAGTAAGCTCGGGTTTAGGGTTATGTGTGTGTTTGGTGTATCTAAACCTAAGAATATGTTTGGAATCATTCATACCCTAATGCAAGTATAAACAGATGTACAAAGTGTGTGGTTTAACGCTTATATAATCATATAAGAGAAGGTGTATGTACAACATGATAATACGATAAGTTTTCTAAAGTAAAAGTATAAATAAAGTACAATATGAGTATTATCTTGAAATGATCTAAGTAGAGTTATTGGTACATGGTGTGGGTGTTTAGAGGGAATTCATCTTAGCCGCTCCAGTGGTTTGATTATGTATTTTCTGCTTTAGGTGAGTTTTCTCACTATACTATATGTTGTAATATATGTCCCCTATATGTTAGAATGTAGATATATTATGGTATGCTGATTAGTCAAGTATGCTAGCTTAGTCTTTTGCTTGTTTATTGTTTGATTGTTATATAGTATGATATGTTGATATGTTATTGTTAACATATCCTTCCAGAAAATATGTCAAAGATAACAAAGCGGTTATCTAAAGGGCCACCTAGCTAACGGTCACTGATAAGAGCTAGCCCCTCGCCCATCGGGGCGTCGCACTCAGATCTCGTTGCTTTAGCACCACGATCTAGCTCAGAACGAGAGACCCTAGATTATAACAAGCCAAACCAGTACCAACCGCATCTCAGAAGTGACAAGTGTAACGTTCAGAACGTTGCCCTTTGGTGGTTCTGCACCAATAGAAGATAACCGCTAGTGGTGCATGACCCGCCAATAAGACGTCTCCACGTCCCGCCGACCCAGACAAGACAAAAGGTACTGTTGGGGACCTGCTCCCCCGATGAACATGTATAAAAAAAATCCTTCTTCTCCCGAATAGGGGATCTCTTATCTCTCTCTCTTTCTCTTTCCATATATATATATATATATATATATATATATATATATATATATATATATATATATATATATAAACAAAACCCTAATTCTCCCATACAACTACTGACTAGACCGTTGGAGTCTCGTTTCGAGATCCCCTCCCAAATGACGACTAATGTCGACTCTTTCTTTGTTGTGATTCTCAGGCTTAACCAGACGAAGCAATCCGCAAACGGTGTTAAGCTCGAAGGTATATCACAACAGTTATGTTGGGGAGTTAATGATGGATTGGCACGAGAGTCAAGAGCCATATTACACGTGTTCAGTGTTAGATGTGCACGAGAGCCATTAACCTCTGGGATGACTAGACATGCACAAGAGTTGTTAGTCGTGACTAGATGTGAACGAGAGTCGTTAGTTGTAGTCAGTCAGATCAACATGAGAGTCGAGAGACTTGTTTGTTTGTGGATCGACACTAGAGTCGAGAGCCTTTGTTTGTATGCATTGTATGTGTATTTTGTCATTTGGTATTTTGGGGAATATCAATAAGCTTTATGCTTAGAGTTGTGGATTAAATATTTTTTAGATACTTCATCAGATTGTGGGAAGGTCAAGGTTCGACTGTATACATGCGCATCAACATTATGTTTTGAGACTTCCAACGGTTATTTACTCTAATTTTGATACTCGGGCTTTCATGTTTATCAATGAGTCTTCTTATATGTGGATGACTGTTTGTGGAGTAAATTGTTATTTTTCTAAAATGAAAATTTTGATTTGAAAAATAAGATGTTACATTCCATCTCCCAACCTTAGTTTTTCAACTCCGATGTTATGTTTCAATCTGACATGACATAACATAACTACAAGGTTTAAACTCTAACCCGAAATACGATACAAAAGTAAATTGGTTGACATAACATGACACGAAAATTAAATTGATCGACTAAAAGTCAAATATGTTCGAACCGTTTAATGTCTTGACATTACATGTTTACCAAGTTATTCATTTTCATATGAACAAAGAGTTTTATATTGTAGTTTTGACCTACAAAAATTATATATATATATATATATATATATATATATATATATATATATATATATATATATATATATATATATATATATAACCTCAAATTTTTTACAAAGTGCGTAAATCATAATTCATTAGTCGAAAAAATTAATTTTACTAAGCTTTTGTTCAAAAACCATTTTAACAGATCTAATTCCTTAGCTCATGTAGTAATTCACCTATTTAGTATTTACAACTGTTTTTTCAAGCTTTACGTACCGAGTTCATGTATATTTTTTATTTTGTTTATTATATTCTGATAAAACTAAATCAATATTAGCGTGATTTATGATTTCTATTTAAGATTTAGAATATTAAATAATAATATAGAACTTTAGATATGTGATTATCAATTATTAAAAGTAATAGTAAATGGCAAGTTCTTTAAATATTTATTTGTTTTAGTAGTTAATGGGGTAATTCTTTTGAGAAATTATAGAAAATATCAAAGAGACACTCATGATTATGGTTAGTGGAGCACTGTAGTATTAATATCCTTTTTCTAAATCTATATATATATATATATATATATATATATATATATATATATATATATATATAGAGAGAGAGAGAGAGAGAGAGAGAGAGAGAGAGCGCTTCGGGTACGAATATTGCGGTGAAGGGTTTTTTTTTGCGTCTATTAGATCAAACTATGAAAATATAAAATCATTAACTATTAACCAAGTTACAAAATACTGATAATTCTTTAGTTCTTACGATCCTCAAACTTTGATAAGGTCATTTATTGTCACTTCCTTGCAAATTGTAATTAATCATTCAAAATGTTAACTCCAAATAACCGTAACATTTTAACGTTTTCATTAACATTGGCCTGTTTGATGGGTTGTGGGTTTGTAATATTCAACCCGAGTTTTAGTTTCCAGTGTAAATTGAATTGCTTTTCTGGTCCTGAAAGTCTCCTTTTTTCGAGACAAAACAAAGACTCAAACTATCATTTTCCATTATAGAAGATTACATAACCATATGTTTAGGAAATAAATTAATTAAATACATACATATATGACAAAGGATAAAAATTACAACATAAGCCTTCAACGATTCTCTCTTTTCGACGAAGAATGTATTTTTTTAATGTATTTGTCACTTTTGTGTATATTGTATAATTGTTCTCGTATGTAGGATTCATTGTGTCAAAATGTATCATTTTCTAATTCATGAGAACATATTTGGAAAAAAAAAAAAAAAAAAAAAAACTTTATTGATGTAATGTGTCCCTCAACGAATAGTGTCCAAGCGACGATTAGTTTCTAGAAAACTAGTTTCCATACTTCAACAAAAGCGAACCAAAAACTCAAGTTAAAGTTCAAGAGACAATTGTTTTTGCATCATTTGTGGACAGAAATCGGAACATTTCTAAACAAACATGCAAAAACCTTTTGCTTCATTTGTGAACGGAAATCCAAACATCTTTAACCCTCATTTGAGCATTTATTTGCTATCTTTGTTAATAAAAGTCAAATCCTAACAACTATTATTATTGGGTGGAATTTTGTTTGGCAAAAATATTTACTTGAAATCAAAATTTTATATATAAATAGTTGCCGCATAAAGTAGGACTCTATAAAAAAACAACTCGATAATGTATATAACTATTTAATGATTTCACCCATATTTTTTTTGTGTTTCTCTTCAAGTTCAGCCTCCACAAATATCAACGAGATTGTTATTTATTTATTGATTTTTAACATTGCAACAAATTTTAACTTTATTTTGAAAGCCAACGACATTTTTGAAAGAAAAAACAATAATAAAATTAAATCTCATTGTTTATTTATAAACAAAACCAATGTCTATGTTTTTCTTTTTATTTACATTAAAATTTTTTTTCATATAGTTATTCCTTTTTATATACTATGTTTTTTGTTATCATTGAAACTAATATTATTATATTATATTGTTGTTTAATGCTTTTATCACTATTTCGAAATATAACAATTTTAGAAAAAAAAACTTTGTATGTAAATGCTAAAATAAATAAAAAGGTTATTAAAAAAAAAGATAAGTTACTACTTCCTTACTTCCTTAACATACAAAAAAATAAATTAAATATTAACTTACAGAGTTTATAAATCTTTATTCTATCATGTACACAAAAATCAAAGGAACAAATATCTTTACCAACTCAAAAGGTTGGGTTAAGTTAACGAAATTTGAAATAGAAAACAATGCAAGTATACCGAGTTACTAACTAACGAATATTCAATTAGTTTGAATGTAATGTTAACATAAGAGTTAACGAACATATGATGTCTTTTCTTGCATTATACATAACAGAAAGTATGGATATTTTTTTTAGTTCAATCATACAACAAAATATAAATCAATGATATCTTTAAGAATAAATAGTTACACCATGTAATGAAAATCATAAATTTAACCTCCCTCCTTGTGATCCACTACTTGGAAGTTTTAAATGAAACTTCTTTATTGTCTGGGTTACTTGAGACTTGTGTACTCTACGTTATATCCCACTGCAATTTTACCTCCTTCCCTTGTCATCCTTTTTCTTCAGTAAAGGATGGATCCATCAAACATGAAATGGCATGTCATCATTAAATGACCCAACATATTTAACATTTGACAGATAACTGATTAGTCCAAACATTGGTTTCCTTTTGTTTCACAATATATTGTCATGCTATTTGTGCAACTCTTGATCTAAAGTAGAGGATGACACTTACTTAAATTCCGTTAGCAATACACATGATAAGTATGCAAATAACACTTTAAGTTTTGACCAAAGTGGCCCTTATATTATGCACAAACTACGTTCAAATATAGTATTAAATTTAATTATTGCCCTTCAGTTTGCAATTTCCTTGGTGGTGACGGGTAACGAAGTTGTATGTCGGAGACAGGACATTTTTATAGAGATATGAGATTTATTTGTTGATGAAGGTGATGAAGCAACAAATTACCTGAATCTCTAATCTCAATAGAAATACATACCTGGATGTATGACAAGTAGGAAAATCAAACCCAATGACGTGTCTCTTTCTATCAGATCAGAAAAACAAAATCCCAAATTGTGGTGGTGCGATGGTGTTCGAGGAGAGAGACAGAGAGGCGTGAAGAGGTGTGATGCGGTGGTTTGATCAGATGTGAGGTCCGAATGGTGTTCTAATGTGAGGTGAGTTGTCTGGTGGTGGCAAGTGGTCTGGTGAGTGGATATATAGATGCACCAGGAAGGGAGATAGGGATGAACAGGGGAATAGAGTGATGAAACCAGGGATGCCAACTGAATTTGTAATTTGAAAGAGCTATATAACATCATCTAACCGATTCGATTGGCTGAAATTGAGGAATGATGGTTCACGTTTGACTAATTCTTTGTTTGACCTGATAACATTTGTTTATTCTTTAATGCATAAATTGGTTGTATAAATCACATTAAGGCTTGTACGACTTAAAAATCAGCATTTCAGCAAATATGTTTTATAAGGTATGATATATATATATATATATATATATATATATATATAGAGAGAGAGAGAGAGAGGAAGGCTCGTTTAGGCTCGCGAGCCCATTAATTGAAGCTTGGCTCAAGCCCATTTAATAAACGAGCCTCATATTTAGACTCGATTTCGGCTCAAGGTCGTTTAATTCAATATCGAGTCAAGCTTTTAACGAGTCGATCCCAAGTAGCTCGGCTCACGTACACCCCTAGTCGTCCGTCATTTTCCCCCCACCAACTTCCCCACCACCACCACCATCACCTCCGCCACCAACTGACTCCACCATTGCCACCTTAGTCACCTATACCACCGCCACATTTTCCGCTACTACCTCCTCTGTCACAAATCACCATAATCATATATGATTATTCAATTTGTGAACAGACACATATGCATAAATCATTTATGTTTATATATATATATATATATATATATATATATATATATATAAACATTTATAATCATATATGATTATACCTCTCTGCCATATAATCATTTACGATTAGGCATACCTTATTGTTGTCGGTACGCTGAAACGTTAGAACGATAAATGACAAATATGTGGCTGAGATTGAATCTCAGGATCTCTTTCACTTTTGGAATCTCAAATGAGTCATTCCTTTTATATATATATATATATATATATATATATATATATATATATATATATATATATATGTGTGTGTGTGTGTGTGTGTGTGTGTTCATATGTTTCTGTCATCTATTGTTTGTTCGTATGGACAAATAAGAATCCAGGAAAATTTAATTATTAATTAAATTAATAAGGGTTTATATCTCCTTAATTGTTTTAAAAATTTGGGATGTCATCGTCAATACATAAACATAAGCATAAATAGAACTTACATTCACTATCACTAGTGATTTATATCTCCTTAATCTCTCAGTGTAATGTGACTTCATATCAACACATGTGATATAAATAAACTGAGTGGGTCATGTTGGGAAACCTGGTGAGTACATAGGGATTTCAATCCCACAATGTCATATCATATATATAATTTAGAACTCACAAAATATACAATTTCACCATATATATATATATATATATATATATATATATATATATATATATATATATATATATATATATATATATATATATATATAAAAGTAACTCTTACCCTACCCCGTTAATCCTTACAACAAGACTATCCATACTCTCGGACCTTAAATTTTACCCCATATTCTCGGATCTAATTCATGCTCTCGGATCAATAATTGTGCCCATTCCATACTCTCGGATTAGGGAAAAGTGTCAATGTGTAAATCCATAATCCCGGATTAACGACAAATAGTTATGTCCTATCCATACTCCCGGACTGAGGATGACTGACTATGTCTTAATCCATACTCCCGGACTAAGGACAACTGACTATGTCTTAATCCATACTCCCAGATTAATGACAGTTGACTATGTCCAATCCATACTCTAGGACTAGGGACAATGACTGTGTCTAATCCATGCTCCCGGATCAGTGACATATACTAAAGTTCTATTCTCTGAGTATAACTCACTTGTACTCATAAGAAAATACTACCCAATATTCCTCATAATTAATTTAGGTTTACTCTTTATCCTAAATCATCATATATAATCAGGTATGTTCTTTAACACTTATTGCAAACAACATCAATTAACTCGCACATAAACATATAATTAATACTTGAATCAATACTTGTATTAAAATCATGTTCATGAAAGGGACTATGCACTCACTTGAGAAGGTGGTGACTCGGCACTCGAACAACACTTCGTTTGTAACGTCCCGAAATTCAAGACTAAAAATTTCTTTAATAAAACATTACTTAAAGCATAACCATCAATCCAAACATAATTAGAGTATTAATTCCCAAAACATATGTTCATTATCAGAGTAAACCATTCCCAGGCTGACTAATCTATGGTGTGTGCCATGCGATCACCCCGAGCTCTTCCCTCCGCTACCGGAAATACCTGAAACCAAAGCTGAAAACCATAAGCACGAAGCTTAGTAAGTTCCCCAACCTACCACTTACCATGTATAACCACATACTGCACATACAGGGCCACGCCCCCTATTCTAGGCCTCACCCCCTACCTCGGGCCTCGCCCGCTACAACGGCCCCGCCGCTCCAGGCCTCGCCTGGCTTCGAGCCCCGCTCAGATACATATCTGTTTCACTTAGGCCTCGCCTGTCACAGGGCCTCGCCCGCTAACATATAATAGCATATAAACATATCACATCATATAAGCTAAACACATACTAACGGATCCTGTCCTAAGGCCTCGCCTATCCTGGGCCTCGCCCTTGTCCTGTTACTGATGGTTCATGGAACCCCGTCCATGCTCCTACTGACAGTGAGATACGGGCCCAGCCCACACTCACTCTTTCCCTAACTTGGGCCTCTCCCCTGATTTGCTGCTAATGAGATGTGGAACACCATCCACACTCTGCTATTGGTGAGATACGGGACCTCGCCCACACTCACCTCCCTACCAGGCACATACAAGTATCACACAGACAACAAATATAAACTATCACATAAACCATTCCTTGGGCACCCGCCCGCTATCATTGGACCTTGTCCTGAATATCATACTAGCATACTGTGCCTAGGGCTAACCCCCGGGTCTTCTACTCATAACTACATGGGTCGGCATTGTGGCCTTAGACCCATTGACACAAAGGGAAACTCACTTGCACTTGCTGAATTTGCTGATAACCCCACTAGTTGCTGCCCGGCAACTCTCTGAACTCCTGCTCCACTAGCTCCCCGAGCTACCAATATCAATGCAACACTTAGTCTAACTGTCCCCCAAAAGTCAACTAAGTCAACTCTGGTCAAAGTCAAAGTCCTGGTCAAATTCAACCTTCCAGGTCAACCCTACTCGCCGAGTCTGCCTACTGACTTGCCGAGTTCATATGCTCAGAGTCCTTCCATTCATGACTCGACTCGCCGATTCAGTCCATGACTCGCCGAGTCCACCGGTTTCCGAGTCCTGACCTGTCCAACTCACCGAGTCTCCACTCGACTCACCGATTCGAGTCTCAACTCGAAGGGTTTGGGGTTTCGCGACTTGACTCGCCGAGTCCCAGAACATACTCGCCGAGTCCAAAGCAATCTTCAACAGACTCGCCGAGTTGTTCTTCCAACTCGCCGAGTTCCTGCCCAACTTCATCCAACTCGCCGAGTCCACCCATGTGACTCGCCGAGTTGCTCCAGTTCTTAATCCATACAGTGGCTTTTCGAGCCATGCAGGGGCTCCAAATCATAGATCCATACTTCCAAATCTCAATCCTTACGTAAAGTTGCAAACTTTACGTATAACTAAAGAGATATAGGCTCAAAACACCCTAGGGCTAGGTTTTAGGACAAAAGGGCTTCACCAACTACTCAATAACTGATGCTTTACGACATATTGGACCATCCCAACACTAGATCTGATGTGGCAACCACATATCTAAGCCCCAAACCCAAATTGGGTCTCAAACAACCATAAAACCCACAAATCTCATAACAAAAATAGATCTAGATGCAAAGGAGGGAAGATAGCAACTTATTACCTCCAATATGAACACTAACTGAAGTAGATCTCGGATCTACACCTCCCTTTTGAGGCAACCTTCTTGGTCTTCAAGTTCCTTTCCAAGGTTTCCCCCCCCCTCCAAGGTTATTTATCTCAAATGATGGAAGCTCACACAAAATCTAGGGTTTACAGGCTCTCAAAGATGATATGGAGGCTGAGGAAGGGACATAACACCCTTTATATAGGATACAACTCCCGGGATTAGGGTTTTCCTTGTTCAGATCAGACTCGCCGAGTCCCCTTAGCCGACTCGCCGATTCGGTCACTTACTCCTCGACTTGGATCCCGCTCGGACTCGCTAAGTTCCTCCTTGGACTCGGCGAGTCAACCCTTTAACTTAGGGTTTCCTTTCCTTTCTTGGACTTCCTGATTTCAGGTGTTACAACTCTCCCCCACTTAAACTAAACTTCGTCCTCGAAGTTTGCTATGGCCAACTGCCTGCGATCTGCTTCCAATACTCTGCTTATAATCCAACACCAGCCTACCTTCGCTGGCCTTTCGCCCGGTCCTCCTGACGACCATTAATCCTTGCGGATAATAATCTCGGGTCAACCCTGACCCTGAACATTCTGGAAACACAACTTATTCAACCGACAATCCTTCTGGTACTCTCCGAGTACTGCAACTGAACTCATAGGGGTCCACCCCCTCTTTCCTTGCGCGATTTCCACCCTTTCTAGGGCAACGTTCCATAACCAACTATTTCTTTTGTCACTATGAAGGTCCTATCCTTCACCAACTCCACCACCCCCGCTACTTACAGTACGGGTCATTACCGCCAGTATCAACTGACACTTCTCTCGGTCATAACTTGGTGTCGAGCACCCCTCAATCAACTAACTGAATTCCACCATAGACCACTTACCAGCAATGCTACTGGCTGGAAATTTATGCTATTCCTTGCCTGCCTTCTGGATGAACCGAGACCGCCCTGGTCCCTACCAATCTATCAATATCTAGATTACCGGCTCCCACCGGTCGCTAGCCCCAACACAACTCCTAGTCGCTCCCAGCGACTTTCGAAGAAACTTCGACCACCTATAACTGCTCAATCTATTCTTCCATTCTGGCACTACAACCCTGGGGTCCTCGATCCCCTATCTTGACACTATGGTCCTTACTGGGTCCCACCTGTGCTGCTAAAACTCACGGGCCTTGCCCACGGGTCTCACCCGCCTCTATCCTTCCAGTCTCACTTGTCTAACCACTCTCACACGGGCCTCGCCCACGGGTCTCACCCAACCATACTACTGAGCAACCCTGCTCTCAGGTCTCACCTATACTGCTACTCTCATACGGGCCTCGCCCACGGGTCTCACCCAACTACATCCTGGAGCGGCCTCTCCCAAGGTCTCACCTCTCTAGGGCTATACAGGCAAACTCCCTACTATTCTCATCCACTACCCATTCTTGATCCCTATCTGATCACTAGGAGATAAGGGCCTCGCCCCAACTCCGCTAACGAAGCTACTATGGAATGCTACGGCTTACCCGCAGTCCTACATCACCTTCCATCTCTGACTGCTAGTGAATGCTACGGCCGCCCCGTAGTCTTACAACACCTTCCACCACTGACCGCTGCTGGAGAAAGCTGCGACTCTCCCGCCGCTCTACCATGCCCTACATGCTGCCTCTGCCACTGTCTACTAACACGAAAGCATCCCATGCTATCTGTCCTCAAGATCTTCATTCCGACTCACTCGAGTCCTACAGGCGATCCTCCAACCTGAATTCCCAACCACGTACTATCCATCACCATTACACGCACTAACTGATGGGGAGTTTCCCAAACTCCCAACCTTGAACTCCTCGATCCATCAAACGCTGTACTACTTCTTTTCCTTCTCAAAGATCGCGTACTCATTCTAGATCTGCGTGCTCTTACCCTTGTACACTCGGAGGATTCTCCCCCACTTCGATCCTGCTTACACCTCGTTGCTCAATGCTCGAAAAGAAATCCCAATCCTTGCTACCATTCCATAATCAATCTGTTGAGGAATCCCAAGCTTACCATAGCTAGGGATCTAACCACTCCATTTCTAAAACTATACAGTTCCGAACTAGCGAGACATACCAAGTCCTTCCCAGGCATGCTACGGTTACTGCATCCTAAGCGACCTTCTCCGATAGGGCACATACCTTAACTACCATTCAAATATCCAAGGTATGCAGATGGCATATAACTCGATCACAAGCAAGCCGCACAAAAATAAAATACTCATACCGATAATGATGCAGAACCATAACAATATAATCATACGCAAATAAAAGAACTGAAAACGGAAGTCGCATACCTGCAACGTCCGATGTTGCTCGCGTCTCCAAGGTAGTCATCTGAAAACCCCTGCCTCCTACCGCAGGCACCTCTGCACGGCCCTGACGGTCGTCTGTGATCCTCAATGTTGCAGAGGCAGGTGCCATCACCCGTCCTGCCGGAAGCAAACTGGGGCACTGGGCCTTCTTGTGGCCCCACTGACTGTAGTGAAAACATATCAAGTCTGATCCCTGAGTGGTGGTAACGGTACAATCCCTGCTAAAATGACCAGTCCGACCGCACTTGAAGCAGCCAGACTCACCACCGCTACCACTCCTGCACGCGCCCCCATGCGCCCTGGCACACTTCCCGCACCGGCTGCGGTCCTGATAATCCCTCGATCTCGAATCTGACCCCTTGGGCCTTTTGCCCGAACCCGTGGCTATCTGAACCTCATCCGGCTTCCTCTTCCGGATCTGCTCTAAATCAATTTCCCTCTCTCTAGCCCGAGCGATCATATCCTCCAATGTTTTGCAGTTGGACCTGCTCATAAACTGCCTGATGTCATCCCTCAACATCTCATGGTATCGGGCCTTCTTCGTCTCCTCATCCGCGACATACTGCGGTACAAGAAGAGCCATCTCCATGAACTTGGCGGTGATCTCCGCCACAGTCTCAGTGGTCCGCGTGAAATCCTGAAACTCCCGTGCCAACTGTTGCACCTCAATAATCGGCGAAAACTCCGCCCTGAACCTGGCCGAGAAATCGCTCCATGTCATCGCTTCCAACGCAGCATCATCACCCAAAGCATGACCAATCTCTTCCCACCAATCCCTCGCTCTGTCCTTCAGAAGACAGGAGGCGAGTCTGACCTTGTCCCCCTCGGGACACCGGCTCGTACGAAATGCATTGGTCCTTAGCCCCATGATAATCTGGCGCTCCGCAAGCTCTAAACTCTCGGAATGTCAAAGTACGCGCTCCCATCAATGCCATCATCTCGGTACGGAAGGCTCCCAGCCTCTCATCCAAGATCTCCGGTATACCCTCCTTGATCGTGCCAAAGATCACAGGAGTCTGGTCTAGAATACTATGCATAACCTCAGCTGATATCAACTCCCTCATCCGCTCCTCGAGCTACTCGGCTCCCGAACCCGAGCCTGATCCCTCCTTGGCGGATGGTCTGTCCACTGGCCTCTCTCGCAATGTCACCATGCTGAAAACATATCGCAATACCATCAGAACACTCATCACTGCTGAGGGATCATACACACACACTACAAGTTCCCCGGTCTCACCTCGGCCTTTCTCGAATCGAGTACAGATCCTCTGCTTTCAGTAGTACGGGCCCATACTACCTTCCACATCTATCTGTACTTTCCTCAAGAACTACTTCGACTCCACCAGGTCCCTTTTCCACTACTACTGCTCCCAACACTACCTCATCCTAGGCTTGCCTTAGGGAAACCTCTGACTCAAACCAAACCAGTCCTCAGCTGCTGAAGGACTCCTTGTGATGCCAATTAACCATTATGTGGATACCATCACATGTGACGAGGCTCAGATAATCCTTCGAGTAAAAGACCCGTCCCTACAATGGTTAGACTCAAACGAGAGCTGCGCAATAGGGCCAAATCCAGCACTCTGAGATTATTCAACCCTGATCACATGTGACGTGACGTATTCACCTAATGGCTAACTCCCATCACTCAGAATCCCACAATGCACAGAGCAAGCAACATTCAAACAAGGGAAAATCTAACCACAACATACTCAAGCAATCATAATCTCCTATCAGGAATCTGTACTAGCATGCAACACAAACTCATAAACTTAGGCATAACCTAAACATGCTATCCTACTACTGTCTAACCAGCACTATCATGTAGCTCAAAAGCACATACAACATGCACATAAGGCATCCTCCCTAGATCCTTAGTCCTAATCTAGCATACTGTTCTATTAACTAATAATCGCGACATAACTTGTATGGGTATTTTGGGGTACTTACTTGAGCTCGTCTGATTGCATGCACCACACCCCTTTTCTCTTTTTAAAATTCTTTTCTTTCTAAATTCTTTTTGCTTTTCTAAAACTGTTTTCTTTCTCGAACTCCTTTTACAAAACTGTCTTTTCATTTTGAAAACTTTCATACCAATTCCTTAGTTTGAGTTCAGACACACCCGAGAGCACGTCCGAATCCCTCAAACCAAGGCTCTGATACCAACTTGTAACGTCCCAAAATTCAAGACTAAAAATTTCTTTAATAAAACATTACTTAAAGCATAACCATCAATCCAAACATAATCAGAGTATTAATTCCCAAAACATAAGTTCATTATCAGAGTAAAGCATTCCCAGGATGACTAATCTATGGTGTGTACCATGCGATCACCCCGAGCTCTTCCTTCCGCTACCGGAAATACCTAAAACCAAAACGGAAAACCGTAAGCACGAAGCTTAGTGAGTTCCCCAACCTACCACATACCAAGCATAACCACATAGTGCACATACAGGGCCACGCCCACTATTCTGGGCCTCGCCCCTACCTCGGGCCTCGCCCGCTACAACGGCCCCGCCGCTCCAGGCCTCGCTTGGCTTCGAGCCCCGCTCGGATACAAATCTGTTTCACTTAGGTCTCGCCTGTCATAGGGCCTCGTCTTCTAACATATAATAGCACATAAACATATCACATCACATAAGCTAAACACATACTAACGGATCCTGTCCTAAGGCCTCGCCTATCCTGGGCCTCGCCCTTGTCCTGCTACTGATGGTTCATGGAACCCCGTCCATGCTGCTACTGACAGTGAGATACGGGCCCAGCCCACAGTCACTCTTTCCCTAACTTGGGCTTCGCCCCTGATCTACTGCTAATGAGATGTGGAACACCATCCACACTCTGCTATTGGTGAGATACGGGACCTCGCCCACACTCACCTCCCTACCAGGCACATACAAGTATCACATAGACAACAAGTATAAACTATCACATAAACCATTCCTTGGGCACCCGACCGCTATCATTGGACCTCGTCCTGAATATCATACTAGCATACTCTACCTTGGGCTAACCCCTGGGTCTTCTACTCATAACTACATGGGCCGGCATTGTGGCCTTAGACCCATTCACACAAAGGGAAACTCACCTGCACTTGCTGAATTTGCTTATAACCCCTCTAGCTGCTGCCCGACAACTCTTTGAACTCCTGCTCCACTAGCTCCCCGAGCTACCAATATCAATGCAACACTTAGTCTAACTGTCCCCCAAAAGTCAACTCTGGTCAAAGTCAAAGTCCTGGTCAAAGTCAACCTTCCAGGTTAACCCTACTCGCCGAGTCTGCCTACTGAATCGCCGAGTTCATATGCTTAGAGTCCTTCCATTCGTGACTCGACTCGCTGAGTCCACTGGTTTCCGAGTCCTGACCTGTCCAACTCACCGAGTCTCCACTCGACTCACTGACTCGAGTCTCAACTCGAAGGGTTTGGGGTTTCGCGACTTGACTCGCCGAGTCCAAGAACAGACTCGCTGAGTCTAAAGCAATCTTCAACAGACTCGCCGAGTTGTTCTTCCAACTCGCCGAGTTCCTGCCCAACTTCATCCAACTCGCTGAGTCCACCCATGTGACTCGTCGAGTCGCTCCAGTTCTTAATCCATATAGTGGCTTTTCGAGCCATGCAGGGGCTCCAAATCATAGATCCATATTTCCAAAGCTCAATCCTTACGTAAAGTTGCAAACTTTACATATAACTAAAGAGATCTAGGCTCAAAACACCCTAGGGCTAGGTTTTAGGACAAAAGGGCTTCACCAACTACTCAATAACTGATGCTTTACGACATATTGGACCATCCCAACACTAGATCTGATGTGGCAACCACATATCTAAGCCCCAAACCCGAATTGGGTCTCAAACAACCATAAAACCCACAAATCTCATAACAAAAATAGATCTAGATGCAAAGGAGGGAAGATAGCAGCTTATTACCTCTAAT
The DNA here is from genome assembly GCF_051521515.1 of Lactuca serriola. Classification (NCBI taxonomy): domain Eukaryota; kingdom Viridiplantae; phylum Streptophyta; class Magnoliopsida; order Asterales; family Asteraceae; genus Lactuca; species Lactuca serriola. The sequence continues at coordinate 39,396,078 of NC_136408.1, read as the reverse complement.
ATGAACACTAACTGAAGTAGATCTCGGATCTACACCTCCCCTTTGAGGCAACCTTCTTGGTCTTCAAGTTCCTTTCCAAGGTTTCCCCCCCCCCTCCTCCAAGGTTATTTATCTCAAATGATGGAAGCTCACACGAAATCTAGGGTTTACAGGCTCTCAAGGATGATATGGAGGCTGAGGAAGGGACATAACACCCTTTATATAGGATACACTCCCATGATTAGGGTTTTCCTTGTTCAGATCAGACTCGCCGAGTCCCCTTAGTCGATTCGCCGATTCGGTCACTTACTCCTCGACTTGGATCCCGCTCGGACTCGCCGAGTTCCTCCTTGGACTCGACGAGTCGTCCCTTTAACTTAGGGTTTCCTTTCCTTTCTTGGCCTTCCTGATTTTGGGTGTTACATCGTTACTCTCAACACAGTTTTCCTCGGACAAAACCTAGTATCATTACCACTAGAGTTTAGTATAATATTCACCGAAACTAATTAATAGTCTAGATATTATTACTATTATATAAGCATTAAACAATACTTATATAACCCATAATAATAGCCCAAGTACTTATTATAAGTTCCTAATAACGTTACTATGATTAAATAAAAGCTATATTAAAAATAGCGTGGGCGTAGCTCACTTACAGAGGGTTTTCTCGAAAATCGGGCTTCGCTGGAGCAGTGTTCCCGAGTCGAAAGGCTCTTTTCTCGAGGCTTCCTTCAGGTGCTAGGGGGTATACCTAGACTTTAGGGGGGTTAGGGAGGCTTAGAGAGAGGTTATAGAGAGAGAAAGAGAAGTTGGAAGGTGTGAGAAATGAGGGTGCCTCAGAACTCTATTTATAGGCTGTAAATCACCAAAACTCGTCGAGTTCTAGGCCAGGTATCACCATCTGGTTGCTAGCCTTGGGGAGGAAGCAACGGCCAGGATTGCGCCACGTCATCCAATTTCGCACAACACCTTCCTGTCTTAGAAAAATCATAAATCTCGCATACGAGCTCAGTTTTCGACGTTATTTATATCCACACGTAGGTAAAACAAGATCTACAACTTTCATTTAGACTCTGTCGGCTAATTCTCGACCGATCTTAAATTTAACAGTAGGAGGAGATTATACTGTTAAATGTCCGCGTAAAATTCATAACTTCTACATACGGACTCCGTTTTCGTCTGTCTTTTTATCGTTGAGTTTCTATTAATGAGATCTTCAACTCTCATTCAGGTCATGTAGGCCAAAAACTACTCGAACTAAAATTCGAGTTTCGGGTCGTGCACTACTATGTCAAATCTTAGAAAATTCATGACTTCCTCATACGAAGTCAGATTTGGGTGTTCTTTTTTTTTTGTATGTTCTCGGTTTAACGTATACTACAACTTTCGTTTAGATCACTAAGGCTAAAAAGTCCTCTATCATAAATTCACTATTTACGTCTCCCGGTGCCGTGTCGGTTTTGTCGTAAAACTTTGACGAGCCATAACTTCTTTGTTATAACTCGGATTTCGGCGTTCTTTATATTTACGGAACCCTTGAGACATATTATACAACTTGGTTAAGATTATTTATTCTAAATAATCTTTTGTCGAAAAGTCGTTTTCGACCCCTATTATCTCTAAATTGACTAGCCCGGATCTACGGGCGTTACATTTATTTTCCAGCCCAATTGATTTTCAACCTCATGTTTAAACTCTTTGAACTTTTCAAAGGTTTCTGAATTATGTTTGATTAAGTATATATAGCCATATCTACTATAATCATTAGTGAAAGTCACATAAAATCGATTAGCATCTCTTGTGGTTGATATGAAGGGTCCACACACATCTGTATGTATGAGGTCCAACAAACCTTCACCTCTTTCACAAGACCTTGTGAATGGTGAATTTGTTATCTTTTCCAAAAGACAAGATTCACACATATCATCTGATTTTAGGTCAAATGATTCCAACACTCCATCCTTTGGGAGTTGGGCTATGCGTTTCTTGTTAATGTGTCCAAGACGACAATGCCACAAGCATGACTTGTCTACACTATTAGACAAGTCAATATTGAACACACTATTTCATAAGTTATCAACACACGTCACTGTTTCATACACACCATCACAAGGTAAATCTTCAAACACGAAAATACCATTCTTATAAACAAAAATTGAACCATTCAAATCATTAAAAGAATATTTAGAACCTTGTCTGAACAATGCATGAAATGAAATAATGTTTCTCGTCATCCCAGAAGAATACCAACAATTCAATAAATCTAATCTAACATCATTATGAAGCAAAAGTTGATAAACTCTGACCTTGGTCACTGGTGAAGACTTCTTGTTTCCAATGATCAAATTTATCCTTCCTCCCTCTATCTCCTCACTTTCTTTTGGCCACTCCAAATCAGAACAGATGTGAAAACCACATCCTGTATCAAGGACCCATGAACGAGAAGATAATGAGTTATTAGAAGAAATAGTGTAAATACTTGCCAAAGACGGATTCACTTTGCCATCTTTTATATCCTGCAGATATTTTGGGTAGGTTCTCTTCCAATGCCCCTTTTCATTGCAATAAAAACAAACAACATCCTTTGGATCAGAAACATGAGGAATGGTAGCATTGGGCTTAGCCTTTGGGCAAGTGCTGGATGGCCCAACTTGGACCTTTCCCTTCCAGTTTTGCTTAGGAGGACCTTTCCTCTTTTCCCCTTTCCCTGTCCAATAGCTAAGATAGGATCACTCGCAGGAGTGGAGGATATACTTTTATCCTTCACTCCTGCTTCAGCTGTCTGCAACAAGTTGTGCAATTGGGCTAATGTCTGCTCAGTATTGTTCAAATGGTACGTCAGGATGAATTGACCATAACAATCGGGTAATGAGTTGAAGACCATATCAATGGCCAATTCCTCATCAAAGTGAATGTTGAGCTTGACCAAACGCTCTATGTAGCGTTGCATTCTTTGCACATGAGATACAACCGACTCACCTTTTTTCATCTTGCAAGCCATGAGTGACTTGACTACTTCAAACTTTTCTTGACGAGCTCACTTATGGTACTTTTCCATAAGGTCTGGGGACATGGTTGCGACCATGATGCATGCCACTTTGGTGGAATCATCATAATGCTTCTTTTAGGCAACATATTCTTCGGGAGTGGCTTTGGATTCATCAAGCTCTTTGAGCTCCTTTTCAAGGACATACTCTTTGTCCTCAAAACGAAGCGCCATTTTGATGTTACGCATCCAATCGTTATATCTAGATCCATCCATAACGACTTTGGAGCAAATGTTGAGTAAATAGAAGTTGTGGTTGGAGGATGATGAAGCAGAATTGTTTCCAGGAGTAAACATCTAAAAAGAAAGATAGTTTTAGTTAGATTTCAAGATACCTCAATATAATAACCCAACGATATCATATCAAGGTTAGGATCCAACTATGAAGATTTACAACTTAGAAATGGGATGTCGAGATCCAAGTGTAAATTTCATAAAGGTAAGTGAATGACGATTCACCAATTCCACCATTAGACAAAATAAACGAATTGAAATTCCTAATTCCTTTTGAGATGCATTGAAACTATTCAATGGCATGTTTTAATCTCAGATTATGCTCTTCTATTTGTGACTGGGATACCGAGGATCACAAACAAGATGTGAATAACCATGCAAATGTGTTTGGTAACCTCATTGTCTTTATCATTAACTATTAATGTGCCGGTAAACCACACACGCTCCATCAAAATGATAATTATGAGATACCCATTACTACTCTTTATTAGTGCCTATTAGTGTGTTGGTAATCCACACACGCTCCACTAACGGCCAATAAAGCATAATGTGCAATTTCATGGATTAGCATACTTTTCACATTTTTCCTAAAGTAATTAGTGTTGGGATTTTTGTAAAATAATGTTCTAGTACTTTCTTTAATAACATTATACTTTTAATGAGATGTAGTTGTCCTATCAAATCCATTCTGCTAACGACCCTCCACAAATCAAGGAAGCGGTGAGTGAGAGTGGACACCCATTCAACTACCATTTTATAGGCAGTTTCTTTATACCCTCCTTATAGACTAGATTCGTGAATGAGGCATACTAGTGATTTGACTGACCATATTCTTATACATATATAATATTTAACTTTTAATTATAATACATATATAATGTGTGTTTTAAACTTTTTAAAACTTTAAGGTTTATATAGATTTCGAAAAATTAAACTATTAATTTAAATTTAAAATAAACCAAATAACTAGATTTAATAATTATCTATTAACTAACTTTTAATTAGTCTATTAAATCTTGTAAGGATTATCTAATCAAATTAAACAATTAATTTAATCCTAATCCTTATCCCTCCAGATTTTGAAAATTTGGGTAAAGGATAATTTCCTTATTTTTCTCAATTAACTAATTAGGCAATAATTATCCATTAAGGCAATAATTATCCAAAATAAGATAAAACCCTAAAATAAGAAGCAGATTTCAAAATTCAAGGGAGGAGGCTAGGGTTTTCCAAAACCCTAACCCTAATTTCGATTAGGGCTCATGGAGGCTAGGGTTTTTCGAAAAACCCTTTGAACCAAAAACCCTAAAAACGAAACCATGGCCTTTTAGGGTTTAATAGCTATAAAACCTAATTTGCAATTCAACTATTATAGCTATTCAATTTAAAACAAAACCAATCGCTCTAATACCACTGATGGGTTTTATGTAAAACAAACAAACTAGAAAAACAATTCCTAAGTTCACATGCAACCTACTTTGGATCTATGTTTCAACTATTGAACATATAACTTTGAATTGCAAAACAAGAACCCTAAGGAGAGAGGCTATTTTGAAAATAACAAATTAGGGTTTAGAGTTGCATACCTTTCAATTGTTATAGCAAACAATTGGTAATCCTTTGATCTTGATCTTCTTGGAAGCCTAGCACCACAAACACAATGCCTCTAATGGAATCACAACCAAGAGCTCTCAAGAAGGAAACTTGTGAGGAGAGAGGGAGAGTAGGGTATGCAATTTTCGGTCCTAGGGTTTCACCAAAGTAAGAGTGGCCAATTTTGAGAGCCAGGAGGCTCCTTATATAGCTGAGGGATCTAGGGTTTAGGGAAAACCCTAATGCTCCTTTGCTTGGGGCCTAAGCTTATCCAAAGGCCTTATCCAAGCCCCTTGGACAAAATCATTAGGGTTTCCCTTATAGATTTTGTCCATCCCCTTCCAAGGAGGTTTTGGAACCTTCCACTCAACTATTGGATAATTGCAAACTAGTCCATGCACTTTATAATTAACACAATTAACCCCAAAATCAATTCTAATTAATTTCAGGCTAACTATTAATTAAATATTATGATTTCTAATTAATATACTAATATTTTAACATATTAATAAATCATTTATATTAATTTATTAATCTTATAATAAACCAATATATCTCCTTTCATAATTTCCTTGTCTAGTTGCTAGGTTTTAGGGCAACCCAAAAGGACTGTGCTGCTATCAATTCAAATACATACCAATTATAGTTATGGGATTAGACACCTAATCCAACAGGTGTATGGCATGACTAGTATCCAGTTGCTAGGTTTTAGGGCAACCCCCTTCCAAGGAGGTTCTGGAACCTTCCACTCAACTATTGGATAATTGCAAACTAGTCCATGCACTTTATAATTAACACAGTTAACCCCAAAATCAATTCTAATTAATTCCAGGCTAACTATTAATTAAATATTATGATTTCTAATTAATATACTAATATTTTAACATATTAATAAATCATTTATATTAATTTATTAATCTTATAATTATGGGATTAGACACCTAATCCAACAGGTGTATGGCATGACTAGTGTTTAGAAAACATAGTGTACATGCTTGGAGCATGGGGCAACTATTGTTTTAATTCAAGTATAAAGTTGATAGTTTGAAACAGTATGCAATGAATAATGTGTAATCAATATGGTGATAAATAAAAGGTGTTTTATTTATATTCTTAATTTCTGAGACCATATTGGATTTGATTAATCTTGTGTTTCACTTTGCATGTTTTGACTTCCAGAATAACTAGGTCGTTCTTCCTGAATGACTAAGTTATTCAAACTATCCACAGTCGGTCATATGTTGGAAGTAGATATGAATCAAGACTGCCATGAAGCTGGATTGTAGATGTCCAAGGTATGGGACATAGCAAGTGGTGCTACAGCATTCATGAGTACTCATAAGTTATGAGTATTGTATTCAACCCACGCTCATTGGAATCACTTCATGGATTTTATCATGAGTGATCATGAGACGATAATATCTTATATTCTTCAAACCTAGAGATATGACTTGTTGAGGTGGTTATACATTGATTGCACGAAAACGCATTTGGTAACTCGGTGTTATAAAACGTGCCTTTGTGTATGATTCAACGAGTAGTATAACAAGCATATGAGTCGAATTTTATCCATTCATTTTACCTTTAAAGGGATAAAAGCGATATTTTTGGGCCCCTCGATGATTTAGTGATGGCACCCCGAAGTGTTTGGCCAAGCCAAGACTGATTTGATTTGTTCAATTAGTCGGTCGTCATAAATCGGAAATCGGGAAACAAAAAATGGACATAGAGAATGATTTTAATCCATGTCTCAGTCCATATGATATCTAGAATGGAGGAATATATGATCCCTTATCTAATGGATGCATCATTCATTTGTTCAGAGTTCGACGACAACATCTTTTAAGAGCTACGATTGCTAGTCGGGTTTTGAAGTCATATGCAATAATAGTTTTAGACTTATCCAAGTGGGAGACTGTTGGATTAGTGTCTAAGTCCATAACTATATTTGGTATGTACTTGACCCAATTGGCATGGTCCATTTGGGTTGCATGACATCATGCATTTGGATAGACTAAAATGAGAGAAATAACACTTAAGGTTTACTAGTATATTATAAGTTCTAATATTTTAATAAGATTATTTAATTAGTATTGATCAAGAATTAATTTGGAATTAATTAAGTGATCGAAAGGAGACTAATTAAATATATGAGTTGATTGTGTAAATCATCCATACTTGTATAATGGGCTAATGCTTCATGGATTATCAAGTTGGGCTAAAAACCATAGGATGCTCCTTGGTGTTTTTGTACCCATGGATCATGGAAATGAAAGGCCATGACAATTAGGGTTTACATGTTGTAACCCTAATTGTGACACACTATATAAGCATCTTATTCTTCCCAAAAATCGGACACTATGAAGGAATGTGAGGGCTACTCGATTTCATGAAGTGGTTCATTTCTCTCTAAGTTATTCCAAGTGAATTTGATGTTGTGTGAACCATTTGAGGTGTCACACTTGAGGCACTAGGCTCTTAAGCTCTATGGAATCAAGCTACGTCAAAAGGTATGTCTTTAACTTGCTATATTACATATGAATCAATGTTTTGTATGCTAGTTAGGATAATACCTTGGAATGTTCATATTTGCATGTATAATAGAGAAAACATAAATCCAAGGTATTTAGGGTTGCATGTACACTTAAGAGTGTTAGAATGCATAAAACCCAACAATATGTTGGGCTGGACCCATTGGTATGCATGTCGAGCTGGGCCGGATTACATGTTGGGCTGGCCCCATTGATATATAGGGATGAACACAGGCGGGTACTAGTACTAATTGTCTGGAACCAAAACCGACGGTTCTTGGAATATCAGAACCAAAACCAAAACCGGACCGAAACCGCCATAACCGGTTCCAGTTCTGGGTACCCGATTGTTTAATTTTTTTTACTATTTTTCCATAAGAAATCAACCATTGCAAATTGTCAACTATTACAAACTTATATAAACATAATCGTTAGAAATCAACAATTGGTTTTTAACTATTAAACATCAACCATTGGTTTTTATTACGGGGGAATTATATACTGCCGTGTACTACATCTCTTTTCTCTTAAACAACAATGTGTATTACTTTGTTGCAGCTTGTCGATGTAGGATAAATAGCCATCCCAAAATAACGAAGTTAAATTTTTTTTGGTTTATGAGTTAAATAACATTAATTTTGAGCGAGTTTATGTAAACTCTTTTTTAAAGTGTACATCGATGTAATTCAAAATATGACATCCCCTCAATTGAATATATATATATATATATATATATATATATATATATATATATATATATATATATATATATATATATATATATATATATATATAAACCGGTTCCGGCGGGCACCTATCGGGTAGCGGTTCCAAAAAAAGAACTAGAACCCGCTTAAGGCGGTTTCTATTCCGTAACCGGCGGTTCCGGTTCCGGTACCGGATACCTGGTTTCGATGCTCACTCTTATTGGTATGCATGTCGTATTGGGCTTATTGTATGCATGTCGTGCTGGGCCTATTAATATGCACATTTGGATTGTCCCATTTACATGTTGGGTTGAGGCCATTAGCATATTGGGCTGAGCCTATGTATATGTTGGACCGGGCTTGTGGTATGGTATGTTATATTTTAAGGAACTTACTAATCTCCATGCTTATGGTTTGTGGTTTAAATAATTTTCAAATATTTCTAGTTCCAGAGGGAATGACCCGACATGATTGCTGTAACACCCCGTTTTGAAAATAAACCCTAAATCCGGGAATGTATTTTAAGTATTATTTTATTATGATAAATGAAATTTAAATAAAGGGTTTTAGTGAGGAAGGATGTATTTGGCATTATAAATTGTCTTGGAGGTCTTAAGGGTGCTTTCGTGGTCTGTGGTGTAAAGAATAACTGAGCATGTGGCTAAATAAAAAATATTTGGATTTGTTTTCTAGCTTTTGGGCTTAAATTGAAAAGATTTTGGAAGCTGGGAGCTGAATGGTAATTTATTAATTTATTTTAAAAAAAAAAATTGGAGTGGAAGGACCAACCTTGTAAAAAATGGAATGAAGTTATGTTGGAGACGGGTTTAAACCCGTCACTACCCTTCCCCTCCCATTTTTAAGGAGCATGAAACCCTAATCCTAACCCTAATATCATGCAACAGTCGCCACCCTTATACCCCTTACATTCGGTCGCTGCCTCCTTGCCTGTTGAAGCCGGAAACCACCAAAGCCAAACTGCCGATGAAGCTGCCGTCAACGGTGAAGAGCAACATGTAGACGCCGAAGCATGGGTCGCCGGAACCGTGAATCGGGGCCGCATGTCGTTCTCCGGTGAAGGTGCAACTCCATTTCTCCGCTGCAACCCCTTCATTCTCATTTTGTTTCTGCTCCGCAAAGGCTAGCTTGCGCCGCCGCCGCTGCCGTCGTCGGTCCTTGCGGTTGTCTTCTTTTCTTTCATAATTATCTCTGGTCATCTCTGCCACTAAGAGGGTGGTTGTGGGTATGTTTTGTAGTGCTTTTCCGTGATTATGAAGTGTGTGTATGCATTCTCTGGCCGAAAAATATGGAAAACCACATTGGCAGCCAACCAGCTGTCACCTTGCTGCCGCCACCTGCCGCCGTGTTAGGCAGCTATGTGCGTGAACTATTATGTGTATGGGTGTTTTCTTCATTGGTTAATGTATTAGAACCTTGTGGACGAATTTTAATTCAAAAACCACCACCACCGCCGTGAACCACCATCGACCACCACCGCCCGAGGTGGCAGTGGGTGGCGCCCGACGCAGTGAAACCCAAACTAATCTAAAATCTCAACCTTGGACCTAGTTGGCGTGTGTTTGGGTTGGAAACCTTTAATTAGGGTTTAGAAAACCCTAATCTTAGAGGCTTTTGTTTGGGACTTGTCGGGACCTGCATTTTGGACCGTTGGATTGGAGTTATAAATTATGCCCGACCATATTGTATGATTGATCTAGTAGAGTGATAGGCTTAATAGATTAAGTCGTTAATGGGTTAAGTGATTTTACTTAACTCTAATCGTTATTTTATGTGAAAACCTAATTTTGTTTGGGCTTTGAGTTGGGCCTTTCCTTTGGGCTTAGGTGTTTGAGTTCTTGTTGGGCCACCTGAGAACAAGTGTATGGACTAGGATATTTGTATGGGCTTTAGGGTAAGGCCCATGTAAGGTGTTTGGGCCCAATTTGGAAAATTAGGCCATAATTGGGCCTTGGTTGATTATTTTGGCTTTTGGGCCTTTAGAGTGTGAGTTTAGGCCTTGGTCTTGGACCAAGATAGTTAGGGGTAAAATGATATTTTTACCCCAAGTATGGATTTATGGTTATGCATTGGAACCCAATTATTAATTGGGTGTTTTTTTTTTATGTTGACAGTTCGGGGATCTGTCATCCAACAACCAAAGTTTTATCCGCGAGACTTTAGCAGTGCGAGGTGAGTCTCCTCATTGGGTTTAGCGGGTTGAAGGCATCAAAGTCGGCCATAGGATGTTATATGTCTGCGTGAATCTTGCATGTATTGTATGATGATATGCTTACCGGGCGAGACCTGATACCAGGCGGGGCCTGATGAGTAGATTGTATGCTAGTTATTAGTATATGATTTTATGCTTACCAAGCGAGGCCTGATGTCGGGCGAGGCTCAATGACCGTATGATGTGCTATGGTCTTCGTGATTATTGCATGTGCTAGTATGGTTATATGTCTATATGATTATATGGTTATATGGTAATGTGTGTATGCCGAGCGAGGCTCGATACCGGGCGAGGCCCGATGACTGGAATATATGCTAGTCTTTATGATCATTTTATGTGTTAGCATGAATACACAATATTTTGTATGTGTATGGAGGGCAAGGCCCAGTGACAGATGAGGCTTGAGAATAACAGATCTGTAATCCGAGCAAGGATTGATGTCGGGCGAGGCCCGAGGCCGAGTGAGACTTGAGACCGGGCAAGGCCCGATGGAGAGCGAGGGTCCAATATGTGATTTATGTATGCGTGGTATGTGGTATCTTGCGGAGATCACTAAGCTTTGTGCTTATTGTTTTAGTTTATGTTTCAGGTACTCCGGTTTCCAAATGGAAGAGCTCGGGATGGTTGCAGGGCACACACCACATGTTTCTGGAGTCTGTGATTTACTCTGATTCGTTGATGTTTTACTAAAGCTTTGATAATCATGGTCTATAATATTGATATGTATTAACAATTTATTAATTTAGAAACGAAATTTTATGTCATTATTTTTGGGACGTTACAATCGCACTGCATCCCCCATAGTTTATTTTGCATTGACTATTTGTGATTTTTACTCTAATGTTTTGAGAATACTATTGATTTGATTATCTTTTGGAACAAATGAATGAACGGTTTAAAAATGGCAATTTTACTTGGTATTTTTGGGATGTTACGGTCGTCAAAACCGTAAGGAGGGTTGACTGATCCAGAAAGCAAGAGGAAGAGGAGGATTGCCCACTATAAAGTGTATATGATTGAAGGCAGTGTGAAGGCTTCTTTCAGGAACAACATTTGCTGGATTAAATCCACGTGCTCTGATTTTATCCATGGCTTATAAATTCTAATGGAGTCCGTCAGTATCGAAATGAGAACTTTGACCTTTTTTTTCTTGTTTTATTTTCATGTAAAAAGGTAAACGAGGATATAAGATGATGAACATGGTAGAGAGATTTTTAAGTTTGTGTAGAGAGAGATGGACCATTTTTTTTAATAATTAAAATAGATAAATAATTATTATTTTTAAAAAAAAAATAAAGAAAAATAGAAAATAAATACACAAGGGTATTACCATAATTTCAAATTTCAGAGGGACCAAACACATACAAACAAGTTCAAAAGGAGTGACAATCCAAAAAGATTAGGGTTTGGACTAGAACTCGAAAAAAATACATACAACATGGACCATTTTTGTAGTTTTGACTTAATTTTTTTTTTCTTTTTTTTCCCTTCCTTTTCATTTTATTTTCCTTAATTTTAAAATTCAGGAATAAGGTTTCAATTTTTATTTATTGTTTCTTTTTCTAATTTGAATTTCTTTAATTGATTTCAAGTACTTACTTTAAGATAGGGACAAACATTAGAACCACTGGAATTAGAACCGGACCGAAACCAGATTAAATAAAACGGTTCGGTTAGCGGTTCTCTATTTATAGCAAAACCGGTCTCGGTTCTAAAACTGGTTCGGTTCCACAAAAAACCGGTTAAAAATCGGAACCGGTTTTTAAAATTTTGTACCTCACTCATATGAAGTCGGAATTACTTGATTTTTTTAGAATGTAATTTAGTGTTTTACTTCATTTTAGACTATAAAAAACATATTTTTTGTTAAATATTGAATCATATACAAACCCCAAAAGACAACATATCAATGTTGCGTTTTCTTATGTTTCAGCATATATATTTTTTTTATTTTGTCCCGGTTTTTAAAATACGTAACTTACTAATATGATATTGGAATCACTTGAATTTTTTTTTCAAACATATAATATAGTGTTTTTACTTCATTTTAGATTGTAACAAATCATATTGAATCATATACAAACCCTGGAAGACAACATATCAATGCTGCGTTTTTCTGTTTCAGCACGTATTTTTATTTTGTTACGGTTTTTAAAATACCGTAACTCACTCATATGAAATTGAAATTACTTGATTTTTTTGCAAAATGTAATTTAGTGTTTGTACTTATTTTAGACCGTAAAAAAACATATGTTGGTTAAATATTGAATCATATATAAGCCTCGTAAGACAACATATCAATGCTGCGTTTTTTTTTTTGTTTCAACATGTTTTTTATTTTGTCCCGATTTTTAAAATACTGTAATTCACTTATATGAAGTCGGAATTACTATTTTATTTTTATTTTTTCAACATGTAATTTAGTGTTTTTACTTCATTTTAGAATGTAAAAAATCATATGGTTAATATTGAATATGATACAAGTCCAGAAAGACAACATATCAACGCAACGGTTTTTCATTTTTATAATATTAAAGTTTAATTGTCTCTTATTTTTTTGAAGCCAGCTAAAATACATATATGTATTATGAATTGAATCATTATTAGTTTCACCTTATTTATAACCGTTTATAACCGGTTATTGTTTAGAAAAATAACCGAAAAATCATAACTGAAACCGAAACCGAAACCCGTCTAAAAGTGATCGAGTTGTTAAAATATCCAAGCTTAATGAGCGTCTTCATGGGTAATATTTCGTCGTAGCCTCAGACCCTCAGTCCTCTTAAGGGTTTACTAAACATTGGGCCTGAAATAAGTTGGATACTGATCCATCAACTCCGTACATGAAAATTTTCATCACCAATGTCTTCTTCCAGTTCCCCCCACTGACACTGAAGCTGATTTTTTAATTTTCTGTCTAGGGTTTCTGCTTTTCCCCCCGATTAATCTCCGGTGATCTATCCGTCCAGCGTACCGACTTACTATCGACGGAAGCTGATTTTCCAAATACCAGCGTCGTGAAGTCGTACATTTTCGCCGACTTTGTGGTCAGGTACCGTCCTCTTTTTGTTCAGCTGAAATGTCAAGTAGTCTTGGATTTTTATCGACAGTATGAGCTTTCCTACTTTGCAAATCAAACTTTAATTTGTTCCTTTGTTCGTGCATTTTATTATGCGGCTTAGAGCTTTGGGGCTTGCTTTCTTTCTTGTGAGAAAATCGGCATTAGAATTTATTTCTTTAACTACTGAAGTATCTGGTGTTTCCCGATAATTAATGATTGTATGCCTTCTCCAACTTGTTGATTTCGACTTGATCTCTTGTTTTCTTCGGGCATTTTGGTCTGGCCTGGTAATTTAGGGTTTTATTTTCGTTATAAGAAGGTTTTGATCGGGCGTATGCCGTAGCTGTAGTCGTACTATTTTTTTTAAAGAAATATCTCCGTTTCATTTGACTCTTTTGAGGTTTGTACTCCAGAGGAATCAAGCCACAAACTATCATATGGTACTAGCTGTTGTCTTCAAACCATAAACCCCTAATTGTCATCCTGCCACCACAGCTACACCTGTAGTAAAACCTTACGTTCCCTGTCACAAGGGCAGATTTAAGATACTTGGCGATAATCATGTTTCTTGGTTAACACAGTGATTTGATTTCCCTGGTCTAGATTCACTAATATCTGGTAGTTTCTGCAATTCAGGGTGCAATTCTTTGTTTCAGATCTACAGTTCATGCCCTGTATTGCTAGTCATGGTTACTGTTTAATTATATTGCTGTTCTTACACCTTCTTTCTTATGCATTGATCAGGAGCTTTTGAATAACTAGTGTGCACTAAAAAATACTTCAAAATGGGTGTGGATTTAGATGCTCTTGTTGCTGAATCCCGATTCAAGAAAAGAAAAGTAACATTGGATGTCTATAACGGTTCTTCACCTTGTTCAATCTCACGTGAGATTCAAACTTTCTTACCTACCCTTCAAGCTTCTGATTATTTTACTGAACCTTGTTTGACCAAATTGGCCATGAGAGAACTCATGAACCCAGGTCATTGCCAAAGGGTTCAAAACTTTACAGTTGGTAGATATGGTTATGGAAAAGTTAAGTTTTTTGGAGAAACCGATGTCAGATGGTTAGATTTAAACCAGATTATCAAATTCAAACGACATGAGATTGTTGTGTATGAAGATGAAACTACCAAACCTGTAATTGGTAAGGGACTCAACAAGGCTGCTGAAGTAACTCTACTTTTACAAATAACCTCCATGAAAGACCAAGTAACAGAGAAGTTGAGGGTAAGTGCAGAAAGACAAGGAGCAAAGTTTATCTCTTTTGATTCAAACAAAAAAGAATGGAAATTTACAGTTCAACATTTTAGTAGATTTGGTCTGAGCGATGATGAAGAAGAAGATATCGCAATGGGTGATGCCGGTTCCGATTCTGATGTCCAAGAACCGATTCCAATGAATGATAGTGATGGTTCTGATCCCCACCTTCTTTCTCATTCTCTTCCTTCACACCTTGGTCTTGATCCTGTTAGAATGAAGGAAATGCAAATGGTGATGTTTCCTTATGAGGAAGATGAAGATGAAGAATTGAATGAAAGTTTTTCACACCATAAGCAACACATAAGATCTCCAATACATCATCCTTCTACCAAAATAACTCGAAAAACTCCATTAGCTTTACTCGAGTACAATCCTGGTAGTTTCGGGTCAACCCCAAACGGGTCAATTTTACTAACCCAACAAAAGAAACCTCTTCCCTTAACAATAACAAAAGTTCAAGGGTTTAAAATGGAGGTAAAGGAAACACCAGTGACAAAGAACTACTCACGAAACATAGTTGATGCTGCATTGTTCATGGGTAAATCATTTGGTATAGCGTGGGGTCCAAATGGCCTCCTTCTTCATTGCAATTCTTCCACAATAAATCTACAAAAAGCTGCAACTGATAACGTTGTCAGAGACGAAAACAACAAAGTACGTGAAGAACTTATCGATTCATGCTTCGATTCTCCTTTAAACTTTCATAAAGAAATCAACCATGAAACAAAGGAAGTTGAAGTTGATGATTACAAGATAAAGATTCAAAAACTTGTATGTGATCGTTTGTCACTTTCTCATATATGTCGAAGCTATATATCAATCATTGAGAAACAACTAGAAGTAACCGGATTATCCCCTTCCAAACGTGTCATGTTAATGCACCAAGTTCTTGTTTGGGAACTCATAAAGGTTCTTTTCTCTTCAAGAGAAATAAGCTCATTAGATCCAGACATGGAAGCACTTCCTTTGATCCGAAGAGCAGAGTTCAGTTACTGGTTACAAGAATCCGTAATGCATCGCGTACAAGATGAAATCAGTTCCTTAAACGACTCAAATGATTTACAACATTTGTTTTTGTTGTTAACTGGAAGACAACTTGATACAGCTGTCGAGCTCTCTGCTTCAAGAGGAGACGTGAGGCTCGCGTTGCTGCTAAGCCAGGCTGGCGGGTCAATGGTCAACCGGTCCGATCTTGACCATCAACTTAATCTTTGGAAAACCAACGGTTTGGATTTCAGTTTCATTGAAAAGGACAGGATCAAGATTTTAGAGTTGCTTTCAGGTAATATCCATGAGGCTTTAGGAGACATGAACATTGATTGGAAAAGATTTCTAGGTTTGTTAATGTGGTATCAGCTTCCACCTGATTCTGATTTGATTTCCATTTTTCAAACGTATCACCGTCTTTTAGAAAACGGGCGGGCCCCGTATCCGGTTCCGGTTTACATAGACGAAGGGGTAGTGGAAAACGGATGGACCCCGGGTAATGACCGTTTTGACCTTGCGTATTATCTTATGATTCTTCATGGAAGTGAAGAGAGGGAGTTTGGTATTTTAAAGACTATGTTTAGTGCGTTTGCTTCAAGTCATGATCCGCTTGATCACCATATGATTTGGCATCAACGTGCTGTTTTGGAAGCTGTTGGGACATTTAGTTGTGATGATCTTCATGTTCTTGATATGGGATTTGTTTCACAGTTGTTGTCTTTGGGACACTGTCATTGGGCAATCTATGTTGTCCTCCATATGTCTAATCATGAGGATTATCCGAATCTGCAAGCTCGCGTTATTAAAGAAATATTGTTTCAGTATTGTGAAACATGGAGTGGTCAAGAAAGTCAACGCGAGTTTATTGAAGAATTAGGGGTTCCATCAGCTTGGATGCATGAGGCCTTGGTGAGTTTTTTTTTTTTTTTTTTCCAGACAATATGTTTGAATTCTTTTTTTTTTTGAGGTTATTGTATATTTGTATTTGAATTGTGTAGGCTGTATATCATGGTTACTATGGAAATTCCGTTAATGCCCTTGAACATTATCTTGGATGTGGGTTTTGGCAAAAGGCACATTCGACCTTCATAAGTTTGGTTGCACATTCTCTGTTCTTGTCAGGTAAACTGTTTTGTGACATTAATTTTTTGTTTTGATAAATATGAAGTGATTTATTTAGTTAACATTCTTTACAATTTAGGGAAACACTCGGAGATATGGAGGATTGCGACTTCAATGGAAGAACATAAATCAGAAATTGAGAATTGGGATGTTGGGGCTGGAATTTACATGACATTTTATACCCTTAGAATTAGTTTGGAGGAAGATGATGATGCAATGACTGAAATGGTATGTAACTACTCTATTTCTGATAATAATATTTATATTTTTCATTCTATTAACTTTTCTACTTTAGCAGGTTTCTCTAAAAAAGAAAAATGATGAGTGTAAAGAGTTCTTTAGTCGGTTGAAAGAGTCCTTGGCAGTTTGGGACAGCCGTTTGCCTCTTGATGCCAGGTACTTAAAAATAAAAAATAAAAAAAAAAACATTTTGTTTTTTTGGATTTTGTAAATAACAATATGTAAATTGTTTTTTATAATTAAAAAAATGCA
Source organism: Lactuca serriola (assembly GCF_051521515.1). Classification (NCBI taxonomy): domain Eukaryota; kingdom Viridiplantae; phylum Streptophyta; class Magnoliopsida; order Asterales; family Asteraceae; genus Lactuca; species Lactuca serriola. The sequence continues at coordinate 39,378,831 of NC_136408.1, read as the reverse complement.
GAATGGTGTATGCAAAGATGGCAGAGGAGATAAGTGATTTGCTTGTAGGGGATCCAGGAGAGGGGTCAAGCATTGAGGATAAGTTGGAGTGTTTCAGTACCATATTTGATTCACCCATCCCTGATGACATTCTTTCATGCCATTTACAGTCTGCAGTTTCTCATTTTGCATTGCATCTAACAGAAGCAGCCTCTTAATTTTTTTTTTACACAATACCAAAAATGCCCTCCCTCCCTCCCTTCCTTTGTGTGTGTGCTGTTTTTGTAAACATGATTTTGTAATTATTGATTGGCATTACAGTGAACTAGGTTTTGCCCATATAGTATATCTATCTCTACTTTGAAGATTTGTTAAAGATAACTGTTTTTCAAATTTTAGCTGTCAAATATGTTTTATGTATGTGGAAGGTGGCTGCTGTTCACTAGTTTGTATATCGTATGCTTTGCATGAAGAAAGTCTCATGGAATTTTGATTACGTTATAGGTTTTGTGATCAATTGAAGTTGTAATTTGTGTTCTATTCAGGTCATTTGGGTGTATATTTGATTATGTATATATGTCTGCCGATTTCAAATCTATCGGTGTTTAATTTCCATTTTGGGTTATTTAAGGGAAAACAATTTTCATCTGTAGGGTGTCGATTATTCTCCTCTAGGGCAATATGACTCTTGGTCAAATGAACTTCTATCTTTGCTATCTTATAAAACATATTAGACATTTTTTGAATTTTAAGAGGTACAATCTTATCAACAATATGTACAAACCTCTAAGCTTTGCCAAAGAATAGTAACGGATCCCACATTTCCGGTTTTCACTTAACCCAAATTTAGATCTCTCATAATTTCATTTGCCTATCTCTTGGTTACCTTCTTTCTAAAACCCTAGCACCACTGACCATCGTTTGCCGCCTTCACCATCATTTGTTGTCGCCACCATAACCACACCATATGCTTCTATTACCTCTAAAAAAATCTATAGCACCATCGTTGACTGCAATCCTCACCACCATCCATCTATTTGAAATTCTTAAAAATACATGTTAACAAGAGGTGACCATTTATCTCTTCTTTGTTATCTCCGATGTTCTACCCTTTCTCCTTAATTGCAACCTCTTTTATCTTGCTTAAAGAATACAATTATAGATTACCTCATCTCTGTTAGTTTTTCTGATTTTGATGGATTTTGTTGTGTTTTAGTAGAAAAGGGATATCATAAGAAGAGGTTGATTTAATTTTCTACATGTGAAATCTTTGGGGAAACAATTGGTAATTATCTTCCTACAGAGCAAATGACAGTAAGCCCTTTTGAAAACATATTTAAATGTATTATATTGTATGTGTGTGAATATGTATGCGCATATATTTTAACATCATGCTCTTAATTCTTCTGCAAGTATTCACTTGTACTTATTTAACTCAGAAGTATTGCCAAAGTTGTTGATATCTTGAAATTAGTAACTGATGTGGAGGTTCCTGAAATCATTAATGATCAGATATTGGTCAACTTTGTTGTTGTTGCTCTTAACTCTGTCATTTAGAAAAGAAGGTATGGAACTATGGATACTTTAAAATTACTTATTCGATTCTTCCAGTAATTTGATGTTTAGATTAATGTTTGAGTAAATTACACAAATGGTCCTTATAGTTTAGGGTAATTGGTGGTTTGGTCCCTAACTTATTTTTTTAACTCAGAAGGTCCCTACTGTTTGTTTTTGTTACGCGTTTGGTCCCTGTCTTACCTAAAAATACTATTTTGCCCTTGATTTTTTTAATTTATTTAAATAGACACACCCCCAACCCCACACCCTCCATCTTACCTTACATATCTCATCATTTTTTCGTATTTAAATAATAGTATTTTTAGGTAAGACAGAGACGAAACGTGTAACAAAAATAAATAGTAAGGGCCAAGCGCGTAACAAAAACAAATTGTAGGGACCTTCTGAGTTAAAAAAATAAGTTAGGGACCAAACGTGCAAATTACCCCAAACCATATGGACCATTCGTGTAATTTACTCTTAATGTTTTGACATGTTTTTAAGTTTTCTTGTGGATTGTGGTTGAAGTTTGGAGTTAAGGTTTATTTGATGTGTAGAAATCAAAGGTGTTATGCATAACAAGTTCATAACTTCTATTCTCTAATCTTATGTCAAGTAATTTTAAATCATTGTATTTTATTATGTTTTTCATTTAATTTGGAATGTATATGTATGTTTTTAAATCAGTAGATTTTGGGATCGACATTTGTCTGTGGTGTAGAGTTACTATTCATGTTTCTTCGGCTACAAACAAATGCTATTAGTTATTATGAAATTTTATTATATAAAACTTGTTATATAATATTTTTTTTAACTTACCTCTTCCAAAATTCCAAGGAATTACTCAATTTTGATCCTAAGGTATTCATTTCCATCTTTTTTATTTCTAAATCTGATTTGATATTAGGTTTACCGTTGAAAGTATAAATAAGTATATTTATCTAAATATGATGTTATAGTAAAGAGAAATGGAAGTAGAATGCTATATTATACAAATCATTGGAAGTATGTTGATATTTATTATATTCCCCCTACTTTGTGTCCTTGGTCCAGTGTTTAAGATAATTACAAAAATAAGATTTCTTCTAATTAAACTATATTTAAAGTCTTCCCCTGTAATAGCATTGTACTTTAACTGGATCCCATTGAATGGTTCCTTTTGTGGTTGACGATAATTGCATCATATTTTATATTTTATTTATATTGCAACTAACCACTTTAATTTTCAATCTTACTAAGTCATTATTTGTTTTATACTAACCTACTTCCATTTAGCAATATGTTCACAAATGGTGTTGTAAGTTTTCCTTTATATATCCTTAAGAAATATTTTTTTCTCACTTAATTATCAAAATGCATTGCTATTATCAGTTAAGATGTAAGTATATTGTTATTATATGCAAAGAAGTAAAGTAAATTGTAATTGTTGATTAAGAAATGTAATTTGTTGTTATGAGTAAAAGCAAGAAATAAAATTGTTTTTTTAGAAGAATTTTGTGGAATTACATTTAATTAGGCCTCTCGCAGTAATCAAAATTTAATCAACATATCTTGGGTGAATTTTCAAGATACTTAAGTTAGGGATGAACAGTTTGTCCCAAATCCCGACCCCGTACCAGTACCGAATTTGAAAATATGGGACGGTACTTGGTACTCCAAATACATGAAATTCAGGATTTTGTACCACCGATACCGGTACCAGTACCGAAAACCGGTACCAGTACCGAAAACCGGTACCAGTGATGTTAATTCGCTTCGGTACTCGGGATTGACTTTCAATAAAATTCGGTTTTTGGGAAATCGGGAACGGTACGGGTCGGTACCGGTTTCGTACCATGCTCATCCCTAACTTAAGTGGCCCTAAAGTCACAGTTAGACGTGTATTTGAGTCATTTTACCTCAAAAGGCTAGAAAATGATGAGCTAATCCCGGATCCTCAAGCTCCAAGCAAAACTCCAGGTGGTCCACTTCTTATTCTCCTTAACAAAGCACCAACAAACACTCTTTATGGCTCAAAACTCTCAAGAACACACTAGGGTTTCGATTTCTGGACAAGGGGAGGTGGAGGTTGTCTAAACATGACCAAATGAGGCTATCATAAGGCTTAAATAGGGTGCAATACCCTAGAAATTAGGGTTTCATAATCCACTCGTACGCCATGCGTACTCACGTAAGCCCAACGTATGTGGACTAAACACGCGATCAAAATCAGGCTAGTACGCTAAGCGTACCACCTAGTACATCCTGCATACTAGCTTAAGGACTAACTTGGCAAACTTTTAGATAAAGAGGTTAAATATGAAACTTACCAAATTCAAGTGTTACAATAAATTTGTTGAAGTTTGGATTTATACACATGATTTCTTCTTAAGTTGGTGTACCTAAAACCTTGATGATATCTATAAGCGAGTCAACAACGTTTTCTCCCAAATGTAATAGTTGTGACAGAGGGTTGGGTTTGTTGTGGAGCATTTATGGGAGAAGTTGTAACGTCCCAAAATTCAAGACTAAAAATTTCTTTTAATAAAACACTACTTAAAGCAAAATCATCAATCCAAAACATAATCAGAGTATTAATTTCCAAAGCACATGTTCGTTATCAGAGTAAAACATTCCCAGGCTGTCTAATCTATGGTGTGTGCCATGCGATCACTCCGAGCTCTTCCCTCCGCTACCGAAAGTACCTGAAACCAAAACTGAAAACCGTAAGCACGAAGCTTAGTGAGTTCCCCAGCCTACCACATACCATGCATAACCACATACTGTACATACTGGGCCATGCCCGCTATTCTGGGCCTCTCCCCTGCCTCGGGCCTCGCCCGCTACAACGGCCCCGCCGCTCCAGGCCTCGCCTGGCTTCGAGCCCCGCTCGGATACAGATCTGTTTCACCTAGGCCTCGCCTGTCATTGGGCCTCGCTCGCCAACAATTACTAACACATAAACATATCGCAACAGATACACACTAAAGATACACTACCGAATCCTGTTCTAAAGGCCTCGTCTATCTTGGGCCTCGCCCATGTCCTGCAACTGGTGAGTCATGGAACCCCGTCCACACTCCTACTGGTAGTGAGATACGGGCCCAACCCACACTCACTCTTTCCCTAACTTGGGCCTCGCCCCTGTTCTGCTGCTAATGAGATGTGGAACACCATCCACACTCTGCTATTGGTGAGGTACGGGACCTCGCCCACACTCACCTCCCTACCAGGCACATACATGTATCACACAGACAACAAGTATAAACTATCATATAAACCATTCTTTGGGCATCCGCCCACTATCATTGGACCTCGTCCTGAATATCATACTAGCATACTGTGCCTAGGGCTAACCCCCGGGTCTTCTACTCATAACTACATGGGCCGACATTGTGGCCTTAGACCCATTCACACAAAGGGAAACTCACCTGCATTTGCTGAACTTGCTGATAACCCCTCTAGCTGCTGCCCGACAACTCTCTGAACTCCTGCTCCACTAGCTCCCCGAGCTACCAATATCAATTGTAACATTCCAAAAACACAGTCTGAAAATTTCGTTTAACCTAATAATAAAAACCATAGTCGATAAACCTCATATAAAAATCCTAAGCAATGTATCTCAAATAATTATAACAACTGTCAAGTATATCAGAGTATAAACATCCCAGGCTGAAACAAATGGTGTGTGCACTGCAATCTTCCTGAGCTCCTCTTTTGAAAACTAAGTACCTGAAACCAAAACTGAAAACTGTAAGCACGAAGCTTAGTGAGTCTCCCCAAACTACCACATACCACACAATAACACATAAGCACATACTGGGCCTCACCCACTGCATCGGACCGGAGTCCGGAACTAACCAGGGTCTTGCCCTCTACATCGGACCGAAGTCCGGAACTAACTAGGGTCTTGCCCTCTGCATCGAACCGAAGTCCGGAACTAATCAGGGCTTTGCCCTCTGCATCGGACCGAAGTATGGAAACTGACTGAACATAGCATAGCATAATCATAACATATAACATGAACACATATACTGCATACTGCATCGGACCGAAGTCCAGAACACATAACACAAGGACATGCTTGAATCACGAAGACATCAAACACACTGAACTACTGCATCGGACCGAAGTCCGAAACTGCTAACATCTAACATGTAAGTTAAACCACATATCATATAACATATAACATATAACATATAACATATAACATATAACATATAACATGTAAACTAAACCACTGCATCGGGCCCCGCTCGGCATCGGACTAGAGTCCGGTACTACTAATATCTAAACGGGCCGGCATTGTGGCCTTAGACCCGTTCCTATTGGAAGAGGAATCACCTCACACTGCTGAAGTCCCGTAGACACAATCTCATACTGCTGAAGTCTCGCAGACTCAACCTTAGTTGTTGGATGACAGATTCCCGAACTGTCAACACCAAAATAACACCCGATTAATAATTGGGTTCTAACACATAACTATAAATACATACTTTGGGTAATTACTACATTACCCCTAGCTTGGCTTACCCAAGCCCAAGGCCCAATCCATAGGCCCAAAGTCAACTAGGGATCAAAGCCCAACATATGGCCCAATTTTCTAAATTGGGCCCAAAACTCTACATGGACTTCCCTTAAGGCCCAATTGCTCAGTCCGATCCAACATGTCTCATTCTAAGGGCCCAATATCATCCAACCATCTAGGCCCAAACTATGGCCCATCTATGGCCCAATTTTCCAAATTGGGCCCAATCCTTCATATGGGCCTTACCCTAAAGCCCAACTAATTACTCTAGTCCATTTAATCATTCTTGGATGGCCCAACACAAAGCCCAAGTGAAATTAGGGTTTCACATAAAATGACAGTTAGGGTTAAGTGTTTATCACTTAACCCATTAAGGGCTTATCCCACTAAGGACTTAATCCGTTAAGGACTTAATCCATTAAGTCCATTATTGCTTAGATTAATCCTGCCAATGATTATTATTTAATATTTCACTTATTAAATAATTCTCGTGTGTGTCCTGATAATTTCTCAAATATTAGGATTTCCTCAATTAGCCCATTAAGGACTTAGTCCATTAAGTCCTTTACTCTACTAGATAAATGGCCTGGAATAGTTTGGGTTTAATTCACAATCCAATCCCAATGGCCCAAAAATGGGTCCAAATAGGTCCAAGGACCAAATGCTAACAATTAGGGTCTTCCACCCAAACATGGCCCAATAGGCCCAACACCAATCTCTAAGCCCATTAGGGTTTGCTAGTGGGGCACCATCCACTACCATTTCAGGTAGTGGTGGTCTATGGCGGCTTACGGCGGCGGCCACCACCTTACGGTGGTGGTTTTGATTCTTTTCATTAATCCAAAATTCAAGTTACATTTTACAAGGCTAATCTCAATTAACCATACACACACACTAAACTAATCACACACACACATAGCCACACCATGGTGCCCAGCGGCGGTGCTTGGCGGCAGCCACCACCTCACGGTGGTGGTGGCTATTCTTGGCTTTCCGATCAAACAATCCCAATCATACATCACTGAAATATCACACACCCACCCTTATGCTTGGAAAAGTAACACAACCACCACCTGGTGGCGCTTGATGGCAGCAGAACCCCGGAGAGGCGGCGGCAGCGACGACTTTCGCAATAACAGCCACCACCTCACGGTGGTGGCGATGGTTTCCCAAGGGCATCAGTCCGGAACATACACGAGTGCTCTGCCCGAATGCATCTAACCACCTCCACCCTTGCGGTGGCAAGCGACGAAAATGAAAAGAAAAGAGATACGGAGGGTAGCGTTCCAAAATAGCTACAATCATCTCGATGGTTGATCTGTGAACCATCACAGTGGCGGCGGCACCCAAGATATAGCAGAGAACCACCGTAGGAAACGACGGCGGCATCAACGGAAACTAGAAGAAGAAAGACGGTGTCTGCTGGTTGTTTGCAGCCCTTGCCGGCGACGTAAGTAATGACGAAAATTGACTGCCGGCAGCTTCCAATGGCGGCAGCGACGTTGGCATGAAGTCGACGGTCGATTGGCAGCCATGAGTGACCGGAGGGTGGAGGAAATAGGTGGTGTCGGTTGAAGGGGGTGCTACCCGGCGGCTGAAGACATGAGTGGCGGCCGATACACTCGTAGGGTTAGGGTTCCCGTAAGGGATATATACTCGGGTTTCCCAAAATTTAATCCCATAATGACACTAACAGCCCCTCACTTCCAGATTTATTTTCAAACCTAGTCCATAATTTACCAATTCGACCCTGACTACAAGAATCTCTTCATAATAGGTCCTGAAATTACCATTCAGCCCCCTAAGCCTTCAAATCTTTTCAAATTAATTCACAATAATTACCACGGGGCCCTTGCATTCATAACTATTTACGAAACTAACTCAAAACTTACATTCTAACCCCCACCTTCTATAATTATGAACTTTAACTCCTCAAAATTAACGCCTTGCTCAATTATTATTCATTTTAGGGCTTCTATACATTTATTTATTTATTTTATAAATGAGGTGTTACATCAATGCAACACTTAGTCTAACTGTCCCCCGAAAGTCAACTAAGTCAACTCTGGTCAACGTCAAAGTCCTGGTTAAAGTCAACCTTCCAGGTCAACCCTACTCGCCGAGTCTGCCTACTGACTTGCCGAGTTCATATGCTCAGAGTCCTTCCATTCGCGACTCGACTCGCCGAGTCCACCGATTCCCGAGTCCTGACCTGTCCAACTCACCAGTCCCCACTCAACACACTGATCTGAGTCTTAACTCGAAGGGTTTGGGGTTTCGCGACTTGACTCGCCGAGTCCAAGAACAGACTCGCCGAGTCCAAGGCAATCATCAACAGACTCGCCGAGTTGTTCTTCCAACTCGTCGAGTTCCTGCCCAACTTCATCCAAATCGCCGAGTCCACCCATGTGACTCGTCGAGTCGTTCCAGCTCTTAATCCATGCAGTGGCTTTTCGAGCCAAACAGGGGCTCCAACACATAGATCCATACTTCTAAGGCCTATTCTTCACGTAAAGTGGCAAACTTTACGTGTAGCTATGGAGATCTAGGCTCAAAACACTCAAAACTAGGGTTTATGACAAACATGCTTCACCAACATACCAAGAGCTGTTACTTTATGGGAATCTAGACCAAAACAAACATGAACCTGAGGTAGCAACCTTGGATCTGAATTTCTAGCTCGAAATGGTTACTTATCATGCCAAAAATGCCCAAAACTCACACATAAGAATAGATCTAGCTGCAAAGGAGTCCAAGTACTAGTTTATTACCTCCAAATGTTCTGAAATGTCTTCCCAATCCCGGATCTATAGCCCCTTCTCGCACCTACAAGATCCTTCTTCCTTCTCCAAGCTTTAATGCACTCTTCAAGGCAATAATTAGCTCAAAAATGGATATGGAGGCTAGGGTTTGGTGTTCTGGGTTAGAGAGGCAGTAAAGGAACCCTAGGGAAGAGAATGAGACGTTTAAATAGGCTCCAAGTCCCGAATTTAGGGTTTTCCTTGCTCAGACCAGACTCTTCGAGTCTACTCGTCGACTCGCCGAGTCGGTCACTTACTCCATAACCCGGATCCCGCTCTGAGTTGTCGAGTTCCTCCCTGGACTCGACGAGTTGACCCTTTGACTTAGAGTTTTCTTTCATTTCTTGGCCTTTCTGATTTTGGGTGTTACAACTCTTCCCCACTTAAACTAAACTTCGTCCTCAAAGTTTCCTATGGCCAACTGTCCTGTGAACTGCCTCCAACTCTCTGTCTGGGAAAACTAACACCCTAACCCTTGTGGACTACCTCTGTTGGCCTTTCGCCCGGCCCGGTCCTCCTGACGACCATTAATCCTTACGGATAATAATCTCGGGTCAACCCTGACCCCGAACATCCTGGAAACACAACTTACTCAACCGACAATCCTTCTGGTACCCTTCGAGTAATGCAACTGAACCCATAGGGGATCACCCCCTCTTTCCTTGTGCGATTTCCGCCCTTTCCAGGGCAACCTTTCATAACCAACTACTTCCTCTGTCACTGTGAAGGTTATATCCTTCACCCACTCCATCACCCCCGCTACTTCCAGTACGGGTCATTACCGCCAGTATCCACTGGACATTCCTCTTTACTATGATTGGGTGCCGAGCACCCCACGATCAACTAACTGAATTCCACCATAGGCCGCTTACCAGCACTACTACTGGATGGAAATTTCTGCTATTCCTTATCTGCCTTCCGGATGAACTGAGACCACCCTGGTCCTTACTAATCTATCAATATCTGGATTACCGGCTCCCACCGGTCGCTAGCCCCAACACAACTCCTAGTCGCTCCCAGCGACTTTCGAAGAAACTTCGACCACCTATAACTGCTCAATCTATTTTGCCATTCAGGAACTACAATCTTGGGATCCTCGATCCCCTACCTCGACACTAAGGTCCCTACCAGGTCCCACCTGTGCTGCTAAAACTCACGGGCCTCGCCCACGGGTCTCACCCAACCATACTACTGAGCAACCCTGCTCTCAGGTCTCACCTATACTGCTACTCTCATACGGGCCTCACCCATGGGTCTCACCCAACTATATCCTGGAGCAGATTCTCCCAAGGTCTCACCTTTCTAGGGCTATACAGGCAAACTCCCTACCATTCTCGTCCACTACCCATTCCTGATCCCTATCTGATCACTAGGAGATAAGGGCCTCGCCCCAACTCCGCCAACGAAGCTACTATAGAATGCTACGGCTTACCCGCAGTCTTACATCACCTTCCATCACTGACTGCTAGTGGATGCTACGGCTGCCCCGTAGTCTTACAGCACTTTCTACCACTGACCGCTAATACGAAAGCACCCAATGCTATCAGTTCTCAAGATCCTCCTTCCGACTCACTCGAGTCCTACAGGCGATCCTCCAACCTGAATTCTCAACCATGTACTAACCATCACCATTACACGCACTAACTGATGGGGAGTTCCTCAAACTCCCAACCCTGAACTCCTCAATCCATCAAACATTGTACTACTTCTTTTCCTTCTTAGAGATCGCGTACTCATTCTAGATCTGCGTGCTCTTACCCTTGTACACTCAGAGGATTCTTCCCCACTTCGATCCTGCTTACACCTCGCTGCTGAATGTTCGAAAAGAAATCCCAATCCTTTCTACCATTCCATAATCAATCTGCTGAGGAATCCCAAGCTTACCATAGCTAGGTATCTAACCAGTCCATTTCTAAAACTATACATCTCCGAACTAGCAAGACATACCAAGTCCCTCCCAGGCATGCTACAGTTACTGCATCCTCAATAACCTTCTCCAATAGAACCCATCCCTTAATTACCATTCAAATATCCAAGGTATGCAGATGGAATAAAAACTCGATCACAAGCAAGCCGCACAAAAATAAAATCCTCATACCGATAATGATGCAGAACCATAACAATATAATCATGCATAAATAAAAGAACTGAAAACGGAATTCGCATACCTGAAACGTCCGATGCTGCCCGCGTCTCCAAGGTAGTCATCTGAAAAGCCCTGCCTCCTACCGCAGGCGCCTCTGCACAGCCCTGACGGCCGTCTGTGATCCTCAATGTTGCAGGGGCAGGTGCCATCACCCGTCCTGCCAGAAGCAAACTGGGGCACTGGGCCTTCTTGTGGCCCCACTGATTGCAGTGAAAACATATCAAGTCTGTTCCATGTGTGTTGGTAACAGTACAATCCCTGCTAAAATGACCAGTCCGACCGCACTTGAAGCAGCCAGACTCACCACCGCTACCACTCCTGCACGCGCCCTCGTGCGCCCTGCCACACTTCCTGCACCGACTGCGGTCCTGATAATCCCTCGATCTCGAATCCGGTCCCCTGAGCCTTTTGCCCGAGCCCGTGGCTGCCTGAACCTCATCCGGCTTCCTCTTCTAGATCTGCTCCAAATCAATCTCTCTCTCTCTAGTTCGCACGATCATATCCTCCAACGTTTTGCAGCTGGACCTGCTCACAAACTGCCTGATGTCATCCCTCAACATCTCATGGTATCGGGCCTTCTTCATCTCCTCATCCGTGACATACTGTGGTACAAGAAGAGCCCTCTCCCCGAACTTGGCGGTGATCTCCGCCACAGTCTCAGTGGTCTGCGTCAAATCCTGAAACTCCCGTGCCAACTGCTGCACTTCAATAATTGGCGAAAACTCCACCCTGAACCTGGCCGAGAAATCGCTCCATGTCATCGCGTCCAACGCGGCATCATCCCCCAAAGCATGATCGATCTCCTCCCACCAATCCCTCGCTCTGTCCTTCAGAAGACAGGAAGCGAGTCTGACCTTGTCCCCCTCAGGACACTGACTCGTACGGAATGCGTTGGCAACATCAGCCAACCATCTGCTGCTAGCGATGGGGTCCCTAGCCCCATGATAATCTGGTGCCCTGCAAGCCCGAAACTCTCGAAATGTCAAGGTACGTGCTCCCATCAAATCAATCATCTCGGTACGGAAGGCTCCTAGCCTCTCTCATCCAAAATCTCCAGTATACCCTCCTTGACCGTGCCAAAGATCACAGGAGTCTGATCTAGAATATTGTGCGTAACCTCCACTGATATCAACTCCCTCCTTCGCTCCACGAGCTGCTCGGCTCCTGAACCTGAGCCTGATCCCTCTCCGGTGCCTGATCCACCCACTGGCCTCTCTCGCAACGTCACCATGCTGGAAATATACCACAACCACTATCAGAATACTTATCACTGCCGCGAGACCAAACACACGCACTACCAAGTTCCTGGTCTTGTCTCGGCCTTTCCCGAATCGAGTACGGATCCTCTGCTTTCAGTAGTACGGGCCCACACTACCTTCCACATCTATCCGTACTTTCCTCAAGAATTGCTTCGACTCCACCGGGTCCCTTTTCCACTACTACTGCTCCCAGCACTATCTCATCCTAGGCTTACCCTAGGGAACCTCCGACTCAATTCAAACCAGTCCTCAGCTGCTGAAGGCCTCCTTGTGATGCCAATTATCCATCACCTGAATACCATCACATGTGACGAGGCTCAGATAATCCTTCGAGTAAAAGACGCGTCCCTACAATGGTTGGACTCAGACAAGAGCTGCGCAATAGGGCCAAATCCAGTACTCTGAGATTATTCAACCCTGATCACATGTGACGTGACGTATTTACCTAATGGCTAACTCCCATCACTCAAAATCCCACAATGCACAAAGCAAGCAACATTCAGACAAGGGAAAATCTAACCATAACATACTCAAGCAATCATATCCACATAGCAAGAATCTGCACTAGCATGCAACATAAAATCATAAACTCAGGCATAACCTAAACAGGGTATCCTACTACTATCTAATCAGCACTATCATGCAGCTCAAAGCACATATAACAGGCACATAAGGCATCCTCCCTAGATCCTTAGTCCTAATCTAGCATGTTGTTCTATTAACTGATAATCATAACATAAACTTGTATGCGTATTTTGGGGTACTTATTTGAGCTCGGCTGATTGCATGCACCACACCCTTTTTCTCCTTTCAAAATTCTTTTCTTTCCGAGTTCTTTTTCTTTTCTAAAACTGTTTTCTTTCTCAAACACTTTTTACAAAACTGAATTTTCATTTTGAAAACTTCCATACCAATTCCTTAGTTTGAGTTCAGACACAAATGAGAGTACGTCCGAATCCCTCAAACCAAGGCTCTGATACCAACTTGTAACGTCCCAAAATTCAAGACAAAAAATTTCTTTAATAAAACATTACTTAAAGCAAAATCATCAATCCAAAACATAATCAGAGTATTAATTTCCAAAGCACATGTTCGTTATCAGAGTAAAACATTCCCAGGCTGTCTAATCTATGGTGTGTGCCATGCGATCACTCCTAGATCTTCCCTCCGCTACCGAAAGTACCTGAAACCAAAACTGAAAACCGTAAGCACGAAGCTTAGTGAGTTCCCCAACCTACCACATACCATGCATAACCACATACTGTACATACTGGGCCATGCCCGCTATTTTGGGTCTCACCCCCTGCCTTGGGCCTCGCCCGCTACAACGGCCCCGCCGCTCCAGGCCTTGCCTGGCTTCGAGCCCCGCTCGGATACAGATCTATTTCACTTAGGCCTCGCCTGCCAACAATTACTAACACATAAACATATCGCAATAGATACACACTAAACATACACTACCGAATCATGTTCTAAAGGCCTCGCCTATCTTAGGCCTCGCCCATGTCCTGCAACTGGTGAGTCATGGAACCCCTTCCACACTCCTACTGGTAGTGAGATACGGCCCAACCCACACTCACTCTTTCCCTAACTTGGGCCTCGCCCGTGTTCTGCTGCTAATGAGATGTGGAACACCATCCACACTCTGCTATTGGTGAGGTACGGGACCTCGCCCACACTCACCTCCCTACCAGGCACATACATGTATCACATAGACAACAAGTATAAACTATCATATAAACCATTCTTTGGGCACCCGCCCACTATCATTGGACATCGTCCTGAATATCATACTAGCATACTGTGCCTAGGGTTAACCCCCGGGTCTTCTACTCATAACTACATGGGCCGACATTGTGGCCTTAGATCCATTCACACAAAGGGAAATTCACCTACACTTGCTGAACTTGCTGATAACCCCTCTAGCTGCTGCCCGACAACTCTCTGAACTCCTGCTCCACTAGCTCCCCGAGCTACCAATATCAATGCAACACTTAGTCTATCTGTCCCCCGAAAGTCAACTAAGTCAACTCTGGTCAACGTCAAAGTCCTGGACAAAGTCAACCTTCCAGGTCAACCCTACTCGTCGAGTCTGCCTACTGACTCGCCGAGTTCATATGCTCAGAGTCCTTCCATTCGCGACTCGACTCGCCGAGTCATTCCATGACTCGCCGAGCCCACCGATTGCCGAGTCCTGACCTGTCCAACTCACCGAGTCCCCACTCAACACACTGATCCGAGTCTTAACTCGAAGGGTTTGGGGTTTCACGACTTGACTCGCCGAGTCCAAGAACAGACTCGCTGAGTCCAAGGCAATCATCAACAGACTCGCCGAGTCGTTCCAGCTCTTAATCCATGCAGTGGCTTTTCGAGCCAAACAGGGGCTCCAACATATAGATCCATACTTCTAAGGCCTATTCCTCACGTAAAGTGGCAAACTTTACGTGTAGCTATGGAGATCTAGGCTCAAAACACTCAAAACTAGGGTTTATGACAAACATGCTTCACCAACATACCAAGAGCTGTTACTTTATGGGATTCTAGACCAAAACAAGCATGGACCTGAGGTAGCAACCTCGGATATGAATTTCTAGCTCGAAATGGTTACTTATCATGCCAAAAATGCCCAAAACTCACACATAAGAATAGATCTAGCTGCAAAGGAGTCCAAGTACTAGTTTATCATCTCCAAATGTTATAAAATGTATTCCCAATCCCGAATCTATAGCCCTTTCTCGCACCTCCAAGATCCTTCTTCCTTCTCCAAGCTTTAATGCACTCTTCAAGGCAATAATTAGCTCAAAAACGGATATGGCGGCTAGGGTTTGGTGTTCTAGGTTAGAGAGGCAGTAAAGGAACCCTAGGGAAGAGAATGAGACGTTTAAATAGGCACCAAGTCCCGGATTTAGGGTTTTCCTTGCTCAGACCAGACTCGTCGAGTCCACTCGTTGACTTGCCGAGTCGGTCACGTATTCCATAACCCGGATCCCGCTCTGAGTTGTCGAGTTCCTCCCTGGAATCGACGAGTTGACCCTCTGAATTAGAGTTTTCTTTCATTTCTTGGCCTTTCTGATTTTGGGTGTTACAGAAGTGATAGACCAATTGTTTTTTGTGGCATTTTTCTGTTGCCGAGGACGATTATGGCGTTTTTGCTAGGCCATCAAGTAGGTTGCTGAGGCATATTGTTGTGGTCTTGTGGGTGCATCGTTGAGGCCCAATATGTAGTTGAGTTGGCTTGAACAAGGCTTTCTACCGATCGGCATGGCAATTATGTCATGGATTAGAGGGCCCATATGACGGAGTAGTTGGCAAAGGTGTACCACCCATATGCCAATTTTGTTTTGTCTTGAGGCTTGTGTTGGTTGTAAGAAACCACCACAACCATTGTTTTGATTGTCTCCATTTTTCATGCCTTAGTTTTTATCTTCACGTAATTGTCCTCCATGAGAGCTAGTGGAATTAGAATGATCAATGACTAGAATGGTAGGTGAGGACGAGTGATTTGATTAAGTTCTATGGGATACTCTGAGAGAAATATATTTTATAAGAGTAGAGAGCGGTTTAAGGTGTTGTTTTGCACTTACCGTGATACACCAAATCTACGAACCATATGTGTATTTCCTTTATGGTCGGTAGTGTTGTTTTTTTACCATACTTGACCACCAAAATCATAAATAATACACCGTTTTTGTGTCACTATAGTGTCTCATACCTCCACACTTTGGTAATACATATGTTTCTCATTTTAAACACTTCCGCCTTTGGAAAAACATATGTTGCTCATTTTGAACATTAATTCAAAGCAACTATATGTTAATTCGTAAATTATTTTGAACATGACGATCAATAATATGGATCACTTGGTGTTTTTAAGGTTGTCATTGAGAAATTACAAATAATGTGCTGGTTATTTTAGTAAATCAAATGCTATAGTTGCTCGTAAGAGGATAATGAAACTCTGGTGGTTGGAGGTTTTGTTAGGTTCAAATGACTCTTTATCCAACAAGAGTCGGTTTGAGAATATCAAGAAATAATACAATGACGATATTCCTTGCCATTCTTTTGTGGTTGGGCAGAGGAGAGATATGGAGTAATAAGAATATAAAAATAGTCCGTTGATGAGAAAACCATTTTATGGCGTTTATGTTGGTCGTGGTGGTTCCCGTGTTGCTTATGCTTGTCATGAACGGTTACACAAGATGTTGGTGAAAAAGAAGGATATATAAAACATAATCATGACATAAATGAACTAGGAAAATGAGATGGTTTAGAGTTTGGAAAACATGGATGAGAAGCTGAATAAATTGACCTTTTCAATTTAGTAGGTGCCACTACCATCATTGTCGTGGTCGAAGATAAATAGATAATGGTTGCCAAATGTGATGATTCAAGAGTCACTCTTTCATGTAGTAATACCATCATGCCCTTATTTATTGACCATAATCCAAGTAGAACCGATGAGTTAGAAAGAATCAAATGGGATGATTCAAGAGTAGTTTTCTTTGCCTTCAGATAATGGTTGCTAAATGTGACGATTCAAGAGTCATTCTTTCACGTAGTAATACCATCATGCCCTTATTCATTGACCATAATCCAAGTAGAATCGCTGAGTTAGAAAGACTCAAACTTTTTGAAGGCAAAGTGCTTGTTTGGAATAAGATACATGTTCTTGTACTGATCGTGACTTCAAGATAATTAGCTATTTTTTTAGAATATGTTTGTTGTATCTATATCCCTGAAGGCTATGAAAATTGTAAATTTGTTTGCTTCCTCACATGATCTGGAATCAACCTATTGACTCGCTTTATAGATGCTCCTAACAACTCTTGTTTGAAGTTGAAGATATGAGGTAATGGTCGACCATTTGGTAAAAGAGCATTAGTTTTTCATATCTCATCATATAATTGTTGCTTCATGGCTAAAAGCATTGCAATGAAAACTTTGTGTGTCTTGTAGTAGTCAAGATGTAAGGTCAATTTCTTTTGGAGGCATCTGCTTATGAAAAACCTTGTGTCATGAGTAAGCCTTTATTTGAGAAAACCTAAAATTGTTGTAGTTTGTATTCATGCATCTAAATTATTCTCGAGTTGGTGTACCCAAAACCTTAATGATATCTACAAGATGGTCAACAACATTTTCTCCTGGAGATAGCAGTTGTCCCATAAGGTTGAACTTGCTATGGTAGAGTATTCATTGACGAAGGGCTGAACCAACTATTTTTGATGGCATTTTACTACCGTTAAGACCCACTATTGTGTTTTTGTTGGTTCATTCGAAGGGGATGTTGATGACTAGAGTTATGGGTTTATCTCTATGGCCTACTTAGCTGATGAGGTTGCTTGGAAAGAAAGGATTTCTACTAATCAACTTGCTATTGTTACATGTATCATATGATGTGGTTTCTAGCAAGGAGTACCACATATGTTCCCATCCTTGTTGTCTTGGGGTTGTGTCAGCACCACACCATTGTTTCGACCACCTCCTTGCTCCTATTTCCGTTTTCTATCTCCATATAAGTGTCTTACATGATAGTTAGTGAAATCATAATTATAAACAGCTAGAATAGTCGATGAGGAATAATGATCCAAGTGAGTTCTTTGAGATGCTCTTATCGAGATATTTTAGAAGAGTAGCAAAAAGATCGGAGTCTTGTTTCCCACATACCATGATACATAAAATATCTGAACCATATTTGTACTTCCTCCATAGGCTGGGCTGTTGTTTCCCATACTTGATCGCCAAAATCATGAATAACCCACATTTTTTGCGTCATTATAATGTCTCATACCTCTAAATTTCGTTATACATATGTTGCTTGTTTCGATCATTAATCCAAAGAATAAATATGTTTCTTAGTGCATTTTATTTCTTTTGAACATGATTAATATTATGGATCATGTGGCTTTTTGCAACCGACATTGATCAATTACATATAATCTGCTTGTTATTATTGTAAATCAACCGTTATACTTGCTCCTCATAGGAGAATGAAACTCTGACGGTTGAAGGTCTTGGAAAGTGTAAATGACTCTTTATCTAACAGGAAGTGGTTTGAGAACGACTAGAAATAACAAAATAACGATTTTCCTTTCCATTCGTTAGTGATTGGGCAGATGATGGAGATGGAGGACGTAGTGAGTATAAAAAAGATCATTGATGAGAAAGCCATAAAGTTTGATTTTTACAACGCTATGATGGTCATAGTGGATCCCATATATGTTGGAGTCCTCTCTCTCTCTCTCTCTATATATATATATATATATATATATATATATATATATATATATATACTTTTGGAGAGTTAATATGAGACTCCACATATATCTTACATGGTATTAGCGTCCACACTCTCATGATTTAACGTATCCTTGAAGTTTCTGTAAGCAGAAGTCAAAGATAGAGGATACGAGATTAGATAGTCAGTTATGATTTGTTGTATAGATAGATATTGATAATATTCAAATATGATGTAATCCTATCTTTGTATTTCATATATATATATATATATATATATATATATATATATATATATATATATATATATATATATGTTGGATTAGTGTCTAAGTCCATAACTATTTTGGTATGTACTTGACCCGATGGTGCATGGTCCTTTTGGGTTGCCTTCACCAAAGCAACTTGATAGGATGAATTATGGAGAGAAAGGATTAAATATGATTTATTAATATATTATGGGAATAATATATTAAAGGAGAAATCATATTGTTTAATTAATATTAGTCAATAATTAATTGGTAATTAGTTTTGTGACTAAAAGAGATTAATTAAACTTAAGGGACTGGAATTGTAATTATAAGATAATTGCAATTTGGGCCATGGATTGCCTTGAATCAAGGGGTGGACGAATTCTATGGGGAAACCCATAAGGAAATCGTCCATGTGCTTGATTAAAGGAGTCTATGGGTTGCTTAGGGCTTAAGCAACTAAATTAGGGTTTCCTTGTTAGATAACCCTAATAGCCTCACTATAAATAGATCCCTTGAGGACCAAAAACGTGTACAAGTATCTTGCTAGGGTTAGAACACATTTTGGGCAGCCTCCATCCTCTCTCCTCTTCATTCTCTTGCTTATGGTGTTTGTGACCATCAGAGGAGTGACACTTGTGACTCTAAGCCTTCCAAAGTCAATTCAAAGAGGAATTGAGATTGTTATTGCTACATAACAATCAATGTAATATCTTAAACCTAATTATATGTTAATATTGATTTCCATATGCTAGAATTAGGGTTTATAGTCTTGGATTCAAAGCATGTACAATAGAGAAACCTAGATCCAAGCATTAGGGTTTGTATGAGCATATAGGATGTCTTATGACCAAAACCCATCAGTGGTATCAAAGCCTAGCTTGGTTTCAATTGTATTGATGCATTGTATAACTGGAAAATTCGATTTTTTGGATTCTGGAGGCTGGACTCGTCGAGTCCATGGCTGCACTCGCCAAGTCCATGCAGACTCGACGAGTCCAAGCCTGACTCGACGAGTCAACTCGTCAGATAGGGATATCTTCGCGATTTCTTGCTGTTTTTGCTTATGGATAGTTACCTTATCATGTTAGATCAATATTAATCTGATTATATGATATATTTGACTATATTTTTGATCTAATTGAAGATATTTATCAATTAATAAGATAATTGTTTCCTTATGTGATAATTGTTTAAATTATTTTGATTAAATTGATAAATTGTTTTGCAAGAAATCATTAAATAAATCAAATATGGATAATTATGTAATTAAATGTTAATTTAGATTATTTGTTATTTGATCCTTGTGCTTTGAAAAGTTTCATATTTTCCCCTTTAGGTTTTATAGTTTAAATTTGAACCCAAAAGTTTTGTTGTTTTAGAAATTTAAATAGTTAAAACCCCAATGTTTTGAAAAAGGTTTCAAAACTTGCTCTCAAGTTTTGGAATTTAAATTTTGATTAAATGGTTTAATTTTAATGTATATTTAAATTCTAAACCCTAATGTGTTGAAATGTTTCAAAACTTGCCCTCAAGTTTTGGAATTTAAAGGTTGATTAAAAGTTTAATTAGGAATGTTAAATTCTAAAACTCTAGTATAGTTTTGAAAAAGTTCAAATCACACCCTTATGGTTTTATTAATTAATTAAGGTGTATAATTAAAAGAGGTTTAATAAATCCATAAAAGTTTTGGTTTACAATTTAATTGAATTAAAGGTATAATTGTTAAATTTGACCACCTAATATTTTAAAAGTATAAAATACACCCTATACTATATATAACATTAAAAGTCTAACATTATATATATGTATGAGTAAAAGTCAGTCTTACCGTTAGTAGGCCTCATTCACGAAGCTGGTCTATGAGGGGTGTTTAAGGAAATTGCCTATAAAATGGCGATTGAATGGGTATCCACTCTTACCCACCGCACTCTTGACTAGTGGAGGGTCGTTAGCTGAACAGGTAGGATAGGACGAAACCTTCCATTATAAGTATAATGAATTATAAAAGTAACTAAATGTTTTTCAAAATTCCCAATCTTAGTTACTTAGGCAAAAGTTAATTGATGCAATTCCATGAAATTACACTTTGTGCCCTTGCAAAGACGTTAGTGGAGCGTGTGTGGTTAACCGGCACACTAAATGGGTCTAAGCAAAGGTAGCAAAGGGTGACTCAATGTTTGTCATAGTTCGGTGGAGCGTGTGTGGTTTACCGGCACATCGAATAGATGACTGTAACATGTGAGGGCACCATGTAAGTTTGCATGGTTATTCACACCCGCTTTGTGATCCTCGGCATCCCAGTCACAAACAAGAGGGGCATATCGAGATTTAAACATGCCATTGAAAGTTCAATGAATCTCAAAGGATCTAGGAGTTTTCATAGATTTAAAAATTAAATTTCTTTTCGTTTTTCATGGTGGAAATTAGTGAATCGTCATTCACTTACCTTCAAATATTCTGCAATTAGGGTTACGGCATCCCTCTCCCGAGTTGTAGAATATTGTGTTGGGTCCTAGCCTTAGTATCTCATTTGGGTGATTTATTAAGGACTTTATCAATCAAGTAACTTGAATTCGTTTTGTCCCGTTTTGTAGATGTCAAAGTTCGACAACTATGGTCTTCCCGAATCCCGTGGAACAAGCTTTCCGTATGAAGATGATATTCCACGATTCGATCGAGGAACGAGAAATCATGCTTCACTTCCTCCTCCTCCTCCAATTATTCTCCCTAACCCACAAGTTCAAAGGCTTGAAAAGTTCAAGATCACTCAAGCCCCTTTGGCAAGTAAACATAAAGAAAGAAATTCGATGTGTGCACATGTCCTAGGGATGAAGTCACACATTGATAGGTTAAGAATGTTGGGATCCGTTGTCTGTGAGGAGATGGCTGTTGATTGGGTTCTTCAGTCACTTCCTAACTCATATAGTGAGTTCGTAAGAGAGTACTATATGATGAACTACGATGTGACCCTTATAAATCTCACCTATATGCTTATTGCTGCTGAATCAGCAATGATTTGGCGCAATAGAAAAGCAAAGTTGATTGGTGAATCTGACTTCGAGACCACTATGGATATAGACAATGGCAACGAAAGACATGCTATGATCGAAAAGTTTGATCACAAGAGAAAGGCAATTTCTGAAGTAGTTCCATGTCATATTCCAAAAGAGTCAATTTGCTTTTATTGCCAAGAGAAAGGGCATTGGAGACGAAGCTACCCTATTTACCTAAGAGATCTAAGAGATGGGAGAGTCAAAACGTATGGCTTTGCTTTAGGTAAAATCCATTGACTAACTCTTTTAAACTTCTATTCTAGATTCTTAATACATAATGTGATAAGATTACAATTGATGTTTTGTAGGATCAAAGAAAAGAAAGGAAGCTTAAGGGAAGAAGTGAGCATAATCTAACCATGAAGGAATGGATTTCGATCGCATTTCTCGAAGATTAGATTCTTAAGCTGCTACTTAGAGTTAGAATTACATTGCTAAGAAAAATGTATTAGCATAAGTTTTTCAATGAGTTGCATTGTAAGGACAAATTTTTCCGCAATAAAATAAATTTTGATTTTAAATTTTATTTATTTATCCTTACAATGTTGTGTATGAAAAATTGATGTTAAAATGTTTCTATTATTAGCAATAATGGATTTGTTTCTTAGTATGTTATTTATGGAAAGTTGAGAATTTACCAAATAGGGAGAGTTTCTCATCGCCCAAAGTTTCAATTGGACATAAATTTGGAATCACGCAACTTGGTTGCACGATGAATGAGAAATTTCATATTTGGAAATTAGACAAATTCATTGACAAAATGTCAAGTGAAGGGCTAAGAGATCGAGCACACAATGTTGCGTGTTGATCAAGTCCACCATAAGAGTAACAATGATATTCGTCATGATTTACTAAAGGTTTAGTAAATGTGATTATACTTACAAGATTAAGTGTAATTCTGAATTGATTAAAGGGTTTAGATCAATAGCAGAACGAATAAGAAGAATCAAGTAGGCAGAAAGATAAAAGTTTCTCCATTCTAAGAAGATGGGAGAGTACCTTTTATGCTTTATGATAGGTCTTAATGATTAAGAACCATATCTCAATTGATCCTCTAAGTGAGTCTTAGTACAATTGTATGTCTAAGAAGAGGAATCAAGAATTGAAGAAATGGTTAAATCAAGAAGTCAATCATACTTCGTTCCAATAACAAGTCTTAAAGTTATGATTGTGACATTGAGTGAAAAGTATTAAAGGTTTATAACATTCATCAAATGTGGAAAGTTGTGATGTCTTGAATAAGACAAAGACCAACTAAGACCAATTTATGAAGTGTTTTAATAAAAGATACACTAACTCTTGAATATTTGTTTGTCAAGAAATGATTATTGACAAGAGAATCTTATATGTCAAGGAGTCAGTGGGAGTCTTAATGGTCTTGAAAGGTTTCAAGAACAAATCAAATAAACCTTATCGATCATCACTAGCACACGAGTTGAGGTTTACAACCTATCGTGTTGACATCATTTTCTATCTGTGCCAATCCAATCGAGTTAATTATGCATGTGAGTTCTATGAGTTCTCATTTTGAACGCATAAGAGGCAAAGCACCTTAATCAATGAAAGGTACATTGATAGGAAAGGGCGAGCTGCTTAACTAATTGGAAGACATGGTGGGCAGCTTTGCTACCATAAGGCAAGAAATCAAGATTAAAGAAAGTTCGGTCCACATGGATAGGAACATATACACCGTTTAAATCTAAGTGTCATAAGATTTCCTCCTTCATGAAAATGATTGTGAGGAAATGCTTTCACTAAGAAAGATTTCAAGAAGATAGGGATTGTAAAATTGCATTCTCGAATTCGATTATGGTTACGGTATCCCTTTCCATAATTTGAATTGTGAGGTTTGGCAATTGTTTACACACACATATGAACTATCTAAGGCAAAGGTGTATAAGTTCAAGAAGCCTTGATAAAAGATTATCAAAGCATTAAGTATTAGAAACATGGACTTAAGAAATTCAATAAGCATTGTTTTTCTGAAAGTTAAGATGTTTATGAATATATGTCGAAGCTAGTGGGAGCATAAGTGTTATGTTTTATAGTAATCATCATGATGGTGGGAGCATAAATGTTATGATTGTATGATTATTAAGCAAAGTATTGCAAGATTAGCAATATTAATTATAGAAAACAAGAGTCATACTTTGCAAAGTTGTAAGAGTTGAATAGTTGTTTTGCTATAATTAAGGGAGAGAATATTATGCTTCATTTCAAATCTAAAGGTTTAGGTTGAGAAATGTTAATAAATTTAGTCAAAGGTACATAGTGTGTTCTTAAAATTTCGATTATGATTACGACATTCCTCTTCACAATTCGAATTTTGAGAACATAGCAAATAAAACATTGTGCGTCGTGTCCCATACGCTTTGGGTATAGGATCGATTGCAAATGCTTTAATGTTTGACCATTCTAAAATTTTCCAAATGTCGAGTACATTTAGAGGGAAAAGGGACTAGAATTGGTTTTGACTAAAATAATTAAACAACTATCAAAGGACAATCCAAAGTTTGACAAGGATTGGTTGCTTGTGAGTAGTTGGAAGCATGGTATTGGATGGACCATATCGACATTATTATGAATAGAAAAGATTCTATTAAGAATGAGTTGTCTTATGGAAATTATGGAAATGTTTCCATATTGGATGGACCATATCGACATCATTGCGAATAAATAAGATTCTATTAAGAATGAGTTGTCATATGGAAAATATGGAAACGTGTCCATATTGGGAATTGAATATTGAAAATATATGACTAGATTAGGAACTTTTATGCAAAAGGATGTTCAAAGCAATGTACTTTGAGAGAGAGACATCATATCTAAGGAATTGTCTTGTAACAATCTCCGATAGAAGACTTTGTAATATCATTGGCAATAGTCTTTGTGACTTTAGTGCAGTGACATTACGAAAGGATAAGTTGCATAGAATGTCAGAATCTAGCATATTCTATAAGAAGCAAGAATTTGATATTCTTTCACTTATGAAAAGGATTTGGAGTTGTGAAATGAGAATGATTGGAAATGTGTTCAATGAGATCTATTTCACAAAGTAAGAACCATAGGTAAGCATTGTGTGCATGCTAGGAGCATGGGATAAGTGTTGTAATTCAAGTAAGAAGTTGATTAACCGAAACGAAAAATAATGAGTAATCAATATGGTGATAAATAAAAGTTGTTTTATTTATGCTCAAAGGATTGAGGCCATATGGGATTAGTATTATTCTTATGTTTCACATTTGCATGTTTTGACTTCCAGAATAATTGAGTTTATTAAGAATAATCGAATTATTCAAACGGGCCACAGTCGTTCATATGTTGGAAGTAGATATGAATGAAGACTGTCGTGAATTGGTGTGTGGATTGTCTAAAAGAGTATTAGACATAAGCAAATGTTTACTGCAACGTTCATGAGTGCTTATGAACATGATTTGAGCATCGGATTAAACCCACGCTCACTTAGATCACTCCATGAATTGTATCACGAGTGATTAGTGAGACGATAACATCTTATATTCTTGAAACCGAGATGTGTGAGTTGTATCTTGCAAATCGATTGCACATTGATAATATGTAAACGCACTAGTAACTTGGTGTTATAAAACATATTGTTGTGTGTGATTTGGTTAGTGAGTGCAAGCAAGCATTGTATCAAAGTTTATCCGTTCCTTTTATCCAAGGCAGGATAAAAGCGATATCTTTTGGGCCCCTCGATGATTTAGTGATGACAAACGTAAATGCTCGGTCGGGCTAGGGCTAATTTGATTTGTTTAATTAGTCAGTCGTCATAAATCGGGAATCGAGATATAGTACAAAGAGAATGATTTGAAGTCATATCTCATATGATATCTAGAATGGAGGAATATATGATCCCTTATCTAAGGACACGCGTATCTGATAGAATCAGAGTTGACAGCGGCTTTGGAAAGCTACGATTGCAGATCATGATCTGAAGTCATACGCAGAATAGTTGTTAGACTTATCCAAGTGGGAGACTGTTGGATTAGTGTCTAAGTCCATAACTATTTTGGTATGTACTTGACCCGATGGTGCATGGTCCTTTTGGGTTGCCTTCACCAAAGCAACTTGATAGGATGAATTATGGAGAGAAAGGATTAAATATGATTTATTAATATATTATGGGAATAATATATTAAAGGAGAAATCATATTGTTTAATTAATATTAGTCAATAATTAATTGGTAATTAGTTTTGTGACTAAAAGAGATTAATTAAACTTAAGGGACTGGAATTGTAATTATAAGATAATTGCAATTTGGGCCATGGATTGCCTTGAATCAAGGGGTGGACGAATTCTATGGGGAAACCCATAAGGAAATCGTCCATGGGCTTGATTAAAGGAGTCTATGGGTTGCTTAGGGCTTAAGCAACTAAATTAGGGTTTCCTTGTTAGATAACCCTAATAGCCTCACTATAAATAGATCCCTTGAGGACCAAAAACGTGTACAAGTATCTTGCTAGGGTTAGAACACGTTTTGGGCAGCCTCCATCCTCTCTCCTCTTCATTCTCTTGCTTATGGTGTTTGTGAGCCATCAGAGGAGTGACACTTGTGACTATAAGCCTTCCAAAGCCAATTCAAGGAGGAATTGGGATTGTTATTGCTACATAACAATCAATGTAATATCTTAAACCTAATTATATGTTAATATTGATTTCCATATGCTAGAATTAGGGTTTATAGTCTTGGATTCAAAGCATGTACAATAGAGAAACCTAGATCCAAGCATTAGGGTTTGTATGAGCACATAGGATGTCTTATGACCAAAACCCATCAATATATATATATATATATATATATATATATATATATATATATATATATATAGATATATGGGAGTATGATCTGAGGGTCTTTCAAGGCAAATATCTCGTTTGACTTGGTATCAGATCCCACGATCATTAGGGTTCTTAAATTCTTTCTTCTCTTTTCTTCCAGCTTCTGGTCCTCTGCCAGATTGCTTCCTCCATGGCTCCCCCTTTCATTAATTCTGCCAAGATAGCCACTACTATAACGTGCAAGCTAACACGCACTAATTTTTTTCTTTGGAAATCTCAGGTAGTCCCGATCTTACGGGGAGTTTAGTTGTATGGCTTCCTCGATGGAACTACAAAAACCCCAAATGCCAAAATTGCAACTCCAGGTAGTTCCGACGGAAAAGAAGCTCCAAAGGAAGCCGATAATCCTGAATACTTGGACTGGGTGGTTCAAGATCAAGCTATTATTGGGGTATTACTATCCTCTATAACAGAGGATGTTCTGTCACAACCCACCAGATGTATTGACACATCAAGCCAATTATGGACATCGCTCCATACAATGTTCTCTGCTCAACATAGGGGAAACTCGATCCAGATTCGAACGCAACTGTATACAACAAAGAAGGGTGATATGACTACTTCAGAGTTTTATCAAAAGATGATTTCTCTTGCAGATACTATGGCAAACATAGGGCATCCTATGACCGACGAGGAAGTCATAGGGTATATTCTTGTTGGACTAGGCCCAGGACATGGGGATCTATTCACGGCGATAACGGTGCTAGGAAATCAAAGAGCGGTGACCTTACCAGAATTTTACTCCTACCTGATTGCCCATGAAGCTCAATCTTTAGCTGCGAACAGTACCACTACAGAATTCGTGTCATCTGCCAACAATGCCACAAGACAAAATTCCAATGGACCTCGTCGCAACTTCAACCAAAACGGACAAAACTCTTACAATTCTAACAACAGCAACTATAACAACAATTTCAGAAACAATGGTGGAGGCCGCGGTCGTAGGAGAGGCCGTGGAAGGAACTATGGTGGCCCTCGATGTCAGGTTTGTGGCATCCCAGGCCATGTTGCTCTTAACTGCAGAAATCGATTTAATCATGCATATCAATCAGAAGAGAATCGATCAGGGAATAGCGTTACCACAGGAAACTACAATCACGATCCACACTGGTACCTTGACTGTGGAGCAACAGATCACCTTACAAGTGACCTTGACAGAATGAATGTGCAGGAAAGATATCATGGAAAAGATCAAGTTCAAGTCGCCAATGGTGCAGGTTTGAATATTTCTCATATTGGTCATTCACATATACCTTGTTTGAATCGGTCCCTTGTTCTCAAAAACATTCTAAGAGTACCTCATATTAGTAAACATCTCCTTTCAGCTTATAGACTTGTTTCTGATAATAATGTGTTTATTGAAATTCATCAAAATATGTTTCTTGTAAAGGACAAGGTCACAAAGAAAACACTTATGTTCGGTAGAAGCAAAGGAGGTCTCTGTCCGGTGCCTATTGCTAGTTCGTCTCATATTCCTCAAGCTGCATCTAGTGTTAAAGTGTCTCCGTTACAATGGCATCAGCGTCTGGGTCATCCCTCACCCGTAGATGTTAGGTCTATTTTGAAGTCCGATAAATTAGATTGTTCTTTTAATAGTGTTCCAAGTGTCTGTGATGCATGTCAACGCGTAAAGAGTCATCAACTTTCCTATAATAAAAGTTTTCATTCTACAAATTTTCCTTTAGAACTTGTTCATACTGATGTTTGGGGACTTGCACAAGAATCTAGCGGTGGTTTTAAATACCATGTTAGTTTTCTTGATGATTATAGCCGTTATACCTGGATTTATCTTATCAAGCATAAATCTGATGTTGAACAGGTTTTCTATGACTTTCAACATCATGTTGAACGTCTTCTAAACACTAAAATTAGAATTGTTCCATCTGATTGGGATGGCGAGTACCATAAGCTCCATAAATATTTTCAGCAAATAGGTATCTCACACAGGGTGTCTGTAACAACGCAAATTTTCAAACAAAATTTTCATTTTTAAATATAATTATTTCCATTCAAAACAAGGCATAAATAGTTTAAGTATTCTGTCAAATACAATTATTCAAAATCCCAAGATCATAAAAGTATTCTTCAGTGTGTATCGATCACGCCGGCGCCTTCCCACGGTCCTCGCTAGTACCTGAAATACATGCACAACAACTGTAAGCATAAATGCTTAGTGAGTTCCCCAATATACAACTTACGCACATACGCCTTTCCAGGCCCTGACCTTCCGGTCATCAACATCACGCCTTCCGGCCCATAACATATTCGCCTTCCGGCCCATAACATATTGCCTTCCGGCCCACATAACATACATAGCACATATAACAAATATCTTACCACATATAGCATACATATCACATATCATATCTGACCTTCCGGTCACACAGTCAAACCCTTCTGGGTACAGTATAGTGAGAAAACTCACCTCGTGAATGCTGAGAGCTAGCAAATCCTGAACTCACTCGTGCACAATCCGACGAGCTACCACCTTCCTATAACATCACATATCTCATTAACACATATATCTTCTAAGTGTGACTATCCCTAAGAAGTCAGACTTAGGTCAACTCTGGTCCACGGTCATCGGTCAGCTCGTCCGGACTCGGCGAGTACCATGGCGACTCGGCGAGTCTGGACGTCCTCCAACTCTCTGGGATTCCCTATCTACTCGTCGAGTATCCCCCCTTGACTCGACGAGATCCACGTGGAAGAATCGCGGGGCCACCCCGACTCCACTCTCCGAGTCTGAAGAACAACTCGGCGAGTCCTAGTGAATCTTCAAGCTACTCGCCGAGTCTGAAGAACAACTCGGCGAGTCCCAGTAAATCTTCAAGCTACTCGCCGAGTCTGATCATTGGACTCGGCGAGTCTATGCCATGCAGACGAGCAACTGCTTCCTGAAATACGCATGGTCCCGAGATATACAATCATGGGACTTTCTGGACTTCTAGACATCTTATTACTGGGGTATAAACGTCTGGGTAATAACATAGTAACCCACCTAATCACTAAATGGGTTTCACAAACCCTAGATTTGAGTACACATCAAAATAACAGAAATGGTCCGAGTATTACCTGAAAACGCACCCTCTGTGTCCCCCAAACCTCAGGACTCGATCCTCCTTGATATTCCTTTGGCCAAACTCTTCTTCTTCTTGCCTAACAAGTTCCTCCAAGCTCCAATGGCTTTCTCTCCTGCTCTAGACGTCCACAACGATTAGGGTTCTTCTCAATCGACCAAAAGACGGACAATGACGGCCTAAGAGGCGTTATATACGATCCAAAACCAAACGGCTAGGGTTTCTGCTGAACAGCGTCGACTCGCCGAGTCCATATCTGGACTCGTCGAGTCCAGTCGCGAACCCGCGACCAAGTCTGCGGTCCTACTCGGCGAGTCTGGCTCCAACTCGCCGAGTCCCTTCCTAAAATGCCTCCAAAAATAGTTTTAAAGCGATACCTGAAATTCCGGCCTGTTACAACTCTCCCCCACTAGAACTAGACTTCGCCCTCGAAGTCTCACTCTGCGAATAACTCCGGATGTTGCTCCCGCATCTCACGTTCCGGCTCCCAAGTCATCTCCGATCCCTTCCGGTGTTGCCACTGAACCAACACCAGAGGTACCTCCTTGTTTCGCAGAACCTTGATCTTCCGATCCCTGATAGTTACTGGCCTCTCGACGTAATTCAGACTCGCATCCACCTGAATATCCTCTAACGGAACCACTGCCAATTCATCGGCTATGCACTTCCTCAACTGCGATACGTGAAAGGTATTGTGAATCTGTCCCAACTCTGCTGGCAACTCTAGTCGATAAGCTACCCGACCTACTCTTGCAATTACCCGAAATGGGCCTATGAACCGGGGTCCCAACTTGCCCCTCTTTCTGAACCGGATCACTCCTTTCCAAGGAGAAACTTTCAGGAGAACGAAGTCGCCAACCTGGAATTCAAGCTCGGACCGGCGTCTGTCCGCATAACTCTTCTGTCGGCTCTGGGCGGTCAATAACCTCTGCCTAACCTGCTGAATCTGCTCTGTCGTCTGGAGTACGATCTCTGTACTGCCCATCACTCTCTGTCCCACCTCTCCCCAGCAAATGGGAGTCCGACACCTCCTACCATACAACAACTCAAAAGGTGGCATACCAATGCTCGAATGATGGCTGTTGTTGTAGGAAAACTCAGCCAAGGGTAAATGCGCATCCCAGCTACCCCCGAAGTCTAACACACACGCTCTAAGCATGTCTTCCAATGTCTGAATCGTCCGCTCGCTCTGACCGTCTGTCTGGGGATGGTATGCGGTACTAAAATGCAATTTAGTACCCAGCTCCTCATGAAATTTCTTCCAGAACCTGGAAGTGAAACGCACATCACGGTCTGAAACAATCGAAATCGGTACCCCATGCCGAGATACCACCTCTCTCACATATATCTCCGCCAACTTCTCCGCTGAAGAACTCTCACTGATGGCAAGGAAGTGTGCACTCTTCGTCAACCTATCCACAATCACCCAAATTGCATCAACTCCTCTGACAGTTCTTGGCAATTTGGTGATGAAATCCATAGTGATCTGTTCCCACTTCCACTCGGGAATCTCCAATGGCTGTAACTTGCCATGCGGTCTCTGGTGCTCGGCCTTAACCCTACGGCAGGTCAAGCACCTCTCCACGAACCATGCCACGTCCCTCTTCATACAGGGCCACCAATACTCCTTCCTCAAATCCAAATACATCTTTGTAGCACCGGGATGGATCGAGAATTTCGATCTATGAGCCTCTTCCATCAAGGTAATACGCGTACCGCCCACGAACGGTACCCAGATCCGACCCTGAAACGTCATAAGCCCTCGCCCATCCTTAACGAACTCTGAAATTAACCCCGCAACCCGCTCTTTCTTCTGCATTTCTGGTCGCACAGCCTCTGTCTGTGCCCCACGAATAGCATCCAATACTAGAGTCATCACAGTCAGTCTCAAGCATACCTCTCGCAATGGTGTGCTCTCCGCCCTGCGGCTCAATGCGTCGGCTACCACATTAGCCTTGCCTGGGTGGTACAGGATCTCACAATCATAATCCTTGACCACATCCAACCACCTCCTCTGACGCATATTTAGGTTGGGCTGATCCATCAAATATTTCAAGCTCTTGTGATCCGTGTATATCGTACATCGAACCCCATACAGGTAGTGACGCCAAATCTTGAGAGCGAACACTATTGCCCCCAACTCTAAATCATGCGTGGGATATCTCGCCTCATGAGGCTTCAGCTGCCTCGATGCATACGCTATCACATGACCCCTCTGCATCAACACTGCACCCAGTCCCGAAATCGATGCGTCGCAATATACTACAAAATCTTCCATCCCTTCTGGGAGAGCTAATACCGGGGCTTCGCACAACCTCTGGCGAAGCGTCTCAAAGGAGGTCTGTTGCTCGGGCCCCCATGAGAATGCAACACCCTTCCGGGTCAATCTGGTGAGTGGCACTGCGATCTTGGAGAAATCCTTGATGAATCTCCGATAATACCATGCCAACCCAAGGAAGCTCCTGATCTCAGAAGGTGACTTCGGCACCTCCCAACTCATCACCGCCTCAACCTTGGTCGGATCGACCAATATCCCTTTCTGAATGACAACATGTCCTAGAAATTGGACCTCCCGCAGCCAGAAGTCACATTTGGAGAACTTTGCAAAAAGCTTCTCCGACCTCAATACCTCGAGGACCTCCCTCAAATGCTCCTCATGCTGCTCCCTAGATCTAGAATACACCAGAATGTCGTCGATAAATACAATCACTGACCGATCCAACATCGGTCTGCATACCCTATTCATGAGATCCATGAACACAGCCGGGGCATTGGTGAGCCCGAAAAGCATCACCACAAACTCATAATGCCCATATCGCGTCCTAAATGCTGTCTTCTGGACATCCCCATCCCGCACTCTCACCTGATGGTACCCTGACCTCAGATCGATCTTGGAAAACCAAGATGCTCCCTGCAACTGATCAAATAAATCATCGATCCTCGGCAACGGGTAACGGTTCTTGACCGTTAACTTGTTCAACTCCCGGTAATCAATACACATCCGGTGTGAACCATCCTTCTTCTTGACGAACAGAATAGGCGCTCCCCATGGCGAGCTGCTCGGCCGAATGAATCCCTTCCCCAGCAACTCCTGGAGCTGCGAGGACAACTCTTGCATCTCTGGAGGTGCAAGACGATAAGGCACTTTAGCAATAGGCGCGGCCCCCGGAACTAGATCGATACCAAACTCTACTTGCCTCACAGGAGGTACTCCCGGCAACTCCTCGGGGAAAACATCTGAAAACTCGCGCACCACAGGAACCTCCTCAACTGATTTCGGTCTCTCGGAAACCTCCCGCGTATCCATCACATACGCCACAAAACCCTTACAGCCCTGCTGTAGACACTGCCTCGCCCTAGCGGCCGAACAAAAAGCTGATCCCGAACGGGTACCCTCGCCGTACACCGAAAGAACTCCCCCACTAGGGTCTCGTATAGTCACCAACTGACGCTCACAGTCGATGACAGCGCCGAATCGGCTCAACCAGTCCATGCCCACGATGACACAGACATCACCCATCGCAATAGGAATCAGGTCAATCGGGAACTCCACCCCGAAAATCTCTAGCACACATCCCCGAAGAACCTCCGTGGCACAAATCACTTTCTCGTCAGCTATAGAAACTCTCAAAGGTCGACTCAACGACTCACGACTAACGCTGATATGCTGACTAAAGGCTAAGGACACAAAGGACCTACTCGCACCCGAGTCAAATAACACTAAGGCAGGTACAGAGTTCACAAGGAAAGTACCTACGCATATAATAACATAAGCATAACATCTCGACATTAAAAATAAATACATGAATTACAACATACCTGCCACAACATCGGGCGCAGCGCGGACCTCCTCCGCAGTCAGCTGAAAGGCTCTCCCACGAGCCCTCGGGGCCTCGACCTTCACCGGTCGAGTCTCAGTAGTTCTGGCAGTAGGTGCAGATCCCTGACGAAGCTGAGGGCATTCGGCCTTCCGATGGCCGGTCTGGTTGCAATGAAAGCAAACCATAAACCCCTTGGGGCACTCCCTAGCAATGTGCCCCTCCTTGCCGCACTTGTAGCAAGCACCGACTCGACACGCCCCATCGTGACCCTTGCCGCACTTTCCGCAAGTGCGGCTCTTCGAACTTCCCGTCCTCGAATCGGCGGACTTGATCCGCTTGGCTGCCGGCTGAGACTGAGCCGGCCGCCGGTCTGTCTGCTGAGACTCGGCCTCCTCCCTGGCCTGAGTCTCTAACTCGATCTCACGCTTCCTGGCATTCGCCTGAAGCTCAGTAAAAGTATGGTAAGTGGAGTTTGAAACAAACTCCCGGATCTCCCTCCTCAGAACACCCAAGTACCGGCTCATCCGAGCCTGCTCTGTGGCCACCAACTCGGGGCAAAACATCGCCCTCTCATGAAACTTCCGCGTGATCGCCGCCACCGAGTCAGTACCCTGCTTGAGGGTTAAGAACTCCTGAACCAATCGTTCCCGCTCCACCGGGGGAACGTACTCATCCCTGAACATGGCAGTGAACCCCTCCCATGTCACTGCTGTAGTCTCTGCCAAAGTGAAGTTCGCCGTCACAAACTTCCACCAGTCCTTCGCTCCCAGACGGAGCTGGTTCAAAGCGAACCGTACCCTCAGGTGCTCCGGGCATGAACAAGTGTAGAAGCACCCCTCTATATCTGCGATCCACCTCATCGCAGCAATCGGATCCTGCGTCCCATCGAACTCTGGTGGCTTCGTGTTGCTGAACTCTCGGAACAGCAACGAGTCACCCCCTTGTGGCCTAGCAGCGGCCACAGCTGCGGTAGCTGCAGCGGTTGCAGCCTCAGTCAATGCGGCGTACCGCTCGTCGAACGTCTCCATCAGGGTGGTCTTAATAGACCCAAACATCTCCGGGATCTCAGCCCGGATCGCCGCCGCTACCTCCTCGTGAATCATTTGACGAATCTCCTCGTCACTCACACCGCTCGAACTCGCTCCGTGGCGTGGTCTAACCATGATGTCTCTGAAATACAACATAAAACTATCAGAGACTCCAGCGAGTGTAATTGCACTCGATAATGCAACCCTACTCAGTCTCCGATCTCCAGGGATTCTTACTTGGGCCTCCCCCTAACCCGGTGTCCTCGGTAGTACGGGCCCAATACTACCGACCACACCGCATCAGTGTTCATCACAAGTCTTCCTCCCCGAACCCCGGATAGTGAGTACTCTACTTCTGATATGCACTATCTACCCGCGTACTAGCAAAGCATCTCATATAGGCAAACTTCCCTAGACTAAGGCATCACAAATCAGGCCACTCTAGTCCTATCATGATTACCTAGTCTTCTAGCATGCATAACAATTCATATTATATAATATTGTAAGGTATTTTGGGGATCTTTACCGTTCGGGCGCTGACTGATCGTACACACTGCTTCTTTCTTGCTTACCACGAAACCATTTACAAAAGTTTATGCCTTTATTTAAAAAGTTTCCTTAAATCCTCGGTTTGAGTTCAGTTACCCCCGAAGGTGCACCCGAATCCCTCAAACCAAGGCTCTGATACCAATTGTAACAACGCAAATTTTCAAACAAATTTTTCATTTTTAAATATAATTATTTCCATTCAAAACAAGGCATAAATAGTTTAAGTATTCTGTCAAATACAATTATTCAAAATCCCAAGATCATAAAAGTATTCTTCAGTGTGTATCGATCACGCCGGCGCCTTCCCACGGTCCTCGCTAGTACCTGAAATACATGCACAACAACTGTAAGCATAAATGCTTAGTGAGTTCCCCAATATACAACTTACGCACATACGCCTTTCCAGGCCCTGACCTTCCGGTCATCAACATCACGCCTTCCGGCCCATAACATATTCGCCTTCCGGCCCATAACATATTGCCTTCCGGCCCACATAACATACATAGCACATATAACAAATATCTTACCACATATAGCATACATATCACATATCATATCTGACCTTCCGGTCACACAGTCAAACCCTTCTGGGTACAGTATAGTGAGAAAACTCACCTCGTGAATGCTGAGAGCTAGCAAATCCTGAACTCACTCGTGCACAATCCGACGAGCTACCACCTTCCTATAACATCACATATCTCATTAACACATATATCTTCTAAGTGTGACTATCCCTAAGAAGTCAGACTTAGGTCAACTCTGGTCCACGGTCATCGGTCAGCTCGTCCGGACTCGGCGAGTACCATGGCGACTCGGCGAGTCTGGACGTCCTCCAACTCTCTGGGATTCCCTATCTACTCGTCGAGTATCCCCCCTTGACTCGACGAGATCCAAGTGGAAGAATCGCGGGGCCACCCCGACTCCACTCGCCGAGTCTGAAGAACAACTCGGCGAGTCCTAGTGAATCTTCAAGCTACTCGCCGAGTCTGAAGAACAACTCGGCGAGTCCCAGTAAATCTTCAAGCTACTCGCCGAGTCTGATCATTGGACTCGGCGAGTCCATGCCATGCAGACGAGCAACTGCTTCCTGAAATACGCATGGTCCCGAGATATACAATCATGGGACTTTCTGGACTTCTAGACATCTTATTACTGGGGTATAAACGTCTGGGTAATAACATAGTAACCCACCTAATCACTAAATGGGTTTCACAAACCCTAGATTCGAGTACACATCAAAATAACAGAAATGGTCCGAGTATTACCTGAAAACGCACCCTCTGTGTCCCCCAAACCTCAGGACTCGATCCTCCTTGATATTCCTTTGGCCAAACTCTTCTTCTTCTTGCCTAACAAGTTCCTCCAAGCTCCAATGGCTTTCTCTCCTGCTCTAGACGTCCACAACGATTAGGGTTCTTCTCAATCGACCAAAAGACGGACAATGACGGCCTAAGAGGCGTTATATACGATCCAAAACCAAACGGCTAGGGTTTCTGCTGAACAGCGTCGACTCGCCGAGTCCATATCTGGACTCGTCGAGTCCAGTCGCGAACCCGCGACCAAGTCTGCGGTCCTACTCGGCGAGTCTGGCTCCAACTCGCCGAGTCCCTTCCTAAAATGCCTCCAAAAATAGTTTTAAAGCGATACCTGAAATCCCGGGCTGTTACAGTGTCGTGTCCCCATACTTCCCAACAAAATGGGATGGCAGAAAGGAAACATCGTCACATTGTTGAAACCGGACTGGCTCTTTTAGCTCATGCTTCACTCCCGCTTCCTTTTTGGGATGAAGTTTTTCTTACAACTTGTTACCTAATCAATCGAATGCCTAGTCGCACACTTTCAAATTCTACTCCCATCACACATCTCTTGAAGATTACACCTGATTATTCGTTTCTACGAACTTTTGGATGTGCATGTTGGCCCAGTCTTCGTAAGTACAACTCTCACAAACTTGATTTTCGGTCAAAGATGTGTGTTTTCTTGGGGTATAATTCCATGCATAAAGGGTATAAATGTCTAGACAAGTCCAACGGAAAAATTTATATCTCACGAGATGTTGTATTTGATGAGTCACGTTTTCCATATGTCACTCCAGTTCCTGATACCGCCATGTCTTCTAAGTCTAATGTTGTTTCATTTCCTTAGTCAGAACCAAGTATTGTGAATGATCATTTGAGCAAATATGACCTGTCATTATTATTGGCTAATACTTCTCATGCAGCTGCAGCCCCCGCAGGTACAACCAACACCGAGGTTGTTATACCAGGTCCAAGTTTGTCGCATGTGAGTCCCATTCCTTCACCAACGACTGTGGATTTATCCTCCAGCACTACTACAACATCTTCAACACTACCAAATTCCTCCAATATCAGCCCTACTTCCTCACCAACGGCTTCTAGTTCCACTGAACCACCTGTCCAGTCCCCTTCCGAACCAGGTTCTCCGGTGTCCCCAGTCACATCTCCTCCGGTTACTCCTGAGACCGCCTCCTCGCCTGGTATAATGACTCGTGGTCGTGCAGGGAAGACTTGTCCTCGATGCTTCACTGATGGTACCATCTTATACAATCCACATCGTCGTGCTTTTTTTGCTGAACCAACGTCATCTCGAGCAGCTCTTCGAGACCCGGCTTGGCAAGCTGCAATGCAATCTGAATTTTCTGCTCTAACTAAAAACAATACACGGGTCTTGGTTCCCAGGCCACCTCATGTGAATGTTGTCAGCTGCAAGTGGGTATACAAACTCAAACAACATGCTGATGGTTCCTTGGATAAGTATAAAGCACGGCTGGTTGCACGCGGATTTACTCAACAGTATGGGGTTGATTATCAGGACACTTTTAGTCATGTTGTTAAGCCAGCTACAGTTCGTTTAATTCTCTCTCTTGTTGTCTCTCGCGTTTGGCATCTCAGACAAATCGATGTGAGCAACTCTTTTCTTCATGGCTTTCTCAAGGAGGAGGTGTATATGCAGCAACCTCTTGGTTTTGAGGATCCTCATAATCCTCATTTTGTTTGTAAACTTCAAAAAGCTATTTATTGTTTGAAACAGTCGCCTTATGCTTGGTTCTCCCGACTTAGTGATAAGCTTCATCAACTAGGTTTTCATTCTTCTAAAGCTGACGCGTCCCTCTTTATTTTCAATCAGGATACCGTCACCATTTATATGCTTGTGTACGTGGATGATATTGTCATTGCCGGTACATCTACTCAGGTGATCGATAATTTGATTATGAATTTGTCTAAGTCTTTTCCGATTAAAGATCTTGGTCGTTTGCATTACTTCTTGGGGATTGAATTCGTTCACAATTCAGGGGGAATCACTCTTATGCAACACAAGTATGCCACTGACTTGCTCCATCGAGCCCACATGGAGAATTGTAAAAGTGTTTCAACCCCCATGTTTGCTACAGAGAAGCTTTCTCGTGATTGTGGAACTTTTCTTAATGAATCAGATGCTTTTAAGTATCGAAGTATGGTAGGTGGTTTGCAATATCTTACATTGACTAGACTGGATATTTCCTTTGCAGTTAACAAGGTCTGTCAGTATCTGTCCAAGCCAACGGATATTCATTGGGATGTTGTCAAGCGTATCTTGAGATATGTCAAGGGCTCAACCAACACAGGATTGAATATTCGAAAATCTTCGTCTACATTGTTAAGTGTGTTCACGGATGCTGATTGGGCTGGTTGTTTGGACTATCGTCGGTCAACTGGTGGATTTGCTATATTCTTGGGTCCAAATTTAGTCTCATGGAGTTCACAAAAACAACCTACAGTGTCTCGGTCAAGCACTGAGGCTGAGTATAAAGCACTCCTGAATGGTACTGCAGAAGTTGTTTGGATACAGTCTTTACTCAAGGAGCTAGGAGTACATCAGCCTCGACCACCGGTGTTGTGGTGTGACAACCTTGGAGCCACTTATTTAACTGCTAATCCTGTTTTTCATGCTAGAACAAAACATATAGAAGTGGATTTTCATTTTGTTAGAGAGAAGGTGGCTATAGGTGCTTTAGATGTCCATTTTATTTCTACTAATGATCAAATAGTTGATGGTTTGACTAAGCCTATTACTCGCCATATGCTAGACCGTCTCAAGTACAATCTTAACCTTGTATTGGTTAAGATTGAGGGGGAATGTAAGCAGAAGTCAAAGATAGAGGATACGAGATTAGATGGTCAGTTATGATTTGTTGTATAGATAGATATTGATAATATTCAAATATGATGTAATCCTATCTTTGTATTTCATATATATATATATATATATATATATATATATATATATATATATATATATATATATATATATATATATATATATATATATATGTGGGATAATAACCTGAGGGTCTTTCAAGGCAAATATCTCGTTTGACTGTTTCTTCTCTTTATATTGGAAATTTAATATGAGGTCATAAAAACCCAACAAATTATTCTTAATTTTTAGAAAAGAGCTAAAGAATTATTTCCTATTATAATCATGAAACCTCAATATGATCTAATTGTGCTAGATCTGGTGTTGACGATGTTACTATATTTATAAAAGCTAATTTCATTTAAAGGAGTTTTTAATTCGAGTTTGAATAATACTAATGGACTCAAAAAAACCCGACAAAATATATTGTTAAGTCATTATATGTTTGAGCTCGGATATATTAACCTCGCTTTTATACTTAATTTGAATTGGAATAACATGATAAAAAGTTGTAGGTTACCACTTACGGACTTACCATCGATGTCATTTCCTTTTTTCTTTTATGTAGTATATAATTAAGATTACAATTGTTTTTGTTGATTACCTGTTGAATTTATAGTTATAGTTACACTCATAGTTACCTTTTATACTCATTTCAGAAAAAGTTTTTATTTTTTTATTTTTTTATAATCTGATGGTATATTATTTCGTAGGCGACGAGTAAAGACGTAACGTTCATTTGTTGTTTGGATTTTATTCGTTTGATATTTGATGTAATAAGAAATCCAAATAGGTATCGGCCGTTGTTGAAACTTGAAACAAAGCTTTATTCGTTTTTGCGATTCTCGGATTGCGATACAACGATTCATAATTTAGAACAAAAGAGAATAAAAAACAAGATTGATTAGTAAGAAACGCCATTCGATTCTGATAAGATTAAGGTGAAGAAGACGGGGAATCTAGAAGAAAAAGTGAAGATGGAGGAAGAATAGATCTTGTTCCAAAGCTTCTGGTCAAATCAACCGGAATCGAAGCCAACGACGTTGATTTTTCAGAAGACCTTGATCTTGAAGATGAAGTAGACCTACCTGAACGACTCCTCAGTTTCTTCTTCATCTCGTCTCCATTATACGACTGATTGTCTTCTATTCCGACTTTACATGACCTTACACTCGCCGGAATTATACAATCGCAAAATAAACCTGTAAATACAACGCCTATAAAATGTCAGGAATGAGTATCGTTGAATCGATACAGGTAAAACTGGTGAATTGAAGTTACCGATTCTGGCGAGACGATTAACCCAACTCGGTATAGGATTTCCGGTGAGTCGGAGACAAGCATCATTACAGAAATGATTGCAGTTTCTGGTAATGAGATTGTACGAAGTTCCTTTGTATTCCTGAGCGAGCTCTTTCATGAATCGCCGGATCTCCCGCAGACTCATCTCCGTCCATCCGATCAGAATCTGCTTTCTGAACGTGAATCCTTGGCATTGTTTTGGTTCACCTTCGAAGATTCCAGTTGTCGCATGTTCATGAGATCCAAATGCGTACTCAACTCCATGAACTAAAATTAAGCATTACGAATTAAGCTACATGTATATGGAGCTCCTACTTCATCAAATCAACTACTAACAACATCGAGATTTGAGATCAAACCTTGAACGCCGGAATGGTAGGCGCCCAGGCCAAGCCAATAAGCACATCCGTTCATGGAGGTAAGATCATAGACATTCAGGTAAACCGGAACCGATCCAGCTTTTCTACACCTTATTGAATTTCTTCCTCTGCACAACATTTTCTGTTGAAACCGACTGATGATTTCAAAATTCGAATGAATGCATCAAATAAGAAAAGAGGCGGAATTCGAGAGTGTGTGTATGAAGCTTGATGATGAGGAAGTTGGTGCCACCGGCGACATATAACCGCCGAATCGTCTGCTTTTGTGGCGGGCCACCACCATTTTTATTTTGATATAAAAAAGTGGACTTTAATAGATTCCAAATTTTGAAATTTATATATTTTTTTATGAAGATAATGTATATTTTTTGAACTCATAAGTATGGTTGGTAATGCTCTTGGTTTGAAGACGTATTAGATTCGAGCATTACTCATGTCTGAAGGTCGAATACGATATATATATATATATATATATATATATATATATATATATATATATATATATATATATATATATATATATATATATAATTTCACTAGTCAAGCACTTTGAAGTTGATAGTTAATGTATGATTTAAATCGTTTGAAAGTCCATCCAACTAATTTTACCTTAAGGAGCTATTCAGGTATAATGAGCTAATTATGGTTGCTTGTATATATAGATTTATAAAAGCCTAGAGTGTTAGTCCTCAATTGCAAATATGGGCCACCATCATAACAAAATTGGTTCGGCTTGTAGGCATATAGACATAGACATGTGCGAATGCGCATGAGTGTGGGTGAGCTTCGACGTCTGTGTGGTTTTTTATTGTAGGCGTGAGACTAAGGTAGTGTTTGTTTTTTGCCCGTAGATCTGCGTGACCTCTTCTGTCTGCGCCGCGCAGACATTAGCCTTCACAAACTGTTTGTTTTTTTGAATAGTGCAGACCTAAAAATGTCTGCGCGCCCTCTTCTTGATGCAGACGTGGACCAGAGTCTTCTAACATCTTCATACATCTTCTAACCTAAAAAAACATATATATCTTTATTTTTTTCAAGTTTAATTTTTATTTTTTTAAATTTATATTTTTTCCAACTTTATTAATGATGAACAATTTGAAAAAAAAAATTAGAAAACTTAAAAAAACGTTCGACGATACAAACCTTATATTTTTGACAAATTTATAAATAAAACTTTATTATAATAATAGTCGTTGAAGTTGTTTATATAAATATGACAAAAAAATCATAATATATTCTTATATTTTTTTGCCAAATTTTGTAAAACATTATTTAATACAATATCGTCAATTTCTCGAGAAAATATTTATGGTACTTTTTTAATGGATTTAATTGAAAAAATCAAAGTTTATTTGCATCCATTTATGTATCAAATTTTTTGATCACTAATTATAATGTTTACTTATAACTTTGCAACCAAAGTTGTTGGTTTTTATAAAATATATACGTTAATTTATATCATTTTTATTTTTATTTTTTATACAATAATACATAGAAGTTGATATAGATTCGTTGATTATTTATAACAAAGTCATAAAAATATTAAAAAATCACTTTGAAGTTTAAAAAAATCAGTTTATTTAGATTTCAGTTTATTTTAATAGCCCGCAGATGTTAAAAAAACAAACAGTCTTCTTTTTTCAGACTGCAGACGTTTGGTCCACATCTTCTACTGAAGAGGTCTACAGATGTGATCCGCAGACTGCAGTCATTAACAAAAACACCTAAGGATACATGTGTAGGTGTTAGTGTGATAGTGGGTGTGCCAATGGATATAAGTGTTTGTATGAGGGTGGTTGGTTTGGTGTGTATGAGATAGTTGAGGAGAGATGATAATAATTTATTTTGATTTGATGAACCATGATTAAAAAAAAAGATAGGAAAGATATATTTCTCTTTTTAATAAAACATATGAAATTAAATCTAATATTTTTGTCTTTTTAATAAAACATAAAAAAAATACAAAAAAAAAAAAATAAAAGATAATTCATTTGATATTACAAACCAAACACTATTTTTAATATAATTAACGTTTCAACCCTTCCAAATTTCTTCGAATCCCTAAATGTAGTTATTAATTCCAAGAATAAGTTACATAAAACATCCATTTGGTTTGGGTTAATTTATTTATTTCGTTGGTATTTTTATTTTTAATTTGGATCATCTCTATGATTTGACTTTGTTACGAATTGTATCCCTCCCATACATGATAGTACACTTATGTATTCATTTTAATTAATTTATTGTTTTTTATTATTAATAAATTAGTTCTAAGACTATTCCCATTGACAATCAAAATCAACCCAACTATCAATTAAAAAAATAATTTATCTCTCTTCCACCTACACAATCAAACTAAACCAACTTTTCACACCCATTAGCAACCCAACCCAAACCAAACTTTTATATTATTTATAATTATTTTTTATTATATTATAAAATCTAAATATTATATCTTTTTAAAATTATAACCCAAAATTTTCTACTGTTTTTAAGACTATATAGACAACTCAAAAAAATTCAAAAAAAAACTCTTAACATATATCAATATTGGTCTTTATTTGTAGACAAAATTATTTTACATATTATAGTGTGTTTTGTTTATTTTTTTAGTAAAAATAAAATTAAACTAATTACAATATAATGCTTCAAGTGCTATAGAGTTATAACAAATAAATAAATAAAAAAAAGAAATGAAATTGACAACTAAGGTTTGGTGGAGCAACCTAGTCGTTGGTTTTAAAGGATTTTTTTAATTTTTTTAAATTGAAATATGGCAACCAACCAAGCATTTGGTTGCCAATGGGGATGATCTAAGACCTATATAATACATGAATTAATTTTTTTTTTAAAAAAATTAAATATAAAGGTCAAAATATTTGAGAACTTTAAATTTATAAGAAAATAAAAAATAATGAATTATTATAATTGAAATATTTTTTTATCTTTTAAATTTAAATAAATAAACAAAAGAAAGTAATGAGCTTTAATTTGGGTATTTTGAAATTAAAAGGTAAGTTCACTAATGAAATTGATATTTATTAATTACTACATTTATTGCAATTATTATATTAATATATTATGTTGAATTTAATAAAATAGAAAAACTCATAAAATGACATTGGGAAAAAAATCAAAATAACCACAAAATGACATTTGACAAATTGAATGAGAGTGTGACATATAGCAAAAAAAACCCTTCATTTATTAGAGTAGATTAAATAGAAAAGAAATATGGCCCACAACAAAGGCCCAATTCTTTTTTCTTTGTCTCTAACATCCCTTTAAAACCATTGATAACCACGACTTGAAGTTCAACAACTACAACCACTTTAAATGTGACCACGGCAACCACCGAAATCAAGTTATGGAACCCATGATGACTCTGAAACCATTGATTTCTGAAATACAAATTGTAATCCCCAAATCCACTCACTTTTGAAACCATCAAATTTTGGAAATTCAACATCCAACAACTAAACCCTAGATCTTGTCGCTGCCTTGGTTGTTTCCGATAAACAAAAAGTCAATTTTCTATAATCTTGTCTTTACCATAAAAAAGCATGTTACTACTACCATTTCTGTTTTTCATCAAGCTTAATATGTGGTAGCATTACGGAAATCACTATCGAAATTGAATAGTGAAATGCTTTATAGTGAAAATGGGATATAGATGTGTTACCTATATGAAATGCCATAGTTCTATCGGTACCCAACTGAAAGTCCATCATCGCCTACTTAAAAGCTTCACCGTCGACC
The DNA here is from genome assembly GCF_051521515.1 of Lactuca serriola. Classification (NCBI taxonomy): domain Eukaryota; kingdom Viridiplantae; phylum Streptophyta; class Magnoliopsida; order Asterales; family Asteraceae; genus Lactuca; species Lactuca serriola. The sequence continues at coordinate 39,334,064 of NC_136408.1, read as the reverse complement.
CCTTAATATTTTTCGGATATCATCTTGTCGCCAAAAACACCTCTTCATCCCTAAATTTCAAATCTTTGGCATAATTAGACCAATAGATCTTTAGGTTGTAGACTTTTTGGATTCAAATGTTTTTGGTGAGGTTATTTTGGGTTCAATTTGCATATCAAACCTCTCATTTTCATTCTGCAATTTATGTTTCTTAACAAAAACGAAGTTACCATAAGGATGTTTTTGAGTTATGTGGTATATAAATTAGATTTAAGTTGGAAATAGAGGAGTATCGTAGAATTGATTTGATTTTCTTGTTTTTGAAGCAAAACAACAAATGGATTTTTGAACTTGATTTGGTTATCAAAAGATAATTTGTTTGAAGTGTTATGGTTTCAAGATTTAATAGGTTTCATGATTTATGTTTATGGGATAGAGGAGGAGGATGGTGTATTTATGTTTCTTGACACAAAGAATACATTATAAATATGTTTTGGTGATTTATAAGTTGATTTAAGTCGAAAATAGAGGAGAAAGAGTATTGTGGAATTGATTATTTTCTTTGAAGCAAAACATCAGATGCATCGTATTTACAAATTTCGGCAAAAACATTATAGCCGAAGAAGATGAAGATGGTTTGGGTGGACCGGGTGGAGTTGGGTGGATATGTGAGACTCTATTATTTTGATAACTATTTTTACAAAATAAACTTAATAATATAGAACTTATGGCGGGTTGGTATATATATGTAGGTGTATGCATATGTTTTATTAATGTTTGAACTCGAGCTCATTAATCTTGAATAATAAGTCCTATAATAATATTAAGTAGTGTTTGGTATGAAGTAATAGAAGATGTAATGGAATGGTATATTATCACTTAATGAAAAAAACCCTATATGGCTGTTATAACTAGGTGTGAGCATACAGACATAACCAACTAAAAATTGGTTTGGAACCAAAGCCAGGATTGATGATTTGATATGACCGATAATTGGATTGATTAACCTACACTGATATCGGTGCTAGTCCCGTTTACTAGTCAAATACCAATTGGAACTGGTACACGTGCTTATGTAGTTGGTACAAATAAATAATGTTGAAACAAAAAATAATTCAACTTAGATACCCTATGGTCTCGGGCATGTAACTCGATCAATATGTAACAAAATAATGTGTTTTCTATAATCTAAAATAAAGTACAAACAATAAATTACATGTTGGAAAAAAATATACCAATATGAGTTCAAACGAAGGAGTTGTTGCAGTTTAAAGGAGACGGATAATTGTGAAAAATGTGGAAACAAAAGCAATTCAAATATGATACTCCATGTTCTAGAGCTTGTAGCTCAATGAATATGTAATCAAATTGTAACACCCTGTTTCGAGTCGTTTCCTAATCCGGGGTCGTGACCCGAAGATCAATTATCATAAGGCTTTGGGCTTTGAGTAAATAGAGGTTTAGATCCATATGGATGTGGGTAATGTAGATTATATGATCCAACAGCTCGGTTTGTGCTTTGGAGCCTAAGGGTATAATGGTAAAAGTGATGGTTCGGACCTTTCATGAATTAAGGATTTAAGCTCGGAATGTTTTGAGGAAAACGAGAGTTGATAGGAGTGTAAGGCTTCTCATTACCTTTCCGAGCATATAAACGACGTCGAAATCAAAGTCGGGAAGAATAAGTTATGGCTTTCGGAATATAGGAAGAATATGGGTCTAGTTTGGTACGATGGTCGTACTGGCTCATGTGATCGTGGATGACTAGCCTGGTACGCTTGGCATACGACCACCAGACTCAAACCCTAATTTTTAGGGTTTAGGCCTTATTTAAACATCTTAACTCGTGGAAATCCTCCCTTATTCATCCTTCATCCCCCTCAACCTGTGATTTCTAAACCCTAGCTCCACTAGAGAAGGGAGAACTCATAGGAGAAGAGTTGGATTGCTTAGATCTTGTAGATCATAGCTTGGTTTTCCTTGTTTCATATTATAGAGGTAAAAAGTCTCAAACTTGGTGGTTCGTTTGTTAGACTTGCTTGGGAGTGGGTTTTTCGTTTATTGGTCCCACGAGTTGATTCTTGGGAGTAAATGCCACTATATAAGTGTTAGGTTCTCCATTTTGATGTTTTGAGGTCCCTTGTTCATAAAGTTTGAATCTTGATGGGTGTGGACCAACCATGAATGAGTTGTTGACCTCTTTGTGAATATAGTAGACTACATTTAGGTTTTGGGTTCCTTGGAGCCATGAAAAGGCATCAAGTTGACGACTTTATTGATTAAGACACCCCTTAGAATTATATTGTAGGATACTAGGGTCGTATGTGCTTGTTGTCTTTGTGACTCTTGTTGTAAGCACGTATGTCTGTTTGATATATGTACGTGGGGGTGAAATAGACTCGGGGGTGAAATAGACCCGTACGGTTAAAAAATACAGATTGAGTTGAAATAGACTCAAGGGTGAAATAAACCGATACAACCTTGAGCTGTTATTTGAGTGGAAATAAAATCAGGGGTGAAATATACTCGATACAGCCTTGAGTTGACGGATATGTATTGTAACGCCCGCAGATTCGGGCTAGTCAATTTAGAGACAATAAACGTCAATAATGACTTTTTGATAGAAGATTATTTAGGATAAATAATCTTAACTAAAATTATAGTATATGTCACAAGGATTTCATACATATAAAGAACATTGAAACACAAATTATAATGAAGAAGTTATGACATGTCGAAGTTTTGCGGCAAAACCGAAACAACACAGGGAATCGTAAAAAGTGAATTTACGATAAAATACTTTTTAGCCTTAGAAATCTAAATGAAAGTTGTAGTATACGTTAAAAAGAGAGCGTGCATGAAAAGAACGTCCAAATCTGACTTCGTATAAGGAAGTTATAATTTTTTTAAGATTTGGCATAGCCGTATGCAGCCCAGAATTCGAATTTTAGATCGGTCAATTTTTAGCCAAAATAATCTAAATGAGAAATGAATATATCGTTAATAGGAGTTCGACGATAAAAATACAATCGAAAACAGAGCTCGTATGCGAAAGATATGGACGAAACTTAGTCCCTACTCTTCCAGCTCGGCGAATTCGATACAGTTTTGTAAATTTGAGATATAATGAGAATTAGCCGACGAGGTCTAAATGAAATTTGTAGTACTCGTAAATACCAACACTTGGATATAAAGAACGTCAATAATAGAGTTCGTATGTTAAAGATATGGACGAAACTTAGTCCCTACTCTTCGAGCGCGATAAATTCGATACAGTTTTATAAATCGGAGATAAAATGAGAATTAGCCAACGGTGTCTAAATGAAAGTTGTAGTACTTGTAAATACCAACGCGTGGATATATATATAACATAGAAAACGGATCTCGTGCGCGAAAGATACGGACGAAACCTAGGGTTTACTCTATGATCAAACCTCTATACGTAAAGGATGAATGCTTCATATTTTCTTCACACCATAAGTCTTTCTTTCTCTCTCTAACTTCTCTCTAGACTCCCAAAACCCATCTAAATCCCTAGTAACCTCAAGGTGCTAGAGGAAATCCCTGGAGCGCCCGAAGGCTCCTGTAAGACCGTAAATTTTTCAAATAAAATTTTCATTTGTAAAATCACAAACTCAATATCACATTTCCCAAAACCACAAAATGTATAATTTGTCAAAATACAAGTCAACAATGTTTGGTAAAATCCTGGAATCCTCAAAATCATGATCTCTAACTGGTGTGTGCAATTAAGCCGGCACCTTCCTGTAATCCTGAGAAGTACCTGAAACACATATCACACAATACGGTAAGCACGAAGCTTAGTGAGTTCCCCAAAATACCACACATAAATAATTAGCCTCTTATGGCTATGTATCGATAAATACCCTCCGATCCATGTGTCTCAGTGAGGACCTTCCAGTCTCACGACTCGAGTTGGACCCTCCGGTCCTAACTAATAAAGCACAAAATAATATACAACATAAATCACCAAGACAAATGCATGATATCACATAAATCGGTATAAACATATAGGACCCTCCGGTCACACAGTATTACCACTCAGGCAAGTATAGTGAGAAGATTCACCTCGTAAGCAAAGCAAATGTGTCTCGCACTCAACAATTAGTCTAGACTCCGCCTACATATCACAATCATCTCTAATTAACACTTTATAATAATCTCAATAAAGATGTTAGGCTTATCCCTTTTTTAACTCCCGGAAAGGGTGAAAGACCATTTTACCCCTCCATGGTCTCTATATCCATCACTTGACCAAACCCTAAAAGTCAATGGAAGTCAACAATCGAGTCAACAGTCCATGTTGACCCAACTCGTCGAGTGCACCTATGCGACTCGTCGAGTTCCTCCTGTTCTCAGAAAATCAGGAAAACTCCAACTTAACTCGCTGAGTCATCTCATCAACTCGTCGAGTTTTCACGCGTCCAAACTACAGGGGAAAACCATAACCGACTTGTCGAGTTGGCTCATCCACTTGTCGAGTCCTTTAAGTCCATTTCTCATTCAGACACATTTAATCAGAACTAAAGCCCCAAACTCAAGATCTAGCCTCCCAAGGTTGAACTACCACGTAAAGTTGCAATCTTTATGTCCATGCATGGCACCTAGGGCTCAAAGTGCCAAAACAAAGCTCTATGGAGGGCTTAATGCATAAAACTTGGCCAATAGCTTGATAAAGCTTGAATCTTTAGGCCCAAGGGACCTCATACTGCCCAGATCTGAAGTTTCAACTTCATGGCATGCTCAAACAACTCAAAAACTCAAAAAGGAAGATGGAAATGGCCATAAACTCCATAAAGAAGAGATCTAACCAAACAATGATCAAGGTGATAGTTTTTTACCTCCAAAAAACAGATAGCACTGAAAGAACACTGGATCCAGAGGCTTCTTCTCGTTCCAAGCCTTATGCTCTTTTATCTCCTTCCAAGAATGCACCAAATCCCACACTTTTAGTCTTTCTCTTTCTCTCTCTCTCTCTCTCTCTCTCTCAAACAAATGATACCAACTCGTTTAGGGTTTCTCCCAGGGTGTTAAATTGATAAGGGAGGCGGAAATGAAGGTTTAAGGTCCTTTAAATAGGACACAAACCCTGGAAATTAAGGTTTTCACACTCAGCTCCTACTCATCGAGTAGACTCTAAAAATCACGCAACCCTCTCAACTCCTACACGACGATTTGGGACTAACCAACTCATCGAGTAGGTCCTATATTTTGAATAAAATTCTCAAGTTCCACATCCAGGAAATCGGGGTGTTACAGCTCCGAGCAAAAGAGCTTTTTGGCTCAGAAGTTCTACTCCAGCGGAACCCGGTTTTTAACAAAACCTGTTGTAAGTGAGATACACCTACCCAACTTTAAATATATCTTATATTTAAATATAATATCGTTATTATGAACCTATAAATAAGATTTATCAGTGATTCAAATTCGTTATACTGATTGATCTACTTACGGGGATGATGTCTAGGTTGTGATTTAATGAGGTGTTTAAAGCGAGATTTCCAAATAGTATACTTTGTATACCAAACGGACCCTACCTCCGATATGATCCTACCTGGTTGTTCCTTACTTGATAGATTATGAAGTAGACTCTGAGTTAATGATGAATCTAGACTAATAATTAGTCGCAATAAATATTAGACTAAAATCTAGTGGTAATAATACTAGGTTTCATCGAAGGAAATTATTTTTAAGAAGCGAAGCACTGTCTAAGTTCAGAATCATAACCTTAACAAGTGAGTGCATAATCTCTTTCATGAATATGATTTTAATACAAGTATTGATTGAAGTATTAAATATATGTTTATGTGTGAAATATTTGATGTTGCCTGAAATACGTGTTAAAGAGCATACCTGATACTATATGATGATTTAGGATAAAGAGTAAACCTAAATTAATTATGAGGAATATTGGGCAGTATCTTCTTATGAGTACGAGTGAGATATACATGGAGAATAGAACTTAAAATTATGTCATTGACCTGGGAGCATCGATTAGACATAGTCATTCGTCCCTAGTCCAAGAGTATGGATTGGGCACAATCATTTGTCATTAATCTGGGAGCATGGATCAAGACATATTTAGTTGTTCTTAGTCCGAGAGTATGGATAGGACATAGTTATTTATCATTAATCCAGGAGTATGGATTTAGACATAGACAATTGTCCCTAGTCCGAGAGTATGGAATGGGCACAATTATTGATCCGAGAGCATGGATTAGATCTGGGAGTATGGATTAAGTATAAAGATAAATTTTAAGGTCCGAGAGTATGGATAGTGTCGTTGTGAGGATCGACAGGGTGGGGTAAGAGTTGTTTATACATGGTGAAATTGTATACTTGTGAGTTCTAAAATATATAAATGATATAGCATTATGGGATTGAAATCCCTATGTACTCACCAGATTTCCCAACCTGACCCACTCAGTTTATTTGTATCACAGGTGTCGATATGAAGCTACATTACACTGAGAGATTAAGGAGATGTAGATCACTAGTGTAAATAAATGCAAGGTCTGTTTATGCTTATGTTCTGTATTGACGATGAAATCCCAACATTTTAAAAGGAATAAAATACATTTCTTCATAAATGCTTATATTTATCATGTTTTTCTTGGAACAAATTCCACAACATATTTCTTTAAAAGAGACTCTGATTTTCAAAATAAAGCATAAACAAATCGGTCTTTTCTGGCCAGAAAAATGGGGACGTTACATGTATGGTATGCGGTATTTTGGGTAACTCACTAAGTTTTGTGCTTACGGTTTCATATTTATGGTTTTAGGTACTTCCAGTTCGAAAGGGAAGGGTCCGACGTGACTGCACAGCATCCCCCAGAGTTTATTCCACATTTGATTGATTGTGATTTTTACTCTGATGCTTAAATACTATTTTTCACATCGAATGATTTTGGTAATGGAAGGTTATATGAATTAGCATTATTAAAATGAAAATTTTACTTCAAATTTTTGGGACGTTACAAGTTAGTATCAGAGCCTTGGTTTGAGGGATTCGGGCACACTCTTGGGTGTGTCTGAACTCAAATTGAGGATTTTTAAAATCTTTTAAAAGAAAATGATTTTCTAAAAAGGTTTTCTAAGAAAAAAGGATGCGATGCATGCAATCAGCCGAGCTCAAGTAAGTTTTCCCAAAATACCCATACATGTTCTATGTGATATGCTTTGAATTGAGAATTTATGAATCACTTGCTAGATTAGGGCTAAGGATCTACTCAAGATTTTCATGATATAATGCTAGGAGAGATGCCTTTATATGCATGTTGATTGAGTTTTTGGAATTGCACTCTAGTACGGATTTCAGATTGTTTTATAGAATGGCCTGATTTAAGTGAGACACTTGTTTAGATTACTTGATGCTTGAATGCTGCTTTCTTTGTGCTTTTAGGGACCTTCGATAATATAGGGTAACTATTAAGCGAATACATTAGGTTACATGTTATGGGTATTAGATAATTTTAGGAGGTTAGGTTTAACTCTATTGCACAACTCTTGTCTGAGTCTAACCGTTATAGTGTGAGACCTTACAGTAAAAGAATTATCTAGTGTCGGTGACATGTAATTGTATTCGTGAGGTAGTTAGAAGGTATTAGAGGGAGTCTCTTCTGTAGCTGATGGTGGAGAGTGGTGTAAAGGGAACCTCAGGAAAGCCTAGGAAGTGTCTTAAAGGAATTGATGTGTTGTTTAGTAGTGGGTATTCGTTTGAGAATGGGCTTATGTGATTGGATCGGACGGTAGTATACATGAGTAGTTACTTAGAGGATCCGAAATGATTCTTGAGGAAAGTATGGATAGGTATAGAAGGTAGTATTGGGCCCGTACTATTGAAATAAAAGGATTCGTACTCGAATCGAGGAGGATTTTGGGGATTCTAAGGAGCCGATGGAGGGTAGATTGTATGGTTTGACACCATGATTCACTGCAGGGTGTTTTCGTCGTTATTAGGTTATCAGTTATAGTCGTTCAAGTCGAGGATGGGTTAGTTGATTATGAGGTCTCGAGGGCCTTGCTCGAGGAAGTGCTAATTGAGTCATGGGACTCAAGAAGGAAGCGATTATGATGATTGGTTCGAGTATTGCAGCTAAAGGTTGAGTGATTGGCAGACAGATTGGGATGTAACTATCATCGACGTGGGTTATGTACTTACAACTTTCCGCGTTCAGAGGAAAGAGGGAGTAAACATGTGATTTTCAGAGTTGGGATGTAGACCCAACATGAGTCTAGATGATTGTGTTTTAATTTGTCGATAGGTATGGCAGTGTAGGAAAGCACAAGAGGATACTTGTGGTATGGTTGCCTTGAGATGAGGTCAAGGGTCTACTTTCTTTGAATATAGTTAGGTCAGGTACTAGTTGAATGTTTCAGGTGAGCAGGGAAATAAATTGGGAATGACAACCTTTATTGTCTCTGATGTGTCTCGACCATGAGAATGAGGTCTCTTGTATTATGGATGATCCTCACGATGAATTGATAGATGGGTAATTGTAGACGAGGGTGTGATGGATCACTTGTTTCTAGATAGAGAATGAGTGCTATGAATGGACTATCAGAATTATTGCTTGTGCTTCTGCTTCTGCATAGAATTCTTGAGGTTAGAGGCGGTTATGATTGATAATTTTCTAACGTCTCCAACTAAGATTTGGAATCTATTCGAGTTTGCATGGTCTGTATTTGGAAGATCATCTTACGTGGTGTTACACATTCCAAGAGTCAGGGATGGCATGCAACTGGTTGATCTGATTCGAGATATGGTTTATTTGCAATGTCAGTTGGTGGTAGTTAAAACCATAAGTGTAGGAGAATTAGGTATTCTGTTTGGAGGATCATCGATCTGTTATAGTATATGGTTAGAAGAATGGGTCATAGGGATTTATGGTTTGGATATGAGAGACTTTGGCCAAGATTTGGTCAATTCAAGGGTGCAAAGCAAGTTGCTATCGGATGTATGTACTCAAGAATGCATGAGTTGTCCTTTTAGAAAGAAGCTGTTGGGCAAGGTGCTCGTTGTAGCTAGTGCTTCCTTTCGGGATGATGGTGAATATGTCAAGAGTTTTTGGGTCGCTCAGGTTAAGTATCGGTTGTTGAGGGAAGTTATTAATCGTTTTATAGATTCCTATCTATAGTCTAGGATGGGCGATTGTTGATCGGTCAATCAACTTTAGAGTTTGGTATGTTTAGTTCCTCATTGGATTTGTTCAGTGTTGTATTGGATTTTTGGATTACTTTTCAATGCATTCTAGATCGTTGGTTATTTTGTTCATCGTTAAGTTATGTACTTTGTATATTTCAGCTTCCGGGTACGTTTACCCTCAATTGTTGGTTATAGAATTATTGTTCATAGCAGGCTCGAGTTTGGTATATTTCCTTGGTCATTGGAAGTTCGGATGTCAGGGCAATGTTGTTTAGTTTTTCAGTTATGACTTTGAATCTATGTAGAATTAACTTTTGGCATGTCATTTCAAAATGCTTGGTATTTGGATTGATCCGACCATGATTTTAACAGTATTTATGGATAACTTTGGAAGTTTTATCGATCTAGTTACACATTGGTGAGATCTTGTTTCGATCATTTATGAGGATGTTTTTGTTAATGAATGAGGTTCATCATTTTGTTATATCTACTGCCCCCCCCCCTTGGGTAAGGGTATGAGGAAAAAGGAAATTAATAGATCCAGGGTTGGTTTTGGGTTCTCTTGAGAGTGCATATTGTGGTAAGTTCATCAGATATTGTCATGAGGGGTATACGTGGACTGAACGAGAAAGCAAAGAGCACTTGGTTCGAACCATATTCATGCTTTTTATTCGGGTTATTGTAATTGAAATGGAACAACAGTATAACAACCTATCCTATTCTCTGGTTGTGTGTGATCATGTTTTGTTTCATTTTATGTTGGTTGCAACCTATTCTGTGAAAGGAATTGTGCATTATAGAAGGGTATGACACATAGAGTATTTGGTTGGTGTTGAGAGAGGTTGATGGTTGTGTATCTTTAAGCCTCTATGATGTTGGTCGTGATTCTTTAGGTCAATTATGGAATGACGAAAAGATCGTTGTAGTACCGTGAGCCTATCGTTTTACTGATTAGAAGGTGTCATAATGTATCGTGAACCAACAGTTGTACGATTCGTATGGGTGGGATTTGGTAGTCATTTGATTGAGACTCTTAGGTCTCGAATCATTAGTCTTATTGGCATAATCGGGTGTTAGTGCATTGATTGGGAGTCAGGTGAATCGGTGACCAACCGATTTGGATCATGGGGACAGAAAAATTTTGTTGGAAGTATTAATTGTGCATCCGAAGTCTCTTGTTGAATGTTTGCATTATGAAACCCATTTTCTTTTCGGTCTTCTATTAGGAGCTTGGTTACAAATGTTAGATATCGGTTCTGAAATCTCGAGTCATGGAGTTTGTTGTAATCTCCCGGGTGCCTTTTCAAGTGGAGGTACACCTACGTTGATGATGGATTTGGATGCAACGTAAGATTCTTGGATTGACCATCATTATAGTTGTGGGATCAGCAGGTTGTTGTTGATTTGCCAGGAATTCAAGTGCGTATTTAAGGTTATTGGGTACAATATTTGGATTAGGATTTGGTAAAATTCATGATCGGTATACTTTGAGTATTCCTTCAGCATGGTTAAGTGGTGTTCCTAGTCAGGAACTAGGGGCGGGTATGACAAATGAATGATCATCAATCTTAGGGAATAATTTATGGGGTTTTAAATTGATGGGTTCCAGTCATCGAGAAATTTCCTGCTTTGAGTGGTTGGCGATGTGATTTGAGGTCTTCCTGTTGGGGAAGAGTAAGGTAGTTGTTTCAGTTCTCAAGTAGAGCAATTGGGTTTCTCTCAATGGCTGAGAGTGGAGTGTTAAGGTTCATTCTTTTAGAGGGATAAGTGATTTCTTCTAAGATAAGGTTTAGATGGATGGGTTGAAGGCAGTCATCTATATGGGATGAATCTCCAGTCTTAAATGGAATTTAGGAAGTATGAGTAGGATCGATTAGGATGGAAGAGGAAGTATTAAGGAATGCTTTCGAGGAAGAAATCTAATTTAAGTAGGGAAGAGTCGTAACACCATGTTGCGATTCGTTTCCTAATTCTGGGCCGTAACCCAAAGATCAATTATCATAAGGCTTTGAGATTTGATGAAAGAGAGGTTTAGACATATTTGGATGTGGGTAATGTAGATTATGTGATCCAAGAGTTCGGTTTGTGATTTGGAGCCAAGGGTATAATGGTAAAAGTGATGGTTCGTACCTTTGATGAATTAAGGACTTAAATTAAGAAGGTTTTGAGGAAAATGAGAGTTGATAGGAGTGTAGGGCTTCTCATTATCTTTCTGATCTTATAAAGAACGCCAAAATCAGAGTCAGGACGAAGGATGTATGGCTTTTGGAAGATAGGAAGAATCTGGGTCTAGTCTGGTATGTTGGTCATACAAGGTGTAAATTGGGCGTACTGGGCTCATGTGATCGCGGATGACAAACCTGGTACGCTGGGGTACGACTACCAGACTCAAACCCTAATTTTTAGGGTTTGGGAGCTATTTAAACAACTTAACTCATGGAAACCCTCCCCTTATTCCGCCTTCATCCCTCTTGACCTGTGATTTCGAAACCCTAGCCCCTTTGAGAGCTTTCTTGACCTTCTTACATGCTTTGGTGCACTTTGGAGAAGGGAGAGCTCATTGGAGAAGATTTATATTGCTTAGAGCTTATAGATCCTAGCTTGGTTTTCCTTATTTCATCTTCTGGAGGTAAAAAGTCTCAAACTTGATGGTTTATTTGTTAGAACTTGCTTGTGAGTGGGTTTTGTGTTTTTTTTATGTCCCATGAGTTGATTCTTGAGATTAAATGCCACTCCATAAGTTTTAGGTTGTTTATTTTGATGTTTTAAGGTCCCTTGTTCATAAAGTTTGCATCTTGATGGTTGTGGACCAACCATGCATGAGTTATTGACCTCTTGATGAAGCTAGTAGATTAGATTTGGGTTTTGGGTTCCTTGGAGCCATGCAAATACATCAAGTTGATGACTATTTTGATTAAGACACCCATTAGAATTATATATGAGCCTTAGATGTAAAGTCTTAAAGGATTAAGCACCTTTAAGTGAGTCCTTGGTCATTTTGTTATGTTAGGAAGCTTAAGTTTGGTATTAGGATCTATTAAGTCATGCTAGGTCATAAAGTCTAGAACTTTATGACTCCATATGTCTATTATACTTGAACTTGAGAATTTGGACATTTAGTCTTAAAGGAATAAGACCTAAAAATGGAGTATTTGGGTTTCAACACCATACGTCAGGTGTACTGGGGTAGTATGCGGGTCGTACGCACCAAGGTGCCATAATGGGCCATTTTTGGGCCTTGAGTCTTTTAGGATTTGGGCCATGAGCTGTTGCATCAGATGTGGGAAAGGTAAAATAGTTTTTTACCTATTGATATGATAGAGTACGTATTTAACCTTGGACCACAGGAAATTGCCTTAATTATTGATTACAAATAACTTGGATGTGTTCAGCATGAGGAGCGTGGTAGAAGCAACACGTGTGATTCGATTATCTATGGACTGAGGTGAGTTTTCTCACTATACTGTAGGGTATTATGATCGTATATGATTGTTTCCTTTGTGACACTTGCTTTATGCCTATATGCTTGTTTGCTATATGTATGTGCGGTCAAATAGACCCGTACGATTAAAAAATACTGACTGAGTTGAAATAGAATCAGGGATGAATAGACCCGGTATATCATTAAGCTTACATTTGAGTTGAAATAGACTCGGGGGTGAAATAGATATGCGGTATTTTGGAGAACTTACTAAGCTTTGTGCTTACGGTTTCATATTTATGGTTTCAGGTACTTCCGGTTTGAAAGGGCAGGGCACCGCATGACCGCACAACATCCCCCAGAGTTTATTTCGCTTTTGATAAATCGTGATTTTTACCATGATGTTTAAATACTGGTTTTCACATCGAATGATTTTAGGAATGGAATGTTATATGAATTAATGTTATTAAAATGAATTTTTCACTTCGAATTTTTGGGACGTTACACAAATAACATGTTTTTACAGTCTAAAACTGAGTACAACCAATAAACTATATGTTGGAAAAAAATTCATGTCATTCTGATTTCAAACGAATGATTTATGGTAGTTTAAATAAGAGGACATATGTCATTTCCTCACTCTCTGGGTCAATCCCGATTTTTTTACTCATAATCGTTGGTACTTAACCGATATACACTTGGAACTGATATAGGACAATATTAAGAACCAAAAACTAGACCGTTTGATGAAAATGAACTCGGTTCAGTCCGGTTCGACCGAGCTAATTGCTTACCCTAGTCATAGGAGTGGAATTTAGCATTCCTCAATGAATATAACTTTTTCTCCTAAACTAATTTTCATTCCATGGGGGAGATGGACCATTCTATTAATTGGTCATTTTCTTTTATCAAACCAAAAAGACTCTTTATTGTTATTGGAAACAAGGTTTGTAAATTGAGATTCTTTGTAGAATTATTTTTGGGTTTGCAAAATTGTGATCGTAAAATCGAATTGAAATCATAAGATTTCTCTCTCTCTCTCTGTCTATATATATATATATATATATATATATATATATATATATATATATATATATATATGTGTGTGTGTGTGTGTGTGTGTGTGTTAAAAACATGTAAAATATATCTTCATCCATCAATTGATTGTCCACAAGTTCTAGAAAGTTGAAAATAATGGTGATGGCTAATACATATCATTGTCATTCTAATCTAACATAACAAACGATGCATTCATATCATTTCTTTCTTCTAAATCTAAATCATCTTCTTCTCACAAGTCTATTCCACCACCGACATGTGTTTTGCATTCATATCATTTCTTTCTTCTAAATCTAAATCATCTTCTTCTCACAAGTCTATTCCACCACCGACATGTGTTTGATGTTAACTTGAACCTGAACCGCAAAAAAGGTTCGCCCACTCTTCACTTGAATTAATATTGAAAGATTCTTCTTCGGTAATCCACTCGTCATCAAAACTAAAACCATCAAGGTTCAATGTTTCAAGTCTTGTTATCTCATGCTCTTTTCTTCTTTTCTTCTTGTCAAATTTAAGTTATACATCACGTGTAAGATCATGCATGCTTTGTTGAAGTACTCGATTTGTTCTCTTAGAATGTACATGAACAAAAAAAGGAATAATTAGATAACAAAATAACAAATTAGCATTAAAGCAATAATGTTATCAATTGTAAATTACTATCTTAAAAGCTCTCTTATTGCATTCACATCTGGATTAAGAACATGTCAAACTCAATCTTCTCATGGCAAAATTTCTCGGCTTTGGCATCTCAGCTCCATATGATTCCTACCAATCAACCAAAATCTTTTCTTCCCTTGCATTTTTTGTTACTTTAAGGCCAAAGAACCCCCTTGCATTAATGAATTGGTAAAATTTTAAGTCAATCGTCGTTGCTAAGTTCTCATTAGGACACACTCTTTCAAGACACATATATAATTCAGTCTTGATCCAAGTTGTATTCTTAAATCAGGGTTATATTGCATCATTGGATTCGAGGAACAACCCACCACATGGAGTGCTCTATTTAGTTGACTATACCATCTCTGATCAGTGATTTCAAAAATAGGTTTGTACCTAAAATTATAAACAAATAAGAAATAAGATATTGTTTTATATTGGGACCTAAAAATATAAACAAACAAATAAAGAAAATTATTTGAATACCTTGATTCATTATCTTTAAAGTTTTCTCTAATCTACTTCTTTTCTAAGACAATGTCTTGGTAAATGAAACCCATAGCCGGTTTGGAATTTGAATCAACCCTTCGAAGAACCTTCATACAGGAATGTGCGACCCTAATACATGTTGAAATTGATGGCCAAAATCCTACATGATCCATAATTATATCCTCAATAGCCCTTCCTGCATTGGATTTTGCATAATTTGTAGTTGACCACTGTTCGGAGGCAAACATTGCAATCAATGGACCTTAATCGACCAAGTGTAAGATTAGAAATTTTGCAAATCTAGTTGCTCCAGGCCTAAGGAATTCTTTCCTTTTTGTTAATTCCTTCATCAAGTAAATGAATTGTGATCTGTTATAAATGAAGCTTCTTATAAGAATCAATCTTGCAATTTTATATATAAGACTAAAACTTATATAAAAAATGAACAATTATCCAACAACCTTGTAACTAGCAACATTATTAGTCACCACTTGAACAAATTTTCTTCCCCTATCTTTTCCACGAATTCATCTAGCATTGCAAACACATGTTCCTTCATCTTGATAATGTCAGACGTGCCCACTGATACTAAAAAAAATAGTTCCTTTCGGATTATTTACAAGAAAATTGCAAATTGAGTGATTCTTTCTATCACTCCACCCATCACTCATCAATGTGCAACCAACTTTTTTCCATTAATACTTTGTTACGTCCCGAATTTTAAAGCAATTTTTTTATTTTTATTTATTTAAAATATATGTCTTACATAAAACATTACAAACCATTATTACTTGATTACTTATAAAATAATGTTCAACGGAAGTCTTATAAAACTTTATTGATGCTTTGATGCAGATACAGTCATGTGTGAGCCTTTCCACGGTCAGATGAACAACCTGTAAAGCAGTTATTCAACAATTGTAAGTTGAGGCTTAGTGAATTCCCTCAAAATATTTCATACTACAACACATATACAATGCATACACATAATGGCCTTCAACATATAGTTGGTTCGCCCCTTTTGCCTACATCTTATAGTTGGTCCGCACCTTGGCCTTTAACATAAAGCTAGTCCGCCCTAGTCTATTAGCCTTCAACACAAGGTTGGTCCACCCTCAAATCCATATATAATCATACATATATAACAACACTCCACATAACAGGCGACTAATTATCCTAGTCTAATTGCCTAAGTGCTTACTACAATGTACCTGTATCCTAACATACAGAGGATACATACTGGAGTATACAATATAGTGAGAAGAACTCACCTGGACGATTTCTCAAGGGATAAATAGTTAACCAACACTTTGACTGACGAGTAACACTTCAACGATGATCTACCTATATTACGATAGTTTATTAGTTCCTATGGGAATTTGTAATGTAGACTTGACCTAATAGTAATCCTAATGAAAAACAATAGTTCTATCAAATAAGGATCGTCCATACAGGATAGTTGAGATGCATGACCATTTCGGCATATAGCCTTTCTGAAATCCAACAACCAAGCCAACATGACCATTTTAGGCACCTCTCCCGTAAGTACATCAATCAATATTTTGATTTGGAATTTACTAAAAAATCTTATTTATAGGTCCATAATGATGACTTATTATTATAAATATAATTTACACAAAAATCAAGAGAGTGTAGCTCAACTTACAGATGTTTTAGCAAAAACCGAAATATATGCGGACAAAATCCCAACTTGAACACTTCTATTTGTTGAGCACTCCAGGACCTTAGAACCTTAGTAAAATATCCTAAAAGTTGGGAGAAATTCAGACTCGAAGGAACTAAAGAGATTAGAGAGAGATACAGAGAATATAAGTTGGGAATGCATGGATTTTGGAGGAGTATTTATTGGGGAGAGGGAGGTGCACCGCGCAAGACCAAGGGGCGCGCCGCACACTTGGCCCTTGTTGGCTTCTCTCTCAAGGGCGAAGCCATAATTTTAGAATAAGGGGGCATGCACAGTGATAAGAACGAAAACCTTTCTCCACGATCACGAATCAAAGAACCAAATTTTAACTCTTAAATTTAACATATCATTTTTTTAATTGATCATGATTTATCATTTCATTACACAAAATCAAATTACCAATAATAAAAATATTATTAATTATAAATTAAAAAAAATTAAAATTACCTTGACCCACTTTGCAAAAAAAATTAAAGATAAAAATTGGAGTTCGGTTTTGAAAGGTAAGAATGACACTTTTAAAATTTTAGATGATTTACCACAAATAAAAAAAAACTAAAACAGTGGGTTTTAATGTCTTATCCTCTTATATATGAATTATATTGGTTTTAAAAGAAATAGGCTTGTAATTAGTTGTTTAAGTGGGTTGAACCTAATTTACTTCACATTAAAACACATGGGGTTAAGGGGGGCGAGACACCTGACAGCCCTGGTGCTGTCTCCGCCATTGTTCTCTCTTCTTTTGACACGTGTCCTACTCCCGTTCCTCCACGCCTCTTTCTTCTAGAAGGTGACACATGTTAGACTCTTATGATACCACGTGTCACCTCTGTATCTTGCCACGTCATCATGTATATTAGAGGAGTGAAGGGTCGGCTTGCTACGTGGCACACTCCAGTGCGGCCACGTCATCAGTGCAACAGGTTTTTGCAGATCTTCAGAAACCCATAACTTTCCCATACAAGCTCTGTTTTTTACGTTCTTTATATACTTGAAAAGCTCTCGATGAGATCTACAACTTTCTTTTGAATCCCAACAGTAATTCTTACTCTATCAAAAATTATATTTTTGATCAGCTTAGGCAGTTAGAGATTGTTGTGGAAAGCATAACTCCTACATACGGACTCCGTTCTTGATGTTCTTTATATCGATCGACTCTTATTGATGAGATATTCAACTCTCATTTAGATTATTTTTCCTAATAATCTACCGTTCCAAAATTCGATTTCTGTGTCGCGCACTGTTATAATCGGTTGCACAGAAACTTCGCAAAATCATATCTATTTCATACGGAGTCGGATTTGGGCGTTCTATATAGCTCTGGAAATCGTATTGATGTTTCCTACGTGTCTATGACAATTATTTTGGCTCAAGATTAATATATTTTTATTTTGTATTTTATAATAACTACAATCTACGACTATTGTAAAAATAAGGTGTTACATCCTTATAGTCTTAAAGTAAACTCTTGGTATATCCAACTTCTTTTTAAAACAATGGAACTCATATTTCATAGAAAGAAGGCAAATTAAACCCTCTCCCAAATTTGCCAACCAGTTGGATAACTTTATGAAACTCGGGATTGTTTATACAATTAATAGCTATTACAATTGTGTAAAAAAATCTCGTGATTTGTTGGCAAACTCTTTCTCTTTCGTCTTTCTTGAAAACCAAATTCAATGTGTTTTCAACACCCTTCCCTTTGTTTGTAACAAAATTTTGCATATTTCCTCTATCATTCTTTTCATAGGTATCTTCATCTTAATCGATTACAAATGCACCTCTTTTTCTTTGACACCACATTGCTTTCTTCCAACAAAGTAGCAGATTGAACTCTAACAATATCGAGGACCTTTTCACAAGGTATGGCATCGTTTCTTGTTTGTGCTAAGTGATGTTTTAATCGGTAGATACCACCACTGAATGTTGATTTATAATGTTTACACATCACTTTCTTGTCAACTACTTTCATACCATGCTCCCAACCAATATCTGCTCTAGCCACGAGAGAATTTTTTTCTCATCCGTTTACTACTTGTAGTTGAATGGTGTATAGTTAGTTGAAGGTGTTGATGTCTAACTACTATTCATCATAGTTGTTAGCATGTTAAGAAGTAGCAAATAAGAACAAATTCTGATTGGAAACTTATACAAATTATGATTAGAACCTATTAGGCTGATAGTCTTCAAATTATGATTAGAAACTTATAAAAATTCTTATTATAATCTGGTTTACAATCATAATAGTAAAAAAAAAACATGTTTAAATTTTGAAGTTTGAACAACAATCACATCTACTCCGAAAAGGAACTTGGTTGATAGTTAACTAGTTCACAATCACAACAATCACCTAAACTATTATAATTTGGTATACATGTTTTGAGCCCTAAACTAATATACTGAAATTATGAATTATAAATCTTTGTAGTTTCCAACTTCTCATCATCTACAATCTACACAATTTCATTCTAAAACACTACACATTAAAGTAATTATAATCTTGAAGTTGGCGCAAAGTAGTGGACAAACCCAAAAAAGTAAAGATCATAAGGGGTGAGAAATTGAGAATGAGATACATGGTTCAACCGTTCAAGACTTAAATAATCGCAAGCTTCAAGGTTAACTTTTGTCAAGTTTGATGAAGGCTTTAAGGCTTCAAGCATCTGTATTGTAGAACGAAGAGGAGAGAAAAAATGGGCTAAGGTTCGCCGTTCACGTTCATCATCTTTTATCTGTGGTATTTTCTTCTCGTTATGCTATTTTACTATGTTAGGATTTTAAGTTAGGGTCAAACAAATGCTCAATTGGTGAACACATCAAACGAATTGTCAATACATATAAAATCGGATCGTATATGACTTTACGATTCTACAATCCGATTCTACCTGAAAACGAATTTACTAAGATCGGAATCGAAACACACGTGTAGGATCGTAGAATCATGTGGTTCTACGATCAAAATTGCGTTTTTGATAAAAAAAAATTGTTTGATTTGAATTGTACGTGTTGACTACAAAATACTTGTATTTGTAAAAGTTACAAACTAGCTATGATCTAACACAAACAATATTATAAATATATTTGATTAACCGTATGAATAATTTTATTAAGTTATTTATCAAATTAAACGTTATATTTTAATATTGGAATATGTGAAAGTTTGGTGATGTTTAAATTTTAAGATAATTAATGTTTTTTCTCTATGATCTAACACAAACAATATTATAAATATATTTGATTAACCGTATGAATAATTTTATTAAGTTATTTATCAAATTAAACGTTATATTTTAATATTGGAATATGTGAAAGTTTGGTGATGTTTAAATTTTAAGATAATTAATGTTTTTTCTTTTATTTTATTTCACAAAAGAAACGAGTGGAACATGGTGTCATGGTATGGGGCCTATAGGCTCATGTAGTCATATGAAAAGCGAATAGATTTCGGCCTTAGATTGGATTCGTTCAAACTTCAAACCACATAGATTATTGGTGATGATAACATAATTAATTTTAATAAGTAATTAGTTCAATCATTTAGGGATCTTTTTAATAATGCTTTGTTCTCTTTTCTACTCCATTAAATTTCATATTTTTTAACTACTTTTGATATATCACGACCATTTTTTTTAAAACAATACCAATATATATATCATTCAACATGATTAACAAAAAAAAATATATTACATGCATCGTTGACTATCACATAAACTCACATCTACACTGTAATTTAAGATGTTTAATTACAAATCTAGTTAAGTTTATAAATATCAGTTGGAATCACTACTTATAAAACATTAATACTTTTATGATAAACAAAAACAAATTGATTTTCGTTACTCTGTTTATTATGAATAAATTATTGATTTTACGTTTGATCTTATTATTTGTCATAATCCTTAACTAGATCTTGATTGAAAATGTTGAACGTAGAATTGTACATTAAATTTTAATTGTAGAATTTTGACAAGAAGTTAATCCGTAAAAATAAATTGAAAACGGAACTTCTGTGTTGTAATCGCTATTCCAGGAGGAACATCAAATTATTGGTATAGATCTATGCGGGTCGACAGCCCCACATGTGATTGCTAGCTACATCTATTGTTTGATGAAACAAAATGGTCGTTTCATTACTACACGATTTTGATGATGTGTTAGTGATATTTAAGACACCTCTATTCACAATGCCCAACAGAGGCTTTCACAATCACCAATTTCGGTTATAAGCTCACATTAGAACCTGGAAATTCATTCTAGAATGTGCAAGAAAAAATAGAATGATTTATTTAAATGGTTAGGTATCAAAGATTGATTTGATTGAACAAATAAATCATTAACTTGACACAACATTTTATCGAATTATAACTTAGGCCAATAAGTTATATAGATACACAAAACTCTTTTATTTGTATATGTTTACAAGGGTATAACATGTTGCATTTTACGCTTTTATAATTCATTAGTTTAAATACACCTTTGATTATAAAATCACGCGGTTTTAAAGCTATAAACAAAGCTCATTTTACTTGTATGTATTTTACAAGGTTCAACATGTTGTATTTTATACTTTTATAATTCATGAGTCTAAAAACACTTTTGATTATAAAAACATTGAATCAAAACTTGTAATTCTCATCAACATTATTGTTGACTTATTGTTTTCAAACGTATGTATCTTCAGGAATGTAGGAGCTGGAAGGCACACCCTGTGTGTCATGGAAGAATACATTTCTTGTTTAAATGTTTGGCCGATTTGTTAGGTAGGCCATTTGTTTCATTTGACTTATGTTTGTAGGACTTCTTCTAGTATTAGTGTTTGTTAGATTGACGACAAATGTAATTCTTAGTACCATATTTATGGAAGAAAGTAATATTTGTCTTATTCAATATATGTTGTGAACTGTGATCCAATGTTTTACGTCGCAGCCCCGATGTTTCCGTTTATGGTCAGGGTGTGACAATATCGGTGTTGCGGCATCGTGAAACAAATAGGCCGTTGGTTGATTACAATATAATGTTGCGATACCGTATGTAACATTCGTAAAAATTCGTGAAAATTAAACTTTTTAATCAACCCAAAACCATCATTGTTTACAAGTTGTTTTCAAAACAAGTTCCACATTAGGGAAATCCCAAAATCATAAAACAAAAGCATGAGGACGTGTACGATCACGCCTTCGCCTTCCCACGATCCTCTGAGGTACCTGAAACATAATCCAAAAGAGAATCAAGGGAGAGATTGACAGGTTTTATACTGATAGTCATGGATTGTTGACCCGGTGTGGTCGGGTTTGGGTACCAGATTTTGGTGGGATCAGGCAGACTGTGTTGGAGGAAGCACATAAGTCTAGATTTTTGATACAACATGGAGCCACCAAGATGTATTGGGACTTGAGACTCAGTTATTGGTGGTCGTGTATGAAGAGGGAGATAACTTGGTGTGTTGAGAGGTGCTTGACATATCGAATGGTCAAGGCCGAGTACCGGATGTCGCTTGAAAATCTTCAGCCTTTGGAGGTTCCCATGTAGAAATGGGAACAAATCACCATGGATTACATCACCAAGCTACCTCAGACGGCTAAGGGATTTGATGCAATATGGGTTATAGTGGACCGTCTTAGCAAGAGTCCCCAGTTTCTAACTATTCGAGAGAGCTCCTCGGCCGAGAAATTGATCGGTGTTTATGTGTGTGAGATCATCGCTCGACATGTTTTTCCAATTTTCATTGTATCTTATCGAGATGTTCGGTTCACTTCTCGATTTTGGCAGAGGTTCCACGAGGAACTGGGCACGAGGTTGCATTTTAGCAATGCTTATCATCCGTAGACTGACAACCAGAGCAAGAGGACCATCCAGACGCTCGAGGATATGTTGAGAGGTTGTGTTATAGATTTAGGTGGGATTTGGGATTCCTACCATCCTCTAGCTAAGTTTTCTTACAACAACAACTATCATTCAAGTATCAGTGCATCGCCTTTTGAGCTTCTTTATGGGAGGAGCTTTCGTACCCCAATTTGTTGGGGAGAGGTTGCTCACAGAGTCATGGTAAGGACCGAGGTAGTTCTTAATATAACAAAGCTTATTCAGTAGATTAGGCAGAGGTTTCAGATAGCTCGGAGTCTGTAGAAGAGTTATGCTGACAAACGTCGATCTGAGTTGGAGTTCCAGGTTGGCGATATGGTTCTACTAAAGGTATTAGCCCGGAAGGGTGTAATACACTTCAGGAAGAGGGGAAAGTTGGGGCCCCAATATACTGGGTTGTTTCAAGTATTAGCTATGGTAGCCTATCAGTTGGATTTACCTGGGAAGCTCAGTTAGATTCACAACACCTTCCATGTTTCTCAACTTCGGAAGTGTGTGGCTGATGATTCAACAATTGTTCCTCTTGATGATATTTAGGTTGATGATCGCTTGAATTATGTTGAGAGATCAGTGGCACTTCTGGATAGGAAGACGAAGGCCTTGCGCAACAAGGTGGTTTCATTAGTCAAGGTTTAGTGGCAGCATCAGAAGGGTTCCAGATAGACTCTGGAACCCGAGGCAGAGATGCGAGAGCACTACCTTGAGTTATTCAATACATCTTGGATCTGGAAGTGTTTCACCCTCAAGCATCCTTTGTAGGTATAAATTCTGAAACTTGATGAGTTATTTCCTTAAATCTTGTTATCCTTGAGTTGGTGTTTATTTTTGGTCCCATAAGCTTGGTGTTCATGAGTATGGATCAGTCTAACCAGAAGAGTCGTCCTTTAAAATGTTTTTAGTTGTTAGGAACCATAAAAATGTGATATTGGTCCTTATATCTCTTCCATGGAAGATTTATGATGTCTTAATGGATTATTAAGTTAGGGTTTTAGCTTATGGACCTTGTCTAGCCATGGAAAGTTATAAAGGTGGAAACTTTATGACTTAGAATGATGTTTTGGGTCTAGATTTGAGTTTGGATAAATTTATTTAAGGAATAAGCTCTTAATATGAATATTTGGATTCATACGGAGTACGTTGGGTGTACCAAGGGGTACGTTGTGCGTATGGGTAAGAGTCTCATGGTTTTGGATGAGTTGCGACTACGCCCAATGTAGTAGCTGAGTACGCGAGGCGTACTAAGCTAGATTAACTTTCCCTTGCCTTTTTTTACTTGCTGAATTTGACCTTTGACCTAGCGTTTGACCAAGTTTTACTTAGGGGCATTTTGGGTATTTTGCGTTGTATTTTGAGTTTAGGTCAATGTTTGTTGTATAGGTGACTTATAAAGTTGACATTTGGAGTAGCTTTCTTTTTTGCTCTCTTTTCAGACTGTGAGGTGAGTTTCCTCACTATACTTATGGGTCGAAGGTACCAATGTCGGCATATTCGGTTATGTATACTCATACATGTAACATCCCAAAATCACGGTAAAAATTTTCATTTTTAATTTAAGAGAAATCATTATTTTCAAACAAAGCCCAAATCAAAACCAAGTGTGAACTACAAATATCCCAAGATCATTGTATCACAAAATCTTCCAGAAACATGTCATCAAAGGATGTTTATGATCATGCCTTTACTTTCCCCCTATCATCCGAAGTACCTGAAACCACAACAATCAAGATGTAAGAACGAAGCTTAGTGAGTTCCCCTAAAGTACCACCACACAAACATATAAAAGCAAGCATATTGGGTCCACAAATAACACAATGGATTATCCCTGAGCCCAGAACATGAGTATGTCTTGCCTTTCGACCCACATCTCTTGCATGGTTTGCTCCCGAGCCAACAACATAAGTCTGGCTTGCCTTACTGGCCCATAGCTTATGTCTGGCTTACTCCTAGGTCTGTTGGCTTCCGCACAAAGCAGGATTGCCTCAACCCAACTATACTATGTCGACACATACATAACAGATAACATATACCTAGCAAATAGATAATCATATAACCAATCAGACAAACAGGTTGATCTACAGATCACTACCGCATGACAACATCATATATACCAGGACATAAATATAACATATCCCTACAACATAGCAGCATCCTCTATACCAGGATACATAGCCTAGTGGTTCGGCATTGGTGTTTTTGACCCATAAGTACGGTGAGGAAAACTCACTTGAAGCAGCAAACACAAAATAAACCATTAGAGTGGCTAAGATAGATTCTCGAATCTTTGAACACCTACCACCATATTAATAATCATTAATCAAATTATTTTACAAATATTAATTATTAGTATTTTGTATCATACTTGCTATTCACATTATTATCGTACCATGCTTTATTAACTTCCACATTCATTCACGATAAAGTGTTGTATTAAGTTTTCGTAACAATATTAACCCTACACCGATAAATTTGAACCTTAAAAATCCATACAACTTTAGTAATACCTATAACTCTCATTAAATTAATTACCTTTTAATTTATTTAACCAAACTATGTTCACAACAATATTTTTCGTCTATTATAAAGAATGAATGACCTTTGATTAATTAATTTTTTTGTTCCAAGTACTAGTGAATGAGGTCTTACATGCAAGAGGTCGCTGCCTATTACGTCGGCGACGACTTCCAGCTCCGGCGGACCTTCCACACACGACGATGCTTCTTCGTTTTTCCTAGACTCCTTCACAAGTGGTACTGCCCTCTACAACGGTGCCTTCATCTCTGGCAAAGTGAACTAGACCCTCTACCCCAACATCAACATCTCATCCTCCTACTTTCTCTATGTTTCTTTCCTCCCTTTCTTCTTCTGCTGCACACAAATCACACACATTCATATATTTAGGTAATAAAAACCTCCCATCTCTTGCTCTCCTACCTCCGATGACCTCAGGTGATGAAATTCGGTGGCCTAACAGCAGCTCCGACAATGGCAATCTCCTCCCATTTCTTTTCTTTTTTTTTTTCTCTCTCTCTCTCTCTCTCTCTCTCTCTCTGTGTGTCTCACTCTCCAACCGCACCCACACACTTACACTCACTACTCTAGGTTTTTGGGATGATTGTATACGAAATATGATGTGAATACAACAAATGCAATGAAGGTTCTCCTACCGCTCACGATGTCGTGATGCTGGGAACAAGGGAACAAAAGTTTCCAAAATTGATAAAAAAAACAGTACCCAAAGTTTGGACCTTTAACAGTTTTAACCCGTGCTTGATTTCCTCCAACAAAAGAAGTTTATGAAAATAGCATAACCCCCCCCCCCCTAGGCCTTTATAATTTAACTTTATTGTTATTATTCTAATCTAATAAATCTCATTTTAATTAGTTTACCGCCTTAAAGTATTATATATCCTCATTAAGCGATTAAATCCATCCAGATAATTACTTTGGACCTTTTATTGACAATAACTTATCCATCCTTAACATTTACTTTCTAATTACACAACCACCCATGCTATTTATTAAACCTCTCTTATATATATTGTTACTTAAAAAAAGTTTAAACAGAAACGGGGTGTTATAGTACACATCCTGATGGTATATATATATATATATATATATATATATATATATATATATATATATATATATATATATATATATATATATATTGTTACTTAAAAAAAGTTTAAACAGAAACTGGGTGTTATAGTACTCATCCTGATGGGATTTAAGCTAAACAAACAAATAAAAATAGAGAAGAAGGTTTGAGGATTACATACATTTTAGTTGTTATAGAAAACAACTAGAATTCTCCTTGGTTGATCTCTTGGAAGCAATCACCACAAATGACGTGCCTCTAATGGAATCACACCCAAGCTAGTTAGAGGACAGTATAAGAGAGAACAGAAGGGATGTATTTTTTGTCCAAGCCTTTGGAGTGGGAAGTTGTGTACGAAATATTGGACCAAACGGGTTCCTTATATAGTTGAGGAAACTTTGTGCCAAAGCTAGGGTTTAAAGGAAGCGGTTTTGACATCCATCTGCCAAATTTCATAGTCATGAAAGGCAGCTATGGCTAGCATTATCCTAATAGATTTGATCTTAGACATTGGTGAGAAGGTCTCATCATAGTCAACCCCTGGGGGTTTGAGTAAAGCCCTTTGCAACCAGTCGTGCTTTGAATGTGTGCACGTTACCATCCATGTCAGTCTTTTTCTTGAAGAACCATTTGCAACCAACTGTCTTCCAACCAGGTTGCTGGTCAACCAAATTCTAAACTTAGTTGTCATACATGGAATTGATCTCGTTGTCCATTGCCTCTTTCCATTTGGCTGCCTCATGGCCTGTCATTGCTTCTTTGTAGTTAGTTGGTTCATCCAAATTTACCAATGTACTATCACTGATAAACGTATCACCATATGTAGTTATATGGAAACCATAGAACTCAGGCGACATGCTAACTATACTAGAGCGATGAAGAGGTAATGAACTGTCAATTGGTTCAACTGGAATCTCTTCCTCTGGTTGAACCCTAGTATCTTCAGATGTTCTTTCATCGGTTGACTCTTGAATATCTTCAAGGTCAATGGTGCTCCCACTGTCCTCTTTGCATATGTTCTCTCTCGTGCGAAAGACTCATCTTCGTGCTACAAAGACCATGTTCTCACTAGGTCTGTAGAACAAATATCCAAAGGACTTTTGAGGGTAGCCGATGAAAATACATTTCTCGCTTCGAGGTTTAAGTTTGTCGTGAGTCTTTCGTCTGACGAAATTTTCACAACCCTAAACCTTGATATGTGTTAACGAGGGAACTTTCCCTGTCCACATCTTATGAGGTGTTTTGGCAACCTTCTTAGTTAGGACAAGATTAAGAATATGGGCAGCAGTCTCTAAGGCATACCCCCAAAATGAAAATGGAAGAGAAGCTCGACTCATCATGGAACGAACCATATCCAACAAGGTTCAATTGTGCCTTTTAACTGCACCATTAAATTGTAGGGTCCTGGGAGGGGTTAATAGTGAAACTATTCCACATTCCTTGAGGTAGTCGTGGAACTTGATACTGAGATACTCTCTGCCACTATCTGATCAGAGTATCTTTATCTTCCTGCCCAATTTATTCTCAACTTCATGTTTAAACTTCTTTGAAATTTTCAAAGGTTTCTGATTTATGCTTGATTAAGTAAATATAACCATGTCTACTATAATAATTTGTAAATGTTACATAAAATCAATTTGCATCCCTTGTGGTGGATCTGAAAGGCCCACACACATCTGTGTGTATTAGGTCTAACAAAGCTTCACCTCTTTCACAAGATCCAGTGAAACGTGATTTTGTCATCTTACCCAAAAGAAAAGATTCACATGCATCATTTGACCTTATGTCAAATGATTCCAACACTTCATCCTTTTAGAGTTGCACGATGCATTTCTTGTTGATGTGTCCAAGACGACAACACCAAAAGCACGCTTTATCTATATCATCAGACAAATCAATTTGAAATACAATATTGCCTAAATTGTCTACACACATCATAGTTTCATACACACCATTACAAGGTAAAGCTTCAAATATAAAAACATTGTTTTTATAAACTGAAATATAACCATTCAAATCATTAAAAGAATATCAAAAACTTTGTCTGAACAATGCATGAAAGGAAATAATGTTATGTGTCATTTCTGACGTGTAGCAACAATTTATTAAATCTAAAGAGACACCACTACTAAGCACTAGACTATAAACTCCACTCTTGGTGACAAGTGATGATCGTCTATTCCCCATGATCAGGTTCATTCTTCCGTGCTCCACTTCCTCACTTTCTCTTAGCCCCTGCAAATCAGAAAATTCACAGTTTAATATTAATTAAATTGTGGGAGCACCATTGACCTTGAATACACAAAATTCACAACTTAATACAATCCATTTTACAATAATTCAACATTTCAAAAAAGATAAACTCAATCTCTACCATCACCACTGTAACGCCGAAAATTTCAAAACAATTTTTCATTTAAAAATAATCGTTTAATTCTTAAAATACTTTGCTTAAAATCTCATTCATAATCGAATTACAAAACATAACTCCATTTTCACTTGCATAATAAACCAGGATCCTCAAAACATGACTCTTTCTCTGGTGTGTACAATTGAGCCGGTGTCGTCCCGTGATCCTGAGAGAAACCTGAAACACATAACACAAAACACTGTAAGCACGAAGCTTAGTGAGTTCCCCAATATACCACACATACACATATTAGCCACTCGAGGCTATAACTCTGTGGGTCCGTGGACCCTACTCTATGAACCCTCTAGTTCTAACTCTGTGAACCTTTCGGTTCTAACTCTAGGAACCTTCCGGTTCTAACTCTGTAAACATGCACAACATAAATCACATAGAAATAATGCAGTACAACACATAGCATACAAATACTCTGTCACATAACTCTGGTTACCTACTCAAGGTGAAGTATAGTGAGAAGACTCACCTGGAAATCAGAAAGCAATTATCTGCACATGCGAACCTCGGGCTCGCCACCGCCTAACACATAAGGCAAATATCTCTAATTAATACTCCAAGTCCCAACTCTAATTAACCGGCGATTACTCTTTCCCTCTCTAGTCAGGTAATGGGTAAAAGACCATTTTACCCCTCCCCGACCTCTATTACCTTTGTTGACCAAAACTCCCAAAGTCAACATAAGACAACTCAAGTCAACGGTCAACACTGACCAGACTCGGCGAGTACACAAGAGTGACTCGGCGAGTCCATGCGGGTTCTCTAAATTCTTTTTAACCTCTTAGACACGACGAGTTCCCTCTCTACTCGTCGAGTTACTCGACAACGAAATGCGGGGCAACCCCGACTCGACTCGTCGAGTCTGCCTATGGACTCGGCGAGTTGCTCCCATGACAACCCTCATCTGACCTTCTGAGGTCAGATCTGCTTCACCAAATCATAGATCTAACTCCCTCAAAGCCAATAACCACAAAAAGGTCGAACCTTGGGCACTCATGCAAGGTTCTACAAGCTCATTTGGGTGAAACCCTTCATTACATAACAACCCTAGCTCAAAACTCCAAATAGAATGCATAAAGCAGGATGGAAGGGACTCTCTGGACCTCTTTGGGTCCAGATCTATGGCTTCACACTCAATGGGACACTATACTCCACAAATCAAGTCATAAAAGAAGCTAGAAAACCCTATAATCACCAATCTTACCCAAAACAGAAAAGGGAGAACGATTTGATACCTCTATGGTGAAGATGCAAGCTCAGAAGCTCTGAATCGACACCCCCTTGACCTCCCTTTGCTGGAAATGACTACTCCATTGCACAAGCACCTCAAGAATGCTCCAAAATGGCTCTTCTTTACTCTCTCAGCTCTCTGGTCCGATAGGAGTCTCTCAAGGGTGTAGGTGGCCGCCACTGAAGGCCATAAGGGCCTTTAAATAGATCCCAAACCCGGACAATTAGGGTTTTCCTTGACAACGCTGACTCGGCGAGTCCAAATACCCGACTCGTCGAGTCCCTTCACTAAACTGGTCCCCAAAACGCGATCCTACTCGACGAGTTGAGGCGTCAACTCGCCGAGTCTCCTCATTTCCCCAATATAAAAATACTCAAATTCCCATACCTGGATATCCGGATGTTACAATTCTCCCCCACTAGAATCAGACTTCGCCCTCGAAGTCTCACTCTGGAAATAATTCTGGATGCTGCTCACGCATCTTGCGCTCCAGCTCCCAAGTACGCTCTGACCCCTACCGGTGCTGCCACTGGACCTGCACTAGAGGCACCTCTTTGTTCCTCAGAACCTTGATCTTTCGATCCCGAATAGCCACCGGTCTCTCAACGTAGTTCAGGCCCACATCCACCTGAATATCCTCTAATGGCACTACTGCCGACTCCTCGGCTATACACTTTCGCAGCTGCGACACATGGAAAGTGTCATGGATCTGACCTAGCTCTGCAGGTAGCTCCAACCGGTAGGCTACCCTGCCTACCCTCGCGATCACCCGAAAAGGACCGATATATCGGGGCCCCAACTTGCCCCTCTTCCCGAATCGGATCACTCCTTTCCAAGGAGAGACCTTCAGGAGTACAAAGTCACCGACCAAAAATTCGAGCTCGGACCGGCGCCTGTCCGCATAACTCTTCTGGCGACTCTGAGCGGTCAACAACCTCTGCCTGACCTGCTGTATCTGCTCTGACGTCTGAAGCACAATCTCTGTACTTCCCATCACACGTTGCTCTACCTCTACCCAACAAATGGGGTCCAATACCCCCTTCCCTACAACAGCTCAAAGGGCGGCATACTGATGCACTAAAGATGGCTGTTGTTGTAGGAAAACTCTGTCAAGGGCAAATACGGGCCACAATTTCCCCCCGAAATCTAATACACATGCCCGAAACATATCCTCGAGCGTCTGAGTCGCTCGCTCTCTCTGAAGTGTCCACAAACATCACCATGGTAAACTCTAGCTCATTTCTCATATTCATCTTCAATACCGAGCACCAGGTCAGCTTTTGGCCCCACAGCTGAACCCCCAAAGGTCACACATAACATGATCCAAAACATTTCACTAACTTCCTCCCCGTGACCACTATCACGGCCCAGTGACACGCAAGTCACGAAATTCCCTTTTCCTCATAAAAAATTACAATCCAATCGAAGATCGACTCAGCTCTAACCTCTGGCGTCTGCTGCGCATATTCTCCCGCGCGCCTCGCTAACCCTCCCGACAGAGACGGAGACCCCAGTCTCGCCCCGGTTTAACCACTAGGCTTCCAAAAACTCAACACTAGGGCTACTCAAGCCTAAAGCTCTTCTGCATCATGCACTTATCGGAGAACACTCCATCATCACACTCTCTTGCCATCTAGTGGGTACTATGGCTTCCCATAACATTACGACAGCCTCTGACTAGTGAGTACTACGGCTCCCCGTAGTATCACAACGCCAACTAACTAGTGAGTACTACGGCTCCCCGTAGTACCACGACTCCCTCCCTCTGACTTGTGAGTACTACAGCTCCCCGTAGCATCACAACACCCTCTGACTGGCAAATACTACGGCTCCCCGTAGCATCACGACTCTCTCTCTCTGACTTGTGAGTACTACGGCTCCCCATAGAATCACAACACCCTCTGACTGGCGAATACTACGGCTCCCTGTAGCATCACGACTCTCTCTCTCTCTGACTTGTGAGTACTACGGCTCCCCGTAGCATCATAACACCCTCTGACTGGTGAATCCTACGGCTCCCCGTAGCTTCACCCTATACTCTCATTCTCATTACAACGCCACACTATGTTCACTAACTCATGCACCGAAGACTATCATAGATAGTTACACACACACTTGTCCCGATATGCATTACAGACTCTGGCGGCAACCGCCATAACACAGAACCTACCTCTGCGGAGATCCACTTCCTTAAATAATCCCTCTTGATGACAATACACGAAGGGCTCCCACTGGAACCGTGGATACATGATACATCACTAGTCATCTTAAACCCAAGACTCTAAATATCTCTGAAATCAGGACGCTATACGCGAAAACCACGGAACACCCTAACAGAGCATCACAATGTCCTGCCTCTACCACTGATTCCCTTACTCCCAGCACCATACACATACAACAATACATTTCCTCTGAATCCCATAATAATTTCCTATTTCACTCAATGCGCAACTTCAGTGCATCCAAACACTCAATTGGAATACAAGGAAGGCGCTAACCCTTCAGAACACACTGATGATCCTCCGAAACCCTTTCCACTACTGCTCAAAATCTAAGCAAGAATACACATCCCAGCCGGGAGTTGGCTACTCGACAATCTTCTACCCATGTTTCAACCCAGAAGTTCTCAACTGCCCATACCATCATTACGAGTCTTCCACTTGAAACGACTCTGACCACCACCATATTCCTGACCATTGACCACCCGCCGTGGAGACACCCATCCTTCTCTCAGACATATACCACATGCACTATCTCGCCCTGCACCTTTCCTTGATCACCAATGACCCTGATCTCATGAATTCAAGCTGCAGGTTTCTGCATCCAACCCCTAACCGCTCTTGCACAAATCTCTGGTTCTCTCAATAAACCACCCGGTTCTCCCCCACTTAGGGTTCGAACCGTCACTATCTGACACATCAACAACCTCACGAACTATTTTCACCAGCAATAACGCACCTGCCCCTGGAAAGTGCTACGCAACGCCCGATAATCCCTTTTAAGGAAATCAATCGATCTCATAACTCTAAACCTCAGATGAAATCCTCAAGAACTTCTCGTCACGACTGCCTCTAGTCGTTCTAAGTCTCGTACCAATCCAATACCAAACAACTCAACTGTCCAATAACATCACTGACTCATAGACTAGACCACGAAATCATCATATTCCCCCACCTCGACTCATCAACCGACGTTCCAACACATGGATCATCCCAAGAATAGGGACCCACTCCTATATTCAATACCCAACATAGATAGAAAAACCACTGAACTGATTAACTCGACTGGACTCCCCACTGATACCTCTACAATACGCCCTACTATACTCAAATAGGTGTAACGTGGTCCTCGACTATCTCAGTCCCAACTGACTA
The DNA here is from genome assembly GCF_051521515.1 of Lactuca serriola. Taxonomy (NCBI): domain Eukaryota; kingdom Viridiplantae; phylum Streptophyta; class Magnoliopsida; order Asterales; family Asteraceae; genus Lactuca; species Lactuca serriola. Next base: position 39,301,095 of record NC_136408.1, on the reverse strand, counting down.
TCTGCTCATGGTAACTCACTGTCTCGCAGCACACATGCTACCTGATACCCTGATGGAAAATCATCATCAATGACAACCTGCAGGGTTTTACCCCCAAACCTGAAACATAAACATCAGGCCTCTCATGTTCCGCACACGAACATAAATAGCACCACTCAGGTCATAGAAGGTGACATCTCCTCTATCGACTGATTGCTCAACTTAGACCGAAATTCTCCCCTCCCTCTAACTCCTTACCAAAATACTCTGATATGCTCTCGACCTCCCTCTCAAGGGACGCCTCTTCGAACTCAATCATGGCCCACAGGCCTAAAACCCATAGCGTCCAATCTCTACCTCATCAATCGTGACCGGATATCTGGAGAACCACAAGCATCATTCACTACGAACCATGGTACTCATCCCATGACATCTCTTCTCAATATGCTCCGGTGTATGGTACCCGAACCATATCATCACTCCTCCATCTACTCCGATGTATGGTACTCGAACCATAACATCATTCCTTCATCCACTCCGATTTATGGTACTCGAACCATAACTTCACTCCTCGATCCACTCCGATGTATGGTACTCAAACCATAACATCACTTCTCAATCCGCTCCGATGTATGGTACTCGAACCATAACATCACTCCTCAATCCGCTCCGATGTATGGTACTTGAACCATAACATCACTCCTCAATTTGCTCCGATGTATGGTACTCGAGCCATAACATCACTCCTCAATCTGCTCCGATGTATGGTACTCGAACCATAACATCACTCCTCAATCCGCTCCGATGTATGGTACTCGAACCATAACATCACTCCTCAATCTACTCCGATGTATGGTACTCGAACCATAACATCACTCCTCAATCTGCTCCGATGTATGGTACTCGAACCATAACATCACTCCTCAGTACGCTTCGATGTATGGTACTCGAACCATAACATCACTCCTCCATCCGCTCATTAGAACCTTCAGAATACTCCCTGTATCAAGTATGGGTCCTCTGCTTTCAGTAGTACGGGCCCATACTACCTGCCACATCTACCCATACTTTCCACACGGACTATCCCGGAGCTCCTAAGTAGCTGCTCGACCTTCTCGTTCACCAATTCCGTCGCGCGCTCGCTCCCCAGCGAAATTCTCTACTCTGCCAGCGCACTCATCTGGCTAAGGTTACTCCCTAGGCTCTTCCTAGATTCCCACACTTCTCTGCCATCAGCTGCTGAAGAGCTCCTAATGATGCCAGCCATCTACCTCCTGAATATCGTCATATTCGCTTGGTAGCTGACTCCCATCATCGAGAGTTCCATAAAGCACGAAGCAAGCAGCATTCGAGCATCGAAGAATATATATGACTCACTCTGGGTGATAACTCCGCTTGCTCTGCTCATCCTCGAAAGTACCACCGAACTCTGCAACTCTTCCCCTCGCGGGTTCTAACAATTCTTTCTCTAAGTACCACGGTACGTATCTAGGTATCTCCCCTAGATTACTCCTCTACTCAAATCCCGTAAAGGATTCCAACTAAATAATCTCACTCATCACATACTCAAAAGCACATCGCATATAACAGCAATCCCTAGGCTAAGGCATCACAAATCAGGCCACTCTAGTCCTAAGATATGAAATACCTAGCCTGTCTCTAGCATGCAATAATATCTAATAAAGTGAATCATAAATATCTCATGACACAAAAGTAAGGGTATTTTGGGAAATCATCGTTCGGGCTCTGGCTGATTGTACACACTGCTATTTCTCGCTTTCTCTTTGAACTCTTATTCGCTTTAGAAAATTATTTATTTGAAAACTTTTTTTTTACTTCCTCAGTTTGAGTCCAGATTTACCCGAAGGCGCATCCAAATCCCTCAAACCAAGGCTCTGATATCAACTTGTAACGCCGAAAATTTCAAAACAATTTTTCATTTAAAAATAATCGTTTAATTCTTAAAATACTTTGCTTAAAATCTCATTCATAATCGAATTACAAAACATAACTCCATTTTCACTTGCATAATAAACCAAGATCCTCAAAACATGACTCTTTCTCTGGTGTGTACAATCGAGCCGGTGCCGTCCCGTGATCCTGAGAGAAACCTGAAACACATAACACAAAACACTGTAAGCACGAAGCTTAGTGAGTTCCCCAATATACCACACATACACATATTATCCACTCGAGGCTATAACTCTGTGGGTCCGTGGACCCTACTCTATGAACCCTCTAGTTCTAACTTTGTGAACCTTTCGGTTCTAACTCTAGGAACCTTCCGGTTCTAACTCTGTAAACATGCACAACATAAATCACATAGAAATAATGCAGTACAACACATAGCATACAAATACTCTGTCACATAACTCTGGTTACCTACTCAAGGTAAAGTATAGTGAGAAGACTCACCTGGAAATCAGAAAGCAATTATCTGCACATGCGAACCTCGGGCTCGCCACCGCCTAACACATAAGGCAAATATCTCTAATTAATACTCCAAGTCCCAACTCTAATTAACCGACGATTACTCTTTCCCTCTCTAGTCAGGTAATGGGTAAAAGACCATTTTACCCCTCCCCGACCTCTATTACCTTTGTTGACCAAAACTCCCAAAGTCAACATAAGACAACTCAAGTCAACGGTCAACACTGACCAGACTCGGCGAGTACACAAGAGTGACTCGGCGAGTCCATGCGGGTTCTCTAAATTCTTTTTAACCTCTTAGACACGACGAGTTCCCTCTCTACTCGTCGAGTTACTCGACAACGAAACGCGGGGCAACCCCGACTCGACTCGTCGAGTCTGCCTATGGACTCGGTGAGTTGCTCCCATGACAACCCTCATCTGACCTTCTAAGGTCAGATCTGCTTCACCAAATCATAGATCTAACTCCCTCAAAGCCAATAACCACGAAAAGGTTGAACCTTGGGACTCTCTGGACCTCTGGACCTCTTTGGGTCCAGATCTATGGCTTCACACTCAATGGGACACTATACTCCACAAATCAAGTCATAAAAGAAGCTAGAAAACCCTAAAACCACCAATATTACCCAAAACAGAAAAGGGAGAACGATTTGATACCTCTATGGTGAAGATGCAAGCTCAGAAGCTCTGAATCGACACCCCCTTGACCTCCCTTTGCTGGAAATGACTACTCCATTGCACAACCACCTCAAGAATGCTCCAAAATGGCTCTTCTTTACTCTCTTAGCTCTCTGGTTCGATAGGAGTCTCTCAAGGGTGTAGGTGGCCGCCACTGAAGGCCATAATGGCCTTTAAATAGGTCCCAAACCCGGAAAATTAGGGTTTTCCTTGACAGCGCCGACTCGGCGAGTCCAAATACCCGACTCGTCGAGTCCCTTCACTAAACTGGTCCCCAAAACGCGATCCTACTCGACGAGTTGAGGCGTCAACTCGCCGAGTCTCCTCATTTCCCCAATATAAAAATACTCAAATTCCCATACCTGGATATCCGGATGTTACAACCACTAGCTACAATACTACATCACCACCTACAATTTTCACCACCGCAATAATCATTCATTCTAAATCAAATATGCATATAAAATCATTAACTAGCAGCTTAAATACTGTGACATCCCCAAAATCTCGGCCAGAAAAGACCGATTTCATTTATGCTTTTTAAAACATTTTCAGAGTAAATCCTTTTAATTTTAAAAGAGATGCGGAATTTGTTCCCAAAAACAAAACATGATAAAATAGATATTTATCAAAACATTTCATATAGAAATATGATTTCATTTCATAATCAAAAGTCGGGATGTCATGTTCTGATACAGATCATAAAGCATAAACGATAACATTACAAGTCATTCAACAAATATATACATATACAAACTTGTAAACAAAACAACTTGATGATTCGCCCATCTTAAGCTCTTGCGCCACTTCCTGTAATACAAATAAACTGAGTGGGTCAGGCTTGGGAGCCTGGTGAGCATATAGGGTTTTCAAACCCACAATAATTATATTTAATTACAACAATCAACAATAAACCCGATTACCCATTCCCGTTATCCTCACCTTACGTTCCTAAAAATAACGTCTATTATAAGGAACTTATTTCAGGATTTTCATCGGGACGGACATTACTGCAGAGGGGCTTCCTCAACAATAAGTGTCCTAAAGGCAACCATGTGGGGGATAGAGTACACCGGTGAACACGTCGTTCACAACACCTACAGGTAATGAGCATGCTAGTGTTCCACAGGACAGTCTAGAATAGTCCGTGGTCGTCATCCATACTCTGCTGAATGACTAGAATAACACCAATAACACCGAGGCCTCTCATCTGTTTATTACACACCAATTATCTACCCATGTTCTACCCAACATATTAGTAGATAAAAATATACATTTTTATACACTGTTTAAAAACCTGTATAGCATGCTTTAATCAATACATATTCCACATAACAGATGAGGCATACACACATAACACGTATTTCATAGAGAATATACCAGATCTATGAGATAGAAGAGAGTGAATATACATTCACACATATAACCACAAAATATATACACGTAACACGTATTTTATATTAAATACTTCATAATATTGCGTTGGAATGAAAATAACTACACACTCACTTGATCAGAAGATGATCCGACAGCACTACGGCTTATAGAAGTAGTATACTTCGATAGATCTGGAAGATCTCCACCAAAATCGAACTCCTCGCGGGCAGAGCTTCGGCTCGGGAATAACGCTCTTCGGGATCCTCGGGGCTTCGGATCTTGCTTCGGGGCTCGGGAATGATACCGGGGCTTCGGGATATGATTGGCACGCAAATCGAGGCAAAACTTAGAGAGAGGGAAGAGTTTGAACAAGAGAAAATGGCTGATTTCGAGTTCTATTTATAGGCTGAGGGTCTGGGATTACGCGGGGCGTACTTTGACGTCACTGCATGCGTCGATCTGTGGCACTCGAGTATTGGTCAGACAAGTTGCATCCGACTGAGTACGCGGGGCGTACTCAAATTACGCTAGGCGTAATTGACTCGTCGAACTTCTAAATTGCGTAACTTTCGCTACGAGCTCCATTTTCAACGTTCTTTATATCCACGCGAAGGTCAGACCATACTCTACAACTTTCATTTAGACCCCGTCGGCTAATTTTGACTTTTATTTTTATTATTTATTTTTAGAAGGCCCGGACAGGAAAACTTCGTTATAAAATCATAACTTCTTCGTCTGACGTCTGTTCTCGCCTATCTTTTCATCGTTTCGCTACTAACAATGAGATCTTCGATTCTCATTTAGATTGTTTCGGCTAAAAACCGCTCGATCTCAAATTGAGTATTCGGGCTGCATACTGCTAAGTCAAAACTTAGAAAAATCATAACTTCCTCATACGAAGTCAGATTCTGGCGTTCCTTTTATGCACGCTCTCGGTTTAACGAAATCTACGACTTTCGTTTAGATCGCTAAGGCTAAATATTTCTCTACCTTAAATTCATATTTTACGTCACTCGGCGTCGTGTCGGTTCTGTCGCGAAACTTCGACAGGTCATAACTTCTTCGTTATAACTCGGATTTTGGCATTCCTTATATCTCCGGAATCCTTGTTTCAACCACTACAACTTTATGCAAAGATATCGGGCATATCTAATACTTTAATTTTGACGCTTATTTTATTCTTAATTCATTAAATTATAATAATTAAGAACACACATAAATCACATAATTCACATAATTCACAAATAATACATTTTTATTATTTCAAATTGGGGTTACAAAGGTTAACCTAGACTATTACATTGCTAAAAATGGAAAGCCCAAAAACACGGGCGTTACAATTCTCTCCACCTTAGAATGATTCCGTCCCCGGAATCACACACCAGCAAACAAATGCGAATAGCGACTCATCATGTCACTCTCCATCTCCCAGGTGAGATTCGGTCCATTCGTGTGTTTCCATCGGACAAGCACTAACTCAACCATCTTACGTCGCAATTTCTTAGTCTTTCGGTCAACGATTGCCTCCGGTTCCTCAATCAACCTTTTGTTCTCATCGATCCTCAACTCCGAAAGTGGAATTATGTCGGGAACTTCTCCCGTGAACTTCCTCAAGTAACACACATGAAAAGTGTTATGAATTCCATTCAGTTCGAGCTTGTAAGCTTGGTTCCCAATTCTTTGAAGAACTTTAAACGGTCCAATAAACCTTGGACTTAACTTTCCCCTTTTACCAAATCTTATAAGTCCCTTCCACGGCAAGACTTTAAGCAAAACCGAATCTCCAACTTCAAAAGTCATCGGTCTTCGCTTTTTGTCAGCATAGCTCTTTTGACGGTCCTAAGCTGCTAACATTCTTTCCCTAATTATTCTCAACTTTTCAGCCGTTTGATGGACTATCTCCCGTCCCATAAACTGCTTTTCCCCAGCCTCAAGCCAACAAGACGGCATACGACACTTCTGTCCATACAATGCTTGATAAGGTGCCATCTTTATGCTCGAGTGAAAACTATTATTATAGGAAAATTCTACCAAAGGTAAATGTTCATCCCAATTACCTAGGAATTCTAAGGTACACGCTCTCAGCATATCTTCAAGTGTTTGTATCGTTCTTTCGCTCTGACCATCAGTCTGCGGATGGTAAGTTGTACTTAAACACAACTTGGTACCCAATTCCTCTTGTAGACTTTTCCAAAACCTTGAGGTGAAACGGCTATCACGATCCGACACAATCGTTAACGGAACACCGTGAAGCCTCACAATTTCCTTCACGTAAGAATTCGCAAGCTTTTCCATAGACCATTTCTCCTTGGCTGCTATAAAATGCGCACTCTTAGTGAATCGATCAACGACCACCCAAATCATGTCGTGACCACTTTTTGTTATGGGAAGTTTAGTGACAAAATCCATAGCAATGTCTTCCCACTTACCCATAGGCACAGGTAAAGGTTCTAAACTCCCGTATGGTTTCTGATGTTGTGCCTTGACTCTTGCACAAGTCACACATTCGGCCACATACTTCGCAATGTCGAGCTTCATCGTCGGCCACCAATAATAGGGTTTCAGGTCCCTATACATTTTTGTGCTACCGGGATGAATCGAGTACATGGTTTTGTGAGCTTCTTCCATCAGAAGATCTCTGACTCCTCCTGTCTTAGGTATCCAAATCTGATTTTGGAACACCTTCAGTCCGTGACTGTTTACACTGAACACCAACGTTTTGCCCAAACGTTCCTCATTTCGGTCATTCTTCTCAGAAGCTTCGCTTTGAGCTTTCTTTATACTTTCCAAAATAGTCGAGACAACTTCAATTCTCAACGCTCTTGGCCTTCTCCTTTCAAGATTGACTTTCCGACTGAGAGCATCAGCGACAACATTGGCTTTACCGGGGTGGTAAAGTATCTCACAATCGTAGTCTTTAAGTAATTCCAGCCAGCGTCATTGCCTCATATTCAATTCTTTCTGACTAAAGAGATATTGGAGACTCTTATGATCAGTGAAAAGTTTGCACTTCGTGCCATAGAGGTAATGCCTCCATATTTTCAGAGCGAAAACTACCACTGCCAACTCCAAACCATGAGTCGGGTAGTTCTTTTCATGCTCTTTCAGCTGTCGAGATGCATACGCGATCACCTTATCTCTTTGGGTCAAAACACAACCCAATCCAACACCAGACGCATCGCTATAAACAGCGAAGTCTTCAACTCCATCGGGTAGAGAAAGTATCGGTGCCTCGCATAGTTTCTTCTTTAGCTTCTCGAATGCTTCTTTATGCTTATCATTCCAAGCATAAGTGGCTTCTTTGTGGGTCAAAGCTGTTAATGGACTAGCGATCGAAGAAAAGCCTTGGATAAATCTTCGGTAATATCCGGCTAATCCTAAAAAGCTTCGGATCTCCGTGGGACTTTTCGGTTGTTCCCACTTCATCACAGCTTCGATCTTCGCTGGATCAACCATTATCCCTTCTTGGTTGGCCACGTGACCCAAGAATTGGACTTCTCGAATCCAAAAATCACATTTAGAGAACTTCGCATATAGCTTCTCCTTCTTCAAGACTTCTAACACTTCTCGCAAGTGTCTGCCATGCTCCTCTTGGCTTTTTGAATAAATGATTTATATTCTAACACAAACATCCACACGTAAATGATTTATATTCTAACACAAAATTCATTAAAAATTCACAGCTTAATACAATCAATTAACAGTTTAAACAAAAAATTCACAACTTAATGCAGTTAATTCGTATTTTTAAACACAAAATAACAATTTAATACACAAAATTCACAGTTTAATATAGTTAATTCACAGTTTAAAAAAATCACAGATAATGCAGTTAATTCACAGTTTAAAGCATAAAAATCATAGCTTAATACATAAAATTCACAATTTATTACAATATATTCAAAATTTAATACACATAAGTATAAATTCACAGCCATATTATCAACTTAAAACTGTTAATACAGTCAATTCACAACTTAATACACAAAATTCACAACTTAATATAGTCAGTTCACATAATACACAAATTTACAACATAGTATAATAGATTTGCAGTTTAATACAAAAAAAAATTATACATTCATAACTATATTCCCAACTTAAAACTCACCTTTTAAGATTTTAATTCACAGTTTTATAAAGCAGTTTATGACACTTATTTACAGTGTTCACAACTTAAAGACACTTTTCTAATTTTAAATCATTCACACAAATGATCAAACATCTTATGTGCATCAAAAAATCCATTAACAATATTTATACAACTCAAATTATTCATAAATACAAAAAAAAATCACAGTAGGATTTAGGTTATTTGTATATTGATACATAAGTTTATACATGTATTCACAACTTAATGTACAAAATACATTATTCATAGTTTCAAACTTTCATTAAGGCAAATCATCAAACACATTGTGTGCATCATGAAATGATTTTTGATTCTGATTTTTACTAAGCCTTAAACACATAATAGGTAGCAAAGATGGAGCAAGATGTAAAACACAATAAATAAACATGAAAATAATTGTACAAAGGTTAAAAAAAACAATCATATGAGCTTCATCATAATGTATCTGGTGTGAAGAAGATGATGAGTGACACATTATGGCAGATCGGTTGTAACAACACCACCAAATCTCATCGATCTAGCTTTGTTACTCACAGGATCTCATAGATTTGGTCTCGTCGGTTGTTGGTGCTCGTGTATCTGGCCTCGTCAGTCGTCAGTGACATTGTAGTTGTCATTTCTGGTGCTGATTAGTGGCATATATTATAGATCTAGAGGAGGAAGACGCTGCTGGTGTTTTTATAGTGGTTGAATGGTGGTGGATCTCGTAGATCTGGAGCAGAGATCACACATCTAGAAGGCGTCGTTGGTGCCGACTTGGATTCCACCGGAACTCCTTTGTATGAACATTATATTTCCTCAGAAATCCTTCCACGTCTCAAGATCTCATCAGAACTCCTTCCACGTCACGAGATCTAGCTGAAAAAGTTGTAGATCTGAAAGAGGAAATGTAGATCTAGCGTCAAAAATCATAGATCTAGAGTCGGGTCTCATAGATCTGTAGAAAAGAGTGTGTGGAAGCGGTGGCGATGGATGTTCAGACATAAAGGGGTGGTGATGACGTGATATCGACCATATCGAAGATACTAGCGGTGGTGGAGACGTTGTCACTCGTGGTGGTGGTGGTGGTGGTGAAGCCATTGTCAGTGGTGGTGGTGGTGGTGGTGCAACAGTCGATGACAGTGATGGTGTTCATCATATTGGTGGTTGAAGGATATAAATTAAGGTTTTTGCTCTAAATGTTGGAAAGGAATAAGTTGAAGTTAATCGATCTTAGACCCACAAGGTAATTGTTTGTTTATGAATTTAGACTAGAATTTGATGTAATTTACAATAATGTCATTCTTTTTTTTTAAATAAGTGATAGACAAAAATATCACTTAGAACATTTATAAGCATGTATGTAAGATATGACTAATATAAGCTTTAATTAGGCTGGTGGGTGTGGCATTCGGTTTCCGTTCGGTGAACTTGACAAACACTGGGCCGAGGCCGAGGCATGTCGAGTTCGACTCGGCAACTCGGCGAGGATGAACCGATGGGAGATAGTTTTTTTCTTTTTCTTTTAACCCATTTATTACTTAAATCTCATTTTCAAAAAATACCCTCTTTCCAAAAAAAATACCTAATTTCAAAAATATAACCGTTTTTTTATTCTTTCAAAATTTCAAATTTTAAATCTTCAATCTTCAACTATAAATACCCTCATCCTTATTCACATTTCACCCTATTCAAATCTCCTTAATTATATTCTCTTAACTTTCTTATTTTTCCACTATTTTCTACACTTCATCGCAAAAAATGGCTATTGTTTGGTCGACCGAATAAGAGATCTTACTCGCTCATTCATGGATTGATGTAGCAGAAGATCCACACCACAGTGACTACCCTTTGACTACTTTTTGGAGAAGAGTCGTCGGCATATACAAGCGACAAACCCTTCAATCACGAAGAAAAGTCTACTCTACGCCAAATGGAGAAACGCACACACACTCGCAACTCAGTTTACAATTGTGTTTCGTAGGGTGATGCATGATGCCGAAAAATGATGAAAACGAAAATACTTTGCTACAGAATGCTCTTGAGGCTTACCACGTTGAAACTGACAAAGATTTCAAATTGGTTGAGTTTTGGCAAATTGTGAGGCAGAGCCCAAAATTGTGTGATGTTTTTAATTTCTAGTGTGATGTTTCTAAATTTCTAGTGTTCTTGTAATATTTTTAATTTCTATTTTTTTTTAATTTCTATGTTTGTTTTAATGGAATTTGAGTTTTTAATAAAAAAAATATGTTTGAAATATTTATTTTCTAAATTAATTAAAGATAATAAATATTTAGCATGACAAATATGTCAACTCGTGGCAAGCAAATGACAAGTTTTGGCTAAAGTGTGACAAAAAGGACACGACGCCAACATGGAGTGGCAATTGTGGCACCACACCCACGAGCCTTATAAGCTAAAAATGATGATTTTTATGATTTGTTAATCTTTTTTGTTCTCATCTGATTATATATATATATATATATATATATATATATATATATATATATATATATACTAGGCGAATGCCCGCGCGTTGCGCAGAAAAACCTATAAAGTTGAAGTTTTTACAAATATAAGTTTTTTTTTAATATTTAAATAACGTTGTTGTTAAATTTGATATAATAACTTGTATACTAAACTGATATATAATATATTGACTATTTTGAATTATATGATAATATATACATCTATTATAACTTCATAATCTCAATCGGTTGAATGAATTCTACCCGCAAGTTACACATGAATAAAATTAAATATAATATATGATTTAATGTTATTTATAGTTGTTGTTGTTATTGTTAATTCATTTTTAAAATTTTTTTTCTTAATGTTTTAATTACTATCATTATAATTATTTAAAACATCAAACGTTGTTTTTTTATTTTAAGCTAACAATATAATCATTTATATAGAGTTATTTTAAACTATTGTTATTTTAAACTATTTATTTCTAAACTTTTAATGATTATAAAAATATATTTAGGAAATACTTTAGTTAACTTGAGATTAAAATTTAGTTTTTGCATTTGTCACTATAATTTATCACTTTTAACTATTTACATAATATTCTTTGGTTTTTTAAATGGAACTGAAATTTATATTTGAGTTCACATTGTAATACACAAAAACACCTATATAGTTGAAGTCTACAAATATATGTTTTTTTAAATATAACAATAACGTTGTTGTTAAATTTGATATAATAATTCGCATACTAAATTGATATAATATATTGATTCTTTTGAATTATATGATATATATATATATATATATATATATATATATATATATATATATATATATATATATATATATATATATATATATTATAACTTCATAATCTCAATCGTTTGAATGACTTCTATCCGCGAGTTACACATTAATAAAATTAAATATTGTATATGGTTTAATGTTATTTATAGTTGTTGTTATTGTTAATTAATTTTTTAAAATTTATTTGCTTAATTTTTTAATTTCTATCATCATAATTATTTAAAATATAAAACATTATTTTTTGATTTTAAAGGTAACAATATATTCATTTATATAGAGTTATTTTTTATTGTTATTGTAAGTTATTTTAAGCTACTTATTTGAAAACTTTTAATGATTATAAAAATATTTTTAGAAAATATTTTAATTAAATTGATATTACAATTTAGTTTTTGCATTTATCACTATAATTTATCACTTTTAACTATTTACAAAATATTATTTGGCTTTTTAGTGGAACTGAAATTTATATATTTATGTTGAGTAATGTTATATTTAAATTAAAAATTAAAGTATTTTGTCCAAACTATTCAAAAGTTGTAGTACTAAACTGATAATGGCTTACAAACAACAACATTCTAAATCTAATTAATTAAGTATAATATGTTAAAATTTAAAGGCATAACTTTATAAATAGAAGTAAAGATATTATTTTAAAATTGAAATTTAGTCTATTTATGATTACACTTTAGGTTAGATATTTATTTAATCTTATTAACAAACTTATAATCATTATTAAAAAGACACTACAATTTATCAAATTTATCTATTTATAAAATATTATTTGGGTTGTTTAAGTTAAACTAAAATTTATATTTAAGTTGACCCTGTAATGTTATATTTAAATTAATAATTGAAGAATTTTATATAAATTGTTCCAAAATTATAAAATGATAATGGTTTACACCCAAAAATATATTAAAACTAATAAATTAAATATAATATGTTAAAAGTTAAAAAACATAATTTTATAAGTATAATAAATATATTATTTTAATATTGAAATTTAGTTTATATATGATTACACATTAGGTTTGATATTTATTTAACCTAATTTACCAAATTATAATTATTATTAGAAAGAAATTGAAAAGTCATGGGAGTTTCAAATAAATGTGGTGAAAAGAAATAAGAATGAGAGTTTCAAATGAATGTGGTGAAAGGAAAAATGCTTCCTTTATAAGTATATAATGAAATGATAATGATATATATATATATATATATATATATATATATATATATATATATATATATATATATTGAGAGGTAGGTTTCGTTGAGATTAAAAATAAAATAAAGATCTTGAGATTCAACCTCAATAATACTTTTCACATCTGCCGCTCTAACCCTCCGGCGTACCGGCGCGATAGGCCTGGTATAATCATAAATGATTATACAGCGTCGTCCGTTCCTTTCTCCTCCGCCACCATAACCGCCACCGCAATCACCAGTACCACCACCTCTGACACCAACTGAACCCACCACTATCACCTCCATTACTTATACCATTATCACCTCTGTCACCACCACCTCTTATGCCACCAACTGTCATAATCATTTATGATTGTTCAATCTGTGAACAAACATATACGTATAAACATGTATAATCCTATATGATTATATCTCTCTGTCATATAATCATTTATGGTTAGGCATACCTTGTTGCTGCTGGAACATTAGAGCGGCAAATGAGAAATATGTGGTTGAGGTTGAATCTCAAGATCTCTATTTTTTTTAATCTCAAGTGAACCGTCCCTATATATATATATATATATATATATATATATATATATATATATATATATATATATATATATATATATATATATATATATATATATATATATATATGACAAAATTGCAAAAATGGTCTTTATGGTATGCATTTTTTTAGGGTTTTAGTCCAAACCATGGCTTTTTTTTGGATTCGTGGTCCTTTTGGACTAATTTGCATGTGAAAATAGTCCCTCCGAAAATTGAAATGACTATAATACCCTTGGAGTATTTATTTTTCATTTTTCTTTCATTTTTTATATTTAATATTTATTTATTTAATCTAACAATTAAAAAAGAATAGAGGACCCACATCTCTCTCCCTCTCTCTTTCTTTCTCTCTCTCTCTCTCATCTTCCTTAGTTCCTTTTGTATCAAATAGATTTACCAGTAGAGAAGAACATCAATTGGAACAATTTATGTGTTCATCTATATGAATAGAAAAATCAGTGATCTCAAAACTATAATTATCAAATACACTAAGAAGGATCAGGCTTGCTAAAAAATCAAAGATCTCAAAAACGATGGGGGTTAAATGCCCACCTGGTAAGGATCGTTTGTTTCTCATGTCAGCAGATCCCTGAATCTTAATAATATAAGCCATTGATAATCAATGAAGTAGATCGAATAACCGATCACCCCCAGATTCTTCAATTGTAAAAACAAACAATTTCCAGTTCATAACCAAATTATTGTAGAAATTCTTCATTCTGATTTCATCCAAAAATTCTTCATACTTTGTGGCAGAGAACAAAGCAGATATGAAGTTCTAATTCCATCTTCTTCTTCTTCTTCTGATTTCATCCAAAAATTAACCCAAATCAAGTTTCTTTTAGGTTTAAAGTCGTCCCACCGGATACTTGCATTTGGATCTACATCCGTTGTTAGAGAGTGTTGGTGCCTGTTATCTTTTGTTTGGGTAGTTGTTGATGAAGGATGAGGAGGAATAAGGTAATGACTTCAATCAATTCCCTTCAAGATTCAACAAGTATTGGGTAGTTTGAGAAGTCTAAGAATCAACGAGTTTGTGATTCCATTCACATGATACATCCATTGGAAAAATTTGTGATTCCATTCACATGATACAAGGTATTGCCACCATCACTGTCGGCACTTATGTTGAACTAGATCTCGATGTGGGTATTGCAAAAAATTCTGAGATTTAAATGAATCAGGTTGGAGCAAGTGGGTCTCCTGTTTTCATCAATGGAGTTTTTGAAGGTTGATCAAAATCGAAGGTTTCATCAATGGAGTTTTTGAAGGTTTCAAAAGCTAATTTCTTGATGATGTTTTGTTGGTTTTTGACAAGGGGAAGATGACACCTACTATTTCGATTGAACACCCGAATCATTCATCGATTTTTGCTTAGATTGAAAAGCATCGGTTGCTTGTGTGTGTGTGTGTGTGTTTCCCTCAGAAGTGCAGGTTGTAAAGTTCTTTCTATGAAGTTGTCAGTTTTATAACAAATGAAGAAAAGGTGGAGTTGAAGAAATTAATATGGGTTTTTTCTTCAAATCCTAAATGGTGTTCAAAAGAGAATTAATGTGAGTTTTTTCTTCAAATCCTAAATGGTGTGTGTATGTGTGTGTGTGTGAGAGAGAGAGAGAGAGGTGGGTCCTATATTATTTTTTAATTGTTAAAATAAATAAATAACTATTAAATTTTAAAAAATAAAGAAAAATGAAAATAAATACCCCAAGGTATTATAGTCATTTCAATTTTCGTAGGGACAACTTTCACATACAAATCAGTCCAAAAGGAGCATGAAGCCAAAAAGCCGTGGTTTAGACTAAAACCCCCAAAAAAATCATACCACATGGCCCATTTTTGCAGTTATATATATATATATATATATATATATATATATATATATATATACATATATATATATATATATATATATATATATATATATATATTGGAAACATCAAATAAAATTAAAATAAAATAACCAACGTCAAGCAAGGAGCTAGATGCGGCCCAGTACAAAGAAATACAATAAGTTCAATCATACAAGATCACACCTAAATGGACAACTTATCTACTCCGACCATCTACATAAGCTATTATTTCCCCTGGACTTGTACCAAGAATATACTAGAGAGATTACATTATCAGTTACTTTGGAAGGAGACTGTGGGATCTTGTTATGCACTTTTTCATTCCTAGCTTTCCAGATACGCCAAAGGATACAGTAGATGATGGCAATTAGCAATTTTCGTTTCTTGGGTCAATTCCCCCAGCTCGCTGCAAAGTTGATAAGTTCCCCAACATTGGTGAAGTGACTGAAGGGAATATCACACCATTTTAGAACCCCCTCCGGCACAGATTTTGCAAATGTACAATTAATTAAGACGCGATCTGTCGCTTCTATTCCACTATCACATAGATGGCAACTAATAGATGGAACATGAACCCTTCTCCTCAATAATTCAACAACTACAGGGATCCTGCCCGCCACAACTCTCTGAACGATGCACGAGACTTTTAAGGGTGTAATCTTATTCTACTTGAATTTTACTCCACCTGTTGCTATCAACTTCAGGTCTATGATTTTCCTGACTGCTTCCACCGTGAAACCACCATCATTATTAAGTATACACTTGAACATATCATTTCCTTGTAGGAAATTGTAGTTGCTCAAAATGAACTCAAGCTCATGTAACTCATTCAAAGCTTCAATGGAGGGAATCTTTGATCTCCAAGCCCAACGAAAGTTGTCACCTACTTTTCTTTCGTAAACAAAGCATGTTTTCCATGATTCTAAGGAGTATAATGTTGGGAACCGGGTCTGCAACGGGATAGAGTCAACCCACTTATCTTTCCACAACAACGTACTATTTCCAGATCTAGTATGGATCTGGAATAAATCATCATATGAAATTCCAAGTCTTGATGTGTAATTAAATACCTTGGAGATATTTTGCCACACACCCGGTAAGGTTTTCTTTGCTAGAAATGCCCTCGGTTTTCTTTTCAGGTTATGCAGCCCCACTATAACTTTCCACCATAATGCTTCCCATTTCATTATTAGACCAATATTATGACCCATTTGTGAGCCTATCCCGAAACCACCATCATCTTTAGTCACCTTATCCCACGATATGGAGTGTATCCTTTTCTTTTCATCAGGCTATGTGGAGTGGTCACTACAAACTCACCGGAAAAGTGGTGTCACCTCTGCGCCACATCAGCTTCACCACCAACCCACTACACCTTGGAAAATGGTCACCACTAATAATATTCATTTTTTTTTTATCTTTTGTAACATTTATATTAAATAAAAAACATAATAAATAAAAAACATATATTTTTTTGTAACATTATATTAAATAAAAACAACCCACTAAACATTGAAAAAGCTTACCACTCCACATCATTTATATTTATATTTTTATTTTTTTATTTTAAAACATTAGATTAAATAAAAAAAACATTATTATAAGCAATCATTTTACTAACTAAAAAAATCAAATAAACATATTATTAACTTTTAAAATTAAATAAACATAATTATATATAGTTAAGGGTTTAATATGATTCAGATAAAAGTGAAAGAGTATAATAGGATTAAGTTACAGAATTTTAGGGACCAAATTTATAACTTCAATTAAAACATTTATAATATCCACCCGCTTTACTTCGTCTTCTTCACCCGGTTTAAGTGGAAAACGGGTACTAACCCGTTTTTTTTTTATTTATTTATTTTTTTACTTCAATAGATTAAAAAAAATCCAACAAAATTAAGGGGCAAATGGTCGAAAAAAAGCAAACCAATAGAAGCTCCGTCTTCCCATCCACGCGACACCACGAACACCGGCCCTTGGAGCAGTGTTCATGCTTCTTTGGTCGTGCCAACTCAGCATCACGCGTCTTTTAGACGCTCACTCCTGATAGCCTCAGCTGCGCCGCCTCATAAGAAACCTCTCTTTATTTTCTCCGGATCATCTAACAAGCCCATTGGGGCTAAAAATAAGACCATCCGGTACGGGTCCTACGAGAAGCAACGGGGGGGTGAGATGGCACCCCTCAACGGCGTTTTGACACGGGGAACACCGCCCCTCCCAACTTGTTGCATCTTGTCATGATAAATCTCGTTGCATCTTGTTGGCGTTGTGACGAATTGAAACGGGGGAACACCAACTTTTTGTTTTTTTTTTCTTTTTTTTTTCCTTTGGTGTTGCATCTTGTTGCTCATTTCCCTACTTGGTATTATAACACCACTTGCTTATGTGGTATATGAGATGATGTTGCGCCTTGTCGCCCACACCCAATGCTCTAAAGAAAAATAGTAGGGTGAGACTTGCAAGGATCAATTTAAGTAATGTCACTTTACACCTATATATAGTTTTGTTACTGATAGTAATAATTTAGTGCATGGCCTCGAATAAAATAAACCGGCCCAAAAGTTTACTGTGATATGACCCTCATGCAACTTTTTCTCACTCTTATTTATTACATGTCACTCTCTAGTCACTCCAGTCTGCACATCTTCTCCCACAACTCTCTCTCACACACGCACATAAAAGCGGGCACTTAGGGTTTCTCTTCATCTTTACCGATCGGTTTACGGTGCTTGTCTCTGTCCACAGACCGACGACGCAGGTGTTTAGGCTTACTTTCGTTTTCTCGAGTGGTACATTTCCTTTTCTCGTAGTTTTCTTTTATTTCTTTAGTCACCGAATGATCAGGTGTTTCTTGTTGATCATTTTGGTCGAGCCTGGTAATTTAGGGTTTCATTTTCGTTTTATATATATATATATATATATATATATATATATATATATATATATATATATATATATATATGAGGTTTTGATCAGCCGTATGGTAGTGGTAGTCTTACTACTTTTAGTAAAGTAACATTGACTTTTCATTTGGTCGTTTTGAGCTATGTGGCTGCGATGTACTTTTCGCCGAGAAAATAAAGCCACATTTAGCTTATTGACGTCAAACCTGGTAATTCAACTACAAAACGATTGTGTATTTTGCTGCGAATCTAACAGCAAGGAGTTCTATTCGACTACTTGTAACACTTTTTTAAATTTCTTTGGAAATCATACTTTAAAATTTGAATCAGCTCTACAATTTTTAAACTGACAGGCAGTCACAATGTAACTTTTTCCTCTTTTAACCATAGTGAGTATGCTCTTATGCTTCAATATGTGTTGTTAGTACTTAAGCATGTGTTTATGATATGCATACATGATTGTTTTAATATTTAAACTTTACATTTCCTTCTTTCGTTTACCTTTACATGTGCTGATTTCTAATGTCTCAATCATCTTTAGCTTTTTACTGTTGAGTTGTATTCTGTCTTTGTTTCCAAGGTAGATGGATCACAGCTCTGGAGAAGATTGGATTGCTTCGGACAAATCTTCAGGTTCAAGTAATTATGTGTGGCTTGCGTGTTCAGATGACTTTGAATCTCAAGGGGAAATAGGAGATTACCTTCGCAAGAAGCATGAACTCAGGACTATATCAGACCTTGTTCAAGAAGCTGTCCAGACTAGAAACAAAACTGTGGTGGAATTAGCCAGTGAGATTGACAGGAGGAATGAAAATCTTGATGACTTGCAGATCAAATACATTCAGAAAAGAGTGTCTTTGAGTAGGATGCTTGAAGAAAAATACAGCCTTCATCAAGCTTTCTATGAAAATGAAATGCTGGTTGTTAAGTTGGAGAAAGGAAAGAAAAAACTCAATTCATTGATGAAAAAGCTTAAAACAAGGGTAGCATTAATAGAAGTTGAGAAACAAAAGTTGGATGAAGAAAAAAAGGTGAGTTTATTCTTCATTTTCACCTTAACATGTTCCTGTCTACACAATTTGCTATAAAGACAGATTGTGCAGACTTATATTTTGTTAGATAGAACATGGTCACAACTTGGCATGCACACATGTTAATATATAATCATATTTTGTGATTCATATCCTTTTTGGAGATCTAGAATGATGTGCAAAACAACTCTCTGCAAATGGCATCCATTGAGCAAAAAAAAAGCTGATGAAAGTTTGTTAAGATTGGTTTAAGAGCAGAATGTAAAATTTGTATTCTTAAAATGTCTTAGCTACAACTTTTGTTGACTTGAATTGCAGAGAGAGAAAGGGTGGGTTTTGAAGAAAGTGCTTGGATTCGGGAGGCAACTAGATGTTGAACAGAAACTTGAAATGAGAATTAAAGAACTGAAAAGGAAAGTGCAAATGATGAAGCATTTAGGGGATGAAGATGATGCTGCTGTTCAGGAGAAAATCACGAAGATGAACAATGAACTAGAAATAAATATGGAAGAAATGGAGAACATGGAGAATTTGAATCAAACACATTTGGTTAAGGAACGCCAGAGTAATGATGAACTGAAAGAAGTTCGCAAAGAGTTAATTAAAGTATTAATTCTAAATTACAAAACCCATGACTAAATTCCATTAATCGTTTGAATAATTTTATGAGTTAATTGTTATTGGTTTTGGGGTTTTCAGGGGCTGAAGGGTACGCTAAGTGGGCGAACAAATATTGGTGTGAAAAGGATGGGAGAAATTGATATGAAGGCGTTCCATGATGCCTGCAAAGAGAAGTTTGGTAATGAAGAAGCTCAAATCAAGGCGTCTGAGTTATGCTCTATGTGGCAGGAGAAGCTTAAAAATCCAGAGTGGCATCCAGATGGTGATAATCTCAAGGTATGCTTTAAGTTTGATGATGATATGTTTATAGTCTTAAATTTATGGTGATGGTGATGATGCAGGAAGTGATAAATGAAGAGGATGAGTTGTTGAAGAATCTCAAGGCAGAATGGGGGGATGGGGTGTTTGATGCAGTGGTTGGGGCGTTCAAGGAGATGAATGAGTATAATCCAAGTGGGAGATATGTTGTGAATGAGCTTTGGAACTTTAAAGACAACAGGAAAGCTACATTGAAGGAGGTTATTAGCTATATTTTTAAGAATTTGAAGAGCCTTAAACGCAAAGAGAAGTTAGAGAATGAAGAGGCTGAGATAAAGGCCTCTGAAACACGTTCTTTGTGGCAGAATAAGGTTAAAAACCACCCAGAATGGCATGTTGTTGAAGTAGATGGTGATGCTGAGGTTTGATTGTTGAAATTCTGTTTCTGAATAATTTTAATATCTTTAAAATCATGTTATTCAAGCAAGTGTATTATTATGATATGATATGATATGATGCAGGAAGTGAAGAATTTGAAGGCAGAAGGAGGAAATGGCATATTTGATGAGGTGGTTGCAGCGTTGAAGGAGATGAATGAGTATAACCCAAGTGGGAGATATGTTGTTAACAAAATTTGGAACTTGAAAGACAATCATAAAGCTGCTACCTTGAAGGAGAAGAGGATTTTCCTGTTGAAGATGATGGTTTTTGGAGCCATTCTCATGACTGTGGTTATAATGTTGTTGACCAAATTCCCTTTGTTGTTGACCTTTCCACAGGTGTTGTTGTAGGTGTGGGTGTAGGGGTTGCTGGTTTGATCTTTTGTTTAGTGTTATGAATTGGTAATAGTGTTATGGACTTATGGTATTGTAATGGGTTTCTATTGATACTGCTAGTTATGTTATGGTAATCTACTAAATATCCTATTATTAATGGCCATCTACTATTATGGTACCAGTGTAATGGGTTTGTATTTATACAAGTTATGGTCATCTTTTTCCAATATTATGAAAAGCATGTTTAGTTTTCTATGAAATTCTACAATTTGTATTAATCCCATATATATGAAACAAATGAAAATATGGACTTTACCTTGCTAGCGTCATCAAAATAGAAAATTTAGACAAAATTGCAAAATGGTCCCTGTGGTTGTCAATTTTATGTGTTTTTGGTCCAAAACCAAATGTTGGTGCACCACTGGTTCGATTTTGAATCTTTTTTTTGCTTAAGTTAAAAAAATGAAAAAAGATAATAAGAAGGGTATAAAAGTAATTTTAAGTGTTTATGGACCAAAATCACTAAAAAGATCCAAAATCGGACCAATGGTGCACCAACATTTCGTTTTGAACCAAAAACACATAAATTTGTCAACCACATGGACCATTTTTGCAATTTTGTCGAAAATTTATATAACACCTTGTTCCCGAGTTCCATTAAGGAGAGAAATGGGAGGATTCGGAGGGAAAGTGAAGGGTGTCGAAGGAAAATCTTGTTCCCAAGTTTCATTAATGGAAGGAAAGTGAGGGGAGGGGAAGAATTTTGGAGTCATATTTTCCTTCCAAATTGGACGGATTTGGGAAGAAAGTGAGGGAAAGGAAAATTTTAAGTTTATTTTATTTTTCCTCCTAACTCGGGAACACAAAAACTAATTTTTTTTTTCTTTTCCTTTCATTTCGTTCGAATTCGGAAACACAGAATAATGAATATTTTCCTTCACTTCCTTTTCTTCGGTCAAAATTTTCCTTCCCTTTCTTTTAATGAATTTACAAAAAAACTCAGAAACAAGGCCTAAGTTTGACTTGCTTCTTTAGTTAATTAATATATATATATATATATATATATATATATATATATATATATATATATATATATATATATATATTAAGATTGTGAAAAATTTCAACAGTAAACTGTTGAAATTTATCCAACTTTCGTCCCACTATTTTTGTTACTTATTATTTGCCCGGTGTGTTTAATTTGCGGGGGTTAGTTTGTAAATTTATCCCACCGATGTCAACGTGGCTGTTGCTGCTTTCGTTCTTTATTTTATCGAACGGACGTGTCAATCTATGGATATCTCTCTTTCTTTACTCATCTTCTTTCTTCTCCGCAACATCTTCCTCTGTAGCTCTTTGCTTCTTTCTCTCCTCCCAAAACATCTTCCCTCCGCTTGCTCCGATGTTTCTTCTTCTTCTGAGAATCATCAACCTCCGCAAATTAAACACACCTGGCAAATAATAAGTAACAAAAATAGAGGGACGAACCCTAAAGGGGTCGTATTTTTCAATGTTGAGAATAACAGGTTGGGGTACACACACAAATAGACAGACGGTCCAAGAAGTTTATGGCGCTTTAATTTCGTTTATGTGGGTTGGGTTGCCATTGATGAGGCTAACCGACAGGTATTTGTTTCTACTCAGATTTCTTGAACAATCTGGAAAAGCTATAAATCACAAGTCACTATTCAATTTTGATTCATCACAAATTACAATTATAATTTTTTTTCAACATAGGTGGTGCAAGAGGTTGCTCCGAGTTCATAAGTAATGGCCATGAAATCCGGGAAGAAAGTGGGAATGGTCACAACTGTTCTTAGGTCTCATGGGGTTGGGCTAATTACACTTCAGGAAGGTTTGAAATGGTCAACGAATTTAGTGATCAAAGGATTTCCTGTACATTGATGAACCCTACAAGGAATAGTAGTTTGTTCCATTCACCTTCTATAATTTTCTGTCCTCCACTGCTCGGCACCTATTGTCCATCGTCGACGACATGCATAGAATTCCATCTACTTTAGTCGGAAACACCATCGTCGACACCCTACGAATGACCGGTGAGAGGTAACGTTAATTTCTCGACTTTTATGATGGTCTTTCGTTTCCATACATTATTTTTTTGGGTTTAGTTTTTTTTTTTCTTTTCAGCACCCCATAATTGATAAGTGAAGAAAAATTTAAAGATGCATTCAAAGTGTTCGATATAATGCCTCAAAGAAACTTTAACCAAATCTGGTCAGATGGTTTTGCTCAAGAATTGGGATATAGAAACTTTATAACTATCACTTCATACATGAGTGTTTTATGGCAGTAAATGTTCATGAGTGACATATGTTATTAAAACCTTCTTGGCCAGGTTTGTAATTTAATTAAAAAGAGTATTCTAAAGGTATATGCTTTGAGTTCTTACCCAACCTGCCTAACTATTCAATATCCATATGAAGTTGAATTCAATTCTATAAAGAGGTTGATTTGAACTAACTATTTGTTTTGTTATATTTATCTATCCTAAAAATAAACAGGAGGATGAGACTTTTGTTTTTTAGGTGGACTGTAAGGTCCAGATGGAAGTAGAGGTTCAAATGTTTTTTATATCTATTGTGTGCTAGAATGCACCAATAAGAATTTAGTAAAAATTAAATTATTATTTAATCAAATAAAGATAGATATTAAATGATTTCCATAATTATATGTATATTAAATGATATCTATAGTTATAATTTTTTTATGAAAAACTAATTAAATTCATAATTAATGTCAGCAATAATATTTTTTCAAAATGAATTCGTCTCAAGAAGAATGAAATAATATTCTAGCAGAATTTGAGTGTATTCTAATAGAATACACTCTCATTCTTCATATTCAATGCAACTTTATTATATTTTAAGTTAATGTATCCTGAAACAAAACACGAATCCATATATAAAAACCTAAATACAAATTCATTCTGAAAAAATGTTATTGCTGACATTAATAACAAATTTAATTAGTTTCCACCAACATTCCATTCATCTTCCACATACCAATCAATATCGTTTAAAATGTTTCATTACATACATGTTAAGGAAGGGATTGATTAGGGATAATAAAGGTTGGTTTGAAGGTTTGTGATTCGTAGTCCAAAAAACAAAAGTTAATCACTTCATCATCATAGCCTAATTTTGTACATATGTCTTGCAGGTTGTTTCTATATTCTGTTGTGTGATGTAGATGCTATTTCAAAGACTACATTGATCTTGTAGTTCAACAGTTCCTTTAATATTCAAAACCTTCAATCTTTCGCTTCTTGCATGGAACAAAATGAGTTTTCCACCAAAAAATTATCAAAAACCCTCACCTTATTCTCTCAATGGTTTTGAAATATGTATGTGTCACACCCCCAAACCTCAACGGCGGAAACGTTCGGGGGCGGATGACTTCATGTGGTAGCGTAACAATAGAATACATAGTAAAGAAAGCAATACAACCATCATATATATAATTGAAAGTTTACATTTGTCAAAAAGTTACATGTTCAAAACCAATTACAATATGATGTCAAAATATGAGATTAAACTGGCGCCGCAGCATCCCTTCATCAAAAGCATAATGATACCTGAAATTACTGATTTCCTGGGACATACAAGTAATTTTGAAAGAGTAGATCAGCATTTAAGCTGGTGAGTTTCATAAGTATTTAAATGACAATGTTTGTATGAAATGAAATGTTTTGTCCTTGTTTGTTTGTGTTTAGAAAATCCTATATTTTCTACTAGTATAAAAGTAGCCTTCTCTCAAGACAAATGTTTGTTTCTAAAATGTATGTAAGTGTGAAATAACCAATGTGTTTGAAAACCTTGTAAATCAATGCATTTTTAATACCCCATGTGAGTTTTATAACCATACTATTGACTCGGAATGCCTATACACAACGTTCTTCAGGCGTTGGAATGTTATGACGTTTGTCACCCCAAACGGTGGACTGTAGCTAACAATCAGGGCGCGGGTTGTCAAGCCCGTATAGATCTATACACAAACACCATGCTCCCCCTCCAAGGGATTCTGGTATATAATACAGGACTTGAAATGTGTACTCGAACGTACGTGAAGTTTATGTCTCACAAAACCGTGGTATAAAAACAGATTTACGTGTTAAAATGTTCGTTTGTTCTTGTATATGAAAGTGACTTCTTGAAAATCAAGTTTCTAGTATGTAAAAGTTAGCAATATCCTTGTAAAACTATACCTATTATAGTTTTCTAAAAGTGTGTCTCGTTTGTTTAGAAATACCTAGAAAAGGAATCACTTGTTATGAAAGTATAGATTTTTGTAGAGCCTAAGATAGACAAGTATACATAAAATCTAAGAAAATGTTTAGTTTATACATGCATTACAACAATTTATATTTCAAAAGATAGAGTTCTATTGTAACATATTTTATATACGAAAGTTTCCTATAAAGTTTATAAATCACATGTGATTTGGATATATAAAAGCATATAAAATAATTCTTTATGTAACACACGATAATACTCGTGTGTTTTACTTGTATTCCCCCCCCCCCTGAAAGCATATAAAAGCATTTAGAATATCTTAAAAAGGTTAATTAAGGGGTATGAACTCACTTGAAAGTTTGAAGATAGCGAGATGGAAAACCGGGCAGAGTTTCGTCTTGAGAAACGGATTTTTCTCGGGATTCTCGGGAATCTCGGGAGTAAAATCAACCCTCGGGACTTGAGCAAAAAGACCAAAGCTTCAGGTTTGAACGGGCACGGAAATCGAGGCAAGATCGTGAGAGAAAGGAGAGAAATGGGGTGAATTTCCGGGAACCCTCGCATTTCTATTTATAGGGGGTCTGAGAAGCCTCGGTACGTGGGGCATACGCTCATACGTAGCGCGTACGCGTACGTCATGCATGAGCGAGTCCTCGACTGCCTCGGCTTCGGATGGGACGGATCGAATGGGACGGATCGGATGGGGCGGGTCGGTAGCTTCGCATAGGGGCGACGTGGACGGACCGAGACCAAGGCCCTCGGGTACGCGGGGCGTACGGGGTTACGCAGCGCGTAACTCGGATGAGGACGCTGACTCCTCCTTCGGATATTACCGGATTTTTTAATTAAATTTATATATAATTTATTTAATAAACTTAAAAAAATCATATCTTCTTCATACGAACTCCGTTTTCGATGGTCTTTATATCCACGCGTAGGTGAGACTACGCTCTACAACTTTCGTTTAGATTCCGTTGGCAAATTCCGAAATTATTTTTATTATTTATTTATAAAATGACGTGATTAAGGAATTTCTTTAAAAATTCATAACTTCTTTATCCGACGTCGGTTTTTGCCAGACTTTTCACCGCTGAAATACCATTGTCGAGACCTTCGATTCTCGTTTAGGTCATTCCGGCCAAAAGTCGCTCGATCTCCGATTCGAGTTTTTAGCTATCTGTTGCTAAGCCGAACTTGGAAAAATCTTAACTTCAATATACGAAGTCGGATTTGGGCGTTCTTTTTACGTACGATCATTGTTTAATGACATTTAAACATAGAGGGAATTTAAATAGAACTTTTTGGACAATTTATTATCAAAGTTAATTTTATTAACTCAAAAGTGGTTACAATACTTGACTTTTTAGGTCATTACAAAGAGTTGAAATATCGGGTTGTCACATCATCCCCCTGTTAGAGGGAATTTCGTCCCGAAATTTAAAGTAGTAAAGATACTAGTGAGCATGAAAGAGATGAGGGTACTTTTGTTTTAATCTGATCTTCGCGTTCCCATGTGAATTCAGGTCCCCGCTTGGCGTTCCAGCGAACCTTCACGATGGGTATGCGACTTTGTTTTGTTTGCTTGACCTCTCGGCCCATGATTTCTACTGGTTCTTCCACAAAGTTGAGGCTCTCGTTGATCTCGATGTCGTCGAGTGGAATAACAAGAGTCTCATCGGACAGACACTTTTTCAAGTTTGAGACGTGGAATGTTGGATGTATGTTACTAAGTTCACGCGGTAGGTTAAGCTTGTAAACCACAGGGCCGATTCTGGCAATAATCTCGAAAGGCCCTATGTATCTTGGATTTAGTTTCCCACGCTTTCCAAAGCGTATTAAACCCTTCCACGGTGAGACCTTTAATAAAACGTGGTCTCCTACCTGGAATTCCAAAGTTTTCCTCCTTTGGTCAGCGTAGCTTTTCTATCGGTCTCTAGAGGCTTTCAATCGTTCACGAATCTGAACGATCTTCTCTGTCGTTTCTCGTATGATTTCCGGACCGGTGAGAGTGCTTTCAGGAACTCTTCCTTTAGCTAACTGGGTATCGCCAACTTCAGTCCAGCACAGAGGGGATCTGCACTTTCGACCATAGAGGGCTTCGAACGGAGCAGCCTTTATGCTTGTATGATAACTATTGTTGTATGAAAATTCGACAAGGGGTAAATGGATATCCCATGCCTTTCCAAAGTCAATCACACAGGCTCTTAGCATATCTTCTAAAGTTTGTATCGTTCTCTCACTTTGCCCGTCTGTTTGTGGGTGGTAGGTTGTACTCATGTCTAGCCTAGTCCCCAGGGAACTTTGTAGTGACTGCCAGAATCTTGAAGTGAATCTACTATCTCTATCGGAGATAATGGATATCGGAACACCATGCAGTCGCACTACTTCCCTTAAGTAAGTTCTTGTAAGCTTTTCCATTTTGTCAGTCTCCTTGATGGGTAGGAAATGTGCAGATTTGGTTAATCTGTCGACGATGACCCATATGGTATCGAGTCCACTCGTCGTCTTGGGTAACTTGGTTATGAAGTCCATAGTAATCTGCTCCCATTTCCATTCTGGTATCTCCGGTTGTTGTAGAAATCCTGACGGTTTCTGATACTCGACCTTAACCTTAGTGCAAGTAAGGCATTTACTTACGAAGGTAGCAATTTTTGCTTTCATGTTAGGCCACCAGTACAGTTTCTTAAGATCCAAATACATTTTATCCGAACCTGGGTGAACGGAATATCTTGAGTTGTGTGCTTCGGTCATGACTACGTTTCTGAAACCACCATGTTTCGGGGTCCAGATTCGGTCCATGAGATAGTAGGCTCCGCCACCCTTGACTTCTAGATTCTTTTCCATTCCTCGCAGGGATTCACCCGCCACATTTTCAGGTTGCAAAGCTTCCATTTGTGTCGCCTTAATTTGTGTGGATAAGTGGGAATGGATAGTCATAGTCAGAGATTTGACCCTCCGACCAATGTATTCCTTTCGAATGAGGGCGTCAGCTACCACGTTGGCCTTGCCAGGATGATAACGAATTTCGCATTCGTAGTCATTTAGTAACTCAACCCATCGTCGTTGTCGCATGTTGAGTTCCTTCTGATCGAAAATGTGTTGAAGGCTCTTGTGATCGGTGAAAATAGTACTCTTTGTTCCGCATAAGTAGTGTCTCCAGATCTTCAGAGCAAATACCACTGCTCCTAACTCAAGATCGTGTGTCGTATAGTTCACTTCGTGTGTCTTAAGCTGTCGGGAGGCATAAGCAATAACCTTCCCTCTCTGCATAAGAACACAACCAAGTCCTTGATTTGATGCATCGCAATACACTACGAAGTCTTCTATCCCTTCGGGGAGGGATAGTATCGGTGCGGTGCACAAGGCCTGTTTTAGCGTCTGGAATGCCTTCTCTTGTTTCGCTTCCCAGCCAAAGGCCACGCCTTTCTGGGTTAATGTAGTAAGAGGTTTCACAATGCTAGAGAAGTTCTTTATGAATCTGCGATAGTAGCCAGCGAGACCTAGAAATTGACGAATTTTTGTAGGTGTCTTTGGTGCCGACCAGTTCTCAATGGCCTTAATTTTGGAGGGGTCCACGTGTATACCTTTCTCGCTAACAACGTGGCCTAAAAATTCGACTCTTCGAATCCAAAATTCGCATTTAGAGAACTTCGCATAGAGTTTCTCCGTTCGCAGTGTTTCTAGGACTTTTCGTAGGTGCTGACTATGCTCTTCCTCACTTCGGGAGTAGACAAGTATATCATCGATAAAGACGATGACGAACTGATCCAAGTAAGGACGACATACCCTATTCATTAGGTCCATAAATACTGCTAGTGCATTGGTTAATCCGAACGGCATCACTACAAATTCGTAGTGTCCATAACGAGTTCACAAAGCTGTCTTTGGAATATGCCCCTCTAGAACTCGTAATTGGTGATATCCGGATCGTAGATCTATCTTTGAGAAGTAGTTTGCTCCTTGAAGTTGATCGAATAGGTCGTCAATACGGGGTAGAGGATAATGGTTCTTGACAGTAAGTTTGTTCAGCTCTCTGTAGTCGATGCACATACGGAACGATCCGTCCTTCTTCTTTACAAACAGGACCGGTGCTCCCCAAGGTGAGAAACTTGGTCTTATGAATACTTTTTGAAGGAGTTCATTAAGTTGACTGGAAAGTTCCTGCGTCTCTGCTGGTGC
This sequence comes from Lactuca serriola, assembly GCF_051521515.1. Lineage (NCBI taxonomy): Eukaryota > Viridiplantae > Streptophyta > Magnoliopsida > Asterales > Asteraceae > Lactuca > Lactuca serriola. The sequence continues at coordinate 39,271,600 of NC_136408.1, read as the reverse complement.
GAGACGATAAGGTGACTTCGCTACTGGGGTAGCCTCTGGAACTAAGTCGATTCTAAATTCGACTTGGCGTTGTGGTGGTAATCCTGGTAGTTCTTCTGGAAAGATATCGGGAAAGTCGCGTACTACCGAAATGTTCTTGATGTCCTTCAGTTCTTGACTTGTATCAACGATGTGCGCTAGGAATGCTCGACAATCCTTCCGCAAGCACTTTCGAGCTTGGATGCACGAAATGATGTGAAGGTTTGTACTTGATTTGTCGTCGTAGATAACTAATGTTTCGTTGTTATGGAGATTAAGATGGACTGCTTTCTCAAAGCACATGATGTCGGTGCGAAGAAGACTCAACCAATCCATGCCGACTATGACGTCGAAACTTTTAATTTGGACCGGCATGAGATTGATTGGAAAAGAATGGCCGTCTAAAGTTAACGTACAGCCCATGTATATGCAGTTAGTGTTTTCGGTTTTTCCATTGGCCATCTCTACAGTGAATGATTTTTCTAACTTGCTAGGTTTAGGTTTAAGTAAATGAATAAAGTTTTGACTCACGAAGCTTCTCTCTGCTCCACTATCGAATAATATGCATGCATATGAATTATCGAGAAGGAATGTACCAGCAACTACAGTTGGGTCGGCTACAGCTTTGTCATGGCCTATCGCCAAAACTCGTCCCACACCGCCGGTGCCTGCTGCCTTAGGGCAGTTCCTCTTGTAGTGGCCCACCTCGCCACAACCGTAGCAAGTCTGGCCTACACCCGCACTGGGAACTTGAGTGATCGGTTTTGCGGGGTCCTTGCAGAAACGGGTTGTGTGTCCCTTCCTGTTGCAGTTGGCGCACTGCATTTCCCGACAAGGTCCATGGTGGTGGTAAGTGCATTTGGTGCACTTTGGAAGGTTACCCACATAAGGCTTTGTGGGGTAGGGATTTGTAAGGACTGTAGTAGGTACAGTGGCAGCATTCACTGAAACCAGTTGTTTCTTTGCGGATTCTTGGGAAGACCCACCCTTCCCTTTATTTCATACTCTCTTCCTGTTGTTGTTGTTGTTGTTTCCTTTCTGTGGTTCTGGTGCAAAAACGGTTGAGTTCTGATGACCTCCGTAATCAATCAGAGATTGTGCCAGTTCTTTGGCAATTTCAAAGGTGTCAGGTTTGGAAGCTAACACGTGTGATCGTCTTTGGGGCGTCAGTCCCCAGATGTACCTTTCTATTTTCTTGCTCTCGGGAGTAATCATATCTGGGCAAAGGATTGCCAGATCGCAGAATCGGTTGGTATAAGTTGCGATGTCGGTACCAACCATTCCGAGAGTCCATAGTTTGTGTTCGAGCTTTTGAATCTCTCCTCGTGGGTAGTATTCTCTCATCATCAGGGCTTTTAGGCTCTCCCAGCTTATGGAGTTTGCCACTATCAGGGTAAGTACTTTAACGTGGCCATTCCACCAAGTTAAAGCTCTATCAATAAGGGTGAAAGTTGCAAATTTGACTTTGCTGTGCTCGGGACAGGAGCAGATTTCAAAGACTGACTCTGTCCTTTCAATCCACTGTCTCAGGGCTAACACACCACCAGATCCATAAAACATCCGGGGCTTGGCATTAGTAAAGTCCTTATAGGTGCATTCTCGGGGTGGTCCATGACTCTCGCCATGGTTGGATGGGTGTGTGCCAGATCCCGAGCCATTAGTACTCGAGTTATTGATCTGTGACATGGCAGCTGCTACCACTGCGGTGACTGCTGCTTGGAGCATAACAACATCAAATTGAGGTAGTGGAGGTGGTGGTGGTACAGGTGCTTCCCCACCGTTGTGTCGCCTTGGATTCCTACGCGGAGGCATCCTTCAACTATAGGTTGAAAAGGTAAAGATAAGAATTCCATAGAATAGAGAATTAATGTGTCTCATGAACTAAACTGCTATAGTTCAACAACAGATGCTAGTATGAGTCTTAAAATAGAAGGATGAAAGTTATTTGTAAGACTGAAAGTATGAAACAAGTATTTGGTTTCTCAAAGACTTTTCAAGGTTTGAACGAAATACTCAACGTAGTAATAATAGTGTCACTTATATTAATATAAAAGTTGATACAACGATCATGAAAATTTGACCCCTATAAGGGTCTCCGATTACAAAGTTCGAGAAATTTAAAGACTTTTAGCTGAGGTCCTAAGCTATAACAAAATTTGAGTCTTTGACAAGCACTACTTGCGACGTAGGTTGCGCTTGGAGCTTGACTCTACATCTGATTGCTTCGACTCCATTAGACGCCTATCAAAAGCAGCTTGTTGTTCCCTTAGTTCAGCGAGGGCTGCAATCATTTGCGCTTGGAATGCCTCGGTTTGGAGTTGAGCATTGTCTTGTATCTTGTCCAGCCTACGGATGTCAGAAGTGTGAACCTGCACTTCCACGTTGACATCCCGGAGTCGGCTAGCTTGAACTCCGGACTGATAGGACTGATTGGCTAGCTTACCCACCATTACCGGGAGTGCCCGATCAGCCGAACCTCCGTCGCGGACATCATAGAAGTCCCGGCACATGTCGTAGGGAGGACGTAAGTTCTATTGTTGGCTCCAATGATGGAGGTGACTTCCCCAGACGGGAGTCGGTCCTTGAAAGTTCCTTACGAAGACGGGAGGTTGAACTCGTGGTGGATCGATCACTTCCGGTTCTGAGTCGGTACCGGAGTCATCATCCACTTCTATGGGTTCCTCGTCCTCTTCGGGATCATCTTCGACCCATCCTCTGTTGCCTTGGTTGGGAAAGTAGGGGTCGCCGGGGTGGTGAAATCCAGCCATTTGACTGTACGAGAAATAGGGTTATAGGAGTTGAATAAAGTTGAAACTTGCAAAACATGTAAGTTAAACTAGTTTAGGTAGCAAATACTCCTATAGTATTTAAATTCTTGTGTTTGATTCTAGTAACGGTTTGGTAAGTTTTGACTTGTTGCTTACTACGATCATTCCTTGATATACGTTGGTCCAAACTCGGGCAAATATAGTTGATCACGCTATATTTGTCCAAAATCTGATTACATATATCGAGGCTTAATCGTAGTGTCAACTTGTCTAAATACTTGTTGTATAGTTAGATATCATGAAAATAATTTGTTGTATGCATGTAATTGTACTTAAATGAACTATCAATTTAAGTTAAACGTAACGCTGCTTAAGCGAAAAAAAAATGTTTTGTCAGAGAGTGTTAGTCCCTTAAGCATTTATAGTTTGTATATCTTATGTGGTTCGATATACTTAGTTCACTATAAACATTGCTCTGATACCAATCTGTCACACCCCCAAACCTGAACGGCGGAAACGTTCGGGGGCGGATGACTTCATGTGGTAGCGTAACAATAGAATACATAGTAAAGAAAGCAATACAACCATCATATATATAATTGAAAGTTTACATTTGTCAAAAAGTTACATGTTCAAAACCAATTACAATATGATGTCAAAATATGAGATTAAACTGGCGCCGCAACATCCCTTCATCAAAAGCATAATGATACCTGAAATTACTGATTTCCTGGGACATACAAGTAATTTTGAAAGAGTAGATCAGCATTTAAGCTGGTGAGTTTCATAAGTATTTAAATGACAATGTTTGTATGAAATGAAATGTTTTGTCCTTGTTTGTTTGTGTTTAGAAAATCCTATAGTTTCTACTAGTATAAAAGTAGCCTTCTCTCAAGACAAATGTTTGTTTCTAAAATGTATGTAAGTGTGAAATAACCAATGTGTTTGAAAACCTTGTAAATCAATGCATTTTTAATACCCCATGTGAGTTTTATAACCATACTATTGACTCGGAATGCCTATACACAACGTTCTTCAGGCGTTGGAATGTTATGACGTTTGTCACCCCAAACGGTGGACTGTAGCTAACAATCAGGGCGCGGGTTGTCAAGCCCGTATAGATCTATACACAAACACCATGCTCCCCCTCCAAGGGATTCTGGTATATAATACAGGACTTGAAATGTGTACTCGAACGTATGTGAAGTTTATGTCTCACAAAACCGTGGTATAAAAACAGATTTACGTGTTAAAATGTTCGTTTGTTCTTGTATATGAAAGTGACTTCTTGAAAATCAAGTTTCTAGTATGTAAAAGTTAGCAATATCCTTGTAAAACTATACCTATTATAGTTTCTAAAAGTGTGTCTCGTTTGTTTAGAAATACCTAGAAAAGGAATCACTTGTTATGAAAGTATAGATTTTTGTAGAGCCTAAGATAGACAAGTATACATAAAATCTAAGAAAATGTTTAGTTTATACATGCATTACAACAATTTATATTTCAAAAGATAGAGTTCTATTGTAACATATTTTATATACGAAAGTTTCCTATAAAGTTTATAAATCACATGTGATTTGGATATATAAAAGCATATAAAATAATTCTTTATGTAACACACGATAATACTCGTGTGTTTTACTTGTATTCCCCCCCCCCCCCCCCCCTGAAAGCATATAAAAGCATTTAGAATATCTTAAAAAGGTTAATTAAGGGGTATGAACTCACTTGAAAGTTTGAAGATAGCGAGATGGAAAACCGGGCAGAGTTTCGTCTTGAGAAACGGATTTTTCTCGGGAATCTCGGGAGTAAAATCGACCCTCGGGACTTGAGCAAAAAGACCAAAGCTTCAGGTTTGAACGGGCACGGAAATCGAGGCAAGATCGTGAGAGAAAGGAGAGAAATGGGGTGAATTTCCGGGAACCCTCGCATTTCTATTTATAGGGGGTCTGAGAAGCCTCGGTACATGGGGCATACGCTCGTACGCAGCGCGTACGCGTACGTCATGCATGAGCGAGTCCTCGACTGCCTCGGCTTCGGATGGGACGGATCGAATGGGGCGGGTCGGTAGCTTCGCATAGGGGCGACGTGGACGGACCGAGACCAAGGCCCTCGGGTACGCGGGGCGTACGGGGTTACGCAGCGCGTAACTCGGATGAGGACGCTGACTCCTCCTTCGGATATTACCGGATTTTTTAATTAAATTTATATATAATTTATTTAATAAACTTAAAAAAATCATATCTTCTTCATACGAACTCCGTTTTCGATGGTCTTTATATCCACGCGTAGGTGAGACTACGCTCTACAACTTTCGTTTAGATTCCGTTGGCAATTCCGAAATTATTTTTATTATTTATTTATAAAATGATGTGATTAAGGAATTTCTTTAAAAATTCATAACTTCTTTATCTGACGTTGGTTTTTGCCAGACTTTTCACCGCTGAAATACCATTGTCGAGACCTTCGATTCTCGTTTAGGTCATTCCGGCCAAAAGTCGCTCGATCTCCGATTCGAGTTTTTAGCTGTCTGTTGCTAAGCCGAACTTGGAAAAATCTTAATTTCAATATACGAAGTCGGATTTGAGCGTTCTTTTTACGTATGATCATTGTTTAATGACATTTAAACATAGAGGGAATTTAAATAGAACTTTTTGGACAATTTATTATCAAAGTTAATTTTATTAACTCAAAAGTGGTTACAATACTTGACTTTTTAGGTCATTACAAAGAGTTAAAATATCGGGTTGTCACAGTATGCTGTATTTGACATTTTGAAAATGGTGAAATATACATTGTCGTTTGAGTGTTTCCAAGAGAACGACACTCGAGTGAAATGGTAACCTGCAGCATAACTGAACATGTTGGTAACATGTCAATACTCAATTAATGAAACTGATGACCAAAACTAATAGCAAAAGAGTAACAATTTTTTAGGGCAAATTGAAAACTAAGACGTAAGTCTTATGACTTTTATATCGGTAATCTATATATCATTATCAATTAATTATGTTAACTAAATTTATTAGAATATATGAATTATTTTTCATATGTCTTGTAAAAATTATAAAAAAAATTACATCGTCAATAGAGATAAAAATTAAGAGACCACAACCGTATATTCATTTAACTCCTCTCATATTGGATTTACATCCGTACAGTTTTAATGTATTATTAAAGAAATAATAATGATATAAACTACAAAATTCAAAACAAAAAGGGTAATTTTTAAAACTTAAGAGACATTGCTGAAATTTTAGGGCGTGTTTGGCACGGAGCTTTTGGAAGCGTTTGGGAGCTTCTAGCTTTTAGTTTTTTGATAAAACGCTCTAGTTTAAACAAAAAACTTCATTTGACAGTACGAGCATTTAGCTTTTAGTTTTAACAAAACGCTCCGATTCTAAAAGTTACTTCATGTAGCGTTTAACAAAATGCTCTCGAGCTTTTGAAATCAATTTCCATAACTACCCTTAAAAATATATTTATATATTTATTTATTTTTAATCAATTGTCCTTTTATGTAATTTTATATATTTCAAAAGCTTCCAGCTACTTTTGCAAAACATTCATATAACAAATAAAAAACTACAGTTTCCCGTTACCAGCTACCTGCTACATGTTACCCGCTTCCAGCTAACAACTACTTTTGAGCTTTAGATATAATCGAAGTCATTAAGACCATCTCCAACTCATTTCTATTTTTCCCCAAAAATGGAGTAAAAAATTGGGTAAATAGTGTTTCATCTCCAACCCTGCTCCATTTTTTACTCCATTTTTACTCTTAAAAAGTATATTTCATTCTTCTAACTTATATAAATTGTCAAACACACCCATCCTATTAATTTGGTTTTAACAAATATATAATCTATATTTTTTTCATTACAATAATATTAAATAAACTAGATTATGACCCGCGTTAAACGCGGGGAACATAAATTAATCACATATCATACTAATAGGTAGCATTGTCTTAGGTGGAATTTTAATAAAAAATGTTAGATTCATTTTAGAGTTTTTGAACCAAACTTGTTAAATAAAAATATTTAATATTTATATTAGAGTAATTTGATTTTTTAATACAATAATTTTTAATATAAATGATCCACATGATCTTTGTTTTACCACAACATGATGTGACTCATTGATTAAAACATATTGTATAGTAGCTTTATGCATTGATTTTGTTCAGTGTACCAACCTTTATGGAGGCTCATATGGATCTTTTCATATTGGCCATGTAAAACCAAAAGCAACAATAAATTGTTATATGTACCAACAACGTTAAATTCTACAAAGAAATTCGATAAACATTATAATTAAAGTGCATTGCTATAACCATAAACATCAAATTCAGACATTGTAATTTGGTCAATTTCTAAAGTATTTTTTCCTTATAAAAAATTAAAATATGATTTTCAGGCTACGCCCTATCACATATACATATCTTTTGATCAAAGAAATTATTACAAAAAAAAACATGTTATGAACAAAAATATATCATTAGTTTCATAATTTGCCAAAGGTTAACACTAATAAATAATAATGAACTTTTGTATTTTGGTCACTGCATCCAACTAACAAATGAAATTCAATTTAGAGGATTGATTCAAGAAGTGCATCCATGACTTCTTGTAGCTGAATTTGGGGAAATGTTAAGACCTACTGAGATATGAGAGAACGTTCTGTGAGACTACGGTTGGTTTCTGGAGGGCAATACAAATTTAAAATCATTAGCACATATCTTTCCCACCTACTTCAATTATCAAATTTAGATCAAACTTGTCAAAATCAATTTACCAAAAAAAAAACCCTAAGATATATAAGCTAGCAATCAAACAACATATTTTTCATAGAAATAAATATCACAAATCTACAATTTACACATTGTATGATATTCTTAAATTATATCTTACATTTTCATCTTTAATGGTCATTAACACCTCTTTTCTATTGTTATGACACAAAATAACTATAGAGTACACACATGGTTAATCGTACCGACAACAATCAATGTTTTTTTTTTCTGAGAAATATTGATGTAAGTTTAAATTATATAATAAAAAAAGTTTTTTAAGGTGTAAGTTGTTAGTCATAGTATGAACAAACCTCTATAATAAGATATTTTTTCCGCATTGAATAACAACTATCATACAAGTTTGTTTCTTATTTTCCAAATAGTCAGCAAACTGTTGTGCATACCCATCCCAGAGTGTTACATTTATTTGTTTGCTTTTACAAAAGCCAAAAACATAATAAATATACAATATAAAATGACATTATAAAGTAAAATTTGACACAAAATTTCGAAAAGTAAACATACTCTAGATCTTCCAAGCTCAAATTGACTCTCCTTGATAATTTATTTTTCTTGTTCATAAGGGTTTCCATTGGGAAGCATGTCACAACATCTCCAATAACATCTATTATATAAGATAAAAAAATGGAAGATTAGTATAAAAGTTTCGTTATGGTGAGTGATGGTAAATAACAAAATATCGTTATATAGATCGTTAGATTGTAACATATAAACTAACCAACATGTGTGTTCTCAATAAAAACACCACCCAAAATAACGTTGAAGTTTGCAAAAGAGAATCCATAAAGTAATCCAGTCCACTGACTGCATGGTGTAACTTTGGTTGTGATATAAATATTGATTTTGTTTTCATTATCAACAAAACTATTTTCGTTTTGATTAATACCAAGTTGTGGATTTTGGATGTAGTAACAACCATCCTCATGAAAGAAACTTTAAAATCTTTCAACCTATCTATTAGTAACCTCTGTCTCGAACTTCCTTCCCTAAATGCACAAAAAAATCAATTTATATATTGTTATATGTGGTTCGAATGAAATTGTAATAAAATTCATATAAAAGATGTTATTACCTGTTCATCAATGAGAATCATATTAGTTTTGTAAGTCTTTGTTGAAGATCCATAAGCAAGATGTTTCATGAGACGAATTATTCTTATTATCATGGTAAATTGACTTTTTAAAACATCAAGTTGGTCTATGAAGGTAATGTAGCTTTGAGCCATGTTTCTGTTTGTGAAAAAACAAATGATTGTTAAACACATGTGACCCAACTAAGTAATTAATATGGACCGGGTAAAATAGGCAAAACAAGAACAATTCAAAATCATAGGATCGAAGTGAAAATATACTTTTAGGGATGAAATTTATAACTTTTGACATAACTCAAGGACGAAGAATGTAATTTAGTCTAAAACACATAATGTAGAAAGTCTTTTGTATGTAATCAAAATCAAAATCAAAATTATAAAAATAAAATAAAATTCTTATCATCCAAATATGAATGATGTTATATATACTTTTAAAAAACCTCATAATGCAAACTTGACAATAAAGTAAGTATAAATAGTTTTTGTTGATGATCATCCAAAAACATATCAAGCAGTAGAAGGGGGGCATCAGTGGTAGGGGTAGGGGCCGTTCAGGTAAAGAGAATGTATACATAGAGGTTGTTCTGCTCTCAATCATCATGCAAATAAAATTCAATGTAGAGGAGTATTATTTTTATATGGTGTATAGAAATATACCAGTTCCATTCATTGATATATACCATTGTATTTGATTCATGATTACATTTGATAACCCTCTCATATTAAGAACATCGATTACACAAGTTTCAGGAATGTTGCAAACAGAGGATATATGTAGCACCTGGTTCCTGGTATGTATTCTTGGTTATTAACTCTCCTTATATATTACATTTTAACCTTGGACTCGGTGAGTTGAAGGACTAACTCGCCGAGTAGAAGCGGGACTAGACGCGGGATCTACTCTGTCTACTCGGCGAGTAGGCTCGTGGGACTCGGCGAGTAGACCCTGTCTGGACTAAAACCCTAACCCAGGTGTTTGCACCCTATTTAAACGATCTAACCCAGCCTCCATTTCCCCTATCACTCCCAGAGATCTGTAGAACGAAACCCTAGCCCCTTTTGTGTCCTTGTGGGTGATTTTTTTAGCTTGTGAAGGTGGTTTGGAGCTTGGGAGAAGAAGGAGAAGGTTGGAGAGTACAAGAAGGGAAGAAGATCCAGAATCTACTCTGTGAAGGGCTTCTATTCAGGTAGAAAAGTTCCTACCTTGATCTTTAGTTCATTAAATCCCCTTCGTGTCCCTAAAAAGTGGTTTTAAGCCCTAAGAACCTAAATCTCTATGTGTTTATGGTTAATGTTCTGCAAGGACTTCGGATTTGGACCTTTTGGACATCCTAGTAGCATAAAGTCTTTGTGGTTGAGGTGATTGAGGTCCCTATTGAGTGTAGGACCTCTTAAAGAGCTTGGAATTGCATGTTTGAGCTCATAGGGCCATGCATGCACGTAAAGTTTGCAACTTTACGTGGTAAACATGCCCTAGGACCATAGATCTGTGGTTTTGAAGCGTTGTATGTCTCAGATCTGGCCTACTCGGGAAATGGGCCGAGGGACTCGGCGAGTTCTATGAAGATGGTCCTAGACTTGGCGAGTTGGATGAACAACTCGGCGAGTCCTATGAAGATTACCTGGAGCTCGCCGAGTTGTTCTTCAAACTCGGCGAGTCATATGAACTTTCACAAAGCAAGAGGGGTTTAAGCGTTGAAGGTTCAACCCTTCGTACCTGCACGCGGAATTAACCGTGTAACGTAGTCCCAAAACCCCAAACCCTCGTATGGGGTGTTCTAGTGTGGATTGGAAGCGAGTAGGGGATCCGCTCGAGGAACTCGGCGAGTCGGGACTCGAGTTGGCCCCATAGTCCCGAGTGGTGAGTCAAGGGTGACTCAGTGAGTGGGGAGAGGGACTTGGTGAGTAGGACCGGATTGTAAGGGAAGGACTCGGCGAGTCCAGTCAACTGGAAGTTGACTTTGACTTGGATTTCGACGTGGTCAAGGGTAAAAGGGTCATTTTACCCTAAGTACATCTAGCAGTGTTTGACTGATCATTTTGTGGGAATTATAGCCGGAGGACGTCCGGAGCAGCAGCAGCAGCAGCAGTAGACAGTCAGTTCCCGATCAGATCAGCAGCTACTTTGAGGTGAGTTATCTTCAGTAGTGGTGGGTCTACGGCCACAATGCTGGCCCACCAGTAGGAGTTGTATGTAGATGATTGTCTCTGTGATATTCATCTAGGGATTACTACTACTTGTGTTATGTTTATGTGCTAGTATGATATGATGCTATGTGCTAGTGACAGTAGGGGGAGATAGTCCCCGAGATATCCGGTCGGTAGGACCGAAGGGGAGGCCAACACCCAGATATGCTAGGCAGCATCCGGTCGAGAGGACCGAAGGGGAGGCCAGCACCCAGATATGCTAGGCAGTATCTGGTCGATAGGACCGAAGGGGAGGCCAGCACCCAGGTATGCTAGGTAACGTCCGGTCGAGAGGACCGAAGGGATAGGTCGGGCACCCAGATATGCCTGACAATATATATATATATATATATATATATATATATATATATATATATGTTATGTGATATGGTATGTGGTGCAGTGGGGGAACTCACTAAGCTTTGTGCTTACAGTTTACAGTTTTGGTTTCAGGTACCTCCTCATCAAAGGGGAAGGAGCTGGCACAGTAGCGGCACATCATGCACACACTGGTTTCCGCTTTTACGAGATTTCTCTGGGATTTATACTCTGATATTTCGATTGGTTGTATGAATTGGCTTTTAGACATGGTTCACGTTGTGATGTGGTTTGATCAAACAATGTTTTTAATTATTAATGTTTTCTAAAGTAATGTTTCAAAAACGAAATTTTTGGGGGTGTCTGAACTCAAATCGAGGGATTAAAAGATTTTCCAAAAGAAAATGTTTTCTAAAGATTGAGAAAAGAGTTTTGAGAAAGAACGATGTGTGTGATGTGCGCGACCGGCCGAGCTCAAGTAAGTATTCCCCAAAGTACCCATACAAGCTTATGTTGTGTTTATCAGTTTCAGTAGAACAACATGCTAGAATAGGACTAAGGATCTAGTAATGATGCCTTATGTGCCTGCTTTATGTGCTTCAGTGTATGGAAATTGCATGCTAGAATCGAGTAGACAACAGTAGGATAGCCTGTTAGGTTATGCCTGATAGTATGAGTTTAGCTCTGTATGCTAGATCAGCTTCTCTCTATGAGAGCGGATTTGCTTGAGATTGTTCCCTTAGTTCGAATGCTGCTTTCTTTGTGCTTTGTGGGACTCTGAGTGGTAGGAGTTAGCCATTAGGTGAATACGTCATGTCACATGTGATCAGGGTTGAATAATCTTAGAGTGTTGGATTTGGCCCTATTGCGTAGCTCTCGTTTGAGTCTAACCGTTGTAGGGATGAGCCTGTTACTCGAAGGATTATCCGAGCCTCACCACATGTGATAGTATTAAGGTAATGGTTAATTGGCACTACTAAGGGGCCCTCAGCAGCTGAGGACCTAGTAGGGTGGAGCCTGAGATTTCCCTAGGGCAAGCCTAGGATGAGTATAGCAGTGATCAGCCGTAGTGGAAGGGATCTGGTGGAGTCGAGGCAGTCCTTGAAGAAGGTACGGATAGATGTGGAAGGTAGTATGGGCCCGTACTACTGAAAGCAGAGGATCCATACCCGAACGAAGGAAGGCCAAGATAAGACCAGGGAACTTGTAAGTAGCAGTGATCCCTCAGGAAGTATCAATATCACTAATGATTGTTATTATGTATTGCAGAATGGTGGTACTTCGATCGAGGCCGATAGATGGCGGTTCAGGAGAGGGGTCAGGTTCGGGATCAGGTTCCGAGCCGGTAGATGAGGGACTACGCGAGTTCATCGCGTCAGAGATCACCAGGGGTATCCTTGAGTCGACTCCCATTATCTTCGGGTCGATCAAGGAAGGGATCATCGAGTTGATGGAGGATCGCCTCAGGGCGTTCAGGAGTGACATGACATCTGGCCAGTCGGGATCTCGCACGCTGTCCTTTAAGTACTTCAGGGGCAGTGGTGCGCCGAATTTCCACGGGGTGAAGGACCCCATTGCTGCCAGGCGATGGATTGCGGACATCGAGTCTGCACAGTTGACTAGCTTCTGCCCCGAGGGGTCGAAGGTGAGGTATGCAGCAGAGTGTTTACGAGACCGAGCTCGAGATTGGTGGGAGTCGGTGGGTGAATCGTTGGGAGCCTCAACTATCGAGGCTATGACCTGGTCGGACTTTGTGACCAGGTTCAGGGCAGAGTTTGCGCCGGCTGTCGAGCTTCAGCAGCTGGCCAGGGAGTTTTTGGACATGAGACAGACGACGAAGACTGTGGCGGAGATCACCGCCAAATTCCGGGAGAGGGCACTGTTGGTGCCCCAGTATGCGGGCAATGAGGACATGAGGAGGACCCGCTATCATGACATGCTTCGGGCTGATATCCGGGAGCACGTTAGTTTTTCAGCTTGCCCCACCTTGGACTCCATGATTGCCAGGGCGAGGGAGAGGGAGATATATTTGGAGCACATCCAGAAACGGAAGGCAGAGGAGGGATAGTCAGGAGGGGCTTCGGGGAAGAAGCCCAAGGGATCGGATTTGGGGCCAAAAGGGACGGGGCCGCTGCAGGAAATTGTAACATCCCGAAATATCAAGAGTAGAGTTGAAGGGCTAAAAGAGTAAGTTGTGAAAGAGTGACTCGGCGAGTCCATGGAGGGACTCGGCGAGTAGAGTCGCGATTGGGTCGCGTGCTAAGTAGCCGACTCGGCGAGTCAATGAGGAGGACTCGGCGAGTAGGCGCTGATTGGAGAAAACCCTAATTCTCGGGGTTGAGCCCTATATAAAGAACATTTTGTTTTCCTCCCAGCCTCCTTATCACCCCTTGAGCCTCAGAAAACCCTAAATCGCGGAGAAGCACCATTGTTGAGTGGAGTGGAGCTTGGAGAAGTAATTGTTGAAGGATTTTTTTGGGAGATTGAAGGCTTGGAGGAAGGGGCTTTGCTTGGGTTTGAATTACATTGCAGTCGGGGCATCTCTTGGAGGTAATATCTCGTTCTTGGGCTATTATTATGTTGTTTCTTCATTTTGGGAATTGTGGGAACTTGTCTATGGATGTAATTGGAAGTCTAGAGGTTAGATCTGAGGTTGCTACCTCAGATCTGGAATGGAGGAGGATCAGAGAGCATGAAAGTCCCTGTGTTGGAGTGTTTTGTGGAGCCATCATGTCCCCAAACCCTAGCCCAATGTGTAAATGGCCTAGATCTCTTTGGATTCACGTAAAGTTTGCCACTTTACGTGATGGATGAGTGGTAGGAGGCTAGATCTATGTTTTGGAGCAATTGCATGGCCTGGAATGCTTCTGAATGGATTCAGACTGGTGGTACTCGACGAGTCACATGGGTGCACTCGACGAGTTGCTTGAAGATGAGCTGGGACTCGGCGAGTTGGAAGAACAACTCGGCGAGTTGGATGAAGATGGCTTGGAACTCGGCGAGTTGTATGAACAACTCGGCGAGTAGGTTGATGATAGCCTTAGACTCGGCGAGTCTGTTCTTGAACTCGGCGAGTCTTGTCGAATGGTCCCGATATTCCCTGGTTGAGTCGAGAATCGGTGAGTCAAGGGATGACTCGGTGAGTTGGGTCGCGGATTGAGTGAAGTTCTGATTATGAGAACTCGGCGAGTCATAGGATTGACTCGGCGAGTAGGGTCAGTCAGGGGTTGACTTTGACTGAGGACTTTGATTTTGACCAAGGGTTGACCGTTGACTTTTAGGGTTTGGTCAGCGATGTGGCCTTTGGGCCAAGAGAGGGGTAAAATAGTCTTTTACCCTTAAGAGGGTGCCATGAGAGGCTTGATTCTAGTCTCGAGAGTTATATTCATGAGAGTATTTGCCTTACGTGTTAGGCGGTGGCGAGTTCGAGATTTAAGTGTGGGGATATCTGCTTTCTGCTTGCCAGGTGAGTCTTCTCACTATACTTTACCTTGAGTAGGTAATCAGAGCTATGTGTTAGTGTATGTATGTTATGTGTATGCTATGTGTTGTACTGCATTATTTCTATGTGATTTATGTTGTGCATGATTACAGAGTTGGAACCGGAAGGTTCCTAGAGTTAGAACCTGAGGGTTCACAGAGTTGGGTGCACGGACCCATAGAGTTATAGCCTCGAGTGGCTAATATGTGTTTTATGTGTGGTATTTTGGGGAACTCACTAAGCTTCGTGCTTACAGTGTTTTGTCTTATGTTGTGTTGCAAGTTTCTTTCAGTATCACGGGACGGTACCGGCTTGATTGTATACACCAGAGAAAGAGTCATGTTTGAGGATCCTGGTTTTCTATACAAGTGAAAATGGAGTTATGTTTGTAATTCGATTATGAATGAGATTTTAAACAAGTGTTTCTAAGAATTAAACGTTTATTTTTAAATGAAAAATTGTTTGAAATTTTCGGTGTTACAAGTTGGTATCAGAGCCTTGGTTTGAGGGATTCGGATGCACCTTCGGGTAATTCTGGACTCAAACTGAGGAAGTAAGAAAAATTTTCCAAGAAATAATTTTATAAAGCGAATAAGAGTTCAAAGAGAAAACGAGAAAGAGCAGTGTGTACAATCAGCCAGAGCCCGAACGGTGATTTCCCAAAATACCCTTACTTTTGTGTTATGAGATATTTATGATGCACTTTATGAGATATTATTGCATGCTAGAGACAGGCTAGGTATTCCATATCTTAGGACTAGAGTGGCCTGATTTGTGATGCCTTAGCCTAGGAATTGCTGTGATATGCGATGTGCTTTTGAGTATGTGATGAGTGAGAATATTTGGTCGGAATCCTTTAGGGGATTTGAGTAAAGGAGTAATCTAGGGGGGATACCTAAATGAGTACTGTGGTACTTGGAGAAAGAATAGTTAGATCCCGCGAGGGGAAGAGTTGCAGAGTTCGGTGGTACTTCCGAGGATGAGCAGAGCAAGCGGAGTTATCACCCAGAGTGAGTCATATATATATTCTTCGATGCTCGAATGCTGCTTGCTTCGTGCTTTGTGGAACTCTCGATGATGGGAGTCAGCTACCAAGCGAATATGACGATATTCAGGAGGTAGATAGTTGGCATCATTAGGAGCTCTTCAGCAGCTGATGGCAGAGAAGTGTGGGAATCTGGGAAGAGCCTAGGGAGTAACCTTAGCCAGATGAGTGCACTGGCAGAGTAGAGAATTTCGCTGGGGAGCGAGCGCACGACGGAATTGGTGAACAAGAAGGTCGAGCAGCTACTTAGGAGCTCCGGGATAGTCCGTGTGGAAAGTATGGGTAGATGTGGCAGGTAGTATGGGCCCGTACTACTGAAAGCAGAGGACCCATACTTGATACAGGGAGTATTCTGAAGGTTCTAACGAGCGTATTAAGGAGTGATGTAGGTTCGAGTACCATACATCGGAGCAGATTGAGGAGTGATGTTATGGTTCGAGTACCATACATCGGAGCAGATTGAGGGAGTGATGTTATGGTTCGAGTACCATACATCGGAGCAGATTGAGGAGTGATGTTATGGTTCGAGTACCATACATCGGAGCAGATTGAGGAGTGATGTTATGGTTCGAGTACCATACATCGGAGCAGATTGAGGAGTGATGTTATGGTTCGAGTACCATACATTGGAACGGATTGAGGAGTGATGTTATGGTTGAGTACCATACATCGGAACAGATTGAGGAGTGATGTTATGGTTCGAGTATCATACATCGGAGCAGATGGAGGAGTGATGCTATGGTTCGGGTACCATACACTGGAGCATATTGAGAAGAGATGTCATGGGATGAGTACCACGGTTGTAGTGAATGATGCTTGTGATTCTCTGGTTATCCGGTCACGATTGATGAGGTAGAGATTGAACGCTATGGGTTTTAGGCCTGTAGGCCATGATTGAGTTTGGAGAGGCGTCCCTCGAGAGGGAAGCCGAGAGCTTATCAGAGTATTTTGGTAAGGAGTTAGAGGGAGAGGAGAATTTCGGTCTGAGTTGAGCAATCAGTCGATAGAGGAGAGGTCACCTTCTATGTGAGTGGTGCTATTTATGTTCGTGTGCGGAACATGAGAGGCCTGATGTTTTAGTTTTGGGTTTGGGGGTAAACCCTGCAGGTCGTTATTGATGATGATTTCTCCCAGAGTATCAGGTAGCATGTGTGCTGTGAGACAGTGATTTACCATGAGCAGATAGTCAGCTGGGACTGAGATAGTCAAGGACCATGTTACGCCTATTTGAGTATAGTAGGGCGTATTGTAGAGGTATCAGTGGGGAGTCCAGTCGAGTTTAGCAGTGCAAAGAGTTTTCTATCTATGTTGGGTATTGAATATGGGAGTGGGTCTCTGTTCTTGGGATGATCCCGGTGTGGGAGCGATGGTTGATGAGTTGAGGTGAGGGGTACGATGATTTTGTGGTTCAGTCTATGAGCCAGAGATGTTATTGAGCAGTTGAGTTGTTTGGTGCTAGATTGGTACGAGATTTGGAACGACTAGGGGCAGTCGTGTCGAGAAGTTTTTGAGGAGTCCATCAGAGGTTTAGAGTATATGAGGTTGATTGATTTCCTTAAAGGGGATTATCGAGCGTTGTGTAGCACTTTCCAGGGGCAGGTGCGATTTTGCTGGTGAAAATAGTTGTGGGTTGGTTGTGTGCTAATTGGTGATGGTTCGAACCCTGAGTGGGGGAGAACCAGGTACCGTATGTAAGAAAGCAGAGATTTTCCAAGAGCAGTTATAAGTGGAGTATAGAGATCTGTGGTAAGAAATCATGAGACCATAGATGTCGGTGATCGAGGGAAGGGGGTCAGAGTGAGTTAATGCGGGAGTTACTTGTTTGAGAAGGATGAATGTCTCCACGGCAGGTGTCTAATGGTCAGGAACCTGGTAGTGGTCAGTGTTGTTAGAGAATGATTGGGCAGCCAACTCCCGGGTCGGTATGCGTATCCTTGCTTGGATTTTGAGCGGTGGGAAAAAGGGTTTCGGAGAATTATCAGCGTATTTCGTAGCGCTAGCGTTTTCTCGTATTCCAATTGAGAAATTGGATACACTGAAGTTGCATTTTGGGAAAGATGTAGATCTAATTATGGGGTTCAGAGAAAATGTATTATTGTATCTATATGATGCTTGGGGCAGGAGATCAGTGGTTATGGCAGGATCTTGTGATGATTCTGTTAGGATATTCCGAGGTATCCGCGTATGATATCCTTATTTCGGGGTTACTCGTGAATCTGGAGTTGAGACGACTTGTGGTGTATCAGGTATCTACGGATCTAGTGGGAGCCCTTCGAGTATGGGCATCCAGGGAGATTATTAAGAGAGTGGACCTTCGCAAGGGTGGGCATTTTGATATGTCGATTGCCTCCAGAGTCTGTGATGCATATTCGAGTCGAGTATGGGTAGCTGCCTGTGATAGTCTGCGGAGCATGAGCTAGTGGAATTAGAGGGTGTTGTGATACTGCGGGGAGCCGTAGTACTCACTAGTCAGAGGGTGTTGTGATACTGCGGGGAGCCGTAGTACTCACTAGTTAGAGGGTGTTATGATACTGCGGGGAGCCGTAGTACTCACTAGTCAGAGGGTGTTGTGATACTGCGGGGAGCCATAGTACTCACTAGTCATAGGGTGTTATGATACTGCGGGGAGCCGTAGTACTCACTAGTCAGAGGGTGTTGTGATACTACGAGGAGCCGTAGTACTCACTAGTTAGGGGGTGTTGTGATACTGCGGGGAGCCGTAGTACTCACTAGATGGCAAGAGAATGTGATGATGGAATGATCTCCGATCAGTGTATGATGTGGAAGAGTTTTGGGCTTGAGTATCCCTAGTATTGAGTTCTGGAGTTTGGGTGTCGAACCGGGGGCGAGACTGGGGTCACCGTCTCTGTCGGGAGATGCGGCGAGATGCGCAAGGGATATGCGCAGCAGAAACCAGAGATCAGAGTTGAGGTGATCCTCGGTTGGATTGTATTTTCTTGCATGAGGGAAAAGAGAATTTTGTGACTTGCGCGTCCCTGGGCCGGGATAATGGTCACAGGGAGGAAGTTAGTGGGTTATTTGGATCATGATATGGGTGACCTTTGGAGGCTCAGTTGTGGAGTCAAGAGCTGGCCTGGTGCTCAGTCTCGAAGAGGGATATGAGAAATGAGCTAGAGCTTATCATGATGATGTCTGAGGACACTTCGGCGCGAGCGAACGATTCAGACGCTCGAAGACATGCTTCGGGCATGTGTATTAGATTTCGGAGGGAGTTGCGACACGTATTTATCCTTGGTTGAGTTATCCTATATCAACAGCCATCATTAGTGCATTGGTATGCCACCCTTTGAGCTGTTGTATGGGAGGAGGTGTCGGACCCTCATTTGTTGGGGAGAGGTAGCGCATGGACCCGAGGGCCCTTGCGAGCAGATCCAGAGCATGTGTGGTACATGGAGTAGTGGCAAGGTTGGCTAGTGGTTTCCCTGGGTAAGGGAAGAGAAAGGTATGTAACCCCCCGGGGGGGGGGGGTGTTGGTTCACAGAAGTAAAAGTAGTAGTGAGGGTGGATGATTTGGAGTATGGTGGTTGAACACTGTGTCTGTGACAGTGGTATGGAATGACATCATGTTGGGATGTCTGCTGAGGACGCGGAAGGGGTTCCGCGGGAGTAGAGCCAAGAGTCTCAGGATGGATGCAGGGAGGGAGTCTGGGACTCCCAACTTGTTTCTGATCAGGGTATTGGATATGTACTAGTGGTTCATCCTGGGGGGATGTTGGAGGATATCATCAGTGCATCGGGTTTCTCCCAACATGAGGGTGCTGGGAAAGTTCAGCATGCGTATGTGATTGCAAGAGGAGAACTCGTGGGAGTTGCTCTGAGATTGAAGAGTGGGTCGTTCTGTCAGCACGGAATGGATAGAGTGGGATTCGGATCGGGGATCCGATGGTTCATGGCTTTCTAGCCTTATGGGTCGAGCGATTGTTGAGATTTGGAGCAGTGATGCATCTCGGGTAATTCTCGATTGTTGAGTGTGATTATCAGAGAGTACAGCCGGTGCCCGGTTTGAGACGGTGGTCAGGACACCGCAAGGAAAGAGGAAGTGAGTTCGAGTTCGATGGTTATGCTTGAGGAACCTAGTCCAGTTAGGGCCAGGTGGGGCGTCGTGGGAGTATTTTGGAGTCGAGTTGCCATAGGCTTCGAGGACGAAGCCTAATTTAAGTGGGGGAGAATTGTAACATCCCGAAATATCAAGAGTAGAGTTGAAGGGATAAAAGAGTAAGTTGTGAAAGAGTGACTCGGCGAGTCCATGGAGGGACTCGGCGAGTAGAGTCGCGACTGGGTCGCGTGCTAAGTAGCCGACTCGGCGAGTCAGTGAGGAGGACTCGGCGAGTAGGCGCTGATTGGAGAAAACCCTAATTCTCGGGGTTGAGCCCTATATAAAGAACATTTTGTTTTCCTCCCAGCCTCCTTATCACCCCTTGAGCCTCAGAAAACCCTAAATCGCGGAGAAGCACCATTGTTGAGTGGAGTGGAGCTTGGAGAAGTAATTGTTGAAGGATTTTTTTGGGAGATTGAAGGCTTGGAGGAAGGGGCTTTGCTTGGGTTTGAATTACATTGCAGTCGGGGCATCTCTTGGAGGTAATATCTCGTTCTTGGGCTATTATTATGTTGTTTCTTCATTTTGGGAATTGTGGGAACTTGTCTATGGATGTAATTGGAAGTCTAGAGGTTAGATCTGAGGTTGCTACCTCAGATCTGGAATGGAGGAGGATCAGAGAGCATGAAAGTCCCTGTGTTGGAGTGTTTTGTGGAGCCATCATGTCCCCAAACCCTAGCCCAATGTGTAAATGGCCTAGATCTCTTTGGATTCACGTAAAGTTTGCCACTTTACGTGATGGATGAGTGGTAGGAGGCTAGATCTATGTTTTGGAGCAATTGCATGGCCTGGAATGCTTCTGAATGGATTCAGACTGGTGGTACTCGACGAGTCACATGGGTGCACTCGACGAGTTGCTTGAAGATGAGCTGGGACTCGGCGAGTTGGAAGAACAACTCGGCGAGTTGGATGAAGATGGCTTGGAACTCGGCGAGTTGTATGAACAACTCGGCGAGTAGGTTGATGATAGCCTTAGACTCGGCGAGTCTGTTCTTGAACTCGGCGAGTCTTGTCGAATGGTCCCGATATTCCCTGGTTGAGTCGAGAATCGGTGAGTCAAGGGATGACTCGGTGAGTTGGGTCGCGGATTGAGTGAAGTTCTGATTATGAGAACTCGGCGAGTCATAGGATTGACTCGGCGAGTAGGGTCAGTCAGGGGTTGACTTTGACTGAGGACTTTGATTTTGACCAAGGGTTGACCGTTGACTTTTAGGGTTTGGTCAGCGATGTGGCCTTTGGGCCAAGAGAGGGGTAAAATAGTCTTTTACCCTTAAGAGGGTGCCATGAGAGGCTTGATTCTAGTCTCGAGAGTTATATTCATGAGAGTATTTGCCTTACGTGTTAGGCGGTGGCGAGTTCGAGATTTAAGTGTGGGGATATCTGCTTTCTGCTTGCCAGGTGAGTCTTCTCACTATACTTTACCTTGAGTAGGTAATCAGAGCTATGTGTTAGTGTATGTATGTTATGTGTATGCTATGTGTTGTACTGCATTATTTCTATGTGATTTATGTTGTGCATGATTACAGAGTTGGAACCGGAAGGTTCCTAGAGTTAGAACCTGAGGGTTCACAGAGTTGGGTGCACGGACCCATAGAGTTATAGCCTCGAGTGGCTAATATGTGTTTTATGTGTGGTATTTTGGGGAACTCACTAAGCTTCGTGCTTACAGTGTTTTGTCTTATGTTGTGTTGCAAGTTTCTTTCAGTATCACGGGACGGTACCGGCTTGATTGTATACACCAGAGAAAGAGTCATGTTTGAGGATCCTGGTTTTCTATACAAGTGAAAATGGAGTTATGTTTGTAATTCGATTATGAATGAGATTTTAAACAAGTGTTTCTAAGAATTAAACGTTTATTTTTAAATGAAAAATTGTTTGAAATTTTCGGTGTTACAAGTTGGTATCAGAGCCTTGGTTTGAGGGATTCGGATGCACCTTCGGGTAATTCTGGACTCAAACTGAGGAAGTAAGAAAAATTTTCCAAGAAATAATTTTATAAAGCGAATAAGAGTTCAAAGAGAAAACGAGAAAGAGCAGTGTGTACAATCAGCCAGAGCCCGAACGGTGATTTCCCAAAATACCCTTACTTTTGTGTTATGAGATATTTATGATGCACTTTATGAGATATTATTGCATGCTAGAGACAGGCTAGGTATTCCATATCTTAGGACTAGAGTGGCCTGATTTGTGATGCCTTAGCCTAGGAATTGCTGTGAT
Source organism: Lactuca serriola (assembly GCF_051521515.1). Taxonomy (NCBI): domain Eukaryota; kingdom Viridiplantae; phylum Streptophyta; class Magnoliopsida; order Asterales; family Asteraceae; genus Lactuca; species Lactuca serriola. Next base: position 39,249,543 of record NC_136408.1, on the reverse strand, counting down.
ATGCGATGTGCTTTTGAGTATGTGATGAGTGAGAATATTTGGTCGGAATCCTTTAGGGGATTTGAGTAAAGGAGTAATCTAGGGGGGATACCTAAATGAGTACTGTGGTACTTGGAGAAAGAATAGTTAGATCCCGCGAGGGGAAGAGTTGCAGAGTTCGGTGGTACTTCCGAGGATGAGCAGAGCAAGCGGAGTTATCACCCAGAGTGAGTCATATATATATTCTTCGATGCTCGAATGCTGCTTGCTTCGTGCTTTGTGGAACTCTCGATGATGGGAGTCAGCTACCAAGCGAATATGACGATATTCAGGAGGTAGATAGTTGGCATCATTAGGAGCTCTTCAGCAGCTGATGGCAGAGAAGTGTGGGAATCTGGGAAGAGCCTAGGGAGTAACCTTAGCCAGATGAGTGCACTGGCAGAGTAGAGAATTTCGCTGGGGAGCGAGCGCACGACGGAATTGGTGAACAAGAAGGTCGAGCAGCTACTTAGGAGCTCCGGGATAGTCCGTGTGGAAAGTATGGGTAGATGTGGCAGGTAGTATGGGCCCGTACTACTGAAAGCAGAGGACCCATACTTGATACAGGGAGTATTCTGAAGGTTCTAACGAGCGTATTAAGGAGTGATGTAGGTTCGAGTACCATACATCGGAGCAGATTGAGGAGTGATGTTATGGTTCGAGTACCATACATCGGAGCAGATTGAGGGAGTGATGTTATGGTTCGAGTACCATACATCGGAGCAGATTGAGGAGTGATGTTATGGTTCGAGTACCATACATCGGAGCAGATTGAGGAGTGATGTTATGGTTCGAGTACCATACATCGGAGCAGATTGAGGAGTGATGTTATGGTTCGAGTACCATACATTGGAACGGATTGAGGAGTGATGTTATGGTTGAGTACCATACATCGGAACAGATTGAGGAGTGATGTTATGGTTCGAGTATCATACATCGGAGCAGATGGAGGAGTGATGCTATGGTTCGGGTACCATACACTGGAGCATATTGAGAAGAGATGTCATGGGATGAGTACCACGGTTGTAGTGAATGATGCTTGTGATTCTCTGGTTATCCGGTCACGATTGATGAGGTAGAGATTGAACGCTATGGGTTTTAGGCCTGTAGGCCATGATTGAGTTTGGAGAGGCGTCCCTCGAGAGGGAAGCCGAGAGCTTATCAGAGTATTTTGGTAAGGAGTTAGAGGGAGAGGAGAATTTCGGTCTGAGTTGAGCAATCAGTCGATAGAGGAGAGGTCACCTTCTATGTGAGTGGTGCTATTTATGTTCGTGTGCGGAACATGAGAGGCCTGATGTTTTAGTTTTGGGTTTGGGGGTAAACCCTGCAGGTCGTTATTGATGATGATTTCTCCCAGAGTATCAGGTAGCATGTGTGCTGTGAGACAGTGATTTACCATGAGCAGATAGTCAGCTGGGACTGAGATAGTCAAGGACCATGTTACGCCTATTTGAGTATAGTAGGGCGTATTGTAGAGGTATCAGTGGGGAGTCCAGTCGAGTTTAGCAGTGCAAAGAGTTTTCTATCTATGTTGGGTATTGAATATGGGAGTGGGTCTCTGTTCTTGGGATGATCCCGGTGTGGGAGCGATGGTTGATGAGTTGAGGTGAGGGGTACGATGATTTTGTGGTTCAGTCTATGAGCCAGAGATGTTATTGAGCAGTTGAGTTGTTTGGTGCTAGATTGGTACGAGATTTGGAACGACTAGGGGCAGTCGTGTCGAGAAGTTTTTGAGGAGTCCATCAGAGGTTTAGAGTATATGAGGTTGATTGATTTCCTTAAAGGGGATTATCGAGCGTTGTGTAGCACTTTCCAGGGGCAGGTGCGATTTTGCTGGTGAAAATAGTTGTGGGTTGGTTGTGTGCTAATTGGTGATGGTTCGAACCCTGAGTGGGGGAGAACCAGGTACCGTATGTAAGAAAGCAGAGATTTTCCAAGAGCAGTTATAAGTGGAGTATAGAGATCTGTGGTAAGAAATCATGAGACCATAGATGTCGGTGATCGAGGGAAGGGGGTCAGAGTGAGTTAATGCGGGAGTTACTTGTTTGAGAAGGATGAATGTCTCCACGGCAGGTGTCTAATGGTCAGGAACCTGGTAGTGGTCAGTGTTGTTAGAGAATGATTGGGCAGCCAACTCCCGGGTCGGTATGCGTATCCTTGCTTGGATTTTGAGCGGTGGGAAAAAGGGTTTCGGAGAATTATCAGCGTATTTCGTAGCGCTAGCGTTTTCTCGTATTCCAATTGAGAAATTGGATACACTGAAGTTGCATTTTGGGAAAGATGTAGATCTAATTATGGGGTTCAGAGAAAATGTATTATTGTATCTATATGATGCTTGGGGCAGGAGATCAGTGGTTATGGCAGGATCTTGTGATGATTCTGTTGGGATATTCCGAGGTATCCGCGTATGATATCCTTATTTCGGGGTTACTCGTGAATCTGGAGTTGAGACGACTTGTGGTGTATCAGGTATCTACGGATCTAGTGGGAGCCCTTCGAGTATGGGCATCCAGGGAGATTATTAAGAGAGTGGACCTTCGCAAGGGTGGGCATTTTGATATGTCGATTGCCTCCAGAGTCTGTGATGCATATTCGAGTCGAGTATGGGTAGCTGCCTGTGATAGTCTGCGGAGCATGAGCTAGTGGAATTAGAGGGTGTTGTGATACTGCGGGGAGCCGTAGTACTCACTAGTCAGAGGGTGTTGTGATACTGCGGGGAGCCGTAGTACTCACTAGTTAGAGGGTGTTATGATACTGCGGGGAGCCGTAGTACTCACTAGTCAGAGGGTGTTGTGATACTGCGGGGAGCCATAGTACTCACTAGTCATAGGGTGTTATGATACTGCGGGGAGCCGTAGTACTCACTAGTCAGAGGGTGTTGTGATACTACGAGGAGCCGTAGTACTCACTAGTTAGGGGGTGTTGTGATACTGCGGGGAGCCGTAGTACTCACTAGATGGCAAGAGAATGTGATGATGGAATGATCTCCGATCAGTGTATGATGTGGAAGAGTTTTGGGCTTGAGTATCCCTAGTATTGAGTTCTGGAGTTTGGGTGTCGAACCGGGGGCGAGACTGGGGTCACCGTCTCTGTCGGGAGATGCGGCGAGATGCGCAAGGGATATGCGCAGCAGAAACCAGAGATCAGAGTTGAGGTGATCCTCGGTTGGATTGTATTTTCTTGCATGAGGGAAAAGAGAATTTTGTGACTTGCGCGTCCCTGGGCCGGGATAATGGTCACAGGGAGGAAGTTAGTGGGTTATTTAGATCATGATATGGGTGACCTTTGGAGGCTCAGTTGTGGAGTCAAGAGCTGGCCTGGTGCTCAGTCTCGAAGAGGGATATGAGAAATGAGCTAGAGCTTATCATGATGATGTCTGAGGACACTTCGGCGCGAGCGAACGATTCAGACGCTCGAAGACATGCTTCGGGCATGTGTATTAGATTTCGGAGGGAGTTGCGACACGTATTTATCCTTGGTTGAGTTATCCTATATCAACAGCCATCATTAGTGCATTGGTATGCCACCCTTTGAGCTGTTGTATGGGAGGAGGTGTCGGACCCTCATTTGTTGGGGAGAGGTAGCGCATGGACCCGAGGGCCCTTGCGAGCAGATCCAGAGCATGTGTGGTACATGGAGTAGTGGCAAGGTTGGCTAGTGGTTTCCCTGGGTAAGGGAAGAGAAAGGTATGTAACCCCCCGGGGGGGGGGGGGGGGTGTTGGTTCACAGAAGTAAAAGTAGTAGTGAGGGTGGATGATTTGGAGTATGGTGGTTGAACACTGTGTCTGTGACAGTGGTATGGAATGACATCATGTTGGGATGTCTGCTGAGGACGCGGAAGGGGTTCCGCGGGAGTAGAGCCAAGAGTCTCAGGATGGATGCAGGGAGGGAGTCTGGGACTCCCAACTTGTTTCTGATCAGGGTATTGGATATGTACTAGTGGTTCATCCTGGGGGGATGTTGGAGGATATCATCAGTGCATCGGGTTTCTCCCAACATGAGGGTGCTGGGAAAGTTCAGCATGCGTATGTGATTGCAAGAGGAGAACTCGTGGGAGTTGCTCTGAGATTGAAGAGTGGGTCGTTCTGTCAGCACGGAATGGATAGAGTGGGATTCGGATCGGGGATCCGATGGTTCATGGCTTTCTAGCCTTATGGGTCGAGCGATTGTTGAGATTTGGAGCAGTGATGCATCTCGGGTAATTCTCGATTGTTGAGTGTGATTATCAGAGAGTACAGCCGGTGCCCGGTTTGAGACGGTGGTCAGGACACCGCAAGGAAAGAGGAAGTGAGTTCGAGTTCGATGGTTATGCTTGAGGAACCTAGTCCAGTTAGGGCCAGGTGGGGCATCGTGGGAGTATTTTGGAGTCGAGTTGCCATAGGCTTCGAGGACGAAGCCTAATTTAAGTGGGGGAGAATTGTAACATCCCGAAATATCAAGAGTAGAGTTGAAGGGATAAAAGAGTAAGTTGTGAAAGAGTGACTCGGCGAGTCCATGGAGGGACTCGGCGAGTAGAGTCGCGACTGGGTCGCGTGCTAAGTAGCCGACTCGGCGAGTCAGTGAGGAGGACTCGGCGAGTAGGCGCTGATTGGAGAAAACCCTAATTCTCGGGGTTGAGCCCTATATAAAGAACATTTTGTTTTCCTCCCAGCCTCCTTATCACCCCTTGAGTCTCAGAAAACCCTAAATCGCGGAGAAGCACCATTGTTGAGTGGAGTGGAGCTTGGAGAAGTAATTGTTGAAGGATTTTTTTGGGAGATTGAAGGCTTGGAGGAAGGGGCTTTGCTTGGGTTCGAATTACATTGCAGTTGGGGCATCTCTTGGAGGTAATATCTCGTTCTTGGGCTATTATTATGTTGTTTCTTCATTTTGGGAATTGTGGGAACTTGTCTATGGATGTAATTGGAAGTCTAGAGGTTAGATCTGAGGTTGCTACCTCAGATCTGGAATGGAGGAGGATTAGAGAGCATGAAAGTCCCTGTGTTGGAGTGTTTTGTGGAGCCATCATGTCCCCAAACCCTAGCCCAATGTGCAAATGGCCTAGATCTCTTTGGATTCACGTAAAGTTTGCCACTTTACGTGATAGATGAGTGGTAGGAGGCTAGATCTATGTTTTGGAGCAATTGCATGGCCTGGAATGCTTCTGAATGGATTCAGACTGGTGGTACTTGGCGAGTCACATGGGTGCACTCGACGAGTTGCTTGAAGATGAGCTGGGACTCGGCGAGTTGGAAGAACAACTCGGCGAGTTGGATGAAGATGGCTTGGAACTCGGCGAGTTGTATGAACAACTCGGCGAGTAGGTTGATGATAGCCTTAGACTCGGCGAGTCTGTTCTTGAACTCGGCAAGTCTTGTCGAATGGTCCCAATATTCCCTGGTTGAGTCGAGAATCGGTGAGTCAAGGGATGACTCGGCGAGTTGGGTCGCGGATTGAGTGAAGTTCTGATTATGAGAACTCGGCGAGTCATAGGATTGACTCGGCGAGTAGGGTCAGTCAGGGGTTGACTTTGACTGAGGACTTTGATTTTGACCAAGGGTTGACCGTTGACTTTTAGGGTTTAGTCAGCGATGTGGCCTTTGGGCCAAGAGAGGGGTAAAATAGTCTTTTACCCTTAAGAGGGTGCCATGAGAGGATTGATTCTAGTCTCGAGAGTTATATTCATGAGAGTATTTGCCTTACGTGTTAGGCGGTGGCGAGTTCGAGATTTAAGTGTGGGGATATCTGCTTTCTGCTTGCCAGGTGAGTCTTCTCACTATACTTTACCTTGAGTAGGTAATCAGAGCTATGTGTTAGTGTATGTATGTTATGTGTATGCTATGTGTTGTACTGCATTATTTCTATGTGATTTATGTTGTGCATGATTACAGAGTTGGAACCGGAAGGTTCCTAGAGTTAGAACCTGAGGGTTCACAGAGTTGGGTGCACGGACCCATAGAGTTATAGCCTCGAGTGGCTAATATGTGTTTTATGTGTGGTATTTTGGGGAACTCACTAAGCTTCGTGCTTACAGTGTTTTGTTTTATGTTGTGTTGCAGGTTTCTTTCAGTATCACGGGACGGTACCGGCTTGATTGTACACACCAGAGAAAGAGTCATGTTTGAGGATCCTGGTTTTCTATACAAGTGAAAATGGAGTTATGTTTGTAATTCGATTATGAATGAGATTTTAAACAAGTGTTTCTAAGAATTAAACGTTTATTTTTAAATGAAAAATTGTTTGAAATTTTCGGTGTTATAGAAATGCGGCAAGTCGCACGAGGGGGCGTGCAAGTTGGGATCATCAGGCTGCTATAAGTGCGGCAAGTCTGGACCGGCCCTGCTAAGAACATGAAGTTTATCCCTTGGATATTCATAAAAACCTTGAGAAAAATATGTGTTATCACATATAATACATGTAAACTAGTATATCTGGGATTTATACACTTTAAATAGCAAAAATGAGTGTTGTGTTCTAAGATCTATAAATTAAACTCATAAAACAGCCCTTGGCAGAAAAGTTTTGGTCCAATCTCAGACTGTTTTAACCCCCTTAATGATAATATTTTTCAAAACTGTTTTACATGAAAAATGTTCAGGTTTATACCTTTAAAATGACTACGCTCACGTTTTCATAGGATTTTTCTACAATTTTTGGCGAATTTTACAAAACTGCCTATCAGGTTTGAAATAATTTCGGACCAGCCTGTGAAGGTGAACAATTTCACACTTGTTAGAAGCCATTAAAAATTATGAGAAAAATTGTTAACAAATTAGACAAAATTTACAAAATTCCAGAATTTACAGATCCAAATTTCGACTTACGATGATTTTTCTACAAATTTTCCAAAAACTAGGTCGGAAAAGCCCAAAACCAGAAAAATATGTATTTCCACAAAAATACTCCACTTAATCCATTTGTATAGGTTCTAACGCATGTTTAGGATGTGTTTTATCATCTAAAAACACTCCACTTAATCCATTAAGTGTTCATTGAAACCTTAAGATCATGATGATCCTCAAGTGTTTAGAAGAAGAGTAAACTAGTCTATTTTTCACTTGAACATTCCAAAGCTCACAAGATTTGTTCCCAACTTATTGAACACTCAAATAAATATTGTTAAGCATATAAAACCCCCATCAATCTCATTGGAAATGCCCAATCTAACTATGGAATTCTCAATTCCATTCCATGTTCCAAAATTACCCTTGGGTCATAACAATCACTAGAGATGCATATTTGCTAACATTCACTCATGTTTATGTTTCACTATCACCTATTGAGTGTCAATTCATGTTCGTGAATATCATTCACTTCTTATATGAGATTCATTATGAAATTATCAATAGATTTCCCAAAATGCCCTTATGGCCAATTATTCCATAAATTCAACTATAGACCACCCAATCCTTCATGTTATTGCATTAAAATCATATTGTTAGTATCAAATCATGATTATGAGTATCATATACTCATCAAATGCTTATATTCCAAGAATTTCATTATATTCATCACAATTTCTCACATAACCATCTAAAACCCATCTTTATGCTTGATTCTACCATCATTGATGAATTTGAGCATTCTAATTGGATTTGTTGCTATCAAATATCATCTAGGTCATAGAATCTAATATCATTTCATTGCAATTTCCATATTCTCAATTTGGTTTTTCTAGGGTTCATGAGGGTTTTCGCCCAAATCATCAAGACCATCAATGGAACGATTGGGTTGAGATTGGAACCATAAAAGAAAAAAACTCAAAGGAGGTCAGAAACCAAAACCCTAATCAATGAATCAAACTAATTTCGACATTGGGGCTTTCCCCAAACCTTGAATTCGAAATATAGAGTTAGAGGATGAGAAATTATACCTCTCAAGCTTGATGTTGCTTCATATATTCAATTCCTAGCTTGATTCCTCAATAACTACTCTAAATCTTCCTTTGTGTTATATAAATCGCCATTTCCTTGATCTATTCACTCAATATCGTTTCCCTTGTCTTCAAATGAAGAGAACCCCATCTAACTAGTGACTACTTTCGACAATTGGCAGAAATGACCCCTAACCTTCCTTGTTCTCATATTTAACACCATTTGATCAATAAATAAAAGGAATCTTACATCTTTCACACTTTGACCCCAAAATAATTCATTTTATCTAATTAGTCAAATGACTATGTTAACACTAGTCATAGAGTTTTCTATTTGTCGAAACTAGTCCCTTAACTTTACAACTTATGTCAAATTTAACATTACTTCAATTATTTTAACATTAATATAAAAGGTTGACATACTTACTCCTCCTCCATCCATTATATGAATTTAGTAGTCCTTTCCACTAACCGAGTCAACCCTTTGGTCATTTAACTTCGCAAATTTGACACTTTTACCCTTTTAACTTTAAAATGTTACTATTTTCACTTATAACTTTCCAAACTTCATATCAACTAATGATATGATTATCCCTTGATGATTTAACTATATAAATCATTTTTCATTTATTTAATTGATTAATTTAAGAACCCAATCTTAAATTTTAGGATGTTACATTCAGTATATCCCAATATCATATTCTATCCAATAATATTACCTTTGATTCAACAGATGTATATAAAAATAAAATCCTCGATTGAGGTACTACAAGGTGTCACGTCTCCCTCGGACTCTTTTCTCAACCACATGCTCATGCCTTCTGTACCATTTTCATATAAGTTGAAGTTTTCATACCTTTTTTAAATGTATCTTTCCTCAACATTAATCACTTATCATGATTAGTGTTATCATATGTCCTACCAATAGTAATTGGCTTATGAAACTTGATTCATCATTGGGTCTCAAGTATCCGATCCATATACCTAATACTTGTTAACTAAATCTGAATATGGCCGTTTACAGTGACACTCGAAATGGTGTTCCCTTCCGGTACCGAGCACACGTCACCTTGCGTTGTTACGCATATGAGATAGTACTTGAATGCATTTTTGTTGCTCATTTAGAATAATCATTTCTTCACTATAAGTAAAAAATTAAATATATACGATATCTAGTTTTGTTACCAATGGTCCAATAGATAGACTAACAATTAGGTGCATGGGCTCGAGTACAATTAAACAGCCCAATGTTTACTGTGAGATGTGAGTCATGTGACCCACCTGCGAGTATTTCTCGCTCCTACATGTCACTCTATTGTGGCTAGTCTCTCCAGTCTGCACATCGTCTCCCCAAAGTCACACACACACACAAAGGCGAAAGGAATTTCTTCCGTACGAGCCTTTAGGGTTTTTCTTCATCTTCACCGATCGCTTTACGGTGTTTCTCTCAGTCCACTGGTCGACGGACGCAGGTGTCTCCGCTTACTGAGTATTCTCGAGTGATACATTTCGTTTTCTCGTACTTTTCTTTTTAATTCTTTAACCACCGAAAGATCAGATGTTTCTCGATGATTATTGATGTTATGTCTTCTCCAACCTGTCGATTACAACTTAATCTCTTCTATTCTTCGTGCATTTTTGTCCGGCCTGGTAATTTAGGGTTTTATTTTCGTTATAGGAAGGTTTTGATCAAGCGTATGGTAGACGTAGGGGTAGTCGTACTAATTTTAGCAAAGAAAATATAGCTACCATAGTTCTTTCCTCTTTTAACCATAGCGAGGATGCTGTTATGCTTCAATATGTAATGCTACTACTTAGTAAGAATGTGTTTAGGATATGCAGTATATGAGTCTTCTTATATCTGAAACTTACATTTCCTTCTTCTGTTCTATGCTTCTTTTAAATATCTCAAAGATCTTTGTCTTATTGAGTTGTATTCTGTCTTTGTTTCCAAGGTAGATGGATCACAGCTCTGGAGAAGAATCTGACTTCAGTGAGTCAGAGATTGCTGAGTACAAAGACAAACCCTTAGAGCAACTTAGAGATGGAACCTTAAAGGTTAAATACCCGAATGGTATACTGAGGTGTCCTTTCTGTGCGGGAAAAAAGAAGCAAAACTTCAAGTACAAAGACCTGCATCAACATGCTTCAGGGGTAGGCAAAGGGTCTTCTAACAGAAGTGCAAAACAGAAGGCGAATCATCTTGCTTTAGCAATCTACTTGGAGCATGATCTGGCCCATGAGTCTGAACAACCACCAAAAGTGGCTGGGCCCAAACCTGTTGCTCCTGTTTCAGAAGAAAATGATTTGTTTTGCTGGCCATGGACTGGGATAGTTGTGAATATAGTCAAAGATCCTGAGAATGAGGAAGCAATTGAAAGCACTGAATACTGGATGAAGAGGTTCTCAAAATACAAGCCTGAAGTGGTTGAGATATCTTGGGATGAGGAAAAGACAACTGCTCAAGCCTTAGTCAGATTCAACAATGATTGGACGGGGTTTAAAAACGCTATGGAGTTTGAGAAATCTTTTGAGGCTAATCACCATAGCAAGAGAGAGTGGGTTGCTTCTGATAAATCTTCTGGTTCAAGTATTTATGCATGGCTTGCACGTGCAAATGACTTTGAGTCACAAGGGGCAATTGGAGATTTCCTACGCAAGAATCGTGAACTGAAAACCATATCAGACCTTGTTCAAGAAGCTATGCAGACAAGAAACAAGGCAGTTGTGGAATTAACCAGCGAAATTGACACGAGGAATGAAAATCTCGATGACTTGCAGATTAAATACAACCAGAAAACAATGTCTTTGAGTAGAATGCTTGAAGAAAAAGACAGCCTTCATTCAGCTTTCTATGAAGGTTCTTTACTCCCTTTTTTCTATTTTCTAAGATTATATTAAGTTTTATGCTAACATGACAAACTTGTCCCTACCCAGAGACAAGAAAGATGCAGCGCCTTGCACGGGAGCATGTGAAAAGAGTGTTGGATGAACAAGAAATGTTGAATGCTGACTTGGAGAAAAGGAGGAAAAAGCTTGATTCATGGAGTAAAGAGCTTAACAAGAGGGAAGCTCTAACAGAAAGGGAGAAACAAAAGCTGGATGAGGAGAAAAAAAAGGTGATTGTATTCCTTAACATATCATCTACATGTCTACACATATTTTAAATATCATTATATTTTGTGGTTGACATCCTTTTTGTAAATTCAGAATGACGTGCAAAACAACTCTCTGCACATGGCTTCCATTGAGCAAAAGAAAGCTGATGAGAGTGTGTTAAGACTGGTTGAAGAGCAAAAGGTAAATCTGTAAGAAATTGTTATTATATGTGTTTGTTTATAACAAGTTTTGTTGAGTTGAATTGGAAATTGGAAATTGGGAATTGCAGAGAGAGAAAGAGGAGGCCCTGAAGAAAGTGCTTGAGTTGGAAAGACAGCTGGATGCTAAACAGAAATTGGAGATGGAAATTGAAGAATTGAAAGGGAAGTTGCAGGTTATGAAGCATTTAGGAGATGAAGATGATGCTGCTGTTCAGGAGAAGATTAAGGAGATGAACAATGAGCTGGAAACAAAAATGGAAGAAATGGAGAACATGGAGAATTTGAATCAAACACTTGTGGTGAAGGAACGCCAGAGTAATGATGAGCTGCAAGAAGCTCGCAAAGTGTTGATTAAAGTAATATTTCTACTGAATGAATTCCATTAATGTGTTGAATAGTTTTATGAATTAGTTGTTATTGGTTGTGGGGTTTTCAGGGGTTGCAGGATATGCTAAGTGGGAGAACAAATATTGGTGTGAAAAGGATGGGGGAAATTGATATGAAGGCATTTCATGATGCCTGCAAAGAGAAGTTTGATAATGAAGAAGCTCAAATTAAGGCGTCTGAGTTATGCTCTTTGTGGCAGGATAAGCTTAAAAATCCAGAATGGCATCCCATGAAAATGATTAAAGTAGATGCTGATAATCATAAGGTATGCTCTGCTTATGTTTATGGTCTTAAATTTAGGGATGAAGGTTGTTATTAATTTATGATGGTGATGATGCAGGAAGTGATAAATGAAGAGGATGAGTTGTTGAAGAATCTCAAGGCAGAATGGGGGGATGGGGTGTTTGATGCAGTGGTTGGGGCGTTCAAGGAGATGAATGAGTATAATCCAAGTGGGAGATATGTTGTGAATGAGCTTTGGAACTTTAAAGACAACAGGAAAGCTACATTGAAGGAGGTTATTAGCTATATTTTTAAGAATTTGAAGAGCCTTAAACGCAAAAGGTGATGGATGGATGATGAGGGAGGTTTGTTGACATGATGGTTTATATATTATGCTAACTTAGGAGGAATTGTCCAGTTTTATTGGAGGTCTGGTATGTAGTGGTGATGGGAATGAGATTTGAAAATACTCATCTATCCTTGGATTCTTAACTTGTGGTTTCTTTCTGAAATTACTACTACATAAATCTTATGGATTTACTGTGTAGCTAAATGAACATATCATGGAAGCACTATTATTGTTATTATTATTGTTATTATTATCAAACCAAGGGGCTGTGTTACACAATCAATCACATCAGACCATAGAATATATGACAGAATTAACCCTCTATCCATTAAAGAAGAAATTACTGCTTATTTATGGATTCTTGTACATAACGACACAAATTCAATTATATAAAATCAAAACATGATTAATAATTGAATTTAATCTCTAGTTACACCAAATTAAAATCATAATTCATAACAGCTGCTGCAACTTTGCAACTTCTTCACATCATCAATGTTTGTGAGTCACAACAAGCTTGGATCATCCCTCTTCGACACCAAACATTGCGCTCATGTCATCTGTTGCTCGAAAATTTGAGTCAAATAGAAGGGCTGAATATGAAAAAAGCCCATACCAATTCATCAAATAAATTAGAAACACACACATATAATTTCCCCTCTCCTTATTTCCTCTCAACTCCTCTAATGTGAAAATCAATAATATTGTTAAAATTGATAAATATTTTGAAATTTGTTCTTTTGGAAACTTCAATGTCTCAGTTTTATTCAAACGGTTTATTCACTCTAGAAAAGAAACAAATCTTATGTATACAACACTTAATCCAGACATACATCATTACACATTCAGACATTTTATCTATACAAGACTTGTTTAAGTCATGTCCCTATTAAGTTTATTAAGTAAAAAGAAACAACACATAAACATCAAGCGGAGGATGAGGTCCATATCAATATCATGAAATAGCAATTATCATCACCAAGTGACACATGTTTCACAAGGTTCACAACAAACTCACACACATTGTAGCAAGTACCACATTTAAAAGGGTTTAAACAAAAAGAAACAACACATATGTATATATATAAATCCTAACTTTTTATAAGTATACCCGCATCTTATTTTTTTCATTCCATTTACCAGATTCATAGTAATTTTTTAAACACATTTATCGAGTAAGCACTTGATGGGGGAAAGAAAACAATGCCTAAGCTATATCTGACATGGCATCACTAAATTTAAATGGAATATGATAACATCTTCTTGATTGAAACATGATGATACCATAACAAATTATTGATTACACTTAGAAGTTAGAATACTACTACATCCATGAATCTGCAAAAAGATCTGAAATAATCAACAACCAGATACATACCCGGACATGATCAATGATCAGCAAGAGAGCATGGCATTGGCAACCAATTAAAAATGCTTCACCACGGAATCAGACCTGCATACAGATGACAATAGATATTGTATACCTTAAAGAATCTATTTCATTAAAAATGGAAACCATTGTTAACGTAAGAGAAGATTACGTAGATCAAAAAATAACCTTTTTTTTTTCTCTCAAGATGTGTACAAACTGTGGTGCATTTACAACACACATATAGCTTTCATAAAATTATTTTTTTTTATTTTTTCTACTATCTTCCAACAATGAAAGCATTGTTGTCAATTCTCAACACCTAAACCATACAAGACACCAGCATATTTCTCCAAAGAACCACTAAAGAAGTTGTCTTTCAACTTTCTGAAAGTACAAGCAGTAAGCAAACTATCTGATCCAGCTTGATGACAAACACCAATTCTTTCAACTTCCAACAGTTCAGCCAGCTTGTTCAATCCACCATGAAGACTATTGCAGAACTTCATCAAATGCTTAATGTCAAAAATGGTGGGGAAATACATATCAATCAAACTAAAGAATCCAGATTGTGTGTCGGGTAGATTCTGGCAAGTCAGCACCTTTAACAAATACCCAAAATCATATCCACTATGGAAAGTAACCCAATACACACTATCATTCAAAACAATCCCTGATGACATCAATAGCTCACCAAATCTCTGTGCATCAATTCCATTTTCGTTGTTTTTCTTGAAATCAATACCACTCTGTCTCAAAAGCTCAACGGAATCATTTGCAAAAACATCGTCGTTTACATTGAATTCCCGGAAATTGAATTGCCAGATGCAATATTTATCTGTTCCGCATGTTGGTAGGTTTCCTTGATCGTCAGAGAACGTTAACCCTAACTGGATCAATTTGAGCATGTCGACGTTATCTTTTAGCGTCTGGTAATGATAATCGTTACTGTTTTTGAAATTACCGACAGGACGAAGAACAATCCCAGGAAATTCGGTGTCCATTGCAATGTAAGGGAAATCATCAACGAGGCCTCGGATCAATGCGAATTCTTCTTCGAGATTGTCATTCCACACCTCCCGAATCAGAATAGAATCGCTTTTTGACAAAAGCGACATTTCTCATAACAAAAATGTCAAAATTTCAACGAAATTTCGTGAATAAACATGGAATTATATGAAACCCCTTTGCGAGTCGACCCAGATCTGCAATATACACAGGCGACAGACATCATCAGCATGATACAATTCAACAAATATAAAATTGAAGTGGGATAAAGAAGTATCGCTAAAGAGAAATTACTAAGAAGAATGCAAACCTTGCGATGCAGATCTAACAATGAGGAGAGTCTAGAATTAGGGTTTCGAATTGGAAATGGAAAGGGGAATTTTGGGTTTACTTATTGGGTGAACGCTGCAGCGAGGAACCTTTCCCTGTCCTGATGACGACTATATGGTGTACGAAAAGAGAGAGAAAAGGCAGCACATAATCAAATCACATATGTTCCTAAATTCATATAGCACAAAATTAATGTTGTTTTAAAATGATTAAATATCTTATTTTACTCGTCTATAAAAGCTTAAAGTTATTCACTGTAAATATCAATACCCAAAATGTAAGCCATCGCAAATTAGTAAGATAGTTTTTGACTTTTGTGACAAAACTGGTTTTATAAATTAAAAGCAAAATTCATTAATTTCATGAAATTAATGAGTTGCAAAATCATCAACTACAGAAGTTCCACATGATATTTGATTATATGTAGACTCATGTCGACAATTATAAGGAAGATAGGAGAGACACTATCATTAAAATAAATGAAGAACAAATATATACGGAATTACTGAAGTTAAAAAAATTAAAATAGAGAAAAACGACATTTGAGACTCTAGAAAAATTGATTTTTTCAAGAGTTATATCTAATTTTTTTTATTTGGTTATTTGTTAATCTAATGTAACATATAACATTTAACGAAATATTTACTTTCATAATATTAAGATCCAATGTCTATGCATAATGAGATCCTCAAATAATAAGTGTTCTATACTTGTGATGTTTTAGGGAAGGTGATATCAACACCTTATGGACCATAGCCAAGGGTCTCTAAATCTCATTTTTTATGTATCTATGTAAGAACAAATTAGAGTAAATTATATGAATGGTCCCTTTGGTTTGAGGTAATTTGTATTTTTGGTCCCTAACTTATATTTTTAACTCGAAAGGTCCCTATAGTTTGTTTTTATTGTGCGTTTGGTCCTTGTCTTACCTAAAAAGATTATTTTTCCCTTGATTTTTTAATTTATTTAAATAAGGTGTGTAGGTAAGGTAAGCTAAGGTGATGTGGAAGTGGGGTTAAGGGTGTGTTTATTTAAATAAATTAAAAAATTAAGGGTAAAATAGTCTTTTTTAGGTAAGACAATGACCAAATGCGCAACAAAAACAAACAGTAAGGACCTTCCGAGTTAAAAAGATAAATTAGGGACCGAACATGCAAATTACCCCAAACCATAGGGACCATTCGTGTAATTTACTAAAAAATTATTTGGTATTAAGTCGTCACAAACAATGGAGAAAAAGAAAAAACAAAATTGGTTCGGTTCAAATTTTAGGCAATACATTTTTTTTAATCTCCAACATCTTATCACTACTTAACTACTCTATGAACAAACATACAAGAACTCTATAATCTCTCAAAAAGCAGTCGAGGACTTTGAAATGTAAAGATTTTAATGAATTTTAATGTTTCACATGATTCAATTCATGGTTGTTTTATTTGATTATTGATGCCAACAAACATATAATTGATTATATTAAGACAATCTTTTGATGATAGTAATTCAATGGATTTAATTTAATGTATGTAAATTTCAAAAGTAATTATAAAACACATGTTATGTTACATTTTTATCCATGTAGGGGATTCGACATAGCAAGCTTTTACCAACATGCATAAAAGAGTATTAAGCACCTAAACCAAGCTAATGCACGGCTGATTTTAAAAAAATATCCAAGATATAGGGGGATAATATGGACAATACAAAGTAGAAGGGCTAAAAGTTAAAATGAATGAAGTTTAGATAGAACTAGGGTTTTAGATTCCGCACCCTTTATAATCTCTCAAAGTCTGCGGGCAGAGCTTACCGTTTCGTACATTTCTTTGATTTTGAGGCAGCATCAGGTATTCACCCCATTCTCGATCTCTACATCTCTAGTGAAATTGCTTCGATTGCTCATTGTTGGTAAATATAGCGTTGGATTAATGAGTTATTGTGCTGATTTTCTGTTAATTGCTAGTATAAACCACGCATTATCTGTTTCAGTTTGATATAGTGGGCGAGTCTATCGTTTTTTCTCGACTGTGATTCCGATTTTGTCTAGAATTACGCGAATACTGATTTGGAAACGCTTTGATCTTTGTCTCCGTCCACTTGATCCTCCGATCTAAACTTATTGAGAAAGCAGAGAATTTTTTTCCCCTTCGAGTACGATTTGTTTGATTTCGTCATTGACATTATGCAGTTTCCGAACACATAAAATTTCAATTTGATGTGCATGTATGCGATTGAAACTCAAGCTGATGCTCGAAATTCCGTTTTATTATATCGTTTGCTAGGGACACCAACGAAAAAACATTTATTTCGTTTCCGGATTAATTTTTAAACCAAAGTGACACTGTCAGCATACATGTCTTTTTGTGTATTGTTCTTGCTTCTGTGAATAGTATCTCTCGTTTTACTTTGTGACTGATGAATGTTCCTTATCAAAAGCTTTCTTTACATATATTAAAGAGGTTTGAAGGAAAATAGATGATCTGTTAACCTTCACTACAATGTATCTTCTTCCTGACATGCTTTCCTCATTTTTTGGACAGTTTGATTTGAACATCTTACATCCATCCACAACAAAGATGGCAGCAGTGTAAGTGTTCTATATGCAGTATTGAAATAATCGTGATTTCCAATGAACACAATCATACATTCTTTGTCAAAATCTAATGGACATTTTTTAACTTTTGTAGTGAAGAGGCCGTTGTTCCAGTTGAGGTCCCAGTTCCAGCTGCTCTTGGTGAACCCATGGACATCATGACAGCATTGCAACATGTGCTAAGAAAATCACTTGCTCATGGAGGTCTTGTGCGTGGACTTCATGAGGCTGCAAAGGTGATTGAGAAGCATGCTGCTCAGCTTTGTGTATTGGCTGAGGACTGTAACCAGCCAGACTATCAAAAGTTGGTCAAAGCACTTTGTGCTGACCATAATGTCAGCTTGATCACTGTTCCTAGTGCAAAGACTCTTGGTGAATGGGCTGGTGTAAGTCTCTTTTTTCATCTTAATTGATTAGAAATAGCAGTTTACTTTCATTGACTTGTTTTTCTATAATTTCTAACATCATACTTTTTTGGATTAAAGTTGTGCAAGATTGACTCAGAAGGCAAAGCTAGAAAGGTTGTGGGTTGCTCTTGCCTTGTTGTGAAGGTAAGTATTTTTTTTTTTTTTTTGTCAAAAGTGGTTTTGTTTATGTGGTATTTCTTTATTTATTTAATTTTATATATAAAATTTGCAGGATTACGGAGAGGAAAGTGAAGGGCTTCACATTGTTCAAGAGTACATGAAATCTCACTAATTATTTGGCAGTTGATGAAAATACTCTTGTTGTTTTTTCGGTTTTTGAGTTTTGGTATGAGGAGAACCTTAGGGATATGATTAGATTGTTGGAGTAAAAACTCTTGTTGAAGTTCATTAGATATTAATTATTGAGTTTTTTTTTTGTTGTGTTTGGCCATTGTTCAAAATTCAAACGATATTTCTTGTTAAGCATATTTCATACAATTTCTGTTTGAGAGTTGGGTGTAGCTTAATAAAACATTTTTTAAACCATGAGCTGCATAATAGTTATACAAAGCAATTGTGCCCGAACTAGAACAAGTTCTGATTTTGGGACCTTTTTTTTCAATTCAAAGATGTACAACGGGACTATTAGAACACAACCGATGTTTGTTTCAATCCCAAGAAGAAGAGAAATCCGATCACTTTAAGTTGTCTTCCACAACAAGGGTTACAAGTATTTTGGTCTGCAGGATATGTGTTAAAGATCACAGTAGATCTCTTAATTGTGATAGAAGTTATTATGAGAAAATCTAATGGCATCTACTATGTCTTAGGCATTACAATTACAGGTTCCGCTAGACCTACAATTTCGATCACCTCTCCCCATATTAAACCTACAATTTTTAAATCCTTTGGTTATAGAAAAAGGAAACTAAAATTCTACGAGCGCTATATTCTTGGAAAGCAATATGAAATTTAACACTTTGCAGGTTCATACCACCAGAAACATTTCGAATTTTCGATTATGTTCACTCAGATTTAAGTGGGTCGTGTTTGTGTCAAAACAAATGCCATGGAGAAATGCTAACATGATGATAAAGCCAGTTGCAGTATCCATGTTTAAACCATGCTTGTAAGCTTGGTTGGCATTCAATCTATTCCTCAGTGGCTATGGCATAAGATTTGTTTTCCGTTTTTGGAGGTTTTTTCTATTGATGATGGAATTTGTCTCAAGGTGAGCCGTAGTCTCCTTCATGGGAGTTATTTGGTTGCTTGGTTTTCAAGTAATTAGGATTTATTAATCTCTCAATTTAGTTGGTGTTTAGGATTTTTAGAATTCATGGTGCGATTTATCATTTTTAGAATTGTCCCCACAATGAGAGTTTGGTAGTTGATGTGTGAAATTTCACTCAAGAGATTCAGTGTTCAAATCCTGACACGTCCGAAATATTGTTAATGTTCCGCGATTGACTTCCCACATAAGCTGTTCAGATGGTGCGATTCACCATTTTTAGAATTTTTTGAATTCTTGTAGGATTCTAGTTAGGATGCTTACAAACATATAATGTTGCGATGCATTCTAAATTCCCCTCTCCATTTAATTATTATATACCATTTTACACGTAAATGGAGTGTAATGTGATTTCCTTTACAAGTGTTTCTACCAAGTTCTCTTTGTTATATAATTCTATTTTCCATAATATGATATGATTTGGAGTTTCAATTTCTCATTAGGACAGTCACAATTCAAATATAAACTATCGAAAATGTTTATTATTTATTATTATATTAAAAAAAAGATATTACAATAAATTTTTAGAAATATACATTTTTAGATTGGGCTTTCAAATTTGTACCAAATAAAACCCACTATGTTACCAACTTAGCCAAAAAAAAACAGATAGTCAATATGTTAAATAACTAACATGCTTGTTGGTACTATAGTATCATTTGAGTAGTCATGACTAATAATCATTTAATTTTTTGATATCATGGTATATCACAATTTTTATTACTTTTGATACAAAAGGTTTGTTTGACAATGAGTTTATGAAATTCTAGCTTTAAACTTTTAACAAAAAAGTTCATGTGAAAGTATTAATTTTTAGCTTTTAGTTTAAATAAGAAAAAGCATTTAAAAACAAGCTGTTAGGTTTTTTTTAATCAATTTCTAAAATTGCCTTTAAAAATAAATTTATATATTTATTTATTTTAAACAATTGTCTTCTTATATAATTTTATACATTTTAAAAATATTCATCTATTTTTATCATACACTCATATAACAAATCAAATTACAACATCCAACTAATTTTGCAAAAAAATGACCTTAATATACTTTACATGGTACTGGTAGCTAAAACTATGTACCAAATATTAATTAATATGACAAGACTTGGTACCATAGTACCATACCATACCATACCATGTTCACACCTACTTTTTGTTAGGCTCTGTTCTTAAACCTATCAGTAGACACACATAGGGTAAACTCATAGCATTTTATTGCAATGAAATAAAAAGAGGGTAAAAACGTGGGGTAGAGTGGAACAACAGATACCTCATAACCCCCAAAAGTTGTTACACATCCATATCCTAATTGTAACATCCTATATGTATATGACTCGCTTCAAGTGTTCCAATTCACTTGTACATACCATCTACCAAAATGACTTAATAAAAAAAAAACAGCAAGTTCTAGATAGAGCTACAAGCTAACATTTAATCGTGATTTAATAATTCATTTGCTTCCAGAAACTGGCAGATACACCCCCTCCACTGCCAACCAAACATTACAGCCCTTTTCTCCCTCACACCACAAACCTAAATAAAAAGAAAAAACACATAACACCACTTCAGGAGCTCATTCTTTTTAACTTAATGAATGGACTTAATCAGAACAAGACTATATATATATATATATATATATATATATATATATATATATATATATATATATATATATATATATATATATATATATATATTAAACATATACTACCTCTTGTTGACCACCAGCAATGCGGCTGTATTTCTTATTATGGCTGTGTAGATATCCACCCGTGTCCACATGGCGAAGCCTTATTCGTTGATCCTGTCTCCAAGTTTTTCCACTCCCCTCAATTTCAATCCTAACCCCATAATAGATAATCACAATTAATCATACAACACTTCAACTCATAAACTTATTATATGATATTGGTAGAACACTAGAATGGTAGGTAGTTCTCTCACCTCCAATAATCTCCTGTGTCTGAATTACCATCATCCCCAAAACAACTCACCTACACAAAACTTACACTTAGCCACTTATGACTTAACCATTTTCTCAAGTAATTAAAATTTAAATGACAAACCTCTAAATTGCCTGAAATTGGTGAAGCATGCAAGTGACTATGGAGCCATCTTCTGGTTTTCATGTGTTGCATTCGAATAATGGTTCCACTTTTTATACTGTCTCCCTGTTTTGCTGATGTCTCAGGTGAAGCCCGAACAATCTGGTTCATAAAATTTAATTATGTCAATTTTTTAACCATGTGAAATGGATATAAAGTTATAATTATGAACACCATTAACATACCCAGTAGCTATTGGCATCATCTACATTAGGAAAACCTGTAACGGATTGCTGCCCACTGCCTGATCCATATGGCACATCATGTGAATGAAGTCGGAATCTTGTCTTTTCATGCATCAACTTCAGTACTGATCCATATGTAATCTGCCATATATACAGTTTCAATAAATCATCATTGACAAAAGAAAAATCAACAAAAGTGTATACCTCAGAATTCAGATCAGTCTTTTATGCAATATCAGGTGATATATAAACATTGATATAGAAATGCTACACAGTCTCATTTTGCTGGTTCATTGAAATAGTATCAACATACACATATGTAAAGTACTTGTTTTTCTAGTTCCAGATACAACAAGTTCATATTACTAAAAAAATACTATAAAATTTCTTATTCCCTAGTTAAAAGTGCAAGAAAATCGAACCTTCCTAGCTTCCTTCCCAAGAAAAGAACAAGATGTCCTAACACATTCAGTATTCTTACATTTCAAATCTAAAATTCCTGGAATTTATTACAAACTTAATGGTGATATTAGTTTTAACTTCACAAAGAATTTAACGAAGTTATGTAGTCTATTTGACCTTAAGAAGTGGTCATGATATTTCTCTTCCAAGATAGAAAGGAGTTCATCCACAGATTTACCACATATACAAGCGATAAAATCTTCTCGGTGTCCGGATTAAAAAGAAAAACCGGCACAACAAATGACTTACACCAGCATTCTTTTATGCGTCTTATTTGTCAGAACGACTGGAAACCTTCATCAAATTTCGCTTGGAATATTACACAATTCAAACCAATTTCGAAGTTGAAACTAGTAATCGAGATTAGATTTTAATCAAGCCAATTAGAGTCTCCAAATAAATCAATTAGCTCCAACAATCTCATGAAATAAATTCGTAATAAAAAATCGTATAATCAATGAATTACCTCAACGCCTTCGGAAGTGGCAGCGTAGACAGGAGTTGATGTGTAATCCGAGTCTAGGGTTAGGAAGAGAAATACAGCAAGACCAAAGAAAGACAGCGCCATCACCAGTAAAAGTCCAATAAACCAGGTCCGTTGCCAAAACGGTAGGTCTAGATCCGATTCAGAGAATGAAGAAGTGCCAAGGGTTTCTCTGTAAATGATCCGAGTAGGAGCCGAAGGACGTGTCGGAGACGAATTAGAAGAAGCGGTTCTTCTTCGAGTGACGTTGCTGTTGTTGCTCTGTTGCTGTTGCCCTGACGGAGGAGCCACGGCTGGATATTTTCTCAGGTCGGAGCCTCCGGCGGGAGATCCGACCTCCGGTGGCTTATACACAGACTATAAACAACAGCGAGAGAGCGAGAGCTAGAGAAAGAGCGAGTGAGTGTGTGCGTGTCCCAGCGATCCGATTGAGAGTTTCTTGTATCATATCATCTCTTGTTTGTAGTTGGATTGTTTCTTCAACGGCGGTGCCACGTTGGTTGTAGTTTTTGAGCAAATAAAATTGCTCCACGTGGTCATTCCGTAACACCTGGAGTGCTGATTAGGATTATTGTTAAGGTTTACAAAAGTATTCCTAAATTTTTTGCAGATTTTTAAGCAATAAAAAATTGTAATTATACCTATATTAATTAATTATATACATCTATTTCTATAAAAGAATTTCGGATTATTTTAACGTGTGTTATTTTTTTTCATAATAATATATAAAGTAATTTAGCATATCATACTAACTAATGAAAAACAACTTTAGTATTTTGATGCGACAATGTTTACAAAGGAAAACACCAAAAAAAAAAAAAGTTTCTTGCTTTGAATCTTCCAAGGTCTAAGAGGGCGATAAGAAGGTGTTTGATTTTTTTTTTAAATTTATTTATTTATTTATTACTTTTAGAAAAATATACTATACCATAACCAACTATTATAATCTATTTGATTTGGTCATTAAAATATTTTTTTTGCGCAATAAGTCATTAAATTTATAATTTACTTGTCTATTAAGTCACTTTCGTTAATATTTAACAGATGACTTGTTAATCATTTATTCTAAATTACACTAATGGTCCTTATGATTTCAATTTATTTTGTGGTTGATACGTGTGTGGGCTTGATTTGGTGAGTAGGGTATTGTTAAGGTAAATTAAGAGAGAATAGCAACCACAAAGGGCAAATGTCATATTAATCCATCAAATTTATCGTGTTTGTTTTAAAAGGTTATCTAACTTTTTTTTTGTACATTAAGGAAATGAACTTTTGTTTGACCTGTTAAAAAAGTCACTTAACCCATTATAACAAGTTTTAATCTAGGAAAAAAGCAAGGGCCAGGGCTACGACTTGGGCTTATGTGGAAATTGTTGTTGAACATTGGTCGTCTTCTCGGTAACCTTAAACCCCAAAAACTAACGCTCTCCACCTCTATTCACCCACCAAATTGAATCGAGATCCATCACAATTAATGGAGGGAAAAACGAAGACAAGGAAAACGGATTCACCCTAGAAGAATATCAATTAAGTATGTATTACTGTACCAATGCTCCATGTGACATTAAAAATGGAGGATGTCAGCCAAGAGAGTTCTGATACCAAGACCACATTCAAGATCGTGTTGTCAATCATCAAGGAAGGTTACAAACCGAGTCTAAGATGGCAAATAACAACCTCTATCAGCGTCCAAGCTCTTATCTCCAAATCCGAACCCTGGAAAACTGATTTTAGGTTCTATAATTGATTATTTTTTCTGGTATTGTAATCGTTTCTTCAAATATTTTGATTTGTGTTCACAGTTTCTGGTTTTGATTCTTAGTTAGTCGATTCAACTGATGATTCGCTTCTTGTTTTTGCGCATTGGGGCTTTGAAATCGTTTTTGCAATCTCTCTTCGTTCTTGATGTTAATTGTTGATTTTAATGATGATTGATGATCAGGTTCAGTTTTAAAAAAGGCTAAATAGAAATTCATCGTCTTCGGTAAAACCTAGATATATGATTTCGGGTTTGTTCTTGGCATCTTGAATGTGTTTTCAAAGTGAACATTTTAGCGATTGGGAGTTGTGTCTTTGAACAATTACTGTTTATGGTCTTCATCGGTAAAGAACAGAACAGATGAAGTTGGAGACAATAACAAAAGGGAGAATTTCATATATGCCTTTCTTAAACACCAAAATATCATATTTACCCAACTTAATTTCTAAATATCATACTTACCCTTCATAAAATTTCAAAATATCATATATGTCATTTTTAAACATCAAAATATCATATATGCCCTTCTTAAATATCAAAATATCGTATATGTATTTTTTAAACATCAAAATATCAATGGTAATATCTAAAATATCCTCAATCTAAAACATAATAACAATCAACAACAACAAAAACTAAACAATCAAAATATACATTTCATAGAAAGGGTTGAAGATGAATCTTTTTGTCTGTCAAGAGGTCGACATTCCAACAATTTAGAAGTTCACATTCCATTATCATAGACGTCAGGATAATATGGTTAAATTTTATAATTATTATAATAGTTCTAAAGTATAAAAAATGATTATAAAATATTAAAAACATTATAAAAAAGGATTTGGACAAATATGATATTTTGAAGGTTTATGAAGGATAAATATGATATTGAGAAATTAAGGTGGACAAAGATGATATTTTGAAGTTTAAGAGGGGTATATATGAAATTCTCCCATAACAAAACACAAATTTGGCTGACTTTCTTCTTTGCTAACTTCCTAAGTGGCTTTATATTTATTGCCACATAAGCATTGTTATCGGATGACTGGTTCAGATTTTCAATAATGGTTTAATTGGCATTGTTTTTGTAAGTTTAATGACCTATTGTGCAAAAAAAATAACAATAGTGACCTTTTAAAACAAACGTGACAAGTTTGTTAGGCTAATATGATATTTTCCCCAACCACAAATGATATGTGAATGGAAAGAAATGGATAGATTAGTAACAACTCAAGGCATATTAAGTTGTATACCAGTGAAAACAATCCAAGACCTATTGGATTGAGTTCGTATCAAGTCAAGAACACGTCCCAACAAGATAATTTGTGAATTATAACAATAATTCTAAGTGAATAAAGGTTTTTTTCATAAAAATTCGTCTATCACTTTTCCATGCATGCACTTGGCTTTATATGAAGCCTTTATTACAAAGTTGGTGGTAACAAGCCAACCAACCAACTACTCATTAAAACTACTAAATGAAAATTAAGGAAACCCTTGAAATAACCCAAAAAACGTCCAAGGCACTTGAGTATGAAAAAAACGTCCATGCTCCATTAAGGAGCCATAAGAGGCATTAAAGTGTAACCCTAATCCACCAAAGAGTGTCAAAAACGGCTAGGAGGCTTTATGAAGCAAAGAGTAACATTTTTTTTAGCACTTATGAAGTCTTAAAAGTGTTGCCCTAGCCTTCATCATGCAACCCTAATTCAATTTGTGGGTTACCATGTACAACCCAACCATAGAGCTCAAACCACCTTCTAGCCCACTAGTAATCAATAATCCATCACCTTTTGGGCTTTCATGATCCATGCATGGATTATCCCCTCCCCATTTGAAAGGAATTGACCTCAATTCATCAAGGCCATCTGTAACGACCAAAATTTCAAAACAATTAAAACTTTTCAAAAACCACCCATTTTAATAACGTTGTTACAAAAAGGTTTTCAATACATTATTTAACAGAGTATTTTCCCAGGTTCATATCATAAAACACCAACGCGAGGAACGGTACGATCACGCCTTTGCCTTGCCACAGACTCCTGAGAACCTGAAACATAAAACCACAACTGTAAGCCCGAAAGCTTAGTGAGATACCCCCAAAATACCAACCACATATATGCCTTTCCAGGCCACGACCTTCCGGTCCAAAACATATCGCCTTCCGGCCCATAACGCAATGCCTTCCGGCCCATAACATATTGCCTTCCGGCCCACAGCATAAAAGCATACATATCATAACAGAACATAGAACGACCCTGCATACCGGGTCACACCCCAGGTCTAGTAATCATACGCATAACACATAATCATATAACAGTTCACAGTCAGCAATCGATCAACAGACCACATAACATAGCATTACTCTATTCAAGATACCGGCCTAGCCGGTCACTAGCATAACATCATCCTACGAATCAGTCAACATACTAAATGCACACATACGCCTTTCCAGGCCATGACCTTCCGGTCCACATAGCAATGCCTTCCGGCCCACAACATGTAATGCATTCCGGCCTGCAACATATAACGCCTTCCGGCCCATATCATAACAACTGACAACCACCCGGATTTTCATCCGATAAAAGGTTGGCCTTGGTGCCATAAAACCTAGCGATATAGTGAGGATAACTCACCTCGAAACTGCCGACTGAACAGATAGCTCAAGCTGCTCCGATCACTGATACGATCTCCACCTCTGGACAGCCACCAATGCACTGAACTCAAACAATAATCAACAATTACCAAAATACCCCTGGAACCACTGGTCAACCCTTGGTCAAAGACAAGGTCAAAGTCAACCCCTGACTGACCCTACTCGCCGAGTCAACCCGATGACTCGCCGAGTCCCCATACTCAGAACTTCCCTCAATCCGCGATCTAACTCGCCGAGTCACCCCGAGACTCGCCGAGTTCAACAACTCTGAGTCCACTAGCCCTCAACTCACCGAGTCATCCCTTGACTCACCGATTCTCGACTCAACCAGAGAATATCGGGACTCTTCGACAAGACTCGCCGAGTCTAAGTACAGACTCGCCGAGTCTATGGCTATCTTCAACCTACTCGCCGAGTTGTTCATACAACTCGCCGAGTTCCAAGCCATCTTCATCCGAATCGCCGAGTTGTTCTTCCAACTCGTCGAGTCCTAGCTCATCTTCAAGCAACTCGTCGAGTTCACCCATGTGACTCGCCGAGTACCACCGATCTGAATCCATTCAGAAGCATCCCAGACCATGCAATTGATCCAAAACCTAGATCCAACCTCCTACAACTCATCCATCATGTAAAGTGGCAAACTTTACGTGAATCCATAGAGATCTAGGCCATATTCACTCATAACTAGGGTTTGGGACTTGCAAGCTTCACTAAACAATCCAACACAGGGACTTTCATGCTCTCTGATTCTTCTCTACTCCAGATCTGAGGTAGCAACCTCAGATCTACCCTCTAGACTTCCAATTACATCCAAAGGCAAGATCCCACAAACCCCAAAATGAAGAAACAACATACAATCAGACCAAGAACGAGATATTACCTTCAATGGACGCCCCCAACTGCAATGAAGTTGATTCCAAGCAAAGCCCCTTGCCCCAAGCCTTCAATTCCCACAAAATTCCTTCAATGATTACTTCTCCAAGCTTCAATCCACTCAACAATGGAGCTCCTCTGCGATTTAGGGTTTCTGGAACTCAAGAGGGAAATAAAGAGGCTGGGGAAGGAACATAATGTTCCTTATATAGGGCTCAACCCCGAGAATTAGGGTTTTCTCCACCCAGCGCCTACTCGCCGAGTCCATCTCATCGACTCGCCGAGTTGGCTACTTAACACGTGGCCAAGTCGCGACTCTACTCGCCGAGTCCAGCCATGGACTCGCCGAGTCACTCTTTCCCAAATAACACTTTTGGCCCTTCAACCCTACTCTCGCTATTTCGGGATGTTACAATTCTCCCCCACTTATATTAGGCTTCGCCCTCGAAGCCTATTGCAGCTCAACTCCAAGGTACTCCCGCAACGCGCCACCTGACCTCAACCAGACCAGGTCCTACAAGGCATACCCAAACGAACTCGAACACACTTTCCTTCCCTCACGGTGTCCTGACCACCGTCTCAAATAGGGCACCGGATTCACCCTCTAATAACTTCACTTACCCCTAAGAATTACCCATAATGCAACACTGCTCCAAATCACAACCATCACTTGACTCATAAAGGCTAGAAAACCATGAACCATCGGATCCCCTATCCGAATCCCACTTTATCCATTCCGTGACGACGGAAAAACTCATTCTCTATCTCAGAGCAACTCTCACGAGTTCTCCTCTTGCAACCGCACACACAAGCTGAACCAGCTCTAACACCTTCAGGTTGGGAAATCTAATATACTGATACTATCCTCAAACATCTCCCAGGATGAACCACTAATATCCACCCTATACCCTGATCAGAATCACACTGAGAATTCAAGATTCTCTCTCTCCCTACATCCCTTCTGAGCCTCAACAGACATCCCAAACCGGATGAGTTCCTACTTCACTGCCGCGAACACGATGCTCAAAACCATACTCGAAATACTCTAACCATAACTCTGCTCTGCAGCTTTCACTTTCGTGAACTTGCACTCCCCTTCGGAGTTACACACCTTTCTCTTTTCCTTTTCCAAGGAACCCCCTTGGCCATAATGCCACCCCAACCTGTGCCACGGTGCTCGCCCAAAGCGACACCACCCTTTTTGCGTACCCGCTATTCACATACTCTGGCTCTCATTGCAGGGGCTCTCAAGCCCATGCACTCTCTCCACTCAACAAAATCACTACCTCAACTAAACAAGATCACTAACCCGGGGCCAGACCTTCCAATGTAATCACACTGCAACATACACAATCCGCAATCTCAAACTGATCCAACAATACCATAAGAGTCTCCAGCATGACTGGACCGACTCTCATAACACACACTAGCCACTCGAGGCTATATCTCTGTGGGTCCGTACACCCAAACTCTGTGAACCCTCAGGTTCTAACTCTGGGAACCTTCCGGTTCCAACTCTAGAAACATGCACAACATAAATCCCGTGGGATTAATGCAGTACAACCCATCACGTACAACAAGCATACAAATACTTTGATCACCTAACCCCGGTTACCTACTCAAACTTGATCCCGGCCTGCTCCCAGGCCTCCACAATCAAATGCCCTAGGTCTGTATCCCGCCCCTCATACCCGACACTCGCTCTTGTCAGCCTATACTCTGAGCTGACAGAACACTGCTGAATCCCAACAGCTAAGCACCCTCACATACTCATCGATCTCCCGGAGAATTCTCCAATTCTCCCCCACTTAAAGCACTGACTAACAACCACCGATCGCCATTAACGACCTTCCAGAACAACCCCGCACAAAGAGAACACTTACACACTGACTGCTTCCCACAAGCATAAGCAACCCTCAGCAAAACACATATCCTCCCTGATCAATTCGCTCAAAAGAATCCGGTCTTTCAATTATCCACTCCACGACTGCAGATACTACCCGACATTCAACCCAGTGCCGCATCTCCACTATCAACCCTCACGAATGATAACCAACGAAATTCCCAAACAATAACCCATAACCAAACCCACGACCTGCAAAAGGATGAATACCGCATCGAAAACCGCATAAGGATACCAGCACCAAAACACCAAACTATAACCATGCCAAACCCGTGAAACAACGAATACCGCATCAAAATCCATACAAAGATACCAGCACAACAATACCCACAATAATCGCAAGATAACAAGACACTAAGAAAGGAACATACCCGCAGCTGCATCCGGCACTGCTCTGACCTCCTCTGCCGCAGGCTGATAAGCGCGACCCTGAGCCCCTAGGGGCTCCGCCCCACCCTGACCTCCACCTGAAATCCTCAAAGTGACCGGTGCGGGAGCCTGCATCGGTCCCGCAGAAAACTGTGGACAGTTGACCCTCAAATGTCCAACCTGACGACAATGACAACAAATCCTCAAATCCCGAATCGACACTGACTGCCGACAATCCCGCGCATAGTGCCCCTCCTTTCCGCACTTGCGGCATGCACCACCGGACCAACAAGCTCCGGTGTGACCCCTCCCACACTTCCCACAAGTGTGGCCACTCCAATCCCTCACTCTAACATCAACGGTCCTGGACCGTTTCGGCGCCGGCTGCGACTGCTCGGAGCCTGCCTCAGCTCACGAAACTGCAACTCAACCTCTAACTCACGCCGCCTGGCGGCCTCCTGCAACTCCAACAAGGTCTCGCACCTCTGCGCAGACACGAACTGTCTGATATCCCCCTTGAGCATACTCAGATATCGGGACATCTGAGCCTGCTCCGAAGCGAACTCAGGGCAAAACATCGCCCTCTCAGCGAACATCCTGGTGATCTCAGTCACCGACTCTGAATCCTGCTTCAGCTCAAGGAACTCTTGAGCCAATTTCTCCCTCTCATCATGCGGAACAAAGCGGGTGATGAACATCTCTCGGAACTGATCCCATGAAACCGCAGCCCTCTGCGCATCTGAATATGACCCCGTGGTCAATCTCCACCAACCCTTCGCCCCGAGCCTCAACAGGTTCAGAGCACACCTCACCCTCTGATCAGCAGGGCATAAACACGTGGAAAAACACCCCTCCACGTCTGATAACCATCTCATAGCAACAATCGGGTCCTGAACTCCATCGAATGTGGGAGGCTTCGCATAATAGAAGTCCCGATACTGAAAACCCCGACTAGCTCCTTCCCTTGCCGCTGCTACAGCCGCTGTAGCCGCCGCGGCAGCCGTCTCTGCGAGAGCCGCATAGCGCTCATCAAAATACTCAACCATGGCGGTCTTAATCGACCCAAACAGTTCCGGCAACTCAGCCCGGAACAATGCAGCAACCTCATCATGCAGGATCTTGCGAATCCTCGCATCCAACTCGCTCGTGCTCATCTGATCGATAACCTCAGACGGCACCGATCCACCCGGAACTCCCTCTCCAGCTCCCGATCCTGATCCGGATCCACTCTCATCATGCCTCGAAATCTCCATACTAGAAAACACCAAACCAAAACTCAGACTCATCCCACAAACCTGGGATCCAACTCTCGCAACCCAACCCTAGAGATTATGGTTTCCCTGATACGCATATGGGTCCTGTGCTTTCAGTAGTACGGGCCCATACTACCTTCCACACCTACCCATATTTGTATGAAGTACTACCACAATACCCTAGAGAACATGCATAACGACTATCAACCCTCACCACTAGAGGAACACTGAGAATCTCCCATAAGGGACCCTAGGCTACAGGCATCACAAATCAGACAACATTAACATGAATTCCTGAAGATCCCTAGCCTAACTCTAGCATGCTGTTCTATCAAGCTCAATAAAACAAATATCATGTATGGTATCTTGGGGTTACTTACTGGCTCCGGCTGATCGTACCTCCGCGTCCTCCCTTTACTTAATTTGAAAACCATTTTAATTTTCTCTTTTTAAAATCCTCCTCGATTTGAGACTGGAGTCACACGAATGTTTCCCCCAATTCACTCAAACCAAGGCTCTGATACCAACTTGTAACGACCAAAATTTCAAAACAATTAAAACTTTTCAAAAACCACCCATTTTAATAACGTTGTTACAAAAAGGTTTTCAATACATTATTTAACAGAGTATTTTCCCAGGTTCATATCATAAAACACCAACGCGAGGAACGGTACGATCACGCCTTTGCCTTGCCACAGACTCCTGAGAACCTGAAACATAAAACCACAACTGTAAGCCCGAAAGCTTAGTGAGATACCCCCAAAATACCAACCACATATATGCCTTTCCAGGCCACGACCTTCCGGTCCAAAACATATCGTCTTCCGGCCCATAACGCAATGCCTTCCGGCCCATAACATATTGCCTTCCGGCCCACAGCATAAAAGCATACATATCATAACAGAACATAGAACGACCCTGCATACCGGGTCACACCCCAGGTCTAGCAATCATACGCATAACACATAATCATATAACAGTTCACAGTCAGCAATCGATCAACAGACCACATAACATAGCATTACTCTATTCAAGATACCGGCCTAGCCGGTCACTAGCATAACATCATCCTACGAATCAGTCAACATACTAAATGCACACATACGCCTTTCTAGGCCATGACCTTCCGGTCCACATAGCAATGCCTTCCGGCCCACAACATGTAATGCATTCCGGCCTGCAACATATAACGCCTTCCGGCCCATATCATAACAACTGACAACCACCCGGATTTTCATCCGATAAAAGGTTGGCCTTGGTGCCATAAAACCTAGCGATATAGTGAGGATAACTCACCTCGAAACTGCCGACTGAACAGATAGCTCAAGCTGCTCCGATCACTGATACGATCTCCACCTCTGGACAGCCACCAATGCACTGAACTCAAACAATAATCAACAATTACCAAAATACCCCTGGAACCACTGGTCAACCCTTGGTCAAAGACAAGGTCAAAGTCAACCCCTAACTGACCCTACTCGCCGAGTCAACCCGATGACTCGCCGAGTCCCCATACTCAGAACTTCCCTCAATCCGCGACCTAACTCGCCGAGTCACCCTGAGACTCGCCGAGTTCAACAACTCTGAGTCCACTAGCCCTCAACTCACCGAGTCATCCCTTGACTCACCGATTCTCGACTCAACCAGAGAATATCGGGACTCTTCGACAAGACTCGCCGAGTCTAAGTACAGACTCGCCGAGTCTATGGCTATCTTCAACCTACTCGCCGAGTTGTTCATACAACTCGCCGAGTTCCAAGCCATCTTCATCCGACTCGCCGAGTTGTTCTTCCAACTCGTCGAGTCCCAGCTCATCTTCAAGCAACTCGTCGAGTTCACCCATGTGACTCGCCGAGTACCACCGATCTGAATCCATTCAGAAGCATCCCAGACCATGCAATTGATCCAAAACCTAGATCCAACCTCCTACAACTCATCCATCACGTAAAGTGGAAAACTTTACGTGAATCCATAAAGATCTAGGCCATATTCACTCATAACTAGGGTTTGGGACTTGCAAGCTTCACTAAACAATCCAACACAGGGACTTTCATGCTCTCTGATTCTTCTCTACTCCAGATCTGAGGTAGCAACCTCAGATCTACCCTCTAGACTTCCAATTACATCCAAAGGCAAGATCCCACAAACCCCAAAATGAAGAAACAACATACAATCAGACCAAGAACGAGATATTACCTTCAATGGACGCCCCCAACTGCAATGAAGTTGATTCCAAGCAAAGCCCCTTGCCCCAAGCCTTCAATTCCCACAAAATTCCTTCAATGATTACTTCTCCAAGCTTCAATCCATTCAACAATGGAGCTCCTCTGCGATTTAGGGTTTCTGGAACTCAAGAGGGAAATAAAGAGGCTGGGGAAGGAACATAATGTTCCTTATATAGGGCTCAACCCCGAGAATAAGGGTTTTCTCCACCCAGCGCCTACTCGCCGAGTCCATCTCATCGACTCGCCGAGTCGGCTACTTAACACGCGGCCAAGTCGCGACTCTACTCGCCGAGTCCAGCCATGGACTCGCCGAGTCAGTCTTTCCCAAATAACACTTTTGGCCCTTCAACCCTACTCTCGCTATTTCGGGATGTTACACCATCATCATCAAGATAAGGTGAAATATCTCCCACATTAAAGGTAGCATGCATTCCGTGGTCTCCTCCCAAATCCACATTGTAACCATTATCATTTTTAGAATTTGTCACTTCCACATATGTATCAGTGGTTGGTCCCAAACCATCACCATCACCGTTCACTTCAATACTTCTACGTTTCTAGTTCAATAATGACACCCAAAATTTGCTAATCCATCATTTAAAAAGATTATAAAGAACAACTCTTCTACTGTGTTTCATCTAAGCTTCATAGATGTTTTGAATCGTTGACCATGGAGCCGTGGGATGTTGATTGAAATTAGATTTTC
This sequence comes from Lactuca serriola, assembly GCF_051521515.1. Classification (NCBI taxonomy): domain Eukaryota; kingdom Viridiplantae; phylum Streptophyta; class Magnoliopsida; order Asterales; family Asteraceae; genus Lactuca; species Lactuca serriola. Next base: position 39,215,430 of record NC_136408.1, on the reverse strand, counting down.
ACAAAATGTATGTATAATAGATGAGTGACAATCTTGTAATTTCATATCCACGATACCTACATGATTTTCATATTAGGGTCCAATGTTGTTGCTTCAGTTACAGCTTATACAGTTAAGCAGGTCAACGTTAAACGTCCTCCATCAACAGGTAATTCGATAACTTACGGAGTTTTTTTCGATTCTTTTTATTAAAAAGAGGAGATTCTTTCTAATTTCTACAACTTTGTATGGGAAGTGATGTTGTTCAATGCTTCTAACGGTGAAATTTGAGCTTAGGAAACGATGAATCTACTTCTTGATAGAATAAAAAAGAAGAAGGCAAAAAACATATTATTGTATGTGTTATTGCAGAAGCTATTCTTAAATCCGTATCCAATTTTACTCTATATTTGATGATTGTTTCTATGCTTTTTAGTAAAGATGAAGAGAAAACAGATAAGGTTAAATTAATTTGCAATTTAATCAATGCACAATCAAACACTCCAGATTTTGAAGATCATGTTACTTGAAATCAAAGATATGTTATCTGGCATGATTGCTATTCCGTTTCCGACATCCGAGAAAGAGTGTGTGTACGAAATTGAAATGGCGAACAATGCAAACGAACTTGAACGATTATGAAAATTAGTCAAAAGCTTGAAGAACAAGAAGTCAAACTCAAAGGCGAACTTCTTGAATAACAACAATTGCCCTTACGTTTGAAGAATCCCAGCTTGTTTCAACAACAATAATTTCCCTTTCGTTTGATTCACATTAAGTTTTGATTTTCATTTGTCTTTGTAATTCGACAATATCAAATTCTTGTTCTTTTCTTACGTAGGTGAACGGTGGTGGTGTGGTGGTGAGGGACAAACCACGTAAGAAATTGAAATCATAGGGACCATTCCTATAATTTAGAATAAAGGTTAATGGGTGATCTGTTAAAAATTAATGAAAATGACCTAATAGACATGTAAGTGGTAAGTTTAATGACTTATTATGCAAAAAAAAAAAAAAAAAAAAAAAAAAAAAAAAAAACTTTAGTGACCAAATAAGGTAAATGACAATAGTTGATTGTGCTACAATGTCATTTTCCTTTTTTTTTCGATGTTTCAAAAATGAATGTCATGTAACCTACACAATTCTCACTTGTCCTCCACATTGTTATGTAAATCATATTTGCGGTTCATCGTTATATGGCTACCCACTCGTACTGTCAACAATGTAGATATCTCGAACGATGAAATTGTTCAACATCTTCTTATTAAATTATATTTTTATAATATTGTCGTTTGGTGTTTTTAGTATAGAGGTTTGGGGCATGCTCAACAAAAAATAGTTGGCAACGGGTAGCTTGTAGGGGTAGTGAGTGGCTTCTAGATGGTAACGACTTGTTCAAAATGAAGTATTTTGTCAAATGCTAGAAGGTAGAAGCTCTCAAACGCTCGTAAACATTCTGTGTCGAACACGCCATTGATACTTGTAAGCTAAATATTGTTGTTTGGTACTTATAAGAAATATTTTCGTTTGGTGCTTTAAAAGAAAGACAAAATTTCGTATATGCCCTTGCTCAACATGTAAATATCGTATTTGTCCGACCTAAACTTTAAATATCGTATTGGCCCTTCTTAATATTTTTTAATATCATATATACCCAAATTTATTTTTTTATATATTTTACTGATTTATTATAGCATCCCAAAAATACTAAGTAAATTTTTTGGTTTAAGTCTATCAAAATCACCATTCATTCAAAAACCCATCAAAGTATGAATATATATATATATATATATATATATATATATATATATATATATATATATATATATATATATATATACATTTCATATTTTAGGGTAGAAAATGAAAAATACATGGATAAAGACGTTATAATTCTCCCCCACTTGAATCAGACTTCGTCCTCGAAGTCAGCTGTCGCGAATAACTCAGGATAGTGGTCTCGCATCTCTTGCTCGGGTCCCAAGTCCATTCGGAACCCTTCTGATGCTTCCACTGAACCTTGACCAATGAACCCTTCGATTTTTTCTTCTTCTCGTAATCCATAGAATTGGAAATACTTTTCTGCTCTAAGGATCCAACCATCGGGGTTGGTTCCCACAAATAAGGGCATATCAAGTTTACGAAAATGCTAATTGGATCCTCCTTGACCATTTTTCTGAAGGGTAGATGGTCGTCACCACTGTGATAACCAGTTTCATCTCTTATCGGTGATTTCCCTCTATTCTCAAACGACCTCCTCAATTTTTCGTATTCCTCTTCTATTTTTTTTTGTCAGTGTTGAGAATTGACTGCAAAGTTGTTGCAGTTCTTCAATGGTGTTCTTCTTCACCCCTTCCTAATTCACTTCTACTTCTTCAATTCTCTGGGTATTGATGGGTCCATGAGCCATTTACTCTATACCACATTGCTAGATTCTCACTCTTAAATATCAATCACACAAGAAAGGAAAAGACAAATTCGGGGAATTATCGATCTAACACAGGAAATAGATGATCTAATGATCAATTTTACATACATATGACATAAAGCCATGATCTCCCAAGAGAGTAATCTCTAAAACAACTGATAAGATGTCCCTCCTAACTGATCTCTTACAATATAAAGACATAATTGAATTAAAGACGTAACTAAAATAGTTAATTTACTTATTTACTCTTACTGCCCACAATTGCTTACTCATGGTTTATTAAATCCTTTCTCGCCCCTTCGTGAATAAGTAAGAATTGGTTTATCTTACCCCTCCTTGAATATGTGAATATAAGTGGTGGTCTAGCAGCCATACGCTGGAACTGCGTAATGATACAAATGAAGATTAATTTTCGAGAATCCCGTTGTATTGTTACAATCTGGAGAAGGCAAATCCATTTTTGTAACCCATATTAAGATAGATGATCAAATAGCTTTAAAATCTGGAATTCACCGGGTTTGGTAAAAGAATCGTCAAATTATTCACCCTTACACCAAACCCATCACATGTATATAATTTTCTATCATTATAGAATAACCGTCAAATGAACCAATAGGAGCAGCATGTAATTGTAATTACTAATTAGCATCGCATAAAGAAAATTAAGAAAGCCTCAATTTCTATAAACAAGACCCAAGTATTTCAAAATGGAGGTTTAGAGCAAGCTAAACAAATCCAGGTATTTTCAGAAGCCTATATACACAAAACTTAACCCTAACAAAAAGAGTCCGAGTCCGACCTTAGTTTCACAAAATAAGGATGCGAGCCTTGTGGATATTCTATCATCTAAACATCATAGCATGCTATAATTCGGTTTTAGAATCCAAGATATTGTGATTAAGATTCTTTTCTACAAGATCGAGTACTTTCATGCACTTTTCAAACCGTTGTTGTGCAGCCATGAGCTCTGCACGTCTCTCTCTCACCTCCATTTCAGCAGCTTTTTTAAGCATCCATGTTTTTGCTTTTATTTCCATGGATTCATTCCTTCTGCGAAAGGCTTCCAAGTAAGATCGAAGCCACGAGACATGAATGTTGGCTGCCTCTGCCTCTGACACCTGGCGCTCTATTTCTTCCATCTTGGAAATTATGGTTTTTTCATCATTGTTTTGAAGTTGTGTGACAATTTCACAAATAACTTCTAGGAAAGATTCCCTTACGGAAGCTGTTTTGAATAAACATTCAGCTGCTATGTCACCGTGTTTCATGAAAATGGATTCAAGAATCGGTGCAATGTTGCTCTTCACCTTGTAGCCTTTGACACAAATTATGCAAGATTCAGAAGACGAAACCTCTAATGGCGATGCCTGGATACAATTGCATATGGTTACAACTTAGAACACGTCTTCCAAAATCAAAAGCTAATTTTTGTCACTTTTTTATATATTTTGTCTTCCGAAAAACAAACAACATTTTTCCTCAAATGTCTTTCCACCCATAGACATAACTTTTTGCCAAAAAACAAACACAACCTTAGTTATGTTTCCAAATGTGCTTTTGATACAAAATCGGAAAATCCCCTAAGTTTGTAAAAAAAATAGGGTTTTAAATATGTTTTTGTATGTTCGTTAATGCTTGGACTTTACAAGTTTTCTTCTATTTTTGATTTTTTGCCCTTTTTACTTGTGATAATAGGTTTCTAGATTATCTTGAAATAAAATTCTCAGGAAAACCCATAAGCTTATAATTTTTTTACGTTTTTATCCTAAGTATTTTTTTTTCATAATTTACGTGTACTCATGCAGAAAAAAATGTTTAATTAAACATTATATTTACATTCTTTTTAAATGATATGTATTTATATACGATATTGTTTTCTTTTTGCCTATTTATATGGTTTGAAACATATAAATATGCTTTTAGAAGTATATATATATATATATATATATATATATATATATATATATATATATTAGAAATATTAATGTCTTTTAGAAGTATAAATATCTATTTTTACATTTGTAGATGTATAATTATATTTAAGCAGTGTAAAAATGTATTTTCACATTTTTAGAAGTATAAATGATTTTTTAGAAGTATAAACACGTTTTGTAGAAGCATAAATACGTATTTAGAAGTATAGATACATATTAAAATTTCTGAAAATGTTAAAATACATATTTATACTTCTAAAAAATGTGTGTATACATCTAAATACATAAAAATACGTATTTATACTTATAAAAACATATTTTTATGTTTTACGCCACATAAAAAGGCAAAAAAATAACCCATATATAAAGCAATATCATTTAAAAATCTAAATACAATGATTAATTAAATACTTTTTCATGTATAAAAAAGTTTTTTTTCTGCATGAATACATATAATATGAAGAAAACATACTTAGGGTGAAAACGTAAAAGATTTGGAAACTTAAGGGTTTTCTTGCGAACTTTATTTCATGGTAGCCTGGAAACCTGTGATTATCACAGGTAGCAAGGGCAAAAGTAGGGAAAAAAATGTAAAATTCAGACATTAATCAACATAAAAACGGACTTACGGTAAAACCGTTTTTTTTTTTTTTTTTTTTTGACAAACTTAAGGGCTTTTGTGTCAAAAGCCCTTTCCAAAATGTACAAAATCCCACAAAAAACACACACGTTTTCAACCACCTTCCAATGTATGTTCTTGAAGAGTGATTCGTGTTTGTTTTTGAAGAATTAGAATAGTTTCCAGAAGCAGGCGACATTACCTTTTTCTTTGAAGAAGTGCACTTCCTCTTACGTTTTCCCTTCACCCCTGTTTTTGACTTGGATGACATTATTGGATCATTGGAAATTAAGAGGGTTTTCTTTTCATCTTCAAAGTGGATGCCATTGCAAATTTGAGCAACCATTTTAGAATAATCTTGAAGAGGAATTCCCATTTTGCGTATGAAATCCGGGACATGTGATTTGAGTTGAGCAACACAGTTCTTAACAACTTTTTCCCCAAGTTGCCAACAAACAGGCAAATCAATCTGCAAGAGAAACAAACAACAAAAACTTTAGCATATGATATGATGTAATTAGTGAACCTAATATGGTATTATGGTTAACCTCACCTGATTAGAATTTCTCACACTCATAACTAGGAGTTCTACAAGCTCGGCCATGGGTGCATCACCTTCCTTCATGATCATGCTCATAATCATCTCCATCTCAAGTACAACAACAGGGGGATTGAAGCTTAACAAGCATAAGAACAAAGAAGAAATTCAGTTGTTGGTTTATAACAAAAGAAGTAAATCAAAAGTTCACTTCTAAGAAACCATTGAAATGTTGCAAGCTTATAACTTACTCAGCAACTGTCAGAAATTGTCTGAATAGTTGAACTACTAGTTTGTCTATCTTCAGGTCCAACATCAACAATGGAAATTTGGCTTTCCTAAATATTTTGAGAACTTTAGTCATCCTAGTATAGCATCCACCAGATGAAGAAGATAGTTTCTCAAATGTCATTGTTGTCAGTTCAAAAAAATCCTGCATAACAACACACAGTAAAGAGTAAAGACAACAGTTACTTGAGAGTTCTATAGAAAGTTCCCACAACTCATTCAGATGTCTCGAACCTTCAGTTGATTGTCATTGTAAGGGGGATCTGGTGCCATAATTCTCAAAATCTCACAGATACAAGATACAACTGAGATGTTCACATCCATATCATGATGTTTCACTAGATCTTTAGCAATCAGTGCCTCAGCTATTGGATGCATTGCATACTTCATTGATTCCGATGGCATTTGGTTCACCAAGGATAAATTTTGATCCATGTGCTATGAAGAAGTAGCAATGAAATATGAGTAGGATTGTAATGTGTGTAGCCTACTGGATAATTTTTAAAATTTCGAGGAAAACCCTAATTTATTTATTAAACATGTCTCAAGTAGCTTGAACAATGAAAATGCATAAGAACCTACGCAGAAAACAAATTGCAATCTATACAAAAAACATCAAATTCAAGATTCCTAACATCATTAATTACAAAATAAAAAAGAAAATTATATGGCGGGAAAACCCCTTACTGCAAGAACATCAAGAAGCTCGGGACATGAAGAGGGCAGAGGTAATAGCCTCTGTACCACGTCCATTAGCACATTCTCGGGCTGAATGCCTGAAAAACCAGACATTCTGGACGCCATTTTAGGAATCGACTTCAGCAGTCCACTCAAAGAGCATGAAAACCGAGAAATCCCCTGATATTCTCTAACTTGGGGACCTCAAATCGACCCACAACTTTGATTCATATGCAAACTTTCGTCAATATATGATTCTAATTCCTAACAAAATTTGAATCCTCACAATGCAAGACGTTTATAACCGAGCTTTATAACAAAAACCATTTTCTTTATAAAGGTGTTGGCATATGCTTAAAACTAATAAGTTAAAAAGTAAAAGACTTTATATATTTTGTTTCTTTAGATTGAATCTAAATTTTATTTTTCCTATAAAAAAGATCCGAGTGTTTATCAAATTTACTTATTAACTTGTTGGTTTTTTTTAAAAGTCAATATGCTAAAAAGTGTTTGCTACATTTCAAACAGCCAAAAATCTATTAACATAGTTATGAGTAAACACTCTACCTTTTGTCTACATACACCTTATTTGAGTGATAATTTCACTACGCTAAGCGGACCCAATCAACCTTCTGCACGTATCAAAGAGTCGTCTACAAGGCCTAATCCTAATAGGGTTATTAAAAGGTGTTGGAAAAAAATTGTTGTTGTAAAAATAGATGTTGGATGTTGCGTTACCTATACGACTATACATATCCTAATTGCCCATATTGTTTTGCAATCATCCATGTGGTTCAACTTGCTCCTAGACTACCAACTCCCTCTATCAACTATATAAATATATTGGATCGCGACATAATATCTTTCATCTATTCTTGTTAAAGAATTTGATGTATTTTTATTTAATGTTATCGTTTGTAAGTTTAGATATTGTTTGTTCTTTTTAATAAAAATACTTCTGTTGGGTTCTTTTTAGAAAAAAAATGTTGTTGCTAAATTCACATTATTCATTTATTTATGTAAATGGTTTGTGATACATATTAAACTCACGTGGTTGTAATTTTTTTGAATGAAGATCATTCTAAAATACAGTAATAGTATTTCATGTTAACGGATTTCTTCTTTTAATCTACTATTCTAACATCTTTATCTTCATATATCTTGGAACCAATCATGGCACAAAACGATAGTATTATATTGTATTTTTGTATCTGAAGATTGTGGGAGAATATTAATGAAGTTTGAGAGTATATGCCAATGAATGTTAACAATAATCGCACTTTGAATTTACATGTGTATAAACTATATTGGATTGATTAGTTTGATGTCTAGAAAATTACTTGTAGTGAATAATCATATCAAAGTATCCTACAAATATTCGTTTATTGACATTGTTGTTTATATAAATGACGATGACGGGGTAAAAGAGTATTTTTTTTTTATTGTTCATTATATGTATCCACATATTGTAATGTTGTATGTTGTCGATCTCGGTACACATTATTTAGGTGATAGAGGATCTCATGGAAATCGATAGGTTGGAAATATCCTACATTCCTACTTGTTGGTTTGTCATACCAATCCTTTTGAATATGTTAACCATCATAAATGTAAAAATGTTATCAATGTTGAACCTACATACAATATTGGTACATTTAGTATTGTGGGTCAAGAAGGTATCCTTGTAGTTAATGATGGTAAACCATCAATATTTGAGGATAATTATGAATACTATAAAAATATAACAGAGGTGAACAATGTGGGTCAAGAAGGTATATCTTTTTAGTCACTTTTGTCAACACCATTAACTAATGATTTATTTATTTTTTTGTGTTGAAAAATATTATGATTGGTTATTGCAAATCATAAAGGTACTTTATTCATAATTAGTCACTTTCTTTTTTGTGTACATGATTAACAAATAAACTTACTTGTAAATCATGTACACAAAAAAGAAAGTGACTAATTATGAACAAAAATAAAAATTTTGTTACCTCATAATTCATTGTCCCTTCTTAAACATTCATTTTAATTTAATTAAAAGTATCCATCAATTTGTTAAATATTCATTTTAATAAAAAAAATATTTTGTAAATCTATAATTAAATCTCTTTCTTATCTTGGTAAAAAAATTAAGCATTAAAATGTGACTTATCAACCATAGTAATTATAATAAATGTAAATTATTTTGACGATCATTCAAACATTATCTTTACTTGGAATTTCAATATTTTTCAAGTTTTCACAAGCAAAAATGTGAAGTGGATACGAACATCAAATACTTACACAAACATTTGAGTGATAATAAGCATCACCAAAAGAAAATCAACAAGCCCAAGAAAATCTATGAACAATAATCAAGTAGTACAAAATGGAAGTTCAGAATCTTAGCTTTCTACGAAGCACATGATAGACTCATGATCAAAAGGAGCATGTAAAAAAGGCTAAATTAATCCAAGTATTTTGAGAAGCCTAAATACAAACTTAACAATTTTTTCTAAACAAAAAGGGTCTCATGCAACCTGACAAAATAAGGGTGACACTGGGTGTTGTTAATGGCACCCGAATTATCCAAGTCAAAACCATTTTACAAAAGTCAAAACCACTTTTAACTTACTTTAAACTCCAAATGAAATGAAATGACGTCTACTCATTGCCCCTTTAGACCCAAATTGAAACGACATGTATTCATTACCCATTAACTCCCTCTTTATTTATTTATTTATTTGAAAATTCCAACGTTTCTTCTTACTTTAGTTATTGATAATATATAATGTTCCAATTTTCTTAAATTACCTAATAATTTTTGGAACACTTATTATATATATATATATATATATATATATATATATATATATATATATATATATATATATAAACAAACAATCAAACACAATATGATATACTATTTAAGTTTTCTTTTTCTTATAATTTTATGTTTTATTTTTTCATTTTTTTAGTATAAACAATCATAATATAGTATTTTTCATGGCTACATAACTAGGCAAGATGAGTATTAAATAAGTATACAAAATAACTTATTAAAAAGTTTTTAATCTTTTTATATATAAGCATATTTATAATAAAATAATATATGACTATATTTACGATCAAACCAAAAAAATACAAAATATTTTTGTTTTATCATTGTTGGACCTCCTTTTATAAATGTTGGAAAAAAAATTAGTTGTATCGGCTACCGGCTTGCAGTTACTTTTGTCGCACATGCTCAATATCTCAATTTTATTTTGTATATTTACATAATCAAATTTATTTTGAATAATTATGAAAGTATCTTTATTTTGTATAATATCTAAATTTTATTATATGCAATTTCATATAAAATTTCAATTTTATTTATTAATATTAACGATATCAAAATGGTTGTAAACAAAACTAACAAAAATGAAGAGGTTTGTTCATCTTCGATGGTTTAACTTTAAACGATAAACAAACGAACAAAAATACTTTAACATTTTTTTATTTTCGTGTTCGTTCATTAAAAAACTTAGTGTGTTCATGTTTGTTATGTCTGTTCGTTTAGTTGATAAAAGAACGGAAATGAACATAAATAAACACAAATGAATATAAATTAACACAAACACAAATGAAAGGGGGAACACAAATTAACATAAGGGAACACAAACACAATAAAAATTGTAGACCCTAGCAATGGTAGAACTAAGGAAAGAGGGCGGACAGGAAAGAATTATATACACCACATAATAATTTATAAATAATTTTCATAATAATTTATTGTTAATATTAATGTGTGCATAATAAAAACTAATTATACATGTATTTAACAAGAGATGGTAAATGAAAAATGGTGGTGTGTGTGTATGTCTCGGCCAAAACAAGAAGAGGGGAGAGAGGAGAGAGTGAGGTAAGTTGACATGTATGGGAACGTGAGAAGGATGCATGGATACCCTATGTACAATTATGAGGTGGCACCATTAAAAGTCAACTCTTCTTCCCTTTTTTTGTAGTTGGGCCGAGAGAGAGAGAAGGGAAAGAAAGGCTTGGGCCTTTTGTGCTAGAGTCCATAATATGGAGCCCAAATTAATGGTTTTTCGGTCCATTGGGCCTTTTAGAGTAATTCACGGCCAAATATACATCAAGGGATGAGTTTTATGGCCTATTAGGGCTAATTAGATTTGTTATGGCCCAATAAGGCCCATTAAAGATAACCTAGTTCATTTTAGGCTTATAAGGCCCAAAATGTTAAGTTTCATGCAAATAGGTCCAATTAGGGCCCATTTAAGAGTTCTAAGCCCAAAATAGTCAAATTTGAAGCTTATTGGTCCATTAGGCCAAATAAGGAAATCCTAGTCCAGAATGGACTTAAACTGAGATTTTTAGTGTTTCCAGCCTTTTGTTGACTATTTGGATGTCTCTAAGAAGTGTTTGATAAAATTTTGTTGTCATTGAATAAGCACCATACATGCTTTCAAGTTTTTGTTACAATGTTATCCTTGTTAAGTGTTTACAAAGCATCAGAATTCCTAGTTGTGACAAAAATGAAGTTAATAGATTTGAGATGATGATGTGCAGGTCCGACGGAGGTGTAGATCTGAACGATATTCGCACTGGCGGCTCCAACTCCAAGTGTGCAAATGATGATTACAAAGACGATGGTGCACAGGTGGCAACGATGGTGATGTTCTTTTCTATCTCAGTAGTTCCGACGATGGTGGTCAAGTGAAGTACATAGGTGGCGACATAGGAGATGTTCTTTTCTACATCGTTCTTCGTCTCTCTTTCCCTCTTTGTGTAGCGTCGGCAGCTTAAAGATGAAAAAGAACTGATGAATGTTGTGGGTAGGGTTAGAGTCGTTCACACCTCGTTCCCGAGTTTAACAAAAGAAAATAAGAGAAAAGAAAAAGAAAGTCATGAGAGAAAAGAAGAGAAAGGAAAGGAAAACAAAATTTTCTTTTGTGTTCCCGAGTTGGAGAGAAGTGAAAGGAAAATGAATAATTTTGTTTTTTCTTTCCAAATCCTCCCAAATCGGAAGGAAAGTTACGAGGGAAAGTGATCATCCCATTTCCCTCCACTTCCCTCCTTTAATGAAACTCGGGAACACCAATTTCTTTTATTTTCTTCTCATTTCCACCCATTTCCTTTCATTTCTCTCGTTAAGTTAAACTCGGGAACGGGGTGTAAGGGTTGTGGTATTGGGCCTATTTTATTTTATTTTTATAATTGTTATTAATATAAACAAATTTAAATAAATCAAAAAAGAAATAGATAAGGGTAAAATTGTCTTTTTAGGTACGATTAATAAAATTAAGGATGAAACATGTATTTTTTTACGATATAAGGGACGATCCGAGTTAATTTTTGAAAATAGAGACCGAACGTGTATTCTAGCATGTGCACAAGGGACGATTCATGTAATTTACTCTATAAATTAATCAATTAGGTATGGTCAAAATGACCACCTATCCTCTATAGAATAATCAGATATTAATGTGAGCTTAATCAATAATAAAAAATAAAGACAAATAATATTAATACGGGACTAATCAAATATAGAAAATATAGACAAAAAAATATTAATACGAGACTAATCAAACGTAAATAAAAAACAACAAATATGATAGATTATAACAAATATATATTTTTTTAAATATAAAAAAATAATTGAAATGTTATAATAGTTTATATAAATAAAAAAAATAAAATATATGGATAATAGTTAATAATTGAAATTATACTATTTTAAACATTAATATAAAAAAAATATTTTAAATAAGACAAAGTGAAAAGAGTTTTAAAAAGTGGACGCATAATGATACCAGATTCATTAAACCATAATTATTTTAATAGTTTTTGTTTCACATATTCAGAGGTGGTATTGATTTATTCATTAGTGGTTTTAGGTATGGTGCCTTTAGAATCCCCCGGTGACACGGGTGAATCTTCTATTATCCATACCCCATATGATTAACCTATAACAAACTAGGGGTGTGACCCTCGTGGATATTGGTTTTTAGCTTCTTGTGTACAAGATCGAGTACTTTTACAATCCTTTTAGCCTTTTTAAGCCGTTCTTTTGCAGCCATGAACTCTGTACGTATCTCTCTCACTTCCATTTTTGCAGCTTTTTTAAGCGAACTCATATTTGCTTTCGTTTCCATCATCAAACTTGACGTTTTCCTGGCTTCCAAGTGAGATCGAAGCCACGAGACATGAATGTTAGCTGCCTCTACCTCTGAGACATCGGTTTCCATTTCCTCCATCTTCGAAATTATAGTCCTATCATCATTTGTTTGAAGCTGCATGACAACTTCACAAACAATCCCTAGGAAAAATGCCCTCACGGAAGCTTTTTTGAATATACATTTAGCTGCTATGTCACCATGCTTCATAAAAACGGCTTCAAGAATTGGCGCTAAGCTGTTCTTCACCTTGTAGCCTCGAACACAAGTTGTACTTGGTTTGGATTCAGAAGACGAAGCCTTTATTGGCAATTCCTGGATACAAATCACATAAAATGCATAACGTTATTTATAGTTTGATAATATGGAATTGTTCAAAACAAGTTCCAAAATCCACCAACACACACATTTTCAACTAAGTGGTCTGACTTTTTGAGGTTTAAAATTTCTTGTTCTTGTTCTTGCACTCCATCTCTTCTTCTAACTCTCTCGGCTTTTTCTCTCTCCACTATCTGTCTCTCTTCAGGTTCAAAATCTGCCACAAATGTTCGGTTTTGCCAATCTTTGATATGGAAGGGGGGTTCTAGTGAAAACACGAGATTAGGGATATCCTGCTGTGTTAAGGTCCGAAGTTCTATATTTATCCTATGGGCTTCCATATCCATATCCATATCAATAGCACCTTCATTGTGTAAAAATCTAGACAAGAGATATCCATGAGGGATACTAGACCTATATGCGCTCTCATAAGTAGCCCATAAATTCAACATCACCAAGTGCGCATACGATATAGCCACTCTCCCTGAAATAAGCCCATATAAAATTGAAATATCACGAGCCCGAATTTTACTTTCATACCCGGCCTCTCTAGGAAAAATATTCCAAACACCTACTCCCCACAAAACCTTCGCTTGTGGCTTTAGATCCGCTTTCCCCGATGACGTATATTTGATTGTGTCAGGAGGAAGAAAGAACAACTCTTGCAATCGATCAATCCAATCTTGAGTTTCAAGATTCGAGGGCTCCAGATAACTCTCATCTGGATATTCGTAAGCCCGACCCGGTTCTCCTCTAATACCCGTGTCAACACCGAACATTTGCCTGATTTTGTCGTGGGTAAGTGTGTATTGTTTTCCACTAACTATACCAGTTAAGGCTAAGGATTCGCCATCACCATGGCGTTGAAGGGTTGATATCCAATCTATTACGGGTTGCTTGTAGCAGATATCTGACTCGAACTCTAGGACACCACCCCACCCCATTCTGTAAATCGGATCCATGACATCGTAGTCTTCGAAATCTTCCATTTTCACTTTTTTCTCAATAGAAACAGACGGGTTTTTTCTCATGAATAATGCTTGTCGGATCTCTTCCGGATGTTGGGAAAGTGTATACCCAGGTATCCATTCCGGTTGCTGTTTTTTAACGTGAGCATGTTGCTCTGTTTTTATTTGTTTTTCCTCATCTGTCATCTTTTAGCGTTTTAGTCGTCAATCTCCTTTTGATAACCACGTGACGTGGCCTCGGTTGATTTGATCAAATCTGATGCAAATACACCAAAAAAATATAGTTCAATAATCAAGGGTATTATTGCACTTAATTTCTATGTTTCCTTCCAGATTTGATCCAGGTTTACTGAAGAATGTGTTAGATATAGATGATGAAATAAGAATGTACCATTTTTTGGTTTTTAATCCTTTGCGACTCTTGCTGAAATAGCTTTATACTTTTTTTTTTTTTTTTTTCTGTTGTGACTCAGGACGAAATAGCAATCTTTGAATTCAACCTTCACTCCAACAAATAAAGAACTTCATAGGAATACACAGTTCACCTTCACATTGTATTTTCAAGTTTTTTAAGAGAAATAAAAAAACACGTGGTTGTGAATGATTATGTTGCTATCATTGTTAAAAAGGATCAGTACATTGCTATTTCTGTAAAAGAAAATGAGCATTATGTGGCTATTTATACTAAAAATGATAAACATGTTCTTATACATGTTATAAATTATAAATGATAAGTATCTTTCTACCTCTATTACAAATGATAAGTACTTTAAAACTTTCAAAAAGGAAACTACGGATTGCAATTTAGCATTAAAAAAAAGGTTAGCCTTTTGTATCAGAATAATCGAAACAGAAAATTTTTGCTAGGAAAAAAAAAGGTATAATACTAGTTGGGTATTCAGTATTGTGGTTGTAAAATCAACTTTGTTACATGGACCACTTCCAAATTATATTCCACGTATTGCTGACGGGTTTTAATTATTCAAAAAAAATCAAGAAAGTTCGTGGCGGGAACCAAACTCAACCAAGCCCTAAAAATATCATTTTCACTTTTCAGCTTCATCCCAATTCCCAACTAACCTACCACGAATCCAGTAAATGTTTTAAGCATAAAAACGTAAGGAAGCATTAACAATCACATACCTTAGACGAATATGCAAGAACCGAATAATGTATAAACTTGGATGTGCAAAATTCGAGAGTGAAGATCAGCCCACGACTGGCGATTTTATGGTTTTTACACAGAAAATTTCTTTCAGAATGGTGCGATCGAGCAAGATGTGCGCAAGAATTGGTTGATTTCGTGATTTAGAAAAGAAAAAGAAGAGACTGTGGGCTTTTTGAGGAGAATTCGTAGAGAAGAATCAGGGAGGAGAGTTCATCTTTTCAGAAGCAACTGAAAATCCTGTCTCGTATACCGTGTATACTTTTGAGATATAGTGAAATCATATAATCAATATACCTTTAAAAAATAATAGGAAATGAAGTAAAAATGTTACAAAGTTTTAAAAACATACAAAAAATAAAATAAAATAAATTATTGTTTTTCTTTAATACAAAAAATATCATGTTATCGGGTATTGTAGGTAACCGTCAGGTTCGCTGGTGTTTTTTTAGGAATAAATATATACGAGGATAATACGTGGCCTTCCCTTTTCACTATTTCACCCAAATTGGAAATATCTAGGGTTTGTTCGTTCGTCCATTCCACAACCGGCACCACAAACGACGATAATGGCTTCAACATCGAACCAGGAGCACTTGACAATCAAGTTAATCATACAAGTTCTTTTGTCCCCAAACTCATTCTGTATTTCAATCTTGTAAAAGTGATTGTCACTAATGTTGATTTCAGAAGCATGAGCTTCACATAATTTATTTTTTATGTAAAGAACCTGGTAAAGGATGGAAGAATCATTGTCTACTATTGTCTTCCACATCGTTCACTGAGAGGTGGGTTGGGAGACTTTACAGATGAAAATGATTATGTATGTGTAACGCCTCTTCCAAGCATTACTTAAATTATTTATTTAAGTTTAAGGTTTTGTGCATGGACTCGGCGAGTTGGGAGTTCAACTCGTCGAGTAGGAGCCTTATGGTTTGATGCGGGATCGAGACCTACTCGACGAGTCGGTAGGCCGACTCGACGAGTAGGAGCTGTAAAGAGAAACCATATATTTTAAGGGTTTGCACCATATATAAAGAACATAACCTGCCCTTGTGGCCTCCATTAGCACCTTATTACCCATAGAAGAGAGTTTTCGGCCGTAAACCCCTCTTGAATGAGAGAAATATACATTGTGAGCAACCTTGAAGTGATTGTGAAGAACTTTAGAGCTTGAAGAAGAAGGAGATTGGAGAGGAACAGTAGATCCATCATCTACATCATTTTTGCCAGCATCCTAAGGTATAAAGTCTTGATCTTGATCTCTAGTTACTTAGATCTCCTTCTTGGAAGTAAATGGCCATTCTTGGTGCAAAATGGAGTCAAACTTGGATCTGGACTTATCATAAGGATATGGTTCCAGATCTGGACCTCTTTAGGTCCCAAATACCATAAAGTTGCTTCCTTTATGCAGTTTGGTCTCTTCCCATGCACAAAAACCTTGTAAGAAGCCTAGTTTTGAAGTTATAGCCTTGAAGGACCTTGCATGCACGTAAACTTTGCAACTTTACGTGATATCTGCATTAGGAGAGCTTGGATTTGGAGTTTGGGACCCTAGATCCCACGGAAAGGGCCGAACTTGAATAAGACTAAAGGAACTCATCGAGTCCCTTGGCTGACTCGAGGAGTCGAGTATGGTTTACTCGTTTTCGGTTGCTAGGAGTTTTCGGTTGTCATGAGTTTACGGGTCAGGAGTTTCCGGTTGGAATGAGTTTGCGGTCCCATGAGTTTCATAGGGGACTCGGTGAGTTACACAGGTGACTCGCCAACTCGATGACCAACTGGAGAGGAACTCGACGAGTCACTAGATGCACTCGACGAGTTAAGGTTAACATGGACAATTGACCTTGGTTGTTGACCTTGACTTTAACCAGGGTTGACTTTAAGGGTAATTATGGGATTATGACAAGTTAATCGCATGATGCTTAAAGGCAGTTGAGTTGGTGTAACGCTCTAAAAATTCCAACCAATTTAAACTTTTCAAAAACCACCCAATTTCATTAAGTTATTACAAAGAGGTTTTCAATACATTTATTATCAGAGTATTCCCAGAACCATATCATAAAACATAAACATGAGGAGCGGTACGATCACTCATTTGCCTTGCCACGGTCTCCTGAAGTACCTGAAACATTTAAACCACAACTGTAAGCCCGAAAGTTTAGTGAGATACCCCCAAAATACCAACCACATATACCATACACATAACATATCACAACATAATAGAACAGAACAGCCATACACTTCGGGTCTACTGTGTGACTGGTCCGCCACACCGGGCCTACAGTCCACCTGGTCCACCCTCTGAGTCTAGCCATATACACCGAGTCTACAGTGTGATTGGTCCGCCCGCACTGGGCCTTCAATCCACCTGGTCCACTCTCTGAGTCTACAGTATGACTGGTCCGCCCGCACCGGGCCTTCAGTCGGCCTGGTCCACTCCCCGAGCCTCGGCACGTCTGGTCCGCCATCTTGGGGCCTACAGTCTATTCGAACCACTCATTGGGCCTTCGGGATAACCGATCCGCCCTGGGTATGTTGGCCTACAGCACAAAGCAGGACCTGCCTCAAACCAACCCCAATCCAACAACCACGTGCACATAAACATATAATCATATATCAATTCACAACTAATCAAACCGATCTTAGCAGATCATATACATAGCACATCCCTACCAGGATTCCGACCTAACCGGTCACTAGCATAGCATCATCCTATAAACCAGGATACCGACCCTACCAGGTCTCTAACATACACCATCCTAACTACCAGGATGCGAACATAACAAACAACTACCCGGATTTCCATCCGATAAAGGGTCGACCTTGGTGCCTTAGACCCTGTTAATATAGTTAGGATAACTCACCTTGCAGCTGCTGACTGAAAAGATAAGATCACGTTGCTCCAACCTCCGACACGAACTCCACCACTGATAATACCAAAAGACTAAACTCAATAAATACCAATAATTACCAAAATACCCCCGGAAGTCAACTGGCCAACTCTTGGTCAAAGTCAAAGTCCTCAGTCAAAATCAACCTTCCTGACTGACTCTACTCACCGAGTCAAACCGCTGACTCGTCGAGTCCCTATACTCAGAAACTCCCAATCCACGACTCAACTCACCGAGTCGCCCCAAGACTCGCCGAGTCCAACCAACTCTGAGTCACTTCCTGCTCAACTCACCGAGTCGTCCCTCGACTCATCGATTCACCGCTCAACCAAAAAGGTTAGGACCTTACGACCAGACTCACCGAGTCCAAGAACAGACTCGCCGAGACCAAGGCAATCTTCAACAGACTTGCCAAGTTGTTCTTCCGACTCGCCGAGTCCATGCATATATTCATACAACTCGCTAAGTGCACCCATGTGACTCTCCGAGTCCAGATGTGACATCTTCATCCAGCCGATTTCAGGCCATTCCAAAGCTTCCAATACATAGATCTGGAATCCTAGGTCCAAATTCACATGTAAAGTTTCCAACTTTACGTGCATGCAAAAGCTAAAATGAAGGTTTAAGGCAAGGACACTCTCAAACAAGCCCCAAAGCTATCACTTTCCAGATTCATGAGTCAAGACCAGTCTAGATTTGTAGTAGCAACCACAAATCTGAACCCAAAACTCGAAAAGAGACCCATATATGACAATTTGGCCCTAAAACTTCATTCATGAACAAACTAAGCACAACCAAGCCAAGGCAACAACTTTTTACCTTTAATATGATGCCAACAAGCAAGGAAATCAGATCCACTTTGCTCCTCTATGATCCCACCAACTCTTGCTTCAAGTATCCTTCTTCTCCAAGCTCCACAAAACACTTAAATCCCTCTCACTCTCAAATTAGGGTTTGAAGACGATGGGGAAAGCTTCTGGACATCAAAGGGGGTGCTAAAGAGGCTGGGGTAGGGCTTAAGGTTCCTTATATAGGGTGCAAACCCCAGGAATTAGGGTTCTCTCATTCCATCACGAACTCGTCGAGTCCAGCCTCTGACTCGGCGAGTCCCGTCACTTAACATGTGCCCGACACCCGCTTAGACTCGACGAGTTGCAGCTCCTACTCGTCGAGTTCCTTTCTTCCAACTTTCATTTTTACCCCCTGAACTCTTGATTCTGACTTTGGGATGTTATAATTCTCCCCCACTTAAATTAGGCTTCGTCCTCGAAGCCGGCAGTAACACATCCCAGATGAATACTCCCACAATACAGCTCCTGGTCTCAAACGACCCAGGTTCCTCCAAACACTATTATCAACCCCCTATATAGTGCAACTCTTTCTCATAGGGTCACGACAACTGCTTCAAGCCGGCCACCGACTTCTTTCCCTGACAACAACACTTATCAACCAATGATCACCCGATGATACTTCCATCGCCCCAAATCACAATGATCGCTTGACCCTTACACAGCTAGACATCACCCTGGACCATCGGGTCCTGACCCGGTACCAAACTGCTATCCCTTTCCTTGACTAGCATAATCTTTATCTAATTCACTTCTGGGACTCATCCCGCTTCCAATCCGAATCGAACTCTTTTCTTTCCGCGCTGATAGGATGACACATCCTTCAGCTCCTGAGCAACTCTCATGAGCTCTCCTCTGCAATCACATACACATGCTAAACCTGCTCTAACATCCTCAGGTTGGAAAACCCGACACACTGACGATACCCCAAGCGTCCCCAGGATAAATTAACAAACATACATCACCACCTGATCACATCCATACAGAAAATCCAAGGCTCCATCCTTGCATCCCCTCTGAACTCCTTTGGTTCTACACTACCGGAAATCCTTCCGCAACCTCAACAGACACCCAACCCGGATGTGTTCCCATACCACTGGTACCATCCCAGTACCTACTACCAATAGTTGAAGTACTACCGATAATCCACTTACTCCACTTCTTCCTCTGCTGGAGTACCCACGCTCCTTCCGGAGCTATATGCATTTCCTTTTCAGGAAATCCACTCAACAACCCTTACTGCACCTACACGTGCCACTGAGCTATACTTCACTCTACATTATCCATGTAGAGTAACTGTTATCCTTGCACTTCCATATACTCTGAATCTGCTCGCAAGGGCTCCCGGGTCCATGCACCGCTTTCCACTAACACGATCAATACCTGGGGCCAGACCATATCAATTATCATCCCATGGTGATGCCTTTTCTCACTCTCCTCGAACCGATCCACCAACCCATATAGAGTCTTCAGCATGGTTGGACCGCCTTACCAGGCCTTCAGCCAATCTGGACCACTCTCCGAACCTTCAGCATGTCTGGACCGCCCTCCAGAGCCTTCAGCCTGTCTGGACCGTTTTCCGAGCCTTCGGCCTGACTGGTACGCCCACCGGCCTTCAGTCTCTCCGGACCGCTCAAAATATCATTCCGAACTATTCCTCCTGGGAATCTCTCCCATACATACTGTTCTAGCCCTCTAGGGGTTCCAAACTCTAATTCCATTCCTTATACTCGAATCCCGGTCTATCCCTAGGCCCAACCTTGGTCATTATCCGGCCCACTCATATGCCACTTACTCATACCAGCCCACACTCTAGGCTGACTGAAACACTGCTGAATCCTAAACAATTAAACAACCTCAAATACTTGTCAATCCTCCTGAGAATTTTCCAATTCTCCCCACTTAGAGCACTGACTACCAACCACCGGTGACCCAACTGGTATCACCTACTCAACAAATTCTCTTATACTTGAACTGGTTCTAAACGAGCAACCTCCACAAAACCACGTTCCGACATCGCACATCTCAAACTCCAAGGGAGTTCGACTCCCTGCTGAACACTTCCCAAAACACAATTGCTAAACTCGGCAACAAGACCATACAACCAAATTCTGACCATCAATCCCTTGGATGCTAACCATTTACAACCCCTTACTACTATTACTTTCAACCAACCCATGAAATGCAGAACGGCGAAAAAAATACAACACTACAAAATAACAAGATAACCAGACAACAACAAAATGAAAACATACCCGCAACCGCATCCGGCTCTGCCCTGGCCTCCTCTACCATAAGCTGAAAGGCACGCCCCTGAGCCCTCGGGGGCTCTGCTCCACTATGACATCCACCCGTAATCCTCAAAGTGGCTTGTGCTGAAGCCTGCACCGGCCCTGCAGTAAGTTGTGGATAGTTGGCCCTCATGTGACCAACCTGATGACACTGATAACAAATCCTCATATCCTCAACTGGGGCTGACTAACGACAATCCCTCACATAATGCCCCTCTCTCCCGCACTTGCGGCACGCACCACCGGACCTACAAACTCCAGTGTGACCCTTCCCGTACTTCCCAGAAGTGCGGCTGCTCTGATCTCCCAACCTGGAATCAACGGTCTTGGACCGTTTCGGCGCCGACTGCGACTGCAACGGGGCCTGCCTCTGTTCTCTCAACTGCAACTCAATCTCCAACTCATGCCGCCGAGCGGACTCCTGCAACTCCAGTAAGGTCTCGCACCTCTGCGTAGACACAAACTGTCTGATGTCCCTCTTGAGCATACTCAGGTATCTGGACATCTGAGCCTGCTCCGAAGCAAACTCAGGGCAAAACATCGCCCTCTCAGTGAACATCCTGGTGATCTCCGTCACCGACTTTGAATCCTGCTTCAGCTCTAGGAACTCCTGAGCCAACCTCTCTCTCTCAACTTGTGGGACATAACGAGTGCTGAACATCTCCCGAAATTGATCCCAAGAAACCGCAGCCCGTTGCGCATCCAAATATGACCTCGTGGTCAATCTCCACCAATCCTTCTCCCCGAGCCTCAACAGGTTCAGAGCACACCTCAGTCTCTGATCAGCAAGGCATGAACACATGAAGAAACACCCCTCCACGTCTAACAACCATCTCATAGCAACAATCGGGTCCTGAACTCCATCGAAGGTAGGGGCTTCGTATTATCGAAATCCCGATACTGAAAACCTCTACCGGCTCCTCCCCCTGCTGCTGCAACAGCCGTTGTAGCCGCGGCGGCAACCGTCTCTGTAAGTGCTACATAGCGCTCATCAAAATACTCGACCATGGCGGTCTTGATCGACCGGAACAGTTCTGACAACTCGGCCCGGAACATAACAGCAACCTCATCATGCAGGATCTCACGAATCCTAGCATCCAACTCGTTTGTGCTCATCTGACCGATAACCTCGGGTGGTGCTGGTCCACCCTGACCGCCCCCTCCTGCTCCCGATCCTGACCCAGATCCGCTCCCAGCATGCCTCGTAACCACCATACTGAAATTACTGCAAAACATCAGATGCTACTCACTAACCCGAGGACCAACTCCCAACCCAGTCCTAAGGGTTGTGACTTCCTTGATACGCGTATGGGTCCTGTGCTTTCAGTAGTACGGGCCCATACTACCTTCCAAACCTACCCATATTTGTATCAAGTATCACCACAACACCCTAGTGAAGAACATGCATAACAAGCACTCAACCCTCACTCCTAGAGGAACACCAGAAATCTCATACATAAAGAAACCCTAGGCTAGCAGGCATCATAAATCAGGTAACTCTGTCATGCAATTCCTGAAGATCCCTAGCCTAGTACTAGCATGCTGTTCTATCATATCTCATAAACAAATAACTTGTATGGTATTTTGGGGTTACTTACTGGCTCCGGCTGATCGTACCTCCGCATCCTCCTTTACTCATTTTGAAAACCATTTTAAATTCTCTTTTTGAAAACTCTCCTTGATTTGAGACTGGATTCACACGAATGTTCCTCTAATTCACTCAAACCAAGGCTCTGATACCAACTTGTAACGCTCTAAAAATTCAAACCAATTTAAACTTTTCAAAAACCACCCAATTTCATTAAGTTATTACAAAAAGGTTTTCAATATATTTATTATCAGAGTATTCCCAGAACCATATCATAAAACATAAACATGAGGAGCGGTACGATCACTCCTTTGCCTTGCCACGGTCTCCTGAAGTACCTGAAACATTTAAACCACAACTGTAAGCCCGAAAGCTTAGTGAGATACCCCCAAAATACCAACCACATACACCAACCACATAACATATCACAACATAACAGAACAGAACAACCATACACTTCGGGTCTACTGTGTGACTGGTCCGCCACACCGGGCCTACAGTCCACCTGGTCCACCCTCCGAGTCTAGCCATATACACCGAGTCTACAGTGTGATTGGTCTGCCCGCACTGGGCCTTCAATCCACCTGGTCCACTCTCTGAGTCTACAGTATGACAGGTCCGCCTGCACCGGGCCTTCAGTCGGCCTGGTCCACTCCCCGAGCCTCGGCACGTCTGGTCCGCCCTCTTGGGTCCTACAGTCTATCCGAACCGCTCATTGGGCCTTCGGGATAACCGATCCGCCCTGGGTATGTTGGCCTACAGCACAAAGCAGGACCCGCCTCAACCTAACCCCAATCCAACAACCACGTGCACATAAACATATAATCATATATCAATTCACAACTAATCAAACCGATCTTAGCAGATCATATACATAGCACATCCCTACCAGGATTCCGACCTAACCGGTCACTAGCATAGCATCATCCTATAAACCAGGATACCGACCCTACCAGGTCTCTAACATACACCATCCTAACTACCAGGATGCGAACATAACAGAGCAATAACATAACAAACAACTACCCGGATTTCCATTCGATAAAGGGTCGACCTTGGTGCCTTAGACCCTGTTGATATAGTGAGGATAACTCACCTCGCAACTGCATACTGGAAAGATAAGATCACGCTGCTCCAACCTCCGACATGAACTCTACCACTGATAATACCAAAAGACTGAACTCAATAAATACCAATAATTACCAAAATACCCCCAGAAGTCAATTGGCCAACTCTCGAAGGAGTATGCCCAACGTACTCGTACTAGCTTCGCTACGTGTTAGTAGCCTTGACACATCCGAAGTCTGGAAACCGAACAGAAGGCACGTAGCCACTACACCCAGCGTACGAGGTTCGTACGCCCAGCGTACTCGCAATTTGCTCGGTCCAAAAGAGGCCATGACACACCCTTCGCATGCTAGACACATGGATGAACACGTCCAAAGATATCCACTCCTACGCCCAGCGTACGTGAGTACGCCCAGCAAAGAACATCTCAAGGCAGTACGCCCAACGTACTCTTCAATTACGCCCATCGTAACCTGATACTCCGCTCAAATTTTTTACTTTTACACCCTCCACTTTCTTCTAAGCTATCCTAACACCCCTAAAGTCTAGGGAACATCCCTAATACCCGAAGCAAGTCCCGAAGCCCCGAAGTCCCCGAGAAAATAAAATTTTCGAGTCAAAACTCTGCTCGCGCAGAGCCCTAGTTTTGAGAAAAATCCTTGTTTCGTCGAAAAAGGTTGTTTTAAAGAACGAAGTGCTGTCCAATCACTGTCTTATTAGGTGAGCGTATAGTCATTTTCATTTTACACATAGATATGAAGTATTTTATATAAAATACGTGTTATGTGAATATATATTGTTTGCTTATTTGAAATGAATGTTGAATGAATGATTTATACAGGTTTTAAATGTCACACCCCCGAACCAGACGGCGGAAACGTCCGAGGGCTCTTGTGACTTAAATTGAATACCATCACAATGATTATACATGAATCATAACATCATTCATCACCATGCATTGAAATATTACAACCGATATTGTTTACATTCAATACATTGTTTTAACATTACAATTTCATAACATAAACCGTTTGATCATTAATCTAAGCAAAACACCATGATATAACTTGATACATATTCTTCTGTTTACCTGTTACCTGAGAATACAAGTTATTTTGAAAACGGTCAACATACGAAATGTTGGTGAGTTCATAAGTAATGTTATGGAAAATGATTTTTGTGAAGTTTGAAAACCCATAAAATCTGATATTTTCTGAAAAGAGTATTGTTTATAAAAAGTGTGAAGATCCGTAAGTATGCTTGTCGATTTTGAAAACATGTATAATTGTTGAACTTTGTATACATCACATAGGTAAAAGTGTTGAACTCCCCGGGAAAACCCGATGTTTTCCCAATGCGTAAATTACATGACTTGTTTATTGTTATACCGATACGACGATTGTTTTTTTATTTCCCAGGTGACATTGGATTAATTAAGGGTTGTGAGTTGTTACAATCACGCATTATTGAAAATGACTAGTTTGTAACTACAAATTATGAACGATCCTTGAGGCGTCGTCCATACTACTCACATAATCCAACCACCCTGACTTCCCTTGTTTAACGTCACGAATATGCTTACTCGGTTTCTTTATACCCCCACAACCGAGGAGAAAGGAGGGTAAGAAGCCTCCTTTATTTCCATAAGTCATTCAAGGCTATCGGGAATGCGAAAGGCACTTGGCCCGACTCGCATTTGACTTCTCGACTTCGCTAGCAGTACTAATGGACCCTTGGGGCCCAACAGCACAATAGAGCTATTGAAAGTCCTTTTACATGGAATTAGGTCATAGAAGGCCCATTAACATGTAAGTGCGTCCCCTTCGGGCCCAAAGATCATGTTATTGGGCTAGCAAGGCCCAACAAGCACGATTTGAAACTTTCAAGCCCAAAGATTGAATATTGCCTCCTCGTAGTTGTCGCGTGTTTATTGAAGTACTACGGTTATTTGATTTTTGTTTTGTTATTGATTCGAGATCGAATCAATTCGTTTGGTAACGATATTGGTTGTTGAAAGTGTATTTGTTATTGTGTTTCGCCGGTAGTCGTGGATCTCGTATTTTCTCTTAAGGGATTTATTTGTTTAAAAGTAAGATTTTTACCTTTTCACAACCCTTCTTTTATAAAGTTAGCACTTTTAGTCCTTTATATAAAAGAATTTCCATTTTAGTCCTTAAACCATTTTTCTTGACACTTTGGTATCATAACTTGTTGAAAAGACATTTTTAACCAAATTTTGTTTTGTAAACAGCTTTAGTCCTTTCAGAATAATGTTTTTCTCGGTTAAAACCCTCAATTTCACAAATTTTACAGTTTTGGCCCAAAAGAGAAAATTTTTACATTTTTGGTCCTTTTTGAATTTGAAAAGCATTTTTGACCATTGAAATAGTTTTAATACACTTCAAATCCCCTGTTTTATAGAAAACTCCCTTTTCAGCCCCTCAAAGTTGAAAATCTCGCATATTGAGGCTTATTGGGCCGAAAAGCCCAAGTTTAGCCCATTAAGTGTAAAATTTACATTTTTAGTCCTTCAAAAATGTTTTGTTTCAGAAAAATTATTATGGAAACTGTTTGGACTCTTTTGACCCTACAGAAACTATAATTTGTCGGTTTGGGCCCTTAGTTTTGTATTTTTAACAATTTAAGCCCAAAAATGAGTTTTATGTTCAAGTATGTTCGTCCTAACCATATAAACTATTTTTCTTGACTTGATTAGTATAAAATAGTTTAGGTTATGTTTATTTCCTTCCCCATGTTTTAGATCTCGGTTTTACACACTTGTTGAATAACATATTCATCACAAACACAAGATATCACACACATACATGCATCAAATCACACATAGCATACATTTACACATAGATCTACACATTTACTTGTATTCTCCCCCATAAAAACTCATAAAAACCAAAAAGAAAGGGTATGAAACTCACCTTGTGTGTGGTTTCGGTTTTGGAAGGAAAAGATGAGAAGAATTCGATCCTAGCAACCTTTCTTGGAAGATCTCGAACTTGGATGCTTCTAAGGTGCTAGATCATAAGTTTGAATGAATTAAGAGATGATTCTTGAATGAAATGAAATAGCTAGCTTATGGATCTAAGCAATATCTTACCTTAGATGATGATTTTTATGGAAGAAATCCCTTGAACACCTCTTAGATCTCGAAAATATGGAGAAGAAATGAGAGAGTTTCTTGAGAGAATTGTGAGTGAAATGTGTGTGTGTGTGCTTGGATTCGGCCGAGAGCAAGAGAGAGAGGAGAGAAGAGAGGTTTTGAAGTGATTTGCATGAAAACATGAGATGGTGCATGGGAATCCTATGGACAAATGTGAGGTGGCATGAGAAAGTCAACTCTTCATTCTTTGGGTTGGGCTTGGGCCGAGAATTGGAGAGGGAAAAAGAAAAGGATTGGGCCTTGTATGCTTAAGCCTTTTTCATGGTTATGTTAAGTGATGTTTGGTCCAAATAAATATAAATGTGATTTTTATGACCTATTAGGGCTAAATTAGGTTAATTATGGCTCAATATGGTTCATTTAAATAATTTATTTCATTCTAGGCCCAATATGGCCCAAAATATTGAAATAAATGGAAGTGGGTCCAATTAGAGCCCATTTAAGAGTTCTAAGCCCAAGATAGTCAAATTGGAAGCTTATTGGTCCATTGGGCCCAATAAGGAAGTCCTAGTCCAAAATGGACTTAAACAAGAACTTCTAGGGTTTCCAATTGCTTATTGACTACTTGAAATGCTTGTATGAGGTGTTTGATTGAAATTCTATTGTCATAGAGTAAGCATCATACATGCTCTCATGTCTTTGATTCATAATTTGCCTTAAGTGTTGTAGTTACAAGGCACAAAAATTTCTAGTTGTGACATTAAATGATTTAAACTGTATATATTTTATATCTACAAAAATGTTGGGTAAAACATGGGTAGATGAAATAATTGGTATGTGATGAAAGATAAGTTAGATAAATGAGATGACCGGTCATATAGAATAGATCATGAGATGAAGGTGAGGGGTGAAATATGAGAGAAGCCCTTACCCAAACGTTGGCCCCGTCATTCAGCAGAGTATGGATGACAACCATGGACTAATCTAGAGAGTCCGTGGAACACTAGCAAGCTTGCAACCTGTAGGTGTTGTGAACAATATGTTCATCGGATGTACTCTAAAAACCCATTGACATGTATTGCAGTTGGATTCCCATGAATAATACTGTTGATAAATAAGAGCTATGGACTTATCACATGTTGGATGAATCCTGGCAACTATGAATTTAGTGCATGATGTATAAACCCAGACGACGATGTACTTCATGCCTATTCCTTAGGAAGAATCCTTAGGAATAAGTGATAGATGATTCGTAGGGTAAATCCTTAAGAAATAAGGAAGATAATGGGGATGGGTATTTGGGTTGATTGTTTGATGATAAAACACAATAACTTTATTATTGTGGGTTGAAAATCCTATATACTCACTAGGTTTCCCAACCTGACCCACTCAAGTTGTTTTTATCACATGTGTCGATACGAAGCTAGGTTACACTGAGAGATTAAAGGAGATGTAAAATCACTAGTGTAAATGAATGTAAGTTCTGTTTATGCTTATGTTTCTGTATTGACGATGACATCCCAAAGTTTTAAAATGAATAAAATACATTTCCTCGGAAATGATTTGATAATATATTATCATATTTTGGGGAACAAATTCCGCAATGTATTTCTTTAAAAGATACTCTGATTTTTAAAATCAAGCATAAACAAATCGGTCTTTTCGGACCGTGAAATTGGGGATGTCACGGGGAGCCCGTGGCAGTTGGATGTCAGACCATGTGGGGGAGCCCATGGCATTCCTAGGTAAAGACCATGGGGGAGCCCATGACATGAAGGTATAAGACCCTGGGGGAGCCCACGAAATCCTTATATGTTAGTATGCATGGCTTATATGGTAGAGATAAATTTTATAACAAATATGATATGTGTTATATGGATTGTGTGTGGAGATTGACTAAGCATTAGCTTACAGTTGTGGATTTGTTTTAGGTGCATCTGAGCCCAAGGGCAAGGTCAAGGCGTTATGGCGTGGCGTGCACTCTCTCGGACACTTTTATGGGACCTTCGGATGTTTTGAAATAAAATTGTAAACGATATGAGTTTTGAAAACAATTGTACCTGGATTCCACGGTTTATGGAAATGCGTTTTGATTAATTAAAAATGAAAATTTTCTTTGAAAAATTGGGTCGTTACAGTATCTTTTCTTGATGTTGGATATGAAATGATGGAAGAATTAATTTGTAGGTTGATCATAGTCAGGAACAAGTTATGGAGTGGATTGAAGAAGAGATAGCTGAAGATGGATCCACAGATGGTCATACTGATGATGATGTAGACTCTGTACTTCTAGATAATGAGTTTGTGGAGCATGAACATGATAAAGAAGTGATATAAATAAATCAATATGATGATCCTTTCCTTAGACGAAAATTTTTTAGGCCAACAAGAGTTGTAAATGATAAGAAAGATGCCAAGTCAGATCTTCCTTAGTGTCCTCATCATGATCCTAACCAACAGTAGGATATGGTACCAATATTAGGTATGAAATTTTGTGATCGTTTTGAACTTAATCACATGTTAAGCAATTATGTTGTTGCTAATGAGTATCAACTGTGGTATGAAAAAAATTATTCAACTAGATTATTAGTCAAATGTTGCAAAAAAAGAAGAAAAATCTAAATGCCCTTTTAAAATGTGGGCAACTTGGATGAGTAAAGAAATATCATTTGAACTAATCTCAATGCATGACATCAAAATTCAACTATAAGCCAGATCTAATACTCTACAAGGTCACCTTGACCCGGGGATTCATAAAGTTGCAAACTTTATGAGATCTAACCCTTCCAACTCTTAAGAATAAGAAGCTAAATAGGCAAAGCCCAAGATCTAGGAACATGGAATGATAAAAATCAGATCTTGAACACTTACAAAGGTCCACAAGAGTTCCAAACTGAAAGATGAGGGACTTGCTTGCTGGATCTTGCTTCCTTCTTTGGCTCCAAAAACACCACACTAGCTTACAAATGAGAGGGGAAGACGATTAGGGTTTCCTTCAGGGTTTTAGGGTTGATGGGGGCTGAGGGTGAACAAACCTTAGTGATCTCATTCCTTTAAATAGGGAGCAAACCCGTAAGATTAGGGTTTCATTTCCAACGACCAACACGTCGTGTTTCAGGAGGCAACACACCGTGTTGATCTTAATGAGACCCACATCTCTTCTTATCTCGACACGTCATGTTGGTGCCTCCAACATGCCGTGTCCCATCCTAAAAGGTGATTTATACCCAAAGTTGATGGGTTATTAGCATAACAACAAACCTATGTGTTCATGCAACCTTAATTGATTTGGATCTAAGTTTTTCACTAACTGAACATGCAAATTGAATACCAAAGCAATAACCCTAGAAACTAGCATACAAATCAGAATTCATGTATAAATTAGGGTTAGAAGATTACCTTGCTTGTTATGTAGTAATAACAAGACAATCTTGAAGATCCTTGAATCTTTAAAGCTTAGTGCCCCAAATGTTGCCCCTCTAATGGTTCACAAACACCCAATGCAAGAGGATGAGAGGAGAGAGGAGGATATTCACTTAGAAATTCCGCTAGGGTTCTTCCAAGGGTTAGATTGTAGAAAATCAAAGAGAAACACTCCTTATATACTTGTGGCTACTAGGGTTTTCATGTGGAAACCCTAATTTCCTACTTAGGGCTTATGCAACCCATGGACTCCTCTTTTAGAATCCCTTTAACGAAATATTATAGGGACACCCTATAAGTTTCGTCCACTCCTATCCAAGGGGTCCAAGAGCCCAGTTTCACATCTATCAATGATTTGCGAAACAGCCCCTACATTATTAATCAATTCCTTTAATCCCAAAATTAATTTCTGATTAATTACAAATTAATAGTATGATTTCCAATTAACATATTATTTTCATAATATATTAATAAATGATTTTAACCACCAATTTATTATTCCAAATATTAAATTCAACTCTCTCTCCAAAAGTCATCCTGTCAAGTTGCATGAGTGAAGGCAACCCAAAATGACCATGTTACTATCAAATCAAGTACATATCAATTATAGTTTTGGGATTAGACACCTAATCCAACAGTCTCCCACTTGGATAAGTCTAATAACTATGATTGCAAGTATGAACTCAAAATTTCATTAGCAATCGTAGCTTTCAAAAGCCACTGTTGAACTCTGACCTAGTCAATTACATGTCCTTTAGATAAGTGATCAAATATCCCACCGTTCAACAAGATATTGTATGGACATGAGACATGGATTATAATCAATCTCTCTGTCCAAGATTTGTTTCCCGATTTCCGATTTATGATGACTGACAATAGACTACTAATTGAACGTATCAATTCTGTACAGGCTTGTCCAAGTGCTTAAGATGTCATCACTAAATCATCGAGGGGCCCACATATATCGCTTCTCTCCATTAGGAAAAAAGGAACGGATAAACTTCGACTCGTATTCTTGCACTATTTACTTATCAAATCACGCACAACAATACATTTTATAACATCAAGTTACTGATGCGTTTACGTATTATCAATGCACAACTGTCTTGTAAACAACAACTTGAAGGGTTTTGAGCACTATAACACTCATATGGTGCACATGCAACCCTAAATGCTTTGGATCTATGTTTTCTCTAATTATACATGCATATTTTCAATTTTCCAAAGCATTGTCCTAACTATCATACATTTGAACAATTGAATGATACAACTAGTTAAATGACTTACCTCTTAGAAGGACTTGTATTTCTTGATCTTTGAAAGCTTGAGCACCTCAAAGTGTGATGCCTCTATTGGTTCAAAAACACCAATATGCAAGAGAAGGCTTGAGAGAATAGGCTAATAGCACAAAATCAACTTCACCCTCTTGGATAGTAAGTGGCAACCGATTTTGGCTCTAGGAGGGGCTTATTTATAGTGTTGCACATGCTAGGGTTACACTTTCTAAGCCCTAATGACCCATGACTTTCCACATTCTAATGCTCCTTGGATTTAACCTCCATGGACTATCCATGGATTATTCTATCCCATCTACATAATCATGGATCATTGACCCACACTACAAGAATCATTGATTTACATAATCAATCCCCATATATTTAATTAGTCTCTTTTGACCACAAATTAGTTCCAAATTAATTTTTGATCAATACTAACTAAATAATATGATTTAATATTAATATATTATACTTGTAATAAATTAATAAACCATAAATAACCTTATTCTCAAAAAACATCCTATCAAATTACATTGGTGAAGGCAACCCAAAATGACCATGCTACAATCGGTTCAAGTACAACCCAGTTATAGTTATAGGCTTAGACACCAAATCCAACAGTCTCCCACTTGGATAAGTCTAATAACTATAACTATCAATGCGACTTCAGGATCCGACTTAGCAATCGTAAGTTTTCAAAAGCCGTTGTCGAACTCTGACCTAGTCAGTGACGCGTCCTTCAGATAAGGGATCATATACTCCTCTATTCTCAAGATATCTATTCGTACAAACACATGGAACATAGTCATACTTATTGTCCTGCAATTTGTTTCCTGATTTACGATTCGTCTGACATAGAACATAACTGAACACATCAATTTAGTTCCGACCGAGCCCGACACATAGTCAAAACAGAATCATCGAGGGGCCCAAGATATCGCTTTTAATCTTCTTAGGATAAAAGGAACATATAAACTTCGACATTATGCTTGTACTAACTACTCATCAAATCATGCACAACGACATGTTTTATAACATCAAGTTACTGATGCGTTTTCGTGTCATCAATGCTCAACCAACTTGTAGTCAACAACTCATATATTTTGGTATGAAGACTATATGATATTATCGTCTCACAATTACTCGTGATAAATTCCATGAAGCAATTCAGGTGAGCACGAGTTGAATCTAATACTCAAATCTTATTTCGGGAGCACTCATGAATGGTGTAGCAAATTTTTGATATGCCTAACACCTTAGACAATCTACAAGCCAACTCATGACAGTCTTCTTTCATACTTACATCCAACGTCTCATCGACTGTGGATAGTTTGAATAAATCTTATTATTCTGGAAGTCAAAACATGCAAAGTGAAACAATCGTAAATAATTGGCATAAGACAGTAACTTTACTTATAAATAAAAACCCATTTATTTAATCATCAAATGTCGATTGCAATTTAGCTATTACAAGCTTTTATTTATCTAACCACTAAAACTAATATTGTTCGTTAGCCCAATGCCCCTTGCATGTTGCAAGTGCTTAACCCTAGTCAATCCCTTAGTAAGCGAATATGTTGGGTTGTCCTCTGACGATATCCCTTTTACCACAAGGTGTCCTTCTTCTACTTGATGTCTTATGAAGTGGTACTTTCTGTCGATATGCCTGGATCTACCATGATCTCTCAGTTCCTTGGTTAAGGCAACTACCCCTTCATTATCGCAGAAGATGTCCATAGGCTCCTTTATGGATTGAATGACTCCAAGGTCTCCGATGAAGTTTTTCAACCATATCGCCTCCTTCGATGCTTCGCTTGCTGTTACGTACTCTGATTCGTACATTGAATCAACTACAGTCTCCTGCTTGGAACTTTTCCACATCACTGCTCCCCTATTCAAGGTAAACACCCAGCCCGACTGAGAGCGGAAATTATCCCGGTAGGTTTGAAAGAAGGTGTCGCTATACTCTGTCACTCTTAATTCATCACTCCCACGAAGGGTAAGGACCCAGTCCTTAGTCCTCCGCATGTACTTAAGAATGTTCTTAACCGCAGTCTAATGAGTTTTACCTGGATTCCCTTGATATCTGCTGACCATGCTCAAAGAAAAGGCCACATCAGGGCGAGTGCAAGTCATAACATACATGATCAAGCCAACTGCAGAAGCATATGGAATTCGACTCATCTCTGCTATCTCAGCCTCTGTACTTGGACTCTGAGTCTTAATCAGTTTGGTATTGCATAGGATAGGTACATTACTGTGACATCCCCATTTTCACGGCCAGAAAATACCGATTTTGTTTATGCTTTATAAAAATCAGAGTACATCTTTTAATAACAACGTTGCGGAATTTGTTCCCAGAAAAACATGATAAATACGTTATTAAATCATTTCTGAAGAAATGTATTTCTATCCTATTTAACATCTGGGATGTCATCGTTAATACATAAACATAAACATAAATAGATCTTACATTCATTTACACTAGTGATCTACATCTCTTTTAAATCCCTCAGTGTAAAGTAGCTTCATATCGACACCTATGATATAAATAAGCTTGAGTGGGTCAGGTTGGGAAACCTGGTGAGTACATAGAGTTTTCAACCCACAATAATTTAATTATTATGTATAAACATCAAAAAATCAACCCAATTACCCATCCTCATTATCTTCCTTACTCTTAAGGGTCTACCCTAAGCATCATCTATCCTGCATTTGTTCATTTCGAAGCCCATCGCTTCCAGGGTTTATATGATAGGCACTAAGTCCATAACTGCCAATGCTTGTTCGTAAAGCACTAATTCCATAACTGCTAAAGTTCATTCATCGGGTACTAAATCCATAGCTACCAGTGTTCAGCTAATAGGTACTAAATCCATAGCTACCAGTGTTCAGCTAATAGGTACTAAATCCATAGCTACCAACGTTTATCTAACAGGTACTAAGTCCATAGCTACCAATGTTTATTCGATAGGCACTAAGTCTATAGTTACTGATGTTATTTGTTAGGAACTAAGTCTATAGTTGCCAATGTTCACTCATATCATCTTTAATCTCTCATCATTCATCTACCCATGTTTTACCCAACATATTCGTAGATATAAAATACAAATACAGTTTAAATTATTTAACACATGTATAAAATCGTTCATCCAGCATAGAAAGCAAGTATTCAAATAATATGCACACATAACATGTAATTTATATAAAATACTTCATATTTATGTGTAAGATGAAAGTAACTATGCACTCACTTGTTAAAGTGATGATTCCAAACTCG
This sequence comes from Lactuca serriola, assembly GCF_051521515.1. Classification (NCBI taxonomy): domain Eukaryota; kingdom Viridiplantae; phylum Streptophyta; class Magnoliopsida; order Asterales; family Asteraceae; genus Lactuca; species Lactuca serriola. The sequence continues at coordinate 39,180,570 of NC_136408.1, read as the reverse complement.
GACAGCGCTTCGCTTCTTAACAATATAATTTCCTTCGACGAAACCTAGTATTATTACCACTAGATTTTTGTGTAATATTTACCGTGACTAATTATTAGTCTTAGCATTATTATTATTATTATTATTATTATTATTATTATTATTATTATTATTATTATTATTATATAAACGTTTAAACAATATTTTCCAACCAGTATGTACAGACAGGGGCCATCAATATAACACTGGAGGGCATGACCATTTTGGCATATAACACTTCTGAAATCCAACAACCCTATACGACCCTTTAAACCAGATTCCCCATACCGCAGTAGTTAAAAAAGATATTATAACGACACTTATATAAGTCATAATAATATCCCAAATATTTATTATAAGTTCATAATAACAATACTAATTTTAAATATAAGTTATATTTAAAATTAGGTAAGCATAACTTACTTACAAGGGAGTTTTAGCTAGGAGTCTGACTCTGCAGGGGCAGAACTTCGTCGTTGAATCTTTCTAAGAAAGATTTTTGCAGCACTTCAACGCTCACCTTACTATACTAAAATTACAGAAAGAGAAGTCGAATCACGAGCGACCAAAATGCCGAGAGGATAAGAAGGGAAAGACTCTTGAATCAAGAGAATGGTGCAAGAAATATGAGAGCTAGAGGCTCTTATTTATAGTGATTGAATTTTCAAAAACTACCCTCCATAGTTACTTAATGACCTTATAGTTATATAAATGACTAAGCACCCATTTATAATACTATTTTAAATAGATTTAATAATATTTGTACTAAACTAATGTCGAAAGTACTCAACACTAGTCTTATAACGACCGCAACGTCGATACCTTTCTAACGATATATACATATGTATATGTATTTTTACGTATATATGATTTACACTTTATTTTAATACGTAAATGTGTTATTAAAAATTATAACTCGTTCATACGAACTTCGTTTTTGACGTTCTTTATATCCATGCGTAGCTATCAACGATATATACAACTTTCGTTTAGACTCCGTCGGCTAATTTTGAATTTATATTTTTGTCCATTTTTTTATAAAATTAAACGATATTGCTAAAATCATAACTCTCTCGTACGGACTCTGTTTTTGGCGTTTTTTTTTTCTAAAAATTCATATTTTAAGGAGTACTTCGATTTTCATTTTGGTCGCACTAGCTAAAAGTCAACCATTCTCTTCGTAGGTTTTTACGTCATACATTCGTTGTGCACGACTGACTTTTATATCTTATAAAAATCATATCTAATTCATACGGATTCGGATTTCGACGAAATTTATATTTTCAAGATCGGAACGACGTATACTTCCTCTATATATATATATATATATATATATATATATATATATATATATATATGTTTTGACGCACTTATTTTTACGATTTACGGACGATTCAACTGATTTTTCTTATTTTATTATATTATAATAATCATAAAACATATAATATTCAAATAATTACTCTTTATTTCGTCGAATAGGTTACAATTGTTAACCCTAACTATTACTTTGGTTAAGATTATTTATCCTAGATAATCTTCTATATAAAAAAAATCATTTTTAATGTTTATTATCTTAATTGACTAGCCCGAATATGCGGGTGTTACAGTTACCTTTCTTGGAGTTCTTCATGCTGAAACGCTTCAACACCTTGCCCAAGTAGATACTTTGACTAAGTCATATTAGTCTTTTACTTCGGTATTTTAATATCCTTATCCCTAGAATATAAGCAGCTTCTCCGAGGTCCTTTATAGCAAAACACTTCCCAAGCCAGGACTTAACATCCTACAAGGTTGGGATGACGTTTCCTATTAGCAGTATGTCATCTACATATTGGTACCAGAAAGCTCACTATACTCCCACTGGCTTTGACATATATACAAGACTCATCATCGCTTCTCGAAAATCCAAACTCTTTAACTTTCTCATCAAAACAAGGATTCCAGTTGCGAGATGCTTGTTTTAATCCATAAATGGATTTATCAAGCTTACACACTCTATTAGGGTATTTTTCACTGAAAAAATCCTCTAGATGACTCATGTAAACATCTTCAGCCAACTTTCCATTAAGGAAAGCGGTTTTGACATCCATTTTCCATATTTCATAATCATGAAATGTAGCCATGGCCAACATAACCCGAATAGATTTAATCTTCGCTACTGGTGAGAAGGTCTCATCATATTCAACTCCCGGAGTTTGATTAAAGCCCTTCGCAACCCGTCGCGCCTTATATGTGTGTACTTTTCCATCCATGCCAGTCTTCTTCTTGAAGATCCATTTGCACCCGACTGTCTTACGACCCGATACATTATCAACCAAGTTCCAAACTTGATTGTCATACATGGATTGAATCTCGCTGTCCATAGCCTATTTCCATTTTACAGACTCGGGGCCTGCCATAGCTTCCTTGTAGTTGTTAGGTTCATCCAAATTTACCAGTGTGCTATCACTGATAAATGTATCACCTTCAGTAGTAATATGGAAACCATAAAACTCAGGTGTATTTCTAACTCTACTAGAACGCCTCAAAGGTAAAGACTCGTCAATTAGATCAACTGGAGTTTCCTCCTCAGGTTGATTGCTAGTGTTTGAGGTTCCTTCACCGCTTGACTCTTGAAGCTATTCAAGGTCAATTTTCCTCCCACTGTTTCCTTGGCCTATGAGTTCTCTCTCGTGAAAGACTCCTCTCCTTGCAACGAAGACAACATTGTCACTCGGTCTGTAGAAGAGATATCCAAAGGATTTATGTGGGTAGCCGATGAAAATACATCGCTCATTACAAGGTTCGAGCTTGTCGTGAGTGTAACAGCCCGGAATTTCAGGTATTGTTATAATTATGTTTTTGGGTGTTTTAAGAGGGGACTCGGCGAGTTGGAGCCTAGACTCACCGAGTAGGATCGCAGATCTGGTCGCGGGTTCGCGACTGGACTCGACGAGTCCGGATATGGACTCGGCGAGTCTGCGCTATTTAGTGAAAACCCTAACCGTTCAGGTTTGGGACGTATATGAGGGACTTTATGGTCGTTATTGTTCACCCTAGCCTTCTGAGAGAAACCCTAAGACGATTGTGAGCATCTGGAGCAAGGTTGAAGACCATTGTTGATTTTGGAAGTATTGTTTTGCAAGGAAGAGAAGGCTTGGTTAAGGGAACAACAAGAGGAGTAACGTTCTGAGGATTGGGGACACAGAGAGCACATTATTCAGGTAATAATTCGAGTTACATTCTGCTATGTTGATTGTGTATATGGATTTAGGGTTTATGGAACCCTTTTGTGGCTAGATTGAATGTTACCTTAGTCCCCCAAACGATTGGAACCCTGTATTGGGACCTTTGGAGGTCCAGAATGTCCCATGCCTGAGCATTTAGGGAATTAATGGAGGTTTGGATTGGAATCCTTATGCCTTAGGTCAAAATGTAAATTATGAGTCATGGGGTGTATTATGAGCACCGAAATGAGGACCTTACGTGATGGATCAGTCTAGGAAGGCCAGACCTATGAATGGTCGGAGCAGTTCTGACCTTAGAAAGCAGTTTGAGCGGTTGCATGGCATGGACTCGCCGAGTCCGATGAACGGACTCGACGAGCAGCTTGAAGATTAACTGGGACTCGTCGAGTTGTTCTTCAGACTCGGCGAGTTGAGTCGGGGTGGCCCCGCGATTCTTCCAGGAGGAACTCGTCGAGTCAAGAGGGATACTCGACGAGTAGAAAGGGAAAATTAGAGAATTGGTGAGGACGTCTAGACTCGCCGAGTCGCCATAGCACTCGCCGAGTCCGGTCAAGTTGACCGTTGACCGTTGACCAGAGTTGACCTATGCCTGACTTCTTAGGGATAGTCAAACTTAGAAGATAAAAGTGTTAATAAGAGATATATGATGTTATAGGGAGATTGTAGCTCGGCGGATCGAGCACGAGTGATTTCGGGATTTGTTAGCTTTCGACATTCACGAGGTGAGTCTTCTCACTATACTGTACCCGGAAGGGTTTGACTGTATGACCGGAAGGTCAGATGTGATATGTGATATATGTGCTATATGTGGTAAGTTATTTGTTATATGTGCTATGTATGTTATGGGCCGGAAGGCGATTATGTTATGGGCCGGAAGGCGAATATGTTATGGGCCGGAAGGCGTTGTGTTGTGGACCGGAAGGTCGGCGTGGGTAGGACCGGAAGGTTTACCCAGTAGGGACGGAAGTCCCCTGAGACACATGGACCGGAAGGTCAGGGCCTGGAAAGGCGTATGTGCGTAAGTTGTATATTGGGGAACTCACTAAGCATTTATGCTTATAGTTGTTATGTATGTGTTTCAGGTATTAGCGAGGACCGTGGGAAGGCGCCGGCGTGATCTGTACACACTGATTGATGTTTTGAGATCTTGGGAATTCTATGATTTGTATTTTGACATGACAATTGGAATAATTATGCCTTGTTTGAATGAAAATACTTTATTTTTGAAATGAAAAATTTGTTTGAAAATTTGCGTTGTTACAATTGGTGTGAGTGACGAGGAGATTCGCCAGATGATTCACGAGGAGGTAGCTGCAGCGATCCGGGCTGAGATCCCGGAGATGTTTGGGTCTATTAAGACCACCCTGATGGAGACGTAGCTGCAGCGATCCGGACAGAAGTTGCAGCCGCTGCAGCTACCGCAGCTGTGGCCGCTGCCAGGCCACAAGGGGGTGACTCGTTGCTGTTCCGGGAGTTCAGCAACACGAAGCCACCTGAGTTCGATGGGACGCAGGATCCAATTGCTGCGATGAGGTGGATCGCTGATATTGAGGGGTGCTTCTACACTTGTTCATGTCCGGAGCATCTGAGGGTACGGTTCGCTTTGAACCAGCTCCGTCTGGGAGCGAAGGATTGGTGGAAGTTCGTGACGGCGAACTTCACTTTGGCAGAGATTTCAGCAGTGACATGGGAGGGGTTTACTTCTATGTTCAGAGACGAGTACGTTCCCCCGGTGGAAAGGGAACGATTGGTTCAGGAGTTCTTGACCCTCAAGCAGGGTACTGATTCTGTTGCGGTGATCACGCGGAAGTTTCATGAGAGGGCGATGTTCTACCCCGAGCTGGTGTCCACAGAGCAGGCTCGGATGAGCCGGTACTTGGGTGTTTTGAGGAGGGATATCCGGGAGTTTGTGTCAAACTCCACCTATCATACCTTTGCTGAGCTTCAGGCGAATGCCAGGAAGCGCGAGATTGAGTTGGAGACCCAGGCCAGGGAGGAGGCCGAGTCTCAGCGGGTGGACCGGCGGCCGGCTCAGTCTCAGCCGGCAGCCAAGTGGACAAAGTCCGCCGATTCGAGGACAGGAGGTCCGAAGGGCCGCACTTGCGGAAAGTGCGGCAAGGGTCATGATGGGGCATGTCGATCTGGTGCTTGCTACAAGTGTGGCAAGGAGGGGCACATTGCTAGGGAGTGCCCCAAGGGGTTTACGGTTTGCTTTCATTGCAACCAGACAGGCCATCGGAAGGCCGAGTGCCCTCAGCTTCTTCAGGATCTGCACCTACTGCCAGAGCTACTGCGACTCGACCGGTGAAGGCCGAGGCCCCGAGGGCTCGTGGGAGAGCCTTTCAGCTGACTGCGGAGGAGGTCCGCGCTGCGCCCGATGTTGTGGCAGGTATGCTGTAATTCATGTATTTATTTTAATGTCGAGATGTTATGCTTATGTTATTATATACGTAGGTACTTTCCTTGTGAACTCTGTGCCTGCTTTAGTGTTATTCGACTCGGGTGCGAGTAGGTCCTTTGTATCTTTAGCTTTTAGTCAGCATATCAGCGTTAGTCGTGAGTCATTGAGTCGGCCTCTGAGAGTTTCTATAGCTGACGAGAGAGTGATTTGTGCCACGGAGGTTCTCCGGGGATGTGTGTTAGAGATTTTCGGGGTTGAGTTTTCGATTGACCTGATTCCTATTGCGATGGGTGATGTCTGTGTCATTGTGGGCATGGACTGGTTGAGCCGATTCGGTGCCGTCATCGACTGTGAGCGTCAGCTGGTGACTATACGAGACCCTAGTGGGGGAGTTCTTTTGGTGTACGGCGAGGGTACCCGTTCAGGATCAGCTTTTTGTTCGGCCGCTTGGGCGAGGCAGTGTCTACAGCAGGGCTGTAAGGGTTTTGTGGCGTATGTGATGGATACGCGGGAGGTTTCCGAGAGACCGAGGTCAGTTGAGGAGGTTCCAGTGGTGCGTGAGTTTCCAGACGTTTTCCTCGAGGAGCTGCCGGGAGTACCTCCTGTGAGGCAAGTAGAGTTTGGTATCGATCTGGTTCCGGGGGCCGCGCCTATTGCTAAGGTGCCTTATCGTCTTGCACCTCCCGAGATGCAAGAGTTGTCCTCGCAGCTTCAGGAGTTGCTGGGGAAGGGATTCATTCGGCCGAGCAGCTCGCCGTGGGGAGCGCCTATTCTGTTCGTCAAGAAGAAGGATGGTTCACACCGGATGTGCATTGATTACCGGGAGTTGAACAAGTTGACGGTCAAGAACCGTTACCCGCTACCGAGGATCGATGATTTATTCGATCAGTTGCAGGGAGCATCTTGGTTTTTCAAGATCGATCTGAGGTCAGGGTACCATCAGGTGAGAGTGCGGGATGAGGACGTCCAGAAGACAGCGTTTAGGACGCGATATGGGCATTATGAGTTTGTGGTGATGCCTTTCGGGCTCACCAATGCCCCGGCTGTGTTCATGGATCTCATGAATAGGGTATGCAGGCCGATGTTGGATCGGTCAGTGATTGTATTTATCGACGACATTCTAGTGTATTCGAGATCTAGAGAGCAGCATGAGGAGCATTAAGTCACCCTCTGAGATCAGGAGCTTCCTTGGGTTGGCATGGTATTATCGGAGATTTATTAAGGATTTCTCCAAGATCGCAGTGCCGCTCACCAGATTGACCCGGAAGGGTGTTGCATTCTCATGGGGACCCGAGCAGCAGACCTCCTTTGAGACACTTCGCCAAAGGTTGTGCGAAGCCCCGGTATTAGCTCTCCCGGAAGGGATGAAGGATTTTGTAGTATATTGCGATGCATCGATTTCGGGACTGGGTGCAGTGTTAATGCAGAGGGGTCATGTGATAGCTTATGTGTCGAGGCAGCTGAAGCCTCATGAGGCGAGATATCCCACGTATGATTTAGAGTTGGGGGCATTAGTGTTCGCTCTCAAGATTTGGCGTCACTACTTGTATGGGGTTCGATGTACGATATACACGGACCATAAGAGCTTGAAGTATTTGATGGATCAGCCCAACCTAAATATGCGTCAGAGGAGGTGGTTGGATGTGGTCAAGGATTATGATTGTGAGATCCTGTACCACCCAGGCAAGGCTAATGTGGTAGCCCATGCATTGAGCCGCAGGGCGGAGAGCACTCCACTGCGAGATGTATGTTTGAGATTGACTGTGATGACTCCAGTATTGGACGCTATTCGTGGGGCACAGGCCGAGGCTGTGCGACCAGAGATGCAGAAGAGAGAGCGGGTCGTTGGGTTAATTTCAGAGTTCGTTAAGGATGGACGAGGGCTTCTCACGTTTCAGGGTCGGATTTGGGTACCGTTCGTGGGCGGTACGCGTATTACTTTGATGGAAGAGGCTCATCGATCGAAATTCTCGATCCATCTCGGGGCTACGAAGATGTATTTGGATTTGAGGAAAGAGTATTGGTGGCCCTGTATGAAAAGGGACGTCGCATGGTTCGTTGAGAGGTGCTTGACCTGCCGTAGGGTTAAGGCCGAGCACCAGAGACTGCATGGCAAGTTACAGCCATTGGAGGTTCCCGAGTGGAAGTGGGAACAGATCACTATGGATTTCATCACCAAATTGCCGAGGACTGCCAGAGGAGTCGATGCAATTTGGGTGGTTGTGGATAGGTTGACGAAGAGTGCACACTTCCTTGCCATCAGTGAGAGTTCTTCAGCGGAGAAGTTGGCGGAGATATATGTGAGAGAAGTGGTATCTCGGCATGGGGTGCCGATCTCGATTGTTTCAGACCGTGATGTGCGCTTCACTTCCAGGTTCTGGAAGAAATTCCATGAGGAGCTAGGTACTAAATTGCATTTCAGTACCGCATACCATCCCCAGACAGACGGTCAGAGCGAGCGAACGATTCAGACGCTGGAGGACATGCTTCGAGCGTGTGTGTTAGATTTCGGGGGTAGCTGGGATGCGTATTTACCCTTGGCAGAGTTTTCCTACAACAACAGCCATCATTCGAGCATTGGTATGTCACCTTTTGAGCTGTTGTATGGTAGGAGGTGTCGGACCCCCATTTGCTGGGGAGAGGTGGGACAGAGAGTGATGGGCAGTACAGAGATCGTGCTTCAGACGACAGAGCAGATTCAGCAGGTTAGACAGAGGTTATTGACCGCCCAGAGCCGAAAGAAGAGTTATGCAGACAGACGCCGATCCGAGCTTGAGTTTCAAGTCGGCGACTTCGTTCTCCTGAAGGTCTCTCCTTGGAAAGGAGTGATTCGATTCAGGAAGAGGGGCAAGTTGGGACCCCGGTATATTGGGCCATTTCGTGTGATTGCAAGGATAGGCCGGGTAGCCTATCGTTTGGAGTTGCCAGCAGAGTTGGGGCAGATCCACGATACTTTTCATGTGTCGCAACTGAGGAAGTGTATAGCCGATGAGTCGGCAGTGGTTCCATTAGAGGATATTCAGGTGGATGCGAGCCTAAATTATGCTGAGAGACTAGTGGCCATCAGGGATCGGAAGATCTAGGTTCTGAGGAACAAGGAGGTACCTCTGGTGTTGGTTCAGTGGCAACACCGGAAGGGATCGGAAATGACTTGGGAGCCGGAGCGTGAGATGCGGGAGCAGCATCCGGAGCTATTTTCAGAGTGAGACTTCGAGGACGAAGTCTAGTCCTAGTGGGGGAGAGTTGTAACAGCCCGGAATTTCAGGTATTGTTATAATTATGTTTTTGGGTGTTTTAAGAGGGGACTCGGCGAGTTGGAGCCTAGACTCGCCGAGTAGGATCGCAGATCTGGTTGCGGGTTCGCGACTGGACTCGACGAGTCCGGATATGGACTCGGCGAGTCTGTGCTGTTTAGTGAAAACCCTAACCGTTCAGGTTTGGGACGTATATGAGGGACTTTATGGCCGTCATTGTTCACCCTAGCCTTCTGAGAGAAACCCTAAGACGATTGTGAGCATCTGGAGCAAGGTTGAAGACCATTGTTGATTTTGGAAGTATTGTTTTGCAAGGAAGAGAAGGCTTGGTTAAGGGAACAACAAGAGGAGTAACGTTCTGAGGATTGGGGACACAGAGAGCACATTATTCAGGTAATAATTCGAGTTACATTCTGCTATGTTGATTGTGTATATGGATTTAGGGTTTATGGAACCCTTTTGTGGCTAGATTGAATGTTACCTTAGTCCCCCAAACGATTGGAACCCTGTATTGGGACCTTTGGAGGTCCAGAATGTCCCATGCCTGAGCATTTAGGGAATTAATGGAGGTTTGGATTGGAATCCTTATGCCTTAGGTCAAAATGTAAATTATGAGTCATGGGGTGTATTATGAGCACCGAAATGAGGACCTTACGTGATGGATCAGTCTAGGAAGGCCAGACCTATGAATGGTCGGAGCAGTTCTGACCTTAGAAAGCAGTTTGAGCGGTTGCATGGCATGGACTCGCCGAGTCCGATGAACGGACTCGAGTAGCAGCTTGAAGATTAACTGGGACTCGTCGAGTTGTTCTTCAGACTCGGCGAGTTGAGTCGGGGTGGCCCCGCGATTCTTCCAGGAGGAACTCGTTGAGTCAAGAGGGATACTCGACGAGTAGAAAGGGAAAATTAGAGAATTGGTGAGGACGTCTAGACTCGCCGAGTCGCCATAGCACTCGCCGAGTCCGGTCAAGTTGACCATTGACCGTTGACCAGAGTTGACCTATGCCTGACTTCTTAGGGATAGTCAAACTTAGAAGATAAAAGTGTTAATAAGAGATATATGATGTTATAGGGAGATTGTAGCTCGGCGGATCGAGCACGAGTGATTTCGGGATTTGTTAGCTTTCGACATTCACGAGGTGAGTCTTCTCACTATACTGTACCCGGAAGGGTTTGACTGTATGACCAGAAGGTCAGATGTGATATGTGATATATGTGCTATATGTGGTAAGTTATTTGTTATATGTGCTATGTATGTTATGGGCCGGAAGGCGATTATGTTATGGGCCGGAAGGCATTATGTTATGGGCCGGAAGGCGAATATGTTATGGGCCGGAAGGCGTTGTGTTGTGGACCGGAAGGTCGGCGTGGGTAGGACCGGAAGGTTTACCCAGCAGGGACGGAAGTCCCCTGAGACACATGGACCGGAAGGTCAGGGCCTGGAAAGGCGTATGTGCATAAGTTGTATATTGGGGAACTCACTAAGCATTTATGCTTACAGTTGTTATGTATGTGTTTCAGGTACTAGCGAGGACCGTGGGAAGGCGCCGGCGTGATCTGTACACACTGATTGATGTTTTGAGATCTTGGGAATTCTATGATTTGTATTTTGACATGACAATTGGAATAATTATGCCTTGTTTGAATGAAAATACTTTATTTTTGAAATGAAAAATTTGTTTGAAAATTTGCGTTGTTACAGTGAGTTTCTTTTCTCACAAAACCCTCGCAACCCTAAACTTTGATGTGGTCTAATGTGGGAAATTTCCATGTCCACATCTCGTGAGGTGTTTTGGAAACCTCAGGTTGATTGCTAGTGTTTGAGGTTCCTTCACCGCTTGACTCTTGAAGCTCTTTAAGGTCAATTTTCCTCCCACTATTTCCTTGGCCTATGAGTTCTCTAATGCGAAAGACTCCTTTCCTTGCAACGAAGACAACATTGTCACTCGGTCTGTAGAAGAGATATCCAAAGGATTTATGTGGGTAACCGATAAAAATACATCGCTCACTCCAAGGTTCGAGCTTGTCGTGAGTTTCTTTTATCACAAAATCCTCACAAACCTAAACTTTGATGTGGTCTAATGTGGGAACTTTCCCTGTCCATATCTCATGAGGTGTTTTGGAAACCTTTTTGGTAGGAACTAGATTAAGGATATGGACGACAGTCTCTAAGGCATACCCCCAGAATGAGATAGGTAACGAAACTTGACTCATCATGGAATGAACCATTTCTAGCAAGGTTCTATTGCACCTCTCAACCACACCATTAAGCTGTGGTGTCCTAGGTGGCGTCAACTGTGAAACAATTCCACATTCCGTAAGATAGTCAAGGAACTCGATACTAAGATACTCTCCTCCACGATCGGATCGTAGCATCTTTATCTTCCTGCCCAATTGATTCTCCATTTCTTTCTTAAACTCCTTGAACTTTTCAAAATTTTCCAACTTATGCTTGATTAAGTAAATATACCCATATCTATTATAATCATTAGTAAAAGTCACATAGAATTGGTTAGCATCCCTTCTGGTGGTTCTGAATGGTCCATACACATCAGTGTGTATGAGATCCAACAGAACTTCACCCATTTCACAAGTACCAATGAAGGGTGACTTGGTCATCTTTCCAAGTAAAGAAGATCCGCAAGTGTCATCCGACTTTAAGTAGAATGACTCCAAAACTCCATCCTTTTGGAGTTGGGCTATGCGCTTCTTGTTGACATGTCCAAGACAACAATGCCACAAGCATGCCTTGTCCAAATCATCGGAAGAATCAATATTTAACACATTATTTCCTAAGTTATCTACAACCATCACAATTTCATATATACCCTTGCAAGGTAATGCTTCAAAATAAAATACACCAATACAATAAGCATAAATACCACCATTTTCATTATTAAAGGAAAAGGTAAAACCTTGTTTATACAAACTGTGAAAGGAAATAACATTTCTCGCCATATCGGCCGAGTAACAACAATTATTCAAATCTAAACTTAAACCATTACTAAGCAATAAAGAATAAACTCCAATCTTGGTCACAGGCGACACTTTCCTATTTCCCATGATTAAGTTTATCTTCCCATGCTCCACATCCCTACTTCTTTTTAGTCCCTGCAAATCAGAACAAATGTGAATACCACAACCTGTATCAAGGACCCTAGAATTAGCATGTGATGAGTTATTAGATTGAATAGTGTAAATACTTGCAAAGGAGAGCTTGGTCTTGCCATCCTTTATGTCCTGCAAGTACTTGGGGTAGCTTCATTTCCAGTGCCCTTTTTCATGACAGTGGAAGCACTCTACTTCCTACGGATTGGAAGAGGGATTAGCAGAACCAACTTTGGTCCCACTGGAAGTGGATCCATCAAGAGACTTTCCCTTGCAGCTCTTGTAGGGAGCCTTCCTCTTTTTTCCCTTCCCATGTCCGATTGCCAAAACAGGGGCAGAAGTAGTCGTAGGAGTAGACACAACCGACTTGGCTTTCATGTTGCTTTCTGCAGTCCTAAGAAGGCCTTGAAGCTTGCTAAGAGTGACCTCCTCCTTGTTCATATGATAGGTCATACGACATTGATCATAACAAGAAGGTAAAGAGTGTAGAATAATATCTATGGCCAACTCTTCATCAAAATTGACATTCAATTTAAGCAAGCGGTCCATAAATGTCTGCATCTTTTGCAAGTGGGGCGTGATGGGTTCACTATCCTTCATTTTGGTTGTGATCATGGAGGCAATGATCTCATACCTCTCATGCCGAACACTTTGATGGTATATTTCCATCAAATCTTGATACATTTCAAAAGGATAGTAGTTCTCATAGGACTTCTGCATCTCAACAGTCATGGTTGCAATCATTAGACACGACACGTTTGTCGCATCCCTCTCATGAGTAGTGTGTTCAACGATTTGTTCGGGAGTAACAGTGGTGACATCAATCTCCTTAAGCTCTTTATCTAGGACATATTCTATGTCCTCATAACGAATAGCCATTCTGATGTTTCGAATCCAATCATTGAAGTTTAAGCCATCGAAAATGACCATCCCACATAGGTTCATGAGGGAGAAAGAGCCTGAAGGGATTGGGTTGGAAGCATTGTTTGGGATAGACATCTGAAAAGAAGAAGAACAAAGTTTAGGTTAGATGATAATCCTCAATATTACACCCAAATGAAATATTAAGGCTAGGACCCAACACAATATTCTACAATTATGAAAAGGGATGTCGTAATCCAGTTGTAAAATATTTGAAGGTAGGTAAATGACGATTTACCAATTACCACCATGAAAAACAAAATAAATTATTAAGTTTTAATTGGATTGAATGTAACACCCCGAGTTTAGAAGTGCAAGTTCAGTGTTCTTAGTGTAAATAAGGAAGGTCGACTCGGCGAGTCAATGGATAGACTCGGCGAGTCGAGTCGCGATCCGGGTCACGTATAAACTGACCAACTCGGCGAGTCGCATGGGTGGACTCGGCGAGTTGGTGCTGGGATGAGAAAAACCCTAATCCGGGGGTTGTGCCCTATATAAAGAACATAACATCCCTTCTTCAGCCTCCTTACCACCCTTGAGAGCCTACAAACCCTAGAAATCGAGTGGATCACCATTGATAGAGAGATTGAAGCTTTGGAAGGGGGATCTTGAAAGTGAAATTTAAGAGCAAAGGGATTACAGCAAGGGAGGGACTTAGATCCGAGATCTAATCCAATGGAAGCTTGTATTGGAGGTAATAATCTGTTCTTGAAGCTTTTGTGCACCTAAATCTATCATTTGTGGGGGTTTGGGGCATAAATAAGGTCCATCTCGAGTTTGGAGTTAGATCTGAGGAGGCTACCTCAGATCTAGGCTGGTAATGATCCAAGAAGCCATAAAGTCTATGCCCAAGAGTTTTTGGTGAAGTTCCTTTGTCCCAAACCCTAGCCCTAGAGTGTTTTAGGCTTAGATATCTTTGGATTCACGTAAAGGTTGCCACTTTACGTGATGGAGGGTCCGAAGAGGAGTAGATCTATGGATTGGAACCCCTGCATGGCTCGGAAGGCCACTACATGGGTTAAGAACTGGAGATACTCGGCGAGTCGCATGGGTGGACTCGGCGAGTTGGATGAAGATAGACAGGAACTCGACGAGTTGGAAGAACAACTCGGCGAGTCTGTTGAAGATTGCCTTGGACTCAGTGAGTCTGTTCTTGAACTCGGCGAGTCTGGTCATGGAGTCCTAATATTTTCTGGTTGAGCTGTGAATCGGTGAGTCGAAGGATGACTCGGTGAGTTGAGCATGAAGGGACCCAGAGTTTGTTGGACTCGGCGAGTCTTGGGGCGACTCGGCGAGTTGAGTCGTGGATTGGGAGTTTCTGAGTATAGGGACTCGGCCAGTCGAAGGGGTGACTCGGCGAGTAGAGTCACACAGGAAGGTTGACTTTGACTGAGGACTTTGACCTTGACCAAGGGTTGACCAGTTGACTTCCGGGGGTATTTTTGGTAATTGTTGGCATTTAATGAGTTCAATGATTCGGTGTTGACCAGTGGGGGAGTTCGTGTCCGTGATTGGAGCAACGTGATCTTATTTCTTCAGCCGACAGTTGCAGGTGAGTTATCCTCACCATATCGACAGGGTCTACGGCACCAAGGCTGGCCCTTTATCGGATGGAAATCCGGGTAGTTGTTTGTTATGTTATTGCTTGGTTATGTTTGCATCTTGGTAGTTAGGATGAGATATGTTAGAGACCTGGTTCGGGTCGGTACCCTGGTTTATAGGATGATGCTATGCTAGTGACCGGTTAGGTCGGTATCCTGGTAGGGATGTACTATGTATGTGATCTGCTAGATTGGTTGATTAGTTGTGGACTGCTATATGATTATATGTTTATGTGCACATGGTTGTTGGACTGGGGTTGGGTTGAGGAGGGGCCTGCTTTGTGTTGTAGGCCAACATACCCAGGGTGGACCGGTTATCCCGAAGGCCCAACAAGCAGTCCGGATAGGCTGTAGGGCCCAAGAGGGCGGACCAGACGTGCCGAGGCTCGAAGAGTGGACCAGGCCGACTGAAGGCCCGGTGCGGGCGGACCAGTCATACTATAGACTCAGAGAGTGGACTAGGTGGATTGAAGGCTCGGTGCGGGCGGACCAATCACACTGTAGACTCGATGTATATGGCTAGACTCGGAGGGTGGACCAGGTGGACTGTAGGCCCGGTGCGGCAAACCAGTCACACAGTAGACCCGAAGTGCATGGCTGTTCTGTTCTGTGTTATGATATGTTATGAATTGTGTATGGTATTATGGTTGGTATTTTGGGGGTATCTCAGTAAGCTTTCGGGCTTACAGTTATGGTTTAATGTTTCAGGTATTTCAGGAGACCGTGCCAAGGCAAAGGCATGATCGTACCGCTCCTCATGTTCATGTTTTATGATATGGTTCTGGGAATACTCTGATAATAAATGTATTGAAAACCTTTTGTAATAACTTAATGAAATTGGGTTGTTTTTGAAAAGTTTAAATTGGTTGAAATTTTTAGAGCGTTACAAGTTGGTATTAGAGCCTTGGTTTGAGTGAACTGGAGGAACATTCGTGTGAATCCAGTCTCAAATCAAGGAGAGTTTTCAAAAGAGAATTTAAAATGGTTTTTCAAAATGAGTAAAGGAGGACGCGGAGGTACGATCAGCCGGAGCCAGTAAGTAACCCCAAAATACCATACAAGTTATTTGTTTATGAGATATGATAGAACAACATGCTGGTACTAGGCTAGGGATCTTCAGGAATTGAATGATAGAGTTTCCTGATTTATGTTGCCTGCTAGCCTAGGATTCCTTTCTGTACGAGAATTTCAGTGTTCCTCTAGGGTTGAGGGTAGATTGCTTGTTATGTATATTCATCTCTAGGGTGTTGTGGTGATACTTGATATAAATATGGGTAGGTGTGAAAGGTAGTATGGGCCCGTACTACTGAAAGCACAGGACCCATACGGGCATCAAGGAAGTCACAACCCCTAGGGTTGGGTTGGGGGTTGGTTCCCGGGTTAGTGGGAAGTATCTGATGTTTTGCGGTGTTTTCAGTATGGTGGTTACGAGGCATGCTGGGAGCAGATCCGGATCAGGATCGGGAGCAGGAGAGGGCGGTCAAGGTGGATTAGTACTGCCCGAGGCTATTGGTCAGATGAGCATAGACGAGTTGGATACTAGGATTCGTGAGATCCTGCATGATGAGGTTGCTGCTATGTTCCGGGCCGAGTTGCCGAAACTGTTTGGGTCGATCAAGACCGCCATGGTCGAGTATTTTGATGAGCGCTATGCAGCTCTTACAGAGACGGCTACAGCGGCTGTAGCAGCGGCGGGAGGAGGAGTCGGTAGAGGTTTTCTGTATCGGGACTTCGATAATATGAAGCCCCTACTTTTGATGGAGTTCAGGATCCGATTGTTGCTATGAGATGGTTGTCGGACGTGGAGGGATGTTTCTGTTGGGTTTAGAGCATTCTAACACTTCCTAAGTGTACATGCAACCCTAATAAACCTTGGATCTATGTTTTTCTAAGATACATGCAAATAGTTATTTTTCCAAGGTTCATATCCTAACTAGCATGGCATGGGGAACATGAATCAAATAAAGCTAGTAGAAATGCTTACCTTGAAGTTGTAGTTGATTGCTTGGAGTTTTAGAGCCTAGCACCAATAGTGTGGATGCCTCAAGTGGAAATCACAAATCACCACAAACTTCGAACTTTGAGAGAATAAATACTATTATCTTGAAATCGGCCTCACCTCAACAAGTGTCAACTAGTATGATTTCAAGAACCAAAGCCTCCTTTATATAGTGTGGTGGATTAGGGTTACATCCATGTAAACCCTAATACCCATGTCTCTTCATTTCCATGAGATCCATGGGTCAAAGCTCCATGGAGTATCCATGGACTTTTCCATCCAAGCCTAGCCCATTCTAAATAAGCATTAGCCCACACAATATAAATATAGAAGCCCATATTTAATTAGTAATATCTTTGATCACTAAATTAATCCTAGATTAATTATAGATCACTACTAATTAAATAATATGATCTTATATTAATATATTAGAACTTATAATATATTAATAAATCATAACTTGTACTATTCTCAAATATTATCCATAAATTGTTCGGGTGAAGTGCAACCCAAATGGACCATGCCGGGTCGGGTCAAGTACATACCAAATATAGTTATGGGCTTAGACACTATATCCAACAGTCTCCCACTTGGATAAGTCTAGTAACTATATTTGCAAGTATAACTTCAGGAACCGATCAGCAATCATAGCTCTTTAAACTCTGTTGAACTAGAACGCGCCATTTAGATAAGTGATCATATAATCCTCTGTTCTAGATATCAGTCGGACAAATACATGGAACATTGTCTTGCTTATTGTCCAGCATTTGTTTCCCGATTTCCGATTTGTTTGACATAGAACTCAACTGAACACATCAATTTAGTTCTGACCGGGCCCGGTACATAGGTCAAAACAAAATCATCGAGGGGCCCAGATATCAGCTTCTAATCCAAGAAGGAACAGATAAACTTCGACTCATATGTTTGTTCTACCACTCATTGAATTACACACAAAAGCACGTTTTATAACATCGAGTTACCAATGCGTTTTCGTACAATCAATGCATAACCAACTTGTAAGTAACAAATCATATCTCTAGGTTTGAAGACTTATATGATATTACCGTCTCACGATCACTCGAGATAGAATTCCATGAAGTGATTCCAGTGAGCGTGGGTTGAGTCCAATGCTCAGAACTTATGAGCACTCATGATTGTTGTAGCCTTGTCCAACACCTTAGACCTCTGCAACCAATCATGACAGTCTTGATTCATACCTACTTCCGACATATGACCGACTGTGGAGGTTTGAATAATATGATATACCAAACATAATTATTCTGGAAGTCAAAACATGCAAAAGAAATATAGTAAACGATCGACAAGAGATAGCAACACTTTACTCATAAATAAAACACTTTTTATTCATCATCTAATGTCAATTACACTTTACAAATTTCGAGGTTACCTAACTACTAAATCTAATATCATCCTTCAGCCCTATGCTTTGAGCATGCTGGAGATGCTTAACCCTACTCAGTCCCTTCGTGAGGGGATCTGCTGGGTTCTCATCCGATGATACCCTCTTCGCCACGAGGAGTCCTTCTTCAATTCGATGTCTGATAAAATGGTATTTTCTGTCGATGTGTCTGGATCTCCCGTGATCCCTTGGTTCCTTGGCTAAGGCAACCGCACTATTGCTGTCACAGAAAATCTCCATTGGCTCTTTTATAGCTGGTACAACTCCAAGGTCTCCGATGAAGTTCTTTAGCCATATCGCCTCCTTTGCTGCCTCGCTTGCTGCTATATACTCTGATTCACAAGTGGAATCAGCCACTGTCTCCTGCTTGGAACTCTTCCAAGAAATTGCTCCTCCGTTTAGGGTAAAGATCCAGCCCGACTGAGAGCGGAAATTATCCCTATCAGTCTGGAAGCTAGCATCACTATACCCTACAACTCTCAAGTCATCACTCCCACCGAGGGTAAGGACCCAGTCCTTAGTCCTTCGCAGGTACTTGAGGATATTCTTTACCGCAGTCCAGTGTTCCTTGCCAGGGTTCCCCTGATACCTGCTAACCATGCTTAAAGCAAAGGCTACATCAGGTCGAGTACACATCATAGCATACATGATCGATCCTACAGCTGAAGCATAAGGTAGTCGACTCATTTCTGCTATCTCAGCCTCAGTGCTAGGGCTTTGTGTCTTACTCAATCTGGCATTACTCTGAATAGGTAACTCGCCTTTCTTGGAGTTATGCATGTTGAATCTTTTCAACACTTTGTCCACATAGGTGCTTTGACTAAGTACAATTAGTCTTTTACTCCTGTTTCTCAAAATCCTTATCCCTAGGATATAGGCAGCTTCACCAAGGTCCTTCATAGCGAAACACTTCCCAAGCCAGGACTTTACTTCCTGCAAGGTTGGGATGTCATTTCCTATGAGTAGTATGTCATCCACATACAGTACCAAAAAACTGACTATGCTCCCACTAGCCTTGATATAGACGCAAGATTCATCTTCACTCCTTGAAAAGCCAAATTCCTTGACTTTCTCATCAAAGCAAAGATTCCATCTGCGAGGTGCCTGTTTCAATCCATAAATGGATTTCTCGAGCTTACACACTCTATTGGGGTACTCTGTACTGACAAAACCCTCTGGCTGAACCATGTAAACATCCTCAGCCAACTTTCCATTAAGGAAAGCGGTTTTGACATCCATTTGCCATATTTCATAATCATGAAATGCAGCAATGGCTAACAGATGCCTAATAGACTTTATCTTGGCCACTGGTGAAAAGGTTTCATCATAATCAACTCCCAGAGTTTGAGAATAACCTTTTGCAACCAGTCGTGCCTTATAAGTGTGTACATTACCGTCCATGTCGGTCTTCTTCTTGAAGATCCATTTGCACCCCACTGTCTTACGACCTGGTACATTTTCAACCAAGTTCCAAACTTGATTGTCATACATGGATTGTATCTCGCTATCCATTGCCTCTTTCCACTTGGCAGCCTCGGGGCCTGCCATGGCTTCCGTGTAGCTGTTAGGTTCATCCAGACCTACTAGTGTCTCATCACTAATAAGTGTCTCACGTTCCGCAGTAATATGGAAGCCATAATAATGCTCAGGTGCATTCCTAACTCTCGTGGAACGCCTAAGAGGTACAGGCACATCAGCTAGCTCAACAGGAGTTTCCTCCTCAAGTTGAGGGCTAGTGTTTGAAGTTCCTTCACCGCTTGAATCTTGAATTTCTTCAAGATCAATTTGCCTCCCACTGTCTCCTTGGCTTATAAATTCTCTCTCTCGAAAAACTCCTCTTCTTGCTACAAAGACCACATTATCACTAGGTCTGTAGAAGAGGTAACCAAAGGATTGTTGTGGGTAGCCGATGAAAATACACCTCTCGCTTCGAGGTTCGAGCTTATCATGAGTCTCGCGTCTCACGAAAGCCTCGCAACCCCAAATCTTGATGTGGTCTAGCTTAGGTACTTTACCAGTCCACATCTCGTGAGGAGTTTTGGCAACTTTCTTTGTAGGGACTAGATTAAGAATATGGGCGGCAGTCTCTAAGGCATACCCCCAGAATGAGATTGGTAGCGTAGCTCGACTCATCATGGAACGAACCATATCCAACAAGGTTCGATTACGCCTCTCAGCCACACCATTCAACTGTGGTGTCCTGGGAGGTGTCAATTGTGAGACAATCCCACATTCCCTAAGATAGTCGAGGAACTCTGAACTAAGATACTCACCTCCTCGATCGGATCGAAGCATCTTAATGTTCCTGCCCAATTGATTCTCGACTTCCTGTTTAAATTCCTAAAACTTCTCGAAAGTCTCTGACTTATGCTTGATTAAGTAGACATATCCATATCTACTGTAATCATTAGTGAAAGTCAAATAATAACGATTAGCATCCCTTGTGGCATGTTTGAATGGTCCACACACATCCGTGTGTACAAGGTCCAACAAACCTTCACCCCTCTCACACAAGCCTGTGAAGGGTGACTTTGTCATTTTTCCAAGTAAGCATGATTCGCAACTATCATTTGACTTTAGGTCAAACGACTCCAAGACTCCATCCTTTTGGAGTTGGCCTATGCGTTTCTTGCTTATATGTCCAAGACGACAATGCCATAATGATGCTTTATCCAAGTTATTATTATTAGTAGAATCAATACACAAAACATTATTTCCTAAGTTATCTACAACAGATACAACTTCATACACACCATCACAAGGTAATGCTCTAAAATAAAAAACATTATTAAAGAAAGCATCAATAGAACCAACTTCATTATTAAATGAAAAGGTAAACCCTTGTTTGTACAAAGCATGAAAGGAAATAATATTTCTTGCCATTCTTGGTGAATAACAACATTTATTCAAATCTAAACTAAACCAACTACTTAGCGATAAAGTATAAACTCCAATCTTGGTGACAGGTGAAGCTTTCCTATTCCCCATGATCAAGTTTATTCTTCCTTGCTCCACATTCTCACTTCTTCTTAGTCCCTGCAAGTCACAACAAATATGAATACCACAACCGGTATCAAGGACCCAAGATTTAGAATGGGGTGAGTTATTAGATAAGATAGTGTAAATACCAGCATGGTTGGGTTTAACTTTCCCATCCTTCACATCCTGCTGGTACTTTGGGCAGTTCCGCTTCCAATGAGCCTTTTCATGGCAATAGAAGTATTCAGCCTCTTTTGGGTCAGAAGAAGGAGTGATGAAACCTTTCTTGGTTCCACTTGAAGAAGAGCCATCAAGGGTCCGAACCTTGGTACCCTTCGAAGAGCTCTTTCTTTTCCTCCCTCGACTTTTCCCGATTGCCAAAACCGGAGTTGAGTTTGGAGTAGGAGTGATAGCAACCGACTTCCCCTTAAGACCTGTTTCTGCAGTCTTGAGAAGTCCCTGAAGTTTGCTGAGTGTGACCTCTTCCTTATTCATGTGATATGTCATCCGGAATTGATCATAGCACGATGGCAAGGAGTGCAAAATGATATCTATTGCAAGCTCCTCAGGGAAGTTCACATTAAGTTTCAGCAACCGATCCACATACCTTTGCATCCTTTGCATGTGGCTCGTGACGGATTCCCCGTCCTTCATCATGGCTGTTATCATGGAGCAGATGATCTCATACCTCTCTTGTCGTGCACTTTGATGGTATCTTTCCATCAAATCTTGGTGCATTTCATAAGGGTAGAAATCTTCATAAGACTTTTGGAGTTCAGCTGTCATTGTGGCCAACATGATGCAAGCCACCTTGGTAGCATCTCTTTCATGAGTATGAAAGTCAACGATCTCCTGGGGAGTTGCAGTGGATTCATCGATTTCCTTAAGCTCCTTGTCAAGGACATATTCTTTGTCCTCGTAGCGGGTAATCATCCTGATGTTTCTGATCCACTCATTGAAGTTGGATCCATCAAAGGTAACTTTCCCACACAAGCTCATAAGAGTAAAGGAGCCATGAGGATTCGAGCCAGAAGCAACATTACTTGAAGACATCTTGAAAAGAAGAGAACAAGATTAGTTTAGATATAAGAGAGTCCTTAATAAAACACCCAAATGTAATATTAAGGCTAGGATCCAATCATAATATAATATAACTTAGAAGAGGTATGCCGTAATCTAAGCTATACCATATTTGAAAGGTAGGTGAATGACGATTCACCAATTTCCACCACGAAAACCGAAATGATTAAATATTAGGTTTTTGATTGGTTCTTAGAAATTCCTAGATTCTTTTGAGATTCAATGAACTTTTCAAAGGCATGTTTCAATCTCGAGTGTGCCCTCCAAGTTTTGTGACTGGGATGCCGAGGATCACAAAACGAGGTGTGAAGTAACCATGCAAATCACTTGGTACCCTTAAGGTTTATCACTCAATCGATGTGCCGGTAAACCACACACGCTCCACCGATACTATAATAAACCTTTAAGTCACCCTTTACCTACCTTGTTAAGTCCAAGTTAGTGTGTCGGTTAACCACACACGCTCCACCAACGACTTAATCAAAGTGTAAAGTGTAATTTCATGGATTAGCACCTTATTCACATTTTTCCTAAAGTAACTAAGATTGGGAATTTAATAAAACATTTAGTTACTTTATAATATTCATCATACTTTGAATGAGAATTTATAAGTCCTTGTCTTACCCGTTCGGCTAACGACCCTCCACCAGTCAAGCAAGCGGTGGGTGAGAGTAGACACCCATTAAGTCACCATTTTATAGGCAACAACCTTATACCCACCTTATAGACCGGCTTCGTGAATGAGGCGTACTAGCGGTAAGATGACTTTGTTCTTATACATATATATATAATTATTAAATCATAATAATATAAGTATAAGGGTTGAATTTTAACTTTGAAAATTCTAAGGGTTGGAGCTAAAGTTTTAACTTGACTTTACTTGTTCCAAAACTTGAGGGCAAGTTTTGTAAACTTTCAAAACTCTTCATTTCTTGTAACTTATGAGTTTAATAGAGTAATAAAATGAAGACTCTTCATTTTTCTAACTCTTATGTTCTTTTAATGGTTTTTAATCCAAGAGACTTTTGGTTTTCCATAACTTGAGGACAAGTTATGGACTCCATTAAAACACATTATGATCAAGAATTAAATTACCACATAGGTTACAAATAATTCCTATGATCATCTAAACATCATAAGAACAAGAATATGAATATGAACACTTTCAAGAATCAAAATCACATAAAACTTTGTAATTTTGATAACTAGTTGTTGTAAATGAATTAGCAAAAACATTACTCCATCTAAAACAAGTTTTCAAGTACCAAAACAGTTTAGAGTAATGTTTCCAATCCATTTCCAGCAACTAAAGTCGAAATTCCGTTTTTTTTTTTTTTTAATTATTTTCGACTTTTCCAACTATTTTGCATCAAGTATCAAACAAACAAACCAGGCTCTGATACCACTGTTGGGTTTTGAGCATTCTAACACTTCCTAAGTGTACATGCAACCCTAATAAACCTTGGATCTATGTTTTTCTAAGATACATGCAAATAATTATTTTTCCAAGGTTCATATCCTAACTAGCATGGCATGGGGAACATGAATCAAATAAAGCTAGTAGAAATGCTTACCTTGAAGTTGTAGTTGATTGCTTGGAGTTTTAGAGCCTAGCACCAATAGTGTGGATGCCTCAAGTGGAAATCACAAATCACCACAAACTTGGAACTTTGAGAGAATAAATACTATTATCTTGAAATCGGCCTCACCTCAACAAGTGTCAACTAGTATGATTTCAAGAACCAAAGCCTCCTTTATATAGTGTGGTGGATTAGGGTTACATCCATGTAAACCCTAATACCCATGTCTCTTCATTTCCATGAGATCCATGGGTCAAAGCTCCATGGAGTATCCATGGACTTTTCCATCCAAGCCTAGCCCATTCTAAATAAGCATTAGCCCACACAATATAAATATAGAAGCCCATATTTAATTAGTAATATCTTTGATCACTAAATTAATCCTAGATTAATTATAGATCACTACTAATTAAATAATATGATCTTATATTAATATATTAGAACTTATAATATATTAATAAATCATAACTTGTACTATTCTCAAATATTATCCATAAATTGTTCGGGTGAAGTGCAACCCAAATGGACCATGCCGGGTCGGGTCAAGTACATACCAAATATAGTTATGGGCTTAGACACTATATCCAACAGTTTCTTCACATGTTCACGCCCTGCTGATCAAAGGGTGAGGTGTGCTTTGAACCTGTTAAGGCTCGGGGCGAAGGATAGGTGGAAGTTGACTATGGGATCTTATTTTGATGCGCAGTGGGCTGCGGTTACTTGGGATCAGTTTCGAGACATGTTCAGTACTCGTTATGTTCCGCGGGTGGAGCGGGAGAGATTGGCTCAAGAGTTTTTGGAGCTGAAGCAGGATTCTGAGTCGGTGACGAAGATCACCAAGATGTTCACGGAGAGGGCGATGTTTTGCCCTGAATTTTCTTCGGAGTAGGCTCAGATGGCCCGATATCTAAGTATGCTCAAGTGGGATATTTGGCAGTTTGTGTCTACGCAGAGATGTGATACCTTGTTAGAGTTGCAGGAGGCCGCCAGGCGGTGTGAGCTGGGGATTGAGTTGCAGTTGCAAGAACAGAGGCAGGCCCCGGTGCAATCACATTCGACGCCGAAACGGTCCAAGACAGTTGATTCCAGGCTTGGAGATCAGGGCAGCCGCACTTGTGGGAAGTATGGGAAGGGTCACACCGGAGTTTGTAGGTCCGGTGGTGCGTGCCGCAAGTGCGGGAGAGAGGGGAATTACGCGAGGGATTGTCGTCAGTCAGCCCCGGTTCAGGATATGAGGATTTGTTATCAGTGCCATCAGGTTGGTCACATGAGGGCCAACTGTCCACAGGTTACTGTAGGGCTGGTGCCGGCTCCAACACCGGCCACTTTGAAGATTACGGGTGGAGGTCAGGGTGGAGCGGAGCCCCCGAGGGCTCAGGGGTGCACTTTTCAGCTCACAGCAGAGGAGGCTAAGGCAGAGCCGGATGCAGTTGCGGGTATGTTTTCGTTTCATTGTTGGTTGCTTATCTTGTTGTTATGTGGCGTTGTGTTGTATTTCGCCGTTCTGCGTGTTTCCTGGTTTGGTAGGGAGTGTTAGTAACTAGGAGTTGTAGGCGATTAGCACCCAAGGGATTGATAGTCAGAATTTGGTTGTATGGTTTGATTGTCGGGTATAGCTATTGGGATCTAAGAAGTGTTCAACGGGGAGTCGGACTCCTTTAGAGTTCGTGAGGTGCGATGCTGAAGAATGATTTTTGTGGAGATTGCTCGTTTCGGAGGAAACCAGTTCGTGGATATGAGGAGTATGTTGAGTAAGGATGATTGTTTTATGCCAGTTAAGTCACTGGTGGTTGGAAGGCAGTGTTCTAAGTGGGGAGAATTGGAAAATTCTCAGGAAGATCGACAAGCATTAGAGGTTGATTAGCCGTTGAGATTCGACAGTGTTTCAGTCAGCCAAGAGTGTGGGCTAGTATGAGTAAGTGACAGACAAGTGGGGGCAGGGAGTAGACCATGGTTTCAGGAAAGGTAGTGGTTGATGTGAGGCCTAGGTTTAGGTCATGGAAAGGATTCCGGGACCGGAACAAGAGTTCGAAACCCCTAGAGGGCTAGAATAGTATGTACAAGAGAAATTCTTGGGGAGGATGGTTTAGGGTGATGGGGGACAGTTTTTGGAGCGGTCCGAATAGACTGAGGGCCGGAAGGCGTACCGGTCAGGCCGAAGGCTCAGGGAACGGTCCAGACAGGCTGAAGGCCCGGAGAGGCGGTCCAGACCTGCTGAAGGTTCTGAGAATGGTCCAGACTAGATGAAGGCCCAAGAGGGCGGTCCAGACATGCTGAAGGTTCCAAGAGTGGTCCAGATAGACTGAAGGCCTGGTAAGGCGGTCCAGTCATGCTGAAGACTCTGTATGTGTTAGTGGATCATGTATGAGGAGATCGAGGGAAATGCGTCGCCAGAAAAATGAAAATGGATATGGTGTGGCCCCAAGTATTGATCATGTTAGTGGAAGGAAGTGCATGGACCCGAGAGTCCTTGCAAGCAGAATCAGAGTAGGCGAAGTTCGAGAATAGCAGTTGCTCTACATCGATAGTGTAGAGTGGGTTTTAGCTCAGTAGCACGCGCAGGCGCGTAAGAGTTGTGGAGTGCATTTCCGGTAAGGGAAAAGGTATATAGCTCCGGAAGGATCGAGGGTCCTCCGAGAGGGGAGGAAGCGGAATGAATGGATGACCGACATGCTTCGGTTATCGGTAGTAAGTACAGAGCTTGTACCAGATATATGGGAGCACCTTCGGGTTGGCTGCTCGTTGAGGTAGTGGCAATATTGACCCATGACTTTCCACATTCTCATGCTCCATGGATTTAACCTCCATGGACTATCCATGGATTAGTCTAGCCCATCTACATAATCATGGATCATTGGCCCACACTACAAGAATCATTAATTTACATAATCAATCCCCATATATTTAATTAGTCTCTTTTGATCACAAAATTAATTCCAAATTAATTCTTGATCAACACTAATTAAACAATATAATTTCATATCAAATTGCACTGATGAAGGCAACCCAAAAAGGACCATGCTACAATCGGGTCAAGTACATCCCGGTTACAGTTATGAGCTTAGAAACCAAATCCAACATAACTCATATGTCTCCGTTTCAATAATATAAGATATTATCGTCTCAGAATTACTCATAATAAAATCCATGAAGTAATTCTCTGAGCATGGGTTAATCCAATATTCAAATTCCTATTTCAGGAGTACTCATGATCACTGCAGCAAACTGGTGTCATGTCTAATCTCTTAAAGAATCTACAGTCAGATTCATGACAGTCTTAATTCACTACTTACTTCTAAAAGTATGATCGACTGTGGATGTTTGAATAACCTAGTTATTCGGGAAGTAAAACATGCGATGTGAAACACAAGAATAACCTAATTAACTATGGTCTCAAAACTTTTGAATATAAATAAAAAACTTATTATTTAATCACCATATTAATCACACTTTATTCATTGTATAATGTTTCAAGTAATCAACTTAACACTTGAATAAAAACAACAGTCATGCCATGCTCCAAGCATGTACACTATGTTTATCTATGGTCCTTCCTTTGTGAAACAGATCAATTGAACACATTTCTAATGATGCTCATTTCACGATTCCAAATATTTATCACAAGTATAAGAATACCAAATTCTTGCCACTACTAGAATCCGTTAGAGTCTAAACTTACATGCAATGATCCTTTTGTAATGTCAAGGCACCAAAGTCACATAGACTTTGCCAATGATAATTCCATTGGAGATAGGTTACAAAATCAATTCCATGGAAATGAATTCTCACACTCAAAAAGCATTCCTTGAACATCCTTCTTGCATGAAAGTTACTTATCTTACACACAGATCTCAATCACCAACTCCCACTATGGAAACATTTCCATATTCCCATATGATTATCAATTCTGAACAAGAGTTACCTCCATTCAGAACATGTCAATATGGTCCTTCCAAAATTATACTATACATCCAACTGTCCACAAGCAACCAATCTTTGGCAAACCTTAGATTGTCCTTGACAATTGTTTAACAACTTTAGTCATATCTGGTTCTAGTACTTTTCCCTCTTAATGCCCCTTGCATTTGGAAAATCAGAACGAGTGAATATTATAACATCTGTGATCAATCCTATATCTGAAGCATATGGGATTCAATACATAATGTTTTACATAGAGACATGATACTAGATCAATCTCTTGCTATAATATTTCCATATATTGAATTCCCTATGTTGAATTACTTCAACACGATATTCATATACGTTGGTGACTAAGTTCAATTAAAACTTCAATCTAAGCTTTCAGATTTGAAATGTAGTATAAGTATCTTTTCCCTTAAATCTTTCTATAGCGAAATAACTCCAAACTTGCAACTTTGCAAATTTGTAACCTTTGTTTCCTTTAAATAGCATTGCTAACTTTCAACACTCATCATAATTATTATGTTCCCACTAGCATAACAATTATGTTCTTACTAGCATAACAATTATACTCCCACTAGCTTTGACATGTATCAGAAATCAGTCGGATTTCTAGAAATCAATACCAATTGACTTTCTTACGAAAGTTCAGATTTCTGACATGTGGTGCTTCAATAAGTCTTTATCTATACTTCTCAATAAGTCCCGAGTGTTCAAACTATTTTCCATTTCTCGAATTTGAGAACGCAATTATCACAACTGCTAACTCTAATGACATTTATCAATCCTTTAAAATCTACTAGTGAAAGCGTTTCCTCACAATCATTTTCATGAAGTAGAGCGAAACCTCTTGTCACTTAGATTTTATGGTGTATGTGTTCCTATCCGTGTGAATTTGTCATTTCCAACCACTATCATAAGACAAGGTGTATGACAAATTCAAACTCATATGGACTGAATTTGCTTAATCTTAATTTATTTCCATTCGGTAGCACAAGGTCCTACCAGTGATTCCATGTTATATAGCAACTCACCCATACTGCCATACATATCAATATACTTTCATTGATCAAGGTGCTTTGCCTTATGCAGTCAAATGAAAAAAAACATAGAACTCACAAGCATTGCCAACTTAACTGGAATGGGCACAAAAACAAGAATGTGTCAACACGATAGGTTATCAACCTCGGATCATGTGCTAGTGATTACTAAAAGGTTTATTCTTGATTGTCTCATGAAACTTTTCAAGATCAACAAGACTCCCACTGACTTCTTGCCATATAAGATTCTCTGTCAAAGAACAAATATTCAAGAGTTAGTGTGGGTTCTTATCAAGAAACATTGCATATAATTGGTCTTTGTTTTTAACCAAAACATCACAACTACCAATTTCAAATGTGCTAGATCAAGAAAATATTTATACTCCACAGTTCATGAGGTTTTGTAAACCTACTTAGAACATGTTACTGAAGGTACAACTTGGAGTAACTAGAGTATTACTCTAAAACTTGATTTTGGAATAAAGTATGATTCATCTTCTTGATTTAACCATTTCAAAAATACTTGATTTCTTTTCTTAGTCATATAAACGAACTAAGGTATCCTTAGAGGATCAGTTGTGACATGGTTCCATAATCATTAGGATGATCATAAAACATGATACTAAAGTACTCTCGTTTCCTTTCAGATTGGAGAAACCTTTATCTTTCTGCCCAATGGATTCTTATTAATCGTTCTGCTATACCTTGAAACCTTTTAAGGTATCAAAATTATACTTAATCTTATAAGCATAACCATATTTACTGAACCAACAGTAAATCATGACGAATAGTCTTTATCGTCCTTTGTGGTGGATCTGACCAGTTCTCATCAATGTGTGCTAGATCCTTTGCTATTTCACTTGACTCACATATACATGTGAACAAAGAATTAGTCCTAATTTCCCAAGGATCAAAATTCTCATACATAACACACTTCTAATCGCATGACTCCAAGTTTCTGTCTAATTGAAACTTGGGTGATGAGAATCCTTCCTCACCTGGTAAATTATGACACTACCACAAGCGATATAACTAAGAAAGAAACAATTCCATTTTCAACATTGCTAATAATAGAAATATAAACACCAATTTTCATAAATGCCATTGCAAGTAATCATAAAGCAGATAAGATAAAACCAAAATTTACTTTATTGATAACGTGCAGAAAACTTGTCCTTACAACGCAAATACACATGAAAACTATGTTTCTAGATATTCCTAATGAATCTATCAATCTATCATAACTCCTAAGCAACAACTCAATAATATGATCATCGAACCATGCGACCGGAATCCATTTCTCACGATCCGACTCATCTTACTCCTCTTTTAAGCTTCCTTCTTTCTATTCGATCCTACAAAACATCAAAATGTGATTACACATTATGTAATAAGATCTTTAACTAGGAACTTAATAGAGTTAGATAGTGGATGTACCTGAAGTAGAGTCATACAATTTGACTTCATTTTCTCTAAGATCTCTCAGGTAGTCTAGGCAGTTTTGCTTCCAATGTCCCTTCAATTGGCAGTAGAAACAGATGGATTATTTAGCATCGACACATGGAACTATCTTAGAACTGGCCTTTCTCTTATGGTCTAACTTTTTGACCTTGGCCGATTTCTCTTCCTTAGGAGGAGAAACCAATTATGGACTATCTCCGTTGTCATTACCAACTTCCATGGAAATTTAGGGGATTGATCCTTCAAACACACTTGCTTAACCATTGCACTTTAGCATTTCTACTTCAATAGCAATAAGCAAATATGTCAGATCAAGAAGGATCATGTCATTTTCAGTCATATAGCAGTCTTTGACAAACTGACTATATGACTCAGGAAGCGAGCAAAGAACCAAATCAATAGCCATCTCCTCTGGGAAAACGACACCCAACATTCTCAATCTTTCAATGTGCAACTTTATGTTTAGAACATGTGCACACACATAATTTCCATCTAGGTGTTTGCATGCCAATAGGGTTTGAGTAATCTTGAACTTTTCAATTTGACGAGAACGTGGGTTAGGGAGAATCATTGGAGGAGGTGGAGGAAGAGAAGTATGATTTCTAGTTCCACCAATGTACGAAGAAAGGAATATTCTTTCACCTTGATTGATACGTGAAAGATCATCTTCAGAAGCATTTCCAAAAGGATGAGGAAGATCATAGTTGTCTGAACTTGACATCTATAAAGGGAGAAAATTCAAGTGAGTTGACTTAGATCCTTAATATAACACCCAAATGAAATATTAAGGATAGGACCCAACACAATAATTCACAATTCAGAAGAGGGATGCTGTAATCCAATTGTAAATTATTTGAAGGTAGGTAAATGACGATTTACTAATTCCACCATGAAAAAGAAATTTTTAACGAATTAGGTTTTAGATGAAATTCATAGATCTTTTGAGATTTATTGAACTATTCAATGACATGTTTAATCTCGATTATGCTCCAAGCATGTACACTATGTTTATCTATGGTCCTTCCTTTGTGAAACAGATCAATTGAACACATTTCTAATGATGCTCATTTCACGATTCCAAATATTTATCACAAGTATAAGAATACCAAATTCTTGCCACTACTAGAATCCGTTAGAGTCTAAACTTACATGCAATGATCCTTTTGTAATGTCAAGGCACCAAAGTCACATAGACTTTGCCAATGATAATTCCATTGGAGATAGGTTACAAAATCAATTCCATGGAAATGAATTCTCACACTCAAAAAGCATTCCTTGAACATCCTTCTTGCATGAAAGTTACTTATCTTACACACAGATCTCAATCACCAACTCCCACTATGGAAACATTTCCATATTCCCATATGATTATCAATTCTGAACAAGAGTTACCTCCATTCAGAACATGTCAATATGGTCCTTCCAAAATTATACTATACATCCAACTGTCCACAAGCAACCAATCTTTGGCAAACCTTAGATTGTCCTTGACAATTGTTTAACAACTTTAGTCATATCTGGTTCTAGTACTTTTCCCTCTTAATGCCCCTTGCATTTGGAAAATCAGAACGAGTGAATATTATAACATCTGTGATCAATCCTATATCTGAAGCATATGGGATTCAATACATAATGTTTTACATAGAGACATGATACTAGATCAATCTCTTGCTATAATATTTCCATATATTGAATTCCCTATGTTGAATTACTTCAACACGATATTCATATACGTTGATGACTAAGTTCAATTAAAACTTCAATCTAAGCTTTCAGATTTGAAATGTAGTATAAGTATCTTTTCCCTTAAATCTTTCTATAGCGAAATAACTCCAAACTTGCAACTTTGCAAATTTGTAACCTTTGTTTCCTTTAAATAGCATTGCTAACTTTCAACACTCATCATAATTATTATGTTCCCACTAGCATAACAATTATGTTCTTACTAGCATAACAATTATACTCCCACTAGCTTTGACATGTATCAGAAATCAGTCGGATTTCTAGAAATCAATACCAATTGACTTTCTTACGAAAGTTCAGATTTCGTTATTATGAACTTATAAACAAGAGTTATCACTGATTCCAAGTCGTTATACTGATTGAGCTACTTACGGGGATGATGTCAAGGCTGTGATTTAGTGAGGTGTATAAAGTTGGATTTCCAAACAGTATACTTCGTATACCAAACAGACCCTACCTCCGATATGATCCTACTTGGTTGTTCCTTACTTGATAGACCATGAAGTAGACTTTGAGTTAATGATGAATCTAGACTGATAATTAGTCGCAATAAATATTAGACTAAAATTTAGCAATAATAATGCTAGGTTTCATCGAAGGAAAATAGAATCGTTAGAAGCGAAGCGTTGCCCGAGTTTGGAATCATCACTTTAACAAGTGAGTGCATAGTTACTTTCATCTTACACATAGATATATAGTATTTTATATAAATTATGTGTTATGTGTGCATATAACCTGAATACTTGCTATCTATGCTGGATGAACAATTTTATAGATGTTTTAAATAATTTAAACTGTATATGTATTTTATATCTACGAATATGTTGAGAAAAACATGGGTAGATGAATGATGAGATATGAAAGATGATATGAGTGAACATTGGCAGCTATAGACTTAGTGCCTAATAAATAACATCGGCAAGTATGGACTTAGTGCCTATTGAATAAACGCTAGTAGCTATGGACTTAGTACCGGTTAGATAAACGTTGGCAGCTATGGACTTAGTACCTATTAGATAAACACTGATAGTTATGGATTTAGAACTCGATGAATGAACTTTAGCAGCTATGGAGTTAGGGCTTTATGAACGAGCATTGGCAGCTATGGACTTAGTGCCTGTGATATAAACCCTGGAAGTAATGGAATTCGAAATGAACGAATGTAGGATAGATGATTCTTAGGGTAGATCCTTAAGAGTAAAGAAGATAATGGGGATGGGTAATTGGGTTGATTGTTTGATGTTTAAACATAATAATTATATTATTATGGGTTGAAAACCCTATGTACTCACCATGTTTCCCAACCTGATCCACTCAATCTTATTTGTATCATAGGTGTCGATATGAAGCTACTTTATACTGAGAGATTTAAAAGAGATGTAGATCACTAGTGTAAATGAATGTAAGTCCTGTTTATGCTTATGTTTATGTATTGACGATGACATCCAAAATGTTTTAAAATGAATAAAAGTACCTTTCTTTGGAAATGCTTTGATAATGTATTTATCATGTTTTTCTGGGAACAAATTCCGCAACATTTTTATTAAAAGAGATACTATGATTTTTTTTATAAAGGATAAACAAAATCGGTCTTTTTTGGCCGTGAAAATGGGGATGTCACAGCATAACAACAAACCTATGTGTTCATGCAACCCTAATTGCTTTGGATCTAAGTTTTTCACTAATTGAACATGCAAATTGAATACCAAAACAATAACCTTAGAAAATAGCATACAAATCGAAATTCATGTATAAATTAGGTTTAGAAGATTACCTTACCTGTTATGTAGTAATAACTAGACAATCTTGAAGATCGTTGACTCTTGAAAGCTTAGTGCCCCAAATGTTGCACCTCTAATGGTTCACAAACACCCAATGCAAGAGGACGAGAGGAGAGAGGAGGAGATTTACTTAGAAATTCGGCTAGGGTTCTTCCAAGGGTCAGATTGCCGAAAATCAAAGAGAATGTAGCACCTGGTTCCTGGTATGTAATTTAAACTAAGTATTTTTGCATTTTTAGCTAGAACTCGGCGAGTTGTAGGCCCGACTCGCCGAGTAAGGTCGGGATATTGAGCACGTTTAAGTTGGCGACTCGACGAGTCCATATTCTGGACTCCGCGAGTCCACCAGTCTGGAAGAAACCCTAATTTCAAGAGGTTGCACCCTATTTAAACGTCGTTTTGTGCCTCATAGCGACCCCCATTGCGCCCAGAACACTCACTCTCGAAACCCTAACCCCTCTTTTGGTATTTTGGGTGTTTTTGGTGCAATTCCTTGAAGTTTTGGAGAGAAGAAGAAGGTAGATCAAGAGGAGAGGAAGAATACCTAGAATCTTTGTGCCATTTCAGAGATTCTAGAGGTATTAGAATCGAAACCCTCTCTGTTCCTTCATTATTATCTCATTAAGAGCTTATGATAGTCATTTTAAGGCCTTTTCTAGTCTTGACCTTTGAGTAATGAGCTTATAGTGTTAAGGGACTTCAGATCTAGGCATGATTAAGCTCCAGGAGCTTGGATCTACTGCCTTTATGGAGCCATATTGCATGAAAGCCCTAGATCTACTCTTTAGTGCATTTTGAGCCCTAAAACCTTCATTGGTGTTTATTTACACGTAAAGTTGGAAACTTTAGGTGTTAATCAAGCCCTAAGAACCCAGATCTATGAATGGAATGCACTGGATTCGAGCAAAATCGAGTATATAGTAATTGCATGCATGCGACTCGGCGAGTCGTTCTTCGGACTCGGCGAGTCGCGAGTCCCCGATTTTCCCCTTTTGAGTTATGTCGAGAGGGATCAGTGAGCTATAAGTGGACTCAGTGAATCGGAAGCCAGACTCAGTAATGGAGGGGCTCGGTGAGTCAATGCCCCGACTCGGCGAGTCCAAGGCAACCTTCTTGCCTCAAGAACAGACTCAACGAGTTGTTCATACAATTCGGCGAGTCGCAGACCAAAGTGTTCATCAGATGAAGATGAAATCGACGAGTTGTTCATACAACTCGACAAGTTGGATGAAGATTCAGTCAATGTTCATTTAGAAGGAAACTCATCGAGTCATCGCCTAACTCGACGAGTAGAGATGGGTATGAGGTCTAATGAAAGGATAGGGACTCGGTGAGTTGGCGAGCCAACTCGGTGAGTTAGGTCAACTAGAAGTTGCCTTTGACTATGACTTGGGCAGGGGTAAAATGGTCATTTTACCCTAAGAGTATATGTCAGTTCTGACTAAGTTTTTTGTGGGAATTTTAGCCAGAGGATTTCCGGAGCAGCAGCAGCACTAGTCAGAGGATTCCCACTCAGTACAGCAGCTACTACGAGGTGAGTTACCTTCCAGTAGGAGTGGGTCTATGGCCACAATGCCGGCCCACCAGTAGGAGTTGTATGATTAGATGATTGTCTCTGTGATATTCATCTAGGGATGATACTACCTGTGATATGATTATGTGCTAGTATGATATGATGCTATGTGTTAGTGACAGTAGGGGAGATAGTCCCCAGTTTACTGGTCGATAGGGCCGAAGGGGCAGTCATGCCCAGCCATGATAGATAGATTATGTGATATGTGTTATGTGGTAGTAGTAGGGGTGAAATAGTCCCCAGCATCCGGTCGAGAGGACCGAAGAGGAGACCAGCACCCAGATATGCTAGTCAGTAACCGGTCAAGAGGACCAAAGGGGAGGCCAGCACCCAGATATGCTAGCTCATATCCGGTCGAGAGGACCGAAGGGGTAGGTCGGGCACCCAGATATGCCTGACAATA
Source organism: Lactuca serriola (assembly GCF_051521515.1). NCBI lineage: Eukaryota > Viridiplantae > Streptophyta > Magnoliopsida > Asterales > Asteraceae > Lactuca > Lactuca serriola. The sequence goes on along the minus strand of NC_136408.1, from coordinate 39,145,060 downwards.
TATGTATGATATGTGGTTATATGGTATGTGGTATAGTGGGGGAACTCACTAAGCTTCGTCCTTACGGTTTTTAGTTGTTGTTACGGGTACCTCTCCAGCCAAGGGGAAAGAGCTGGTGTGGTAGCGGCATATCACACACACGCTCTTGTTTTTCCACACTATGAGACATTTTGGGATTTGTACTCTGACATTATTATGATTTACGTTTTGCTTTACAGACACGAGACATGTTTTATTAAATGATATGGTCGAATGATATCTTGTTACAAACGTTTTGCAAATCACTTAATTAAAAATGAAAATTTTGGACCGTATTTTTGGGGCGTTACAGAGAAACACTCCTTATATACTTGTGGCTACTAGGGTTTTCAGGTGGAACCCCTAATTTCCTGCTTAGGGCTTAAGCAACCAATAAACTCCTCTTCTAGAAGCCCTTTGACGAAATCTTATAGGGCCACCCGATAAATTTCGTCCACTCCTATCCAGGGGGTCCAAGAGCCCAGTTTCACAACTATCAATGATTTGCGAAACAACCCCTGCATTCTTAATCAGTTCCTTTAATCCCAAAATTAATCCCAGATTAATTTATGATGAATTACTAATTAATAATATGATTTCTAACATATTATTTTCATAATATATTAATAAATCATTTTAACCACCAATTTATTATTCCAAATAATAAATTCAACTCTCTCTCCAAAAGTCATCCTGTCAAGTTGCATGAGTAAAGGCAACCCGAAAAGATCATGCTACTATTAAATTAAGTAGATACTAATTATAGTTATGTGCTAAGACACCTAATCCAACAAAAGCTGCTCCTCAAATTCCAGGTGTTACAAGTACCTTCCTCATGTGAATTGTACTTGAGTTCCATAGCAACTGACGCGTAAAGATCATAGATCTGATTAGATAACGAGTTCTTGATGTGACCCATACACAATTCCTCATACTCTCTATGTAGATCCCTTTTCTTTTCCAGATCAGAGATGACCATTGGATCCACTATTTTCCCAACCTAGGGAATTGGATCAATAAGAATTGGGGTTAGTTTTGGGTCCAAAACATAGGCGAGCTTCAGCACATAAAGCATGAACTTGACATTTTCGGCCTGACCATCGAATACGTCAAGCTTGGAAAAGTCTTGGTTCATGTAATGGATACTAGTAGTTGGGATTTGGGTGTCCATTAGTATGTTGATTTATAAAAACAAGATAAAAACCTTTAAAAATGTTGAATTTCAGAACCAATAGACATGCAAGGAAACCGAAAAATAATATTGAGAACTATATGTCAATTAGTTGCAAATAATAAATCCTAGTATTATTAATACAATTACCAAGTTTCATTCAGAAACCAGATCAATCCTTCTCGATTAGATCTGATTATAAGAAAGGTAGAAGAAGAGTGTCCGTTTATTGGACGAAAGTAAACGCAAGACAATAATGTAAAACCGACTTGTTGACGGTTGATCTTGATCTTAGAGAACTGCACAGATCGGACTATTGTCCTTAAAGATTTTTACTTTGATTATATTGGCTGTCAGCAACAGAGTAAAACCCGAATCAGACTACTGTCCTTAAAGGTTTTTATTTCGCTTTTTTGGCCTTAAGCAACAGAGTAAAACCCCAGGATTTAATGCAGTCTTATCGGTTTTCCAACAACATTGGAAAACGATAAACACAAAGTAAATACTTTGTGACATCCCCAAAATCACGGCCAGAAAAGACCGGTTTCATTTATGCTTTTAAAATAATTTCAGAGTAAATCCATTGATTTAAAAGAGTTGCGGAATTTGTCCCCAAAACAATACATGATAAAATAAGGTTTATCAACGCATTTCTTAAAGAAATGTATTTTCATTATATTCAAAACTTAGGATGTCATGTTCTGATACAGACACAAAAGCATAAACAATAAAACATAGACCTTACACAGTTATATACAACTACTGGTCTATAAACAAAAACATATTCACAAGTTCTCCAACTTATGCTCTCGCACCACTACCTGTAATACAAAGAAACTGAGTGGGTCAGGCTTGGGAGCCTGGTGAGCATATAGGGTTTTCAACCCACAATACATAGTTATATTTAATTTCAGCAACCAACAATAACCCTATTACCTATTCCCGTTATCCTCACTTTACGTCCCTATGACAACAACTATTACAAGGGACCTAATCTAGGATTTTCATCGGGACAGACACTACTGCAAAGGGGTTTCCTCAACAATGAATGTCCTAAAGCAACCATGAGGGGGATAAAATACAACAAATGAACACCCAAGTTCACTACACCTACAGGTTATGAGCCTACCAACGTTCCACTGAACAGTTTAGAAAAGTCTGTGGTCGTCATCCATATTCTGCTGGACGACTAGATCACAATCACATCGAGGCCTCTCATCATTTTTATTTCATCACACATCGCTATCTACCCATTTTCTACCCAACATATTTGTAGATAAAATGTACTTGTTTATATACAGCTTAAAACCTGTATAACATATTCATTCAATACTCATACCACATAACAAATAGTATATAGTCACATAACACGTATTTCATAGAGTATAATTCATATATGTGTATTATCAGAAAGCAACTACACACTTACTCATATCATATATCTAATACATTTATCAATACTTGTATTAAAATCGTGTATGTGAAAAGGACTATGCACTCACTTGATAAGATGACTATCGGACAACACTACGGCTCTAAAAGCAGTAACTCTTCGATGAATCCGGGATATCTTCACACACCGAGCTTCTCGTGGGCAGAGCTTCGGCTTGGAATCTCTTTTCTTCTCGGGATCTTCGGGGCTTCGGGACTTGCTTCGGGTGTCGGGATGATACCGGGGATTTAGGGGTATAACTTGCACGTAAATCGAGGTAATAAGGAGTGAGAGGAAAGAGATTTGGCAACCCTAAACGGCTGACCTCGGTTTCTATTTATAAGAGGCTGAAAAACTAGGCTTACGTCGTGAGCCACTAGTGCTCACGTCGTGAGCTCGAATATGTCATTGCGTTCGTCATGGTCACTTGCCCTGTAAGACGTCCATCACCCGCTCACATCGTGAACACTGTGCTTACGCCATGAGCTCTGACACAGGTGGAAGTTCGTGCCCCGAACTTCATAAATTCATATATTTCGCATACGAGCTCCATTTTCGATGTTCTTTATATCCATGCGTAGGTGAGATTATGCTCTATAATCTCGTTTAGACTCCGTCGGCTAATTTTGATTTTAACTTTTATTATATTATTTTTAGTAGGCCCGGACAGGAAAACTCTGTTAGAAATTCATAACTCCTTTATCCGGTGTCCGTTTTCGTCTGTCTTTTCATCGTTGGACTACTATCGACAAGATCTTCGAAACTCGTTTAGATTGTTTTGTTAGAAATCACTTGATCTCATATTCGAACTTTGGGCTGCATACTGCTAAGTCGAAACTTAGAAAAATCATAAATTCCTCATACGAAGTCAGATTTAGACGTTCTTCTTATGCACGCTCTCGGTTTAACGTATTCTATGACTTTCGTTTAGATCACTAAGGCTAAATATCGCTCTATCGTAAACTCACTATTTACGTCATGCAGTGCCGTACTGGTTCTGTCGTGAAACTTCGACATGTCATAACTCCTTCGTTATAACTTGGATTTCGACATTCTTTATATATCTGGAACCCTTGTCACGACCACTACAACTTCCTTCATAGATATTAGGCTTATCTAATATTTTATTATTACACTTACTTTTATTCTTAATTCATTTAAGCCACACAATTAAGCATAAAACACATAATACTTAAATAATACGTTTCTATTATTTCAAAATGGGTTACAAAGGTTAACATAGACTATTACATCAATATTAATGCCTAGCCTAGAAACACGGGCGTTACATACTTAGAAAAGTTGGAAGAAATCGCCAAAAGAGGGAGAGAGCTTTGAAATTCGTGTGTGTAATACGGCTCCTAGTGAGCTGTATTTATAGGTATTGAAACCCTAAAAGGCAATAAAGGGCCCTTGTAGGCCAAACCTTAAAAAACCAAAGGCCCTCGTAGGTCGAACCTTAGAAAACCTAATGCAACGCCTTGCTCTCCAAGCAAGCCGTTAAGTCAATGTTGGTTCACCATTTGACTGGAAACGACAACGACCGAGAAGTGCCAAGTGCACCTAAATTGCCCCATTTCGTGCACTCGCGGCACCGGCTAGTGGTAGGCTATCGTGTGTGGGCTTGACTCATCCCTTGATAAACTAAAAACCTTTGAAGACCTATCAAGAGAAAAACATTATAAACTCACTAAATGTTTCTTCCTCCACCAATATAGGATAGAGTAAACTTGCCAACTTATAATATTTCCTCTATAATTTCCAACACCTCTACCATCTATATATATATATATATATATATATATATATATATATATATATATATATATATATATATATATATATAGAAAAGTTCAATAGAGAAACATTATTAATCAATGAACCAAGAAACCAATAAAAAACGTCAAAATTTAAAGCGATCAACGGCAAAAGGAAGAGTTGTAGACTTTTACAATGGACGCACATGCACCAGATTATAACAAAACGCACTTCCTTTTTTACGTTTAAAATTTTTTTATGCCATGTTTTTTATCGGAAAAAAACCGAATATACCGTTGTTCATGATTTTTCGTCCTCTTTCCATAGAGATCGATGATGATATATAAAAAACGAACATTTTTTTTTTTCGAAAAAAACCCACTTCATATTTCTTTGTTGAAAAGTTAAGGTTTATTTTTTATAGAAAAAAATTAATAAATATATCAAAATTCATACTTTTTTGTACTTTTTAAACATAGATTCATATTCATGTAAAAAAACGATTTTTCAGTTCAGATTAATATTGTGAACCTGTTCAGATTCACATTGTGAACATTCTCAGATTTACAACGTGAATCTGAACTGATCGAGCTTTTTCACATTGTGAATGTTAAAAATTGAAATATTTACAGTTTAGATTCACAGTGTGAATCTATACAGTTCGAGTTTTTTTCTTCGTCGGTGTTGATGTTTATTAATAGAGTACTAAAAATTAATATTTCTGGTATAATTAGTTTTTTTTTTTGATAAAAATAAACTTAAATATTGAAAAAAACTAACAAAATGAAGTGAGTTTTTTTCGAAATAAAAAAATTCGTTTTTTTATATATTAACATGGATCTTTATGGAAAAATGATGAAAAATCGAGAATAATAGTATATTCGGGTTTTTTTTATTAAAAAATGTGGCCTAAAAAATATTTTAAACGAAAAAAAGAGGTGCGTTTTTTGGTAAGAATGTGGATTTTTTGGTATAATCAGGTGTGTGTGTGTGTGCGTCCAATGTAAAGGTGTACATCTATTTCATTGGCCGTTGATCATTATGATTTCCGACGCTTACGATTGGTTCCTTGGTTCCTTGTTACTTATGGTTATCTATTGAACCTCACCTTTTATATATATATATATATATATATATATATATATATATATATATATATATATATATATATATATATATATATATATATATATATATATATATATATATATACTCTTTGGAATTATGTAAAAGATTAGTAGGAGGTATGATGAACTCAAATCTTGCAAAAACACTCGTTTGAAACGACCTTGTTATGGTTTCGATCAATACACAATTATACGATGCAAATATAAAGAACACACAAAAATTAATGTGGTTTATATGGTCGGGTAACCGTGCCACTTTCACAGAAGAATTAGATTCCCTTTGATTTCGTGATAGAGTTTATACATACAACGAAATGTACATACAAGGAGAAATTGGGATTAAGATATCATACAAACCAATGCCACAATCTTCCCGTCATCCTTAGAAGGCTTTAGAGCCAACAAAAATTTGATTATGTGACGTCTAAACTCGAGCTCAAATGAATAACTTGAGGAGTATTTTGATTCGACTCAAGGGAGGTAGGATAGCTATAGAAATATTTGTCAAAAATATCATTAATAAAACTATCTTGATTTCAAAACATAATAACACGAGAATATATATTATAAATATAGTAAATATAACAAGCTAAGTTGGAACTCAAATAAAAAAAATAGTAACATACTAATAAGACTAAAAAAAACTTAATGTCCTAGTAGAGGCTCAATCAATCACTCAATAAAAGTTATAAATTACGTTAATCAACATCTCCACTCGATTACAATGTTACGTGTCTGAAGCAAACATGAAGGTAGGACACTATCTATCATGCATTCATACCCCATGGGATCCACAATCTTGTTCTGTTTTTTCGAAGCCATAAGCCCATAACTTACATCGAGGTTTATGAGAATTTGTGTTTTTGCTTCCTATTTTATTTTTTTATTTTTATTTTTTTTATTTTTTTATTTTTTTAAATTCAGACCATCCTTATTGTTTGTTTTTGTTTCGAGTTTAGTCTCTACCTGACATAAAATGATATTTTTACCATTTTTTGTTTGGCTTTGTTTCGAGTTTAGTCTCTACCTGACATAAAATGATATTGTTACCATTTTTTGTTTGGCTTTGTTTCGAGTTTAGTCTCTATCTGACATAAAATGATATTTTTACCATTTTTTTTACTATTATTATCTTATTAGAAAAATCATTTAATAAAAAATGCATGTGGGTCCTACCATCATAAAGTCCATCGGATATTGCTCTTCAATCGTCTCCCCGTCAGAGTCATCATGGTCCAATCATTATATCTTCATTATCTTTGACCACCACCTCTAATTGTCAGAAACTCTACACAGTTCCTCGTCATCGAAGATACCCCTCACCACCAAAAACCAAACCATATCAACACTAAAAGCAAAATCAAAACCATAATAAACTTGATCAAACTTAAAACCAACTATTGAAAATCAAAATCAAAACTTGATGATAATTGTGATTCCAAAAGCAAATTCCAAGCTAAAAATCTAAACTTAATTGAAATTTGCATTCCAAAATGACCATTGTTTTCTATGATGTTGATTTCTGGATCACACTGACTTTATAAACGATTTCAACATCCTAATTCCAAAATCAAATCAAAAATAAAAATCAAAATCGAGGAATATGAAACAAAAACCAAAATCACAAGTGGGCTTTCGAAACAATAATCGATTAATAAAATTCATAAAATGATTTCTGGAACACAATGACTTCACAAACTTCTTCAATTTCTGGAAAACAATGATTTCAAACCTAAGTAATGGATTTCAAACGAAAAAATCTAGTGCAAGATGGAGGTGGAGGCTATGTTTCATGTCGGGGATGGGGAATGCTAGATAGGGATGATGGACGATTCGGTTGTCGTGTTTTGAAATGGCCGGTTAAGACAATTCCGAAGAAGAGAGAATAAAAGGTGAACGATGAGGGTTAGGGAGGAGATGCGGTAAGAAGAAATGGTGACAAAAGCGGCGACTGTGTTCCAAAAAAGTGGCAGTGGTTATCAAAAAAACGACAATGGTATCTTGTTGGAAAGAAGATTTGGGGAAAGTCGTGTGAACATAACATAATGGGCGGATGAGAATAAAATGAAGAGTGGAGGGGTGTTTTTATTTTTATTTTTTGAAATATAAAATGATAAACAAAAATAAGAGGAATTTTAAAAAGAAATTAATATGGAAAGCATAGTCTTTTTATGTTTCCACATGCGTAAGAAAAACATACCATATGGATTGTTCGAGTTATAAAAATGTTAGGGACCAAACCCGCAAATTACCTCAAATACAGGGACAATTCATATAATTTACTCAAAAGAATTTTGATCTCTCAGTAGTTAACTAAACAGTTGATTCAGTATACATAAATTGTACCTCATCTTAGATCATGCACATAATTACATAAACATAACAAAATCAATATCAATACACACAAGTCTTTAGTTGAGCATTAACATTATAAATTAAACAACTCTCAATAACCAAATATTAATTAATCATTAAAACTAGGGTTTTAGAAATATCAAATAATCATAAAGTGTTTAATATCAAATCTTGAAATGAACATATAAGAGATCAAAGAGTTGACTAATTATTGATAGAAAAGTTAACAAACTGATAACCTAATGATTTCTTCTCATGATCTTCAGATTTTTGCATCTATATCAACCTGCTAGCTGGCATAGCCTTCTAGACCCTCAAAACGGTCTTCTTTGGTCTTGAAGTTCTATATCCTTCTTATTTTTTGTTGTGATACCTTGTTGTGGACGAAATTGGGGTTTTATTTATAGTTTTTTAGAATCAACCAATATCGCGGAGATATTTGAGAATCTTAACGAGAAATAATAAATCCGGAAAATATCCTCAGGATCTTTAGAATCTTTTCCATGCTGAACTCTAGTTGACTTGCTTGCTCAATACTTCACGAAATTATGTCCAAAATGACCATTTTTAGTTTCAAAATATAAATATAAAACAATTAAGAACCTTTTATCTTATTTTAATTACAAAAATGCCCATAAAATATCCCTTAAAATATGTATAATTTATGACATATCAGTTACTATATATTAGATTACATAATAGTAATTTTTACTTTATTAAAATAACTTGAATTCAAAATTTAAAGAGTAAATTACACGAGTCATCCCTCGTAAATGTGCCAAAATGTCGTTTTTGTCCATATTTTTAAAAAGTAACTCAAACCGTCCCTCATATCATTAAAAATTGCTAGCTTCATCCCTAACAAATGATTTGTTGCGACTTTAGTCCATTAATGGGGTATGGGTTACACTCACTCCTAAAGCAGGCCGGGATAGACCAAGAGCCAACAATAAAACCCAATACAAAATATATAGGTTGATCGCCGCTTTACCGAACCAACCACCAACATAATAATCGTGTATCTACTGTAAACGATCATACCAAACATCATCCCAGGAAACACGGAAAAGAAAGCTTATTTTATTAAAGGTTTCTACCTTTGCAACATATGGACTAACACAAGATACATGCAAGAAACCATAAACTAGATCAAGCCTCGCCTATATAAAGGTAAGTTCTTCTTACAAAAGGAGCGGTAAGCAAAAAGGCAATTTTTACAAGATACAACACAAAGCAATATCTAATTGAGGCATTGGATAGAAATATCAGGGTCCAACCCTTAGTATAACTTTCAAACCTAGTATTTGCTGATCTTGTGTAGCATGAATTCCCTAGTGTTCAATAGACGCAGTCACATGAGGTTAACTATCAAGACACACGAAAGCCTACGTAGCAACATTGGCGCCATCTATATTGGAAAAGGCTGAGCAAACAACAAACTTCGCACCCACAGTCTGAATTATCTTTTATCCCAATCAAATTGATCCTAACATTTATGCCACTATCTATTACAACACCGATGACAGAGCCATGGGTAGCTTCCTCATCACAACCGCTTGCATTAACAACAACCCGACCGAGTGGCCAATAAGAACATGGTACACATGCTCAACCGATGGGAATCAGGTGCAAAGCTAGACAGGCGTTATCCATCACATTTGAAACAAAAACTAGCTCAAGTACCGGAGGGAAAAAGACGACCAACAAGCCAACTAAATTAGCAACTAAAAATAATGAGTTAGTAGTACAGAATTTGCCACCTTTGTTGCAACAACATTTAGCAACAATAATGTTAGCACAACAAAACATACCACCATGTATAGTATTACCACCACTATTACCATATATGCATTATCAAGCATTTTGGCCTCCTCAGCAACAACAAGCTTATACTTTGTAGCCCATGCTTGGAAAGCAGATGGTGAAACAAATAGGACAACTAACTCATTTGTTAAGTAGAAACAACATGCAAGACCTGAAAAGTAATGTCGGAGATGGAGAAGCTTTAAGGTCGGGTAATTCACCATTGGTACGCAACATACGTGAACACCAATTACCAGAAGGAGCAAATATACCTGAAATATCAAAATATGAATGGATGGGAGAGACTGGTGACCACATTGAAAAATTTCGATGGACGATGGACGCGTATTATCTAGACAAGAAGTATCATTGCATTTTCTTTACCATAACTTTATACAGACTGGCACATATATGGTATAAGAGTAAACCGGCAGAAAGTATACATGATATTAATTAGTTAGGAGAGGAATTTGTCAGATATTTTGTCCAACAGAAAAGGTACACAACTGATGCACAAGCTATTCTAGGATGCCGACAACTAGAAGAAGATATCCTAAGTGCTTTTGTTCGTCGTTTCAACAAGGCTACTCTTAATACCCCGGAAAAAGCAAACAATATGGTGATCGCCGCGTTCACATATGGGTTACGACTAGGAGCATTGTTCAGAAAACTTGTGGGCAAACAACCTACATCCTGAAAGGAAATGATGGAGAGAGTCCATCGCTACATTAAACATGAAGAAGTAGCATCTGAAAAGCTAAAAACCGACGAAGTGGAAAGTGTTGGATTAGTGTCTAAGTCCATAACTATTTTGGTATGTACTTGACCCGATGGTGCATGGTCCTTTTGGGTTGCCTTCACCAAAGCAACTTGATTGGAGAAATGAATAAAGAGAGAGAGGATAATATGATTTATTAATATGTTATAAGAATAATATATTAAAGGAGAAATCATATTTGTTTAATTAATATTGGTCAATAATTAATTAAGAATTAATTTTGTGATCAAGTGTAATTAATTAAACTAGAGGGGCTGAATTGTAATTATGTGATAGTTACAAAATAAGGTAAGAGTTATCTTATTATTAGGTTGGACGAATTTAAGGATATAGAGCCTTAGAATTCGAGTATGATAAGGATTCAAGGATTATCTTATTGGTTGCTTGGTGGATAAGCAACTAGATAAGGATAATGACTGAAACCCTATTCCTACACCTATATAAACACCCCTAGGGTTATGAATTCGGGTATTCCTTCCCAAGAAGTCCTAGATACGAATTCTAACCTCTCTCTCCTCTCTCTTTATACCTTCTCCACTTGCTTATGGTGTTTGTGAGCCATTAGAGGAGTGACACTTGTGACTCTCAGCTTTCCAAGGTCAATTCAAGGAAGAATTGGATTGTTATTGCTATATAACAATCAAGGTATGTTCTTAAACCTATTTACATGTGAATTCTGATTTCCATATGCTAGAATTAGGGTTTATAGTCTTGGATTCAAAGCATGTACAATAGAGAAACCTAGATCCGAGCATTAGGGTTTGTATGAGCACATAGGATGTCTTATGACCAAAACCCATCAGAAAGACCTAGCATACAAAAGGATAATCGAGCACCGTATGCGAGAACCCATGCAATAGAAATCCCAAGGTACCAAAATATGAGGCGGTTCCGGAAAAATCGTTTTCCCAACCCAAGTAGAGGTGGTATAGCAACAATAGGTGGTAATCAAAACGAAGTGGCGGTCATTGGGGAACATAAAAATAATGGAGGAAAGACAGGAGAAAATGTAGGGATCAAGGATCATGGTAGATACTATGAGTTCCATGAAACTACAAGACATGATACCAACGAATGTACCATGCTACATCGTGAATTGGAAAATAGGATGCAGTCGGGCAATTAAAGGATTTAATAAAATGACTTAGGTCTAAGTATTTGGAAAGTATAGCACCTGCCGAGCAAAAGAAAAAGGGACCGGGAAAAAAATGAAATCTTCATGTTCAGTGAAATGGACCAACAAGAAGCACAATGGGAATGAGAATACTATACATTTACGTTCGACGTATGGGATTTTAGCAATAATAGCCACAGAAGAGATGAGCCAATCATAGTAGGATTCATGGGAAAAACTTATGTGAATTACATTTACATGAACAATGGATGTTCTACAGATGTCATGTACAAGCATTTTTACAAGCAGTAACCAGGGTTTGTAAAGAAGAAGACCGAGCTGCCAGAGAATCACCTTATTAGTTTTGCTGGTCATAATGTATGACCAGAAGGTACAATATCATTACCGCTAACCCTATTGGTTCACCATAATGGCAGGAATAGTACCAAACTGGTGCGTTTTGTCATAATAAATGCATCATCACCATATGATCTAATTTTCGGAAGGTCGTCAATGCATAAGTTCAAAGGAATAGCATCCATAATTCATGGTGTATTAAAATTCCATAAAATTTCGGGGATAGGGACAATACCAACAAAAAGAAAAAGCGACTACATTGAACACATCCCTAACCATAATAGTAGCGACAAGGGTATTCAAAATTCGAAGGGGAGTATAAGGAGTAAGATAGTGATGCAAAACAAATAACAACAAAGAACAGAGAGAAGAAGTAAAGGGAAGGGGAAAGGTCATCAAGGATGTGGAAGAAAATATATGTCTAAAGCAGGCATTAAAACTGTTCGCTGAAGGGGGTCATGGTGCATGAAAGAGGAAGACATGAGTGTGATGGTGAAAGGGCTCAAATGGACAATAAGCATTTTTACAAGTTGTCACCAAGTTTTGTACAAAAGAAGATCGAGTCGCCATAGAATTATCTTATTAGTTTCTCTGATCATAATGTATGTACAGAAGGTACGATTTCATTACCACTAACCCTTGTGGTTCACCATAATGACATGAATAGTACCAAACTGCTGTGTTTTGTCATAATAAATGCATCATCACCGTATGAACTAATTCTAGAAGGTCGGAAATGCATAAGTTCAAAGCAATAGCATCCATAATTCACTGTGTACTAAAATTCCAAACAATTTCAGGGGTAGGGACAATACCAACAAAAAGAAAAGGCGGCTACATTGAACACATCAATAACCATAATAGTACCAACGAGGGTAGGGCACTATCTATCATGCATTCATACCCCACGGGATCCAACATCTTTATTTATTTTTGTCGAAGCCATAATCCCATAACCTACATTTTGTCAAAGCTATAAATGGTCTGGTTTATGAGAACTTATCTTTTTGATCCATAACATTTTTTTCTAACTTGGACCATCCCTATTGTTTGACTTTGTTTTGAGTTTAGCCTCTATCAGACATGAAATGTCATTTTTACCCTTTCTTATTTTTTATTATTAGCTTATTAGAAAAATCATTTAATAAAAAATGCATGTAGGTCCTACCATCCTAAATCCCATCAGTTCTTGATCTTTAATCGTCTCTCCGTCAGAGCCATCGTGGTCCAGTCATTATCTCTAAACACCACCTGTAAGGCTGTAATTGTCGAAACTCTACACAGTTCCTCATCATCAAAGACACCCCTCACCACCAAAACCAAACAATGTCAACACTAAAATCAAATCAAAACCAATTTATCAAACTTACAACCAACTATTGAAAATCAGAATCAAAACTTGATGATAATTGTCATTCCAAAAGCAAATTCCAAGCTAAAAATCTAAACTTGATTGAAATTTGTATTCCAAAACAACCATTGTATTTTATGATATCGGTTTCTGGACCACTTTGAGTTTAGAAATGATTTCAACTATTGGTTCCACTGCTGCCAAACTCGGGTAATTGGTCTTCTTATGGCCCCTCTGATTGCATTGTAAGTGAATCAGGTCAGATGTATGGGTGGTGGTGGTAGTAGCAGTGCAATCCCTATTAATATGACCCGAAATGCCGCACTTAAAGCAGTCAGAACCACCCACCCTACACGCCTAATCGTACGTCTTGCCGCACTTGCCACAGTGGCCCTGACCCTACTGGCCTCTCGATCTCGAGTCAAAAACCTTGGGCCTCTTGCCCGAACCCTCTGAACCCTGAACCTGATTCGGCTTCCTATTCATCTCCATCTCCAAATCTCTGTGTGTGTGTGTGTGTGTGTGTTTGGCTCTCACAATCATATCCTCCAGTGTCCTGCAATTGGATCGGCTCACAAACTGTTAGATATCACGACTCAACAACTCATGGCATCTCGCCTTCTTCATCTCCTCGTCCGACACATACTATAAAAGCATCAACGCCCTCTTGCGAAACGTAGTCATTGTTGGGTTTTGAGCACTATAACACACCTATGGTGCACATGCAAACCTAAATGCTTTGGATCTATGTTTTCTCTATTATACATGCATATTTTCGATTTTTCCAAAGCATTGTCCCAACTAGCAGACAAATTGCCAAATGAATAATATATGTAGATAAATGACATACCTCTTAGAAGTACTTGTAGTTCTTGACCTTTGAAAGCATGAGCACCCCAAGTGTGATGCCTCTAATGGTTCATAAACACCAATATGCAAAAGGTGGCTTGCGAGAATAAGTTACTTATCTCAAAAAGAAGGTGTCACCGATTTTGGTTCATGAGGGTTCTATTTATAATGTTGCACACGCTAGGGTTACACTTTGTAAACCCTAATGACCCATGACTTTCCACATTCTCATGCTCCATGGATTTAACCTCCATGCACTATCCATGGATTAGTTTAGCCCATCTACATAATCATGGATCATTGGCCCACACTACAAGAATCATTGATTTACATAATCAATCCCCATATATTTAATTATTCTCTTTTGATCACAAAATTAATTCCAAATTAATTCTTGATCAATACTAATTAAATAATATGATTTAATATTAATATATTATACTTGTAATATATTAATAAACCATAAATAACCTTATTCTAAAAATCTATCCTGTTAAATTGCACTGGTGAAGGCAACCCAAAAAGGACTATGCTACAATCATGTTAAGTACATCCCAATTATAGTTATGGGATTAGACACCAAATCCAACAGTCTCCCACTTGGATAAATCTAATAACTATAATTGCCAATGCGACTTCAGGATCCGACTTAGCGATCGTAAGCTTTCAAAAGTCGTTGTCGAACTCTGACCTAGTCAATGACGCGTCCTTCAGATAAGGGATCATATACTCCTCTGTTCTCAAGATATCTATGCTGACAAATACATGGAACATAGTCATACTTATTGTCCTGTAATTTGTTTCCCGATTTATGATTCGTCTGAAATAGAACATAACTGAACACATCAATTTAGTTATGACCGGGCTCGACACATAGTCAAAACAGAATCATCGAGGGGCCCAAGATATCGCTTTTAATCCTCTTAGGATAAAAGGAATAGATAAACTTCAACATTATATGCTTGTACTAACTACTCATCAAATCATTCACAACGACACATTTTATAACATCAGGTTACTGATGTGTTTTCATGCCATCAATGCACAACCAACTCGCAGTCAACAACTCATATATCTTGGTTTGAATATTATACGATATTATCGTATCACAATCACTCGTGATAAATTCCATGAAGTGATTCAGGTGAGCGCAGGTTGAATCTAATAATCAAATTTTATTTTAGGAGCACTCATGAATGGTGTAGCAACCTTTTGCTATGTCTAACTCCTTAGACAATCTACAAGCCAACTCATGATAGTCTTTTTTCATACTTACTTCCGATGTATGATCGACTGTGGATGGTTTGAATAATTTTAATTATTCTGGAAGTCAAAACATGCAAAGTGAAACAATAGTAAATAATCGACACAAGACAGTAACTTTACTTATAAATAAAACTCCTTTTATTTAATCATCAAATTTCAATTACAATTTATCTATTACAAGTTTCGATTTATCTAATTACTAAAACTAATATCGTTCGTTAGCCCAATGCCCCTCGCATGCTGCAAGTGCTTAACCCTAGTCAGTCCTATTGTAAGGTATCTGTTGGGTTGTCCTCTGACGATATCCCCTTTACCACGAGGTGTCCGTCTTCTACTTGATATCTTATGAAGTGGTACTTTTTGTTGATATGCCTAGATCTACCATGATCTATCAGTTCCTTGGTTAAGGAAATTTCCCCTTCATTATCGCAGAAAATCTCCATAGGCTCCTTTATGGAAGGAATGACTCCAAGGTCTCCGATGAAGTTTTTCAACCATATTGCCTCCTCCGATGCTTCACTTGCTGCTATGTACTCTAATTCGCACGTTGAATCAGCTACAGTCTCCTTCTTGGAACTTTTCCGTGTTACTGCTCCTCTATTCAGGGTAAACACCCAACCCAACTGAGAGCGGAAATTATCTTTGTCAGTTTGAAAACTGGTGTCACTATACCCTGTCACTCTCAAATCATCACTCCCACCAAGGATAAGGAACTAGTCCTTAGTCCTCCGTAGGTACTTGAGAATGTTCTTAACCGCAGTCCAATGAGCTTTACCAAGATTCCCTTAATATTTGCTGACCATGCTCAAAGCAAAGGCCACATCAGGGCGAGTACAAGTCATAGCATACATGATTGAGCCAACTGTAGAAGCATATGGAATTCGACTCATTTCTTTTATCTTAGCCTATGTACTCGGACTCTGAGTCTTACTCAGTTTGGTATTGCTTAGGATATGTAAGTTACCTTTCTTGGAGTTCTCTATGCTAAAACGCTTCAACACCTTGTCCAAGTAGACACTTTGACTTAGTCCTATTAGCCTTTTACTCCTGTCTCTCAATATCCTTATGCTTAGAATATAAGCAGATTCTCTGAGGTCCTTCATAGCTAAACACTTCTCAAGCCAGGACTTAACCTCCTGCAAGGTTGGGATGTCGTTTCCTATGAGAAGTATGTCATCTACATACAATACCAGAAAGCTCACTATACTCCCACTAGCTTTAACATATACACATGACTCATCCTCGATTCTCAAAAACCCAAATTCTTCGACTTTCTCATCAAAACAAAGATTCCACCTGCGAGATGCTTGTTTCAATTCATAAATGGATTTCTCAAGCTTACACACTCTATTAGGGTACTTTGCATTGACAAAACCTTCTGGCTGACTCATGTAAACATCTTTAGCCAACTTTCCATTAAGGAAAGTGGTTTTGACATCCATTTGCCATATTTCATAATCATGAAATGCATCTATGGCCAACATAACCCTTATAGATTTAATATTCGCTACTGGTGAGAAGGTCTCATCATAGTCAACTCCTCGAGTTTGATTAAATCCCTTCGCAACCAGTCGCACTTTATATGTGTGTACTTTCTCATCCAGATATGTCTTCATCTTGAAGATCCATTTGCACCCGACTGTCTTACGACCCGATACATTATCAACCAAGTTCCAAACTTGATTTTCATACATGGACTGAATCTCGTTGTCCATAGCCTCTTTCCATTTTTCAAACTCGGGGCCTGCCATAGCTTCCTTGGAGTTATTACGTTCATCAAAATTTACCATTGTGCTATCACTGATAAATGTATCACCTTTAGTACTAATATGGAAACCATAAAACTTAGGTGTGTTTCTAACTCTACTAGAACGCCTTAGAGGTAAGGAATCATCAATTGGATCAACTGGAGTTTCCTCCTCAGGTTGATTGCTAGTGTTTGAGGTTCCTTCACCGCTTGACCCCTGAAGCTCTTCAAGGTCAATTTGCCTCCCACGGTTTCCTTTGGCCTATGAGTTCTCTCTCGCAAAAGACTCCTCTCCTGGAAATGAAGACAACATTGTCACTCGGTATGTAGAAGAGATATCCAAAGGATTTATGTGGGTAGCCGATGAAAATACATCGCTCACTCCGAGGTTCGAGCTTATCGTGAGTTTCTTTTCTCACAAAAGCCTCGTAACCCCAAACTTTGATGTGGTCTAATGTGGGAACTTTCCCTGTCCACATTTTGTGAGGTGTTTTGGAAACCTTTTTAGTAGGGACTAGATTAAGGATATGGTCGGCAGTCTCTAAGACATACCCCCAGAATGAGATAGGTAACGAAGCTCGACTCATCATGGAACTAACCATGTCTAGCAATGTTCTATTACTACTCTCAGTCACACCATTAAGTTGTGGTGTCCTAGGTGGCGTCATGTTACGCCCGTGTGTCTGGGCTAAGCGTTAAAGACAATGTAATAGTCTAGGTCAACTATTGTAACGTGTTTTGAAGTAATAAGATTAAATTATATGAATTTATGTGCTTTATACTTAATTATTATGATTTAATAAATTAAGGATAAAATAAGCTTCGAAAATTAATGTTAGATAAACCCGATATCTATGAAGAAAGTTGTAGTGGTTGAAACAAGGATTCCGAAGATATAAAGAATACCGAAATCCGAGTTATAACGAAGAAGTTATGACCTATCGAAGTTTTGTGACATAAACCGCACGACGCTGCGTGACATAAAAAGTGAGTTTACGATAATGTGCTTTTTAGCCTTAGCAGCCTAAATGAAAGTCGTAGTACGCATCAAACCGAGAGGGTGCATAAAAAGAATGTCCAATCTGACTTTGTATGAGAAAGTTATGAATTTTCTAAGATTTGGCATAACAATATGCACCCCGATACTCAAATTTTAGATCGAGCAATTTTTAGCCGACGCAATCTAAATGAGAATCGAAGATCTCGTCGATAGTAGTTTAACGGTAAAAAGACAGACGAAAACGGACGTCGGATGAAGAAGTTATGAATTTTTAACGGACTTTTCCTATCCCGGCCTGTTAAAAATATAACTTTAAAAATAAAGTCAAAATTAGCCGACGGAGTCTAAACGAAAGTTGTAGAGCACGGTCTCACCTACACGTGGATGTAGATAACGTAAAAAATGGCGCTCATATGCGAAAGTTATAAATTTATGAAGTTTCAAAAATAGTTTCTCAAAGGAGTACGCCGAGCGTACTCGGACTAGCTTCGCTACGTGTTAGTAGCCTTGAAACGTCCGAAGTCCGGAAACCGAACAAAAGGATTGTAGCCACTATGCCCAATGTACGAGGTTCGTACGCCCAGCGTACTCGCAGTTTGCTTGGTCCAGAAGAGGCCACGACACACCCTTCGCATGCTAGACACGTGGATGAACACATCCGAAGTTATCCACTCCTACGCCCAACGTACGTGAGCACACCCAGCGAAGAACTTCTCAGGGTAGTACGCTCCGCGTACTCTTCAATTACACCCAACGTAACTTGAGACTTCGGTCACTATAAAATGGGTGTGAGACCTGCCGAATTTGTTTAGAAAATTTTATACTTTTACACCCTCCACTTTCTTCTAAGCTATCCTAACACCCCCAAAAGTCTAGGGAGCATCCCTAACACCCGAAGCAAGTCCCGAGGCCCTGAAGTCCCCGAGAAAATAATTTTTTCGAGTCGAAACTCTGCCCGCGTGAAACCCGGTTTTTGAGCAAATCTCCCGGTTTCGTCGAAAAAGATTGTTTTAAGGAACGAAGTGTTGTCCAATCATCGTCTTATCAAGTGTGTGTATATACACTTTCATCTTATACATAGATATGAAGTATTTTATATAAAATATGTGCTATGTGAATATATATTATTTGTTTATTTGAGATGGATGTTGAATGAATGATTTATACATGTTTTAAATGAGTTAAACTGTATATGTATTTTATATCTTAAAAAATGTTGGGTAAAACATGGGTAGATGAAATAATTGGTATGTGATGAAAGATGAGTTGGATAAATGAGATGATCGGTGATATAAATCATGAGATGCGGGTGAGGGGTGAAATATGAGAGAAGCCCTTACCCTAACGTTGGCCCCCGTCATTCAGCAGAGTATGAATGACAACCATGGACTATTCTAGACGGTTCGTGGAACCTTAGCAGGCTTGCAACCTGTAGGTGTTGTGAATAATATGTTCATCAGATGTACTCTAAAAACCCATTGACATGTATTGCAGGTGGATTCCCGTGAATAATATTGTCGATAAATAAGAGCTATGGACTTAGCACATGTTGGATGAACCCTGGAAACTATGAATTTAGTGCCTGTTGTATAAACCTGGGTGACGATGTACTTCGTGCCTATTTCTTAGGATGAATCCTTAGGAATGAGTGATAGATGATTCTTAGGGTAAATCCTTAAGAAATAAAGAAGATAATGAGGATGCATATTTGGGTTAATTGTTTGATGATAAAACACAATAACTTTATTATTGTGGGTTGAAAACTCTATATACTCACAAGGTTTCCCAACCTGACCCACTCAAGTTATTTGTATCACAGGTGTCGATACGAAGCTATGTTACACTGAGAGATTAAAGGAGATGTAAAATCACTAGTGAAATTGAATGTAAGTTCTGTTTATGCTTATGTTTTTGTATTGAAGATGACATCCCAAAATTTTAAATTGAATAAAATACATTTCCTCGGAAATGATTTGATAATATATTTATCATGTTTTTCGGAACAAATTATGCAACGTAATTCTTTAAAGGATACTCTGATTTTTAAAATCAAGCATAAACAAATCTGTCTTTCCGGACCATGAAATTAGGGATGTCACAGTTGGTATCTGAGCATTAGTTTAAGCGAACTAGGAAATATGTAGGATTTCTAGACTTAACTTAGAATGCTAAGCAATGATTGTGAGATGAGTGTCTACTATATTTTAGACATGAGCACTAGTATATGTAGGAAAGATGCCTAAAATGCTTTTATTCGCTAAATGTTATATGTTTTCCATATATGATATTATTTGCTCGGATCTATGGTCTGTTGCTGACCAGATCTGGAAACCATATGTTTTCAGGATTCTAAGCGTATGACTACAATATTAGAACTAGCAGGTAAACGTTTCGGAGTGATAACGAAGATTTAAACGTCTATCAAAAATAAATATCGAAATTCACCTACTTTGGTGAATAGATCGAAATGGCAATCACACAAAGTAGATTGGGAAACAATAACCCGCAGCCCGAGCCAATCACGATGGCAGGGGTACAGGCAATGGTGCAGACGATGTTGGATCAATGACGAACTTACTGCGCCAATACGCCAGGCATCTGCTCTTCAGGCATTTATCTGGGTTGCTAAGTCTATTGAAGAAATGATCAATGACAGGATTGTCACACCCCTAAACTAGAACGGCGGAAACGTTCGGGGGCGGAGGACGTCATATTCGGTATCATAACAATGCACAATAGTAAAACAAGCAACAACATCATCCATTGCAATAACAATATAGTTAATACAAGTGTGTTATGAATGTATATGTAAGACACCAAAAATGTAAATATCAAAATAAAAGACGAGTCTTGAACATGCTCCATCTTCTCAAAACTTGGTCCAGTGTACTTGTCTACTAGTGACCTGAGAATACAAGTTATTTTGAAAGAGTAGATCGGCATTTAAGCTGGTGAGTTCATAAGTATTTTAGTGTGAAATGTTTGCATTAGTTAGATGTAAAAGTTTGTAAGTGTTTTGATGTAAATGTTTGTATACTTCCTAGAAAATCCTATAATTTCTACTAAAATGGAAAGTAGTCTTCTACCAAGACTCGACTGTTTGGTATGTTTGTTCTTTTGTAAAAGTGGGTGTTTTCCCAAGTTTATGATTATCATTACTAGAAAATAGCTTACATTACTTTTTATATGAGAATATCACTATATGAATGTAATGGAAAAATGAAAGTGTGCAGTAATGTTTTATAAAGTAACTACTGAAGCACTAAATACCTTAAAACCAATTTGTTAATTAAGGTTAAAATGTGATGTGGTTATTGATGGGGTTTGAGCATTCTAACACTCCTATGATGTACATGCAACCCTAGAAATCTTGGATCTATGTTTGACTAAGATACATGCAAATAATTATTTTTCCAAGGTTCTTATCCTATCTAGTATGGTATGGGGAACTTGAATCAAATAAAGCTAGTAGAATTACTTACCTTATAGTTGTAGTTGATTGCTTGGAGTTTTAGAGCCTAGCACCAATAGTGTGGATGCCTCAAATGGAAATCACAAATCACCACAAACTTGGAACTTTGAGAGAATAGTAATCACCTTTCTTGAAATCGGCCCTCTTACTTTACTCACCACAACTAGTTTTATTTCAAGAACCAAAGCCTCCTTTATATAGTATGGTGGATTAGGGTTACATCCATGTAAACCCTAATACCCATGTCTTTTCATTTCCATGAGATCCATGGGTTAAAGCTCCATGGAGTATCCATGGACTTTCCATGCAAGCCTAGCCCATTCCAAATAAGCATTAGCCCACAATATATAAATACAAGAGCCCATATTTAATTAGTCATACTTTTGATCTATTAATTAATTCTAGATTAATTATAGATCAATACTAATTAAATAATATGATTTTATATTAATATATTAGAACTTATAATATATTAATAAATCATAACTTATACTATTCTCAAAAGATTATCCATAAATTGTTCGGGTGAAGTGCAACCCAAATGGACCATGCCAGGTCGGGTCAAGTACATATCAAATATAGTTATGGACTTAGATACTATATCCAACAGTCTCCCACTTGGATTAGTCTAATAACTATAGATGCAAGTATAACTTCAGGAACCGATCAGCAATCGTAGCTCTTTAAACTCTATTGAACTATGAAGCGCCATTTTAGATAAGTAATCATATAATCCTCTGTTGAACTATGAGGCGCCATTTTAGATAAGTAATCATATAATCCTCTGTTCTAGATATCAGCCGAACAAATACATGGAACATGGTCTTGCTTATTGTCCAACATTTGTTTCCCGATTTCCGATTTGTTTGACATAGAACTTAACTGAACACATCAATTTAGTTCTGACCGGGCCCGGTACATAGGTCAAAATAAAATCATCGAGGGCCCCAGATATCGCTTCTAATCCTAGAAGGAACAAATAAACTTCGACTCATATGTTTGCTCTGCTACTTGTTGAATTACACACAAAAGCACGGTTTATAACATCGAGTTACCAATGCGTTTTCGTGCAATCAATGCATAACCAACTCATAGGCAACAAATCATATCTCTAGGTTTGAAGACTTATATGATATTACCGTCTCACGATCACTCGAGATAAATTCCATGAAGTGATACAAGTGAGCGTGGGTTGAATCCAATACTCATAATTTATGAGCACTCATGAGTGTTATAGCCCCGCTTTGTCTAACATCTTAGACCTCTACAAGTCAATCCATGACTGTCTTGATTCATATCTACTTCCAACATAGGACCGACTGTGGAGAGTTTGAATAATATGATATAAACCATAACATAATTATTCTGTAAGTCAAAACATGCAAAAAGAAATAATAGTAAACGATTGACAAGAGATAGCAACACTTTACTCATAAATAACAGCTTTTATTTATCATCAAATGTCAATTAAATTTTACATATTTCAAGATTATCTAACTACTAAAAATAATATCATTCTTCAGCCCTATGCTCCGAGCATGCTGGAGATACTTAACCCAAGTTAGTCCTTTCGTGAGGGGATCTGCTGAATTCTCATCTGATGATACCCTCTTTGCCACGAGGATTCCTTCTTCTATTCGATGTCTGATGAAGTGATATTTTTTGTCAACGTGTCTGGATCTCCCATGATCTCTTGGTTCCTTGGCTAAGGCAAGCGCACTATTGCTATCACAGAAAATCTCCATTGGCTCCTTTATAGTTGGTACAACTCCAAGGTCTCCAATGAAGTTCTTTAGCCATATACCCTCCTTTGCTGCCTCGCTTGCTGCTATATACTCTGATTCACAAGTGGAATAAGCCATTGTCTCCTACTTGGAACTTTTCCAAGTAATTGCCCCTCCGTTTAGGGTAAAGACCCAACCCAACTGAGAGCGGAAATTATCCCTGTCAGTCTGAAAGCTAGCATCACTATACCCTACAACTCTCAAGTCATCACTCCCACTAAGGGTAAGGACCCAGTCCTTAGTCCTTAGCAGGTACTTGAGAATATTCTTTACCACTGTCCAGCGAGCCTTGCTAGGATTTCCCTGATATATGTTGACCATGCTCAAAGAAAAGGCAATATCGGGGCGAGTACAAGTCATAGCATACATGATCGAGCCTACAGCTGGAGCATATGGTAATCGACTCATTTTAGCTATCTCGGCCTATGTACTCGGACTCCGTGTTTTACTCAGTCTGGCATTACACTGGATAGGTAACTCACCTTTCTTGGAGTTATGCATGTTGAACCTTTTCAACACTTTGTCTACATATGTGCTTTGACTAAGTCCGATTAGTCTTTTACTCCTGTTTCTCAAAATCCTTATCCCTAGGGTATAGGCAGCTTCTTCAAGGTCCTTCATAGCGAAACACTTCCCAAGCCAATACTTTAGTTCCTGCAGGGTTGGGAAGTCATTTCCTATGAGTAGTATGTCATCCACACACAGTACCAAAAAGTTGACTATAATCCCACTAGCCTTGATATAGACACAAGATTCATCTTCACTCCTTGAAAAGCCAAATTCTTTGACTTTCTCATCGAAGCAAAGATTCCATCTGCGAGGTGCCTGTTTCAATCCATAAATGGATTTCTCGAGCTTACACACTCTATTGGGGTACTCTGTATTAACAAAACCCTCTGGTTGAACCATGTAAACATCTTCAGCCAACTTTCCATTAAGAAAAGCGGTTTTGACATCCATTTGCCATATTTCATAGTCATGAAATGCAGCAATGGCTAACAGAACCCTAATAGACTTAATCTTGGCCACTGGTGAAAAGGTCTCATCATAATCAACTCCCGAAGTTTGAGAATAACCCTTTGCAACCAGTCGTGCCTTATAAGTGTGTACATTACCGTCCATGTCGGTCTTCTTCTTGAAGATCCATTTGCACCCAACTATCTTACGATCAGGTACATTGTCAACCAAGTTCCAAACTTGATTGTCATACATGGACTTTATCTCGCTGTCAATAGCCTCTTTCCATTTAGCAGCCTCAGGGCTTGCCATGGCTTCCGTGTAGTTGTCAGGCTCACCCAGATTTACCAGTGTGTTATCACTGATAAATGTTTCACCTTCTGCAGTAATATGGAAACCATAATAATGCTCAGGTGCATTCCTAACTCTGGTGGAACGCCTCAGAGGTATAGATTCTTCAGTCGGCTCAACATGAGTTTCCTCCTCAAGTTGAGCGCTGGGGTTTGAGGTTCCTTCACCACTTGATTCTTGAATTTCCTCAAGGTCAATTTGCCTCCCACTGTCTCCTTGGCTCATGAATTCTCTCTCTCTCTCTCTCTCTCAAGAATCCTTTTCTTGCTACAAAGACCACATTATCACTGGGTCTATAGAAGATGTAGCCAAAGGATTTATGTGGGTAGCTGATGAAAATACGCCTTTCTCTTCGGGGTTCGAGCTTATCGTGAGTCTCGCATCTCACGAAAGCCTCAAACCCCAAATCTTGATGTGGTCTAGATTAGGAACTTTTCTAGTCCACACCTCGTGAGGTGTATTGGCAACCCTCTTTGTAGGGACTAGATTAAGGATATGGGCGGCAGTCTTTAAGGCATACCCCCAAAATGAGATTGCTAGCGAAGCTCGACTCATCATGGAATGAACCATGTCCAACAAGGTCCGATTGTACCTCTTAGTAACACCATTCAACTGTGGTGTCCTAGGAGGTGTCAATTGTGAGACAATCCCACATTCCTTAAGATAGTCAAGGAACTCAGTACTTAGATACTCACCACCACGATCGGATCGAAGCATTTTAATGTTCCTGCCCAACTGATTCTCCACTTCTTGCTTAAACTCTTTGAATTTCTCAAAGGTTTCTGACTTATGCTTGATTAAGTAGACATATCCATATCTACTAAAATCATCAGTAAAAGTCACATAGAAGCGATTAGCATCTATTGTGGCGGTTCTGAAGGGTCCACACACATCTGTGTGTATGAGGTCCAACAAACCTTCACCCCTAGCACAAGCGCCAATAAAAATGACTTTATCATTTTACCAAGCAAACAAGATTCACAACTATCAGCTGACTTTAGTTCAAATGACTCCAAGACTCCATCCTTTTGGAGTTGGCCTATGCGTTTCTTGCTTACATGTCCAAGACGACAATGCCATAAAGATGCTTTATCTAAGCTAGTGGAAGAGTCAATACACAATACATTATTTCCTAGATTATCTACAACAGATACAGTTTCATACACTCCATCACAAGGTAATGCTTTAAAATAAAGAATATTATTAAAGAAAGCATCAATACTACCATTATTATTATCAAAATAAAAGGTAAAACCTTGTTTATACAATGCATGAAAGGAAATAACATTTCTTGCCATTTATGGCGAATAATAACATTTATTCAAATCTAATGTAAACCCACTATTTAGTACTAAGGAATAAACTCCTATCTTGGTGACAGGTGAAGCTTTCCTGTTTCCCATGATCAAGTTTATCTTTCCCCTGCTCCATATTCTCACTTCTTCTTAGTCCCTGCAAATCACAACATATGTGAATACCACAACCTGTATCAAGGACCCAAGACTTAGAATGAGGTGAGTTATTAGACAATATAATATATATACCTGCATGGTTGGGTTTTACTTTTCCATCCTTCAAATATTGTTGGTACTTTGGGCAGTTTCTCTTCCAGTGCCACTTTTCATGACAATAGAAGCATTCATCCTCATTAGGGTTAGCAGAAGGAGTGACAAAACCTTTCTTGGTTTTTCTTGAAGAGGAGCCTTCAAGGGTCTTACCCTTGGTACCCTTAGAAGGTTTCTTTATCT
Source organism: Lactuca serriola (assembly GCF_051521515.1). NCBI lineage: Eukaryota > Viridiplantae > Streptophyta > Magnoliopsida > Asterales > Asteraceae > Lactuca > Lactuca serriola. The sequence continues at coordinate 39,118,622 of NC_136408.1, read as the reverse complement.
TCTTCCCTTTGCCATGCCCGATTGCCAAGACATTGGCCGCAGTTGGAGTAGGAGTAGGAGTAGTAACAACTGACTTACCCTTTAGACCACTTTCGGCGGTTTTCAAGAGCCCTTGAAGTTTGCTGAGGGTGACTTCTTCCTTTTTCATGTGATATGTCATGTGGAATTGATCATAACACGATGGTAAGGAGTGAAAAATGTTGTCTATTGCTAACTCCTCGGGGAACTTCACATTCAACTTCAGTAAACGGTCCACGTACCTTTGCATTTTCAGCATGTGGCTCGTGATGGGTTCACCATCCTTCATTCGGGTTGTTATCATGGAGGAGATTATTTCATATCGCTCTTGATGAGCACTTTGATGGTAGCGGTCCATCAAGTCCTGGTGCATCTCAAAAGGATAATAGTGCTCATAGGACTTTTGGAGCTCGGCTGTCATGGTGGCCATCATGATGCATGCTACTTTTGTAGCATCTCTTTCATGTACCTCATATTCAGCAAGCTCTTCAGGAGTAGCAGTTGGCTCGAGTACCTTCAGCTCCTTGTCGAGAACATATTCTTTGTTCTCATAACGATTGACCATCCTGATGTTTCTGATCCAATCAGTAAAGTTGGACCCATCAAAGATGACTTTCCCACACAGATTCATGAGAGAGAAGGAGCTAGTATGGTTTGAGCCAGAAGCATTGTTATTGGAAGACATCTGAAAAGAAGAGGGAATAGATTAGATTAGATATAGAGATAGTCCTTAATAAAACACCCATATGTAATATTAAGGATAGGACCCAACACAATATTTTATAACTTAGAAGAGGGATGTCGTAATCTAAGCTATAAGATAATTGAAGGTAGGTGAATGACGATTCACCAATTTCCACCATGAAAAAACGAAATATTTAATTAGGTTTTAATTGGTTTAGAAACTCCTAGATTCTTTTAGATTCATTGAACTTTCTTCAATGGCATATTTCAATCTCGAGTGTGCCCTTCAAGTTTTGTGACTGGGATGTCGAGGATCACAAAACAAGGTGTGAAGTAACCATGTAAAATTACTTGGTACCCTTAATGTATTACCCCTCAATCAATGTGCCAGTTAACCACACACGCTCCATTGATACTATGATAAACATTAAGTCACCCTTTACCTACCTTCTTAAGTTCAAGTTAGTGTGTCAGTTAACCACACACGCTCCACTAACGACTTAAACAAAGTGTAAAGTGTAATTTCATGGATTAGCACCTTATTCACATTTTTCCTAAAATAAATAAGATTTGGAATTTAATAAGGTTTAGTTACTTTAGTATTATCATTATACTTTTAATGAGAATTTATAAGTCCTTGTCCTACCCGTTCGGCTAACGACCCTCCACCGATCAAGGAAGCGGTGGGTGAGAGTGGACACCCATTAATTTGCCATTTTATAAGCAACAACCTTATACCCCCTTATAGACCGACTTCGTGAATGAGGCGTACTAGCGGTAAGACGACTTGATCTTATATATATATATATATATATATATATATATATATATATATATATATATATATATATATATATATATATATATATATATATATTATTAACTTATAGTATTATAAAGTATAAGGGTTGAATTTTAACTTTTAAAATTCTAAGGGTTGGAACTAAAGTTTTAATCATGACTTTACTTGTTCCAAAACTTGAGGGCAAGTTTTGTAAACTTCCAAAACTTTTAATTTCTTATAACTTATGAATTTAATTGAGTATTAAAAATGAAGACTCTTCATTTTTCTAACTCTTGTGTTCTTTTAATGGTTTTTATTAAAGTGTGACCTTTGGTTTTCCATAACTTGAGGACGATTTATGGACTCTATTAAAACACATAATGATCAAGAATTAAACTACCAAGTAGGTTACATACAATTCCTAAGATCATCTAATTCTTCATAAGTTAAAGAACATGAATATGAACATTCCAAGAATCATAAATTACTCATAAAACTTGTAATTTTTTATAATAGCCATTGTAAATGGATTAGCATAAACATTACACCATCTAAAGCAAGTTTTATAACACCAAAACAGTTTAGGGTAATGTTTCTAGTCCATTTCCAGCAGCAAAACTCAAAAAATTGGACACTGCAGCCTTTACTCGTCGAGTGCATGAACAGACTCGACGAGTAGCATGCATTTCTTCATGGACTCGACGAGTTCATACGACAGTGAACAAAAAAATTAGATTTTTAAGCTATTTGCATCAAGTATCAAGTAAACAAGCCTAGACTCTGATACCACTGATGGGTTTTGAGCATTCTAACACTCCTATGGTATACATGCAACCCTAGAAACCTTGGATCTATGTTTGACTAAGATACATGCAAATAATTATTTTTCCAAGGTTCTTATCCTATCTAGCATGGCATGGGGAACTTGAATCAAATAAAGCTAGTAGAATTACTTACCTTGTAGTTGAAGTTGATTGCTTGGAGTTTTAGAGTCTAGCACCAATAGTGTGGATGCCTCAAATGGAAATCACAATTCACCACAAACTTGGAACTTTGAGATAATAGTAATCACCTTTCTTGAAATCAGCCCTCTTACTTTACTCACCACAACTAGTTTTATTTCAAGAACCAAAGCCTCCTTTATATAGTGTGGTGGATTAGGGTTACATCCATGTAAACCCTAATACCCATGTCTTTTCGTTTCCATGAGATCCATGGGTTAAATCTCCAAGGACTTTCCATGCAAGCCTAACCCATTCCAAATAAGCATTAGCCCACACTATATAAATACAAGAGCCCATATTTAATTAGACATACTTTTGATCTCTAAATTAATTCTAGATTAATTATAGATCAATACTAATTAAATAATATGATTTTATATTAATATATTAGAACTTATAATATATTAATAAATCATAACTTATACTATTCTCAAAAGATTATCCATAAATTGTTCGGGTGAAGTGCAACCCAAATGGACCATGCTGGGTTGGGTCAAGTACATACCAAATATAGTTATGGACTTAGACACTATATCCAACAGTTATAACCATAATGATTGACGGGTGTTCAACACGACGACCTGTTGGCATCGAAACTGAAGTGACATTTGTCAGTCCCGTATATATCTATACACACAATGCCCGCTCGCCATTGAGGAGACTCTGGTTACAAAATGCAACATAACAAATATATTTCTATGCCGTGAAGTAGTTAATGTTATCTTGTTCTTGTAAAAGGATGTATGTTCCTTTTTGTTCTTGTTATAGTATGTTCCTTTCTGTTCTAGTTATAATATGTTTCTTCCTGTTCAAGTTATAGTATGTTTGAGCCGACTTATGTATGAACTGACTCATGTAAGAACTAATTCATGTAAGTACTGATTTATGTAAGTTTCATTGTTCTTGAAATAGTAAGTACTAATCCTCTAAAATATACCTATTATAGTTTACTAGTAAGCTCTGCAATGGAATGACTGATCATGTTTGTACACCTTTGCTACCCAAAGGTATTGAACTGATTGGATGTACTTTTATATCTACATACATATACATAATATATAACTAAGATTTAAGCAACATTCGGACAAACAACCGATACCCTAAGTCCACATCCAAACAAGGAAAAGGAAATAAAGTGAATTATCACTCCTAAGCCCTTTAAAACTTATTTATATAACTATATTTAGATAGACATGATTCTGATAATATATAAGTTTAAAAGGGTTTTGTAAAACATTTGAAGAGTTTATCATATAAAAAGAGTTCTAACCATTTGAATGATTATTGATGACTTGATGTCAGTTTATAAAAGGACTTGAAACAGTTTGTTTGGTAACACAGTTTTGAAGTATAAGGAATCTCTTGGTTTGATAGTTATAAATCACATGTGATTGATTATACAGCTATATTGTTTTCTACTTGTATTCCCCCCCCCCCCCCCATAAAAGCATTTAAAATCATTAAAAGGTAAATTTAGGGGTATGAACTCACCTAAAGTGAGTGATTTGAATGAAAGATCGATATAGGATGCTAAGTATGCCAAGTGAAGTCTTGAGCACAAACGGATCCTATTAAGCCTATAATGACACATATATGTATATAATTAGTGTATATAACAACTAACATGCTAATGTAAACAACCTTAGGAAACTAGGAAACACTTGCAATGAAGTGTTACAATCACATATGATTGATTGAAGGGAGTTCACGACCACACAAGGAAGTGTTCACGGCCTTAGGAGGGTTTACGGCCAAGAACACTTGAAGTGTTCACGGCCCTAGCTTGGTCTTTAGAAGGGTTTACGGCCATGGAAGGAGGGTCCACGGCCATACTTGCATTTATGAAGGCTTCACAACCCAATGAAGGGTTCATGGCCGTGAACACTTGAAGATTCATGCATTTAGGTGTTTGTTTCATTGGGGATTTAAGTGCTTCTAATGGACAACAAGTAGATGAATAGGATACTTACTTATTGGAATCCTTTAAGGTGTTCACGACCAAAGAACAAGGGTGTGTTTTTGGTGTTCTTGGTGAAGAAGATGGTGATTTGAAGATCTTGAAGGAAAAATGATGAATTCAAGGATGTTATCAAAGGCTTTCACTTGAATATGAAGATTAACTAGTAAATCGGGATGAATCACTTATGTTTCTGAAGAGAAAGGAAGTTTTCCCTTGATGATACTTGAGAGAGTTTGAGAGTTCTTGGTTGGAAGATGTGAGAAACCAAGAAAAATGAAGGGAATCTATATGTGTAGTGAGGGTTCATGGCCAAACATGGGTTCACGGCCGTGAACCTAGTTTGTGGTCGTGAACATCCCTTGTTGATGTTCTTGGCTCTAATTCATTCCATAGATCCATTACTCACACTTCTTAGTATCCAATCCTAAGTGTACAAGGCTTAAAAACTCATGGAATAACCCTTAGCAAGGCTAAAAGGTAAAAGATACAATTTTGACTTTTGATTGAATTGGTTGACTTTACAAGATCGAAATTTCGGGTTGTCACATCACAACCAAGGTTGAAGTTGGCAAGAAAAGGAAATTTGAGGGATCTTCAAGGTCCAACAAGAGCAACATGTTCTCAAAGTCTGGAAAAAGAGGAGGTAAAGGAAAATGGTGTTGGGTGTGTAAAAATAAACACTCTGGAAATTATGGTAGGAAGGTGAATTGTTTCAAGTGTGGAAAGATCGGGCATTACGTCGATGAGTGTACATTTCCAAAGAGGGTGTGTTACGGATGTAGGGAAGAAGAACATATTTCTAAGGACTTCCCGAAGAAAAATGAAGTAGAAAAGCTAAGCGCACCGCCAACACCAAGGGAATTTCAGAATATCCTCGATGAAGCAAATAACAACACTAGGAATTAGAAGTAAAGACTTGATACCCGAAGACAAGTTATGAAGTAGCAATGTAAACAATAACGTGTGGTGTAGCCTATTAGAGGCATAGTATAGGGTAAACTTGAACCTCTGTGTAATCGTTTCAAGAAATAATATAAACCCCGGTTTTGTTATCTGATGTATTGAATGACTAGGTGAAATCCTTGTATGGTGACTTGGAGAACTACGAGACAATACTTGGGAAGAGTATGAGTATGTGTGAATAGTAGTAGAGGCCTATACTACTGGAAGAACATGACTCGCACTTGGATCAGGGAAAGTCACAAGGTTACCAAGGAGCTAGTAATTGAGTCTGTTTTTTTCTAAGTCTTTCGTTACCATCGTTTCAGTAAAGACTAAGAAGATGATTGTTATTCCAACCCAAGAGGATATATCGAATCGAGTTCGATCAAGATGAGTTAGTCATGTGGTTCAGAGAACCAACTCCGATGTAGTATCTCACTCAAACAGGAAGATTGAAGTATCCCAGTCATTATTAATGTAAGAGGCTTGTAGCTAGAAGTACTAAATACTAGAATGTGATCACCTTGGAACACGAAGGAAGGTATATTACGATCAGAAACCCGACTCTAAAAGACTTGAGTCTAAGCAATACATAATACGATGAGAGATCATTAGAACATGACCCATCAATCCACTATGGTAATTGAAGGAAAGAACTTATCTTAAGAAGGAGGAGTCTCCAATAAAAATCGAGATTGTGACTTGAAGGTCACAATTGAAAGTTCAACATGGGATAGGGAGCGGGAGCAAGAATCGAACACCGCCTGCATACAAGAATTCCAAAAGTAGATACTCATTCGAAGGAAACATAATAGTTACGACTATTACCTAGGATGAAGAGATAACTTATGGAGTCATTATATAGGCCATGTCTTGTTAGAGTTTCTGAGAATGGAGTTGAATACTTCGTAGTCTGTAGCGACGCATCTGGAGTTGGGTTGGTTTGTATTCTAACCCAAAATGAAGAGCGTTTAGGCAAAACGCTGGTGTTTGGTACGAATAATCAAGGATTGAAGGTATTCCAAGACAAGATTTAGGTACCTAAGACGGGAGGAACAAGAGACCTTCTAACGAAAGAAGCTCACAAGACCAAGTACTCAGTTCATCCCGGCAGCGCAAAAATATATAGGGATCTGAATCCCTACTACTTTTGGCCGACGATAAAGCTCGATGTTGCAAAATATATGGCCGATTGTGTTACCTGCGCGAGAGTTAAGGCATAACATCAGAAACCATATGGGAGTTTAGAACCTTCAACTATACCCATGGGTAAATAGGAAGACATCACCATGAATTTTGTGACTAAACTGCCTAGAACGAAGGACGATCACAACATGATATGGGTGGTTGTTGATTGGTTTACTAAAAGTGCACACTTCATAGCAGCCAATGAAAAATGGTCTATGGATAAGCTTGCAAATGCTTACGTGAAGGAGATAGTAAGGCTTCACGGTGTTCCTTAAACGATTATATCATATCGTGGTAGTCGTTTCACGTCAAGGTTTCAGAGAAGTATACAAGAGGAATTGGGTACGAAATATTGTCTAAGTACTGTCTACCATTCGCAAACTGATGGTCAGAGCGAACGAACGATTCAAACATTGGAGGATATGCTGAGAGCATTTATCCTGGAATTCCAAGGTAACTGGGATGAACATTTACCTTTTGTAGAATTTTCCTACAATAATAGTTTCCGCTCGAGCATCAAGATGACACCTTATCAAGATTTGTATAGACAAAAGTGTCGAACGCCATCATGTTGGCTTGAAGCTGGAGAAAAACAGTTTATGGGACCCGAGATAGTTCATCACACTGCTGAAAAGCTGAAAGTGATTAGGGATAGTATGTTAGCAACTCAGGATCATCAAAAGAGCTATGCTGACAAGAAAAGACAACCGATAATATTCGAAGTTGGAGATTCAGTATTACTTAAAGTCTCGCCGTGGAAGGGACTTATAAGATTTGGTAAAAGGGGAAAGTTAAGTCCATGGTTTATCGTACCTTTTAAAGTTCTTCAGAGGATTGGGAACCAAGATTACAAGGTAGAACTACCAGAAGAACTATATGGTATTCATAACACTTTCCACGTGTGTTACTTGATGAAGATCATAGGAGAAGTTCCCAACAGAATTCCAATTTCTGAATTAAGGTTGGATGAAAGCAAGAGGTTAATCGAACAACCAGACACAATCGTTGACCGTAAGATTAAGAACTTTGCGACGCAAGATGGTCGATTTAGTGCTTGTGCGATGGAAACATATGAATGGGCCAAATCTCACCTGAAAAACGGAGAGTGACATGATGAGTCACTATCTACAGTTGTTTGTTGATGTATGATTCCGGGTACATAATCATTCTACGGAGGAAAGAATTGTAATGCTTGTGTTTCTGGGTTAAGCATTAAATACAATGTAATAGTCTAGGTCAACTATTGTAACGTGTTTTGAAGTAATAAGAATAAATTATATGAATTTATGTGTTTTATACTTAATTATTATGGTTTAATAAATTAAGGATAAAAATAAGCGTCGAAAATAAATGTCAGATAAACCCGACATCTATGAAGAAAGTTGTAGTGGTTGAAACAAGAATTCCGGAGATATAAATAATACCGAAATCCGAGTTATAACAAAGAAGTTATGATCCGTCGAAGATTCGCGACAGAACTGGCACGACGCTGCTTGATGTAAAAAGTGAGCTTACGATAACATGATTTTTAGCCTTAGCATTCTAAATGAAAGTCGTAGTACGCATTAAACCAGGAGTGTGCATAAAAAGAATGTCAAAATCTGACTTCGTATGAGGAAGTTATGAATTTTCTAAAATTTGACATAACGGTATGCAGCCCGAAACTCGAATTTTAGATCGAGCGATTTTTAGCCGACACAACCTAAACGAGAATCAAAGATCTCATCGATAATAGTTTAACGGTAAAAAAAACAGACGAAAACGGATGTTGGATGAAGAAATTATGAATTTTTAACGGACTTTTTCTGTCCCGGCCTGTTAAAAATATAAATTTAAAAATAAAGTCAAAATTAGCCAACGGAGTCTAAACGAAAGTCGTAGAGCACGGTCTCACCTATGCGTGGATACAAAGAACGTCAAAAACGGAGCTCGTATGCAAAAGTTATAAATTTTTGAAGTTTGAAAAATAGTTTCTTGAAGAAGTACGCCCAACGTACTCGGACTAGCTTCGCTACGTGTTATTAGCCTTGACACGTCCGAAGTCCGGAAACCGAATAGAAGGCATGTAGCCACTATGCCCAACGTACGAGGTTCGTATGCCCAGCTTACTCGCAGTTTGCTCAGTCCAGAAGAGGCCACGACACACCCTTCGCATGCTAGACACGTGGATGAACACATCCGAAGTTATCCACTCCTACGCCCAGCGAAGAACTTCTTAAGGTAGTATGCTCCGCATACTCTTCAATTACGCCCAATGTAACCTACGACTTTGGTCACTATAAAAGGGGTGTGAGACCTCCCGGATTTGTTTAGAAAATTTTATACTTTTACACCCTCCACTTTCTTCTAAGCTATCCTAAAACCCCACAAAGTCTAGGGAACATCCCTAACACCCGAATCAAGTCTCGAATCCCCGAAGTCCTTAAGAAAATAAGTTTTTTGAGTCGAATCTCTGCCCGCGTGAAACCCGGTTTTTGAGCAAACCTCCCAGTTTTGTCGAAAAAAATTGTTTTAAGGAACAAAGTGTTGTCCAATCACCGTCTTATCAAGTGAGTGTATAGTCAATTTCATCGTACACATAGATATAAAGTACTTTATATAAAATATGTGCTATGTGAATATATATATATATATATATATATATATATATATATATTATTTATTTTAGATGGATGTTGAATGAATGATTTATACAGGTTTTAAATGAATTAAACTATATATGTATTTTATATCTACAAAAATGTTAGGTAAAACATGGATAGATGAAATAATTGGTATGTGATGAAAGAAAAGTTGGATAAATGAGATGATCGGTGATATAGATCATGAGATGAGGGTGAGGGTTGAAATATGAGAGAAGCCCTTACCCCAACATTGGCCCCCGTCATTTAGCAGAGTATGTATGACAACCATGGACTATTCTAGACGGTCCGTAGAACATTAGCAGACTTGCTACCTGTAGGCGTTGTGAACAATATGTTCATCAGATGTACACTAAAAACCTATTGACATGTATTGCAGGTGGATTCCCATGAATAATATTGTCGATAAATAAGAGCTATGGACTTAGCACATGTTGGATGAACCCTGTCAACTATGAATTTAGTGCCTGTTGTATAAACCTGTGTGACGATGTTCTTCGTGCCTATTCCTTATGACGAATCCTTAGGAATGAGTGATAGTTGATTCTTAGGGTAAATCCTTAAGAAATAACGAAGATAATGGGGATGAGTATTTGGGTTAATTGTTTGATGATAAAACACATCAAATTTATTATTGTGGGTTGAAAACCCTATATACTCACCTGGTTTACCAACCTGACACACTCAAGTTATTTGTATCATAGATGTCGATACGAAGCTACGTTACACTGAGAGATTAAAGGAGATGTAAAATCACTTGTGTAAATGAATGTAAGTTTTGTTTATGCTTATGTTTCTGTATTGACGATGACATCCCAAAGTTTTAAAATGAATAAAATACATTTCCTTAGAAATGATTTGATAATATATTTATCATGTTTTTGGGAACAAATTCTGCAATGTATTTCTTTAAAAGATACTCTAATTTTTAAAATCAAGCATAAACAAATTGGTCTTTTCGGACTGTGAAATTGGGGATGTCACACGTCAATTGTGAAACATTTCCATATTCCTTAAGATAGTCAAGGAACTCGATACTAAGATACTCTCCTCCACGATCGGATGGTAGCATCTTTATCTTCTTACCCAATTAATTCTCCACTTCTTGCTTAAACTCCTTGAACTTTTCAAAAGTTTCCAACTTTTGCTTGATTAAGTAATATACCAGTATCTACTATAATCATCAGTAAAAGTCACATAGAAGCGGTTAACATCCCTTGTAGTGGTTTTGAATGGTACACACACATCAATGTGTATGAGATCCAACAGACCTTCACCCCTTTCACAAGTACAAGTGAAGGGTGACTTGGTCATCTTTCCAAGTAAACAAGATTCGCAAGTGTCTTCCGAATTTAAGTTCAATGACTCCAAAACTCCATCCTTTTGGAGTTGGGCTATGCGCTTCTTGTTGACATGTCCAAGACAACAATGCCACAAGCATGCCTTGTCCAAATCATTAGAAGAATCAATATTTAACACATTATTTCCTAAGTTATCTACAACCATCACAGTTTCATATATACCCTTGCAAGGTAATGCTTCAAAATAAAATACACCATTACAATAAGCATAAATACCACCATTTTCATTATTAAAGGAAAAGGTAAAACCTTGTTTATACAAACTGTGAAAGGAAATAACATTTCTCGCCATATCGGCCGAGTAACAACAATTATTCAAATCTAAATTTAAACCATTACTAAGCAATAAAGAATAAACTCCAATCAAGTTCTTCCCGTGGTCCACAACCCTACTTCTTTTTAGTCCCTGCAAATCAGAACAAATGTGAATACCACAACCTATATCAAGGACCCAAGAATTAGCATGTGATGAGTTATTAGCTTAAATAGTGTAAATACCTGCAAATGAGGGCTTGATCTTGCCATCCTTTATGCCCTGCAAGTACTTGGGGCAGGTTCGTTTCCATTGCCTTTTTTCATGACAGTGGAAGCACTCTGCTTCCTTCGGATTGGAAGAGGGATTAGAGAAACCAACTTTGGTCCAAATGGAAGAGGATCCATCAAGAGACTTTCCCTTGTGGCTCTTGTAGGGAGCCTTCCTCTTCTTTCCCTTCCCATGTCCGATTGCCAGAACAGGGGCAAAAGTAGTAGTAGACACAACCGACTTGCTTTTTAGGTTGCTTTATGTAGTTCTCAGAAGGCCTTGAAGCTTGCTAAGAGTGACCTCCTCCTTGTTCATATGATAAGTCATACAAATCTGATCATAACAAGAAGGTAAAGAGTGTAGAATGATATCAATAACCAACTCTTCATCAAAATTGACATTCAATTTAAGCAAGCGGTCCACGAATCTCCGCATCTTCTGCAAGTTGGCCGTGATGGGTTCACCATCCTTCATTTTGGTTTTGATCATGGAGGAAATGATCTCATACCTCTCCTACCGAGCACTTTGATGGTATCTTTCCATCAAATCTTGATACATTTCAAATGGATAGTAGTCCTCATAGGACTTCTACAGCTCAACAGTCATGGTAGAAATCATTAGACATGACACCTTTGTCGCATCTCTCTCATGAGTAGTGTGTTCAACAATTTGTTCGGGACTAGCAGTGGTGACATCAATCTCTTTGATCTCTTTATCTAGGACATATTCTTTGTCCTCATAGCGTATAACCATTCAGATGTTTCAAATCCAGTCATTGAAGTTCAAGCCATCGAAAATGACCCTCCCGCATAGGTTCATGAGGGAGAAAGAGTATGAAGGGATTGGGTTGGAAGCATTGTTTGGGATGGAGATCCGAAAAGAAGAAGAACAAAGTTTAGATTAGATGATAATCCTTAATATTACACCCAAATGAAATATTAAGGCTAGGACCCAACACAATATTCTACAATTGCGAAAAGGGATGTCGTAATCCAATTGTAAAATATTTGAAGGTAGGTAAATGACGATTTACCAATTTCCACCATGAAAAACGAAATAGATTATGAAGTTTTAATTGGATTGAAATTCTTAGATCCTTTGAGATTCATTGAACTTTTCAATGGCATGTTAAAATCTCGATTGTGCCCTTCAAGTTTTTGACTGGGATGCCGATGATCACAAACAAGGCGTGAATAACCATGCAAATTAACTTGGTACACCTAATGTTACAAATCACCTAATCAATGCGCCGGTTAACCATACACACTCCATTGATTTATGATTAACATCAGGTTACCCTTTGCCACACATTGTCATTCCCATATTAGTGTGCCGGTTAACACACACGCTCCACTAACGACTTAACAAGGTGCAAAGTGTAATTTCATGGATTAGCACCATTTTCACATTTTCCTAAAGTAACTAAGATTGAGAATTTAATAAAAGTTTAGTTACTTTATATTTATCATTATACTTTTAATTAAGGAGAATTAATGTCCTATCCTACTCGTTCGGCTAACGACCCTTCACCAGTCAAGGAAGCGGTGGGTGAGAGTGAACACCCATTAGACTACCATTTTATAGCAGTAACCTCATACCCCCTTATATATATATATTATTAAACTTATAATATTATAAAGTATAAGGGTTCAATTTTAACTTTAAAAACTCTAGGGTTTGGAATTAAAGTTTCATTGGTGTGACTTTACAAATTCCAAAACTTGAGGACAAGTTTTGAAACTTGTCAAAACTCTTCACATTCATAACTTATGAGTTTAATTGGATTTTAATGTATGAGACCATTCATTTTCCATAACTTGAGGACAAGTTATGGAGGTCATTAAAATTCATTTAGATCATTTTTATAACAACAAAAGTTATCACATAATCTATGCTCTAACTAAACTCATAATAAAGATAATTTCTAGTCAACAATTTGAAAGCAATTTTGTTTATCATATAAAACAATTATTTTTTTAAAATTTGACAATTATCTTGTGGTTGGATGACTACAAGCACTACCATATCATAAAAAATATTTCCAATGATCCAATACAGTTTGTGGTAGTGTTCTTAATCCAAACCAGACCAAGAAACTCGAAATTCTGCAAATAGAGTCTTCAACTCATCGAGTGCATGAACTGGACTCGGAGAGTTGCTTTGTTACTGAGTGGACTCGTCGAGTCTGTTCATGTACTCGGCGAGTTCACCAGTCAGAGGCCAAAATTTTGACTTTTTCAGCTTTGAAAAACTAGTAAGCATCAATATAATAGAAAACAATCCTAGGCCTTGATACCACTGTTGGGTTTTGAGCACTATAACACTCCTATGGTGCACATGCAACCCTAAATGCTTTGGATCTATGTTTTCTCTATTATACATGCATATTTTCAATTTTTCCAAAGCATTGTCCTAACTAGCATACAAATTACCAAATGAATAATATATCTCGATAGATGACATACCTCTCAGAAGGACTTGTAGTTCTTGACCTTTGAAAGCTTGAGCACCCCAAGTGTGATGTCTCTAATGGTTCACAAACACCAATATGCAAAAGGTGGCTTGAGAGAATAAGTTACTTATCTCAAAGAGAAGGTGTCACCGATTTTGGTTCATGAGGGTTCTATTTATTGTGTTGCACACAGGGTTACACTTTGTAAACCCTAATGACCCATGACTTTCCACATTCTCATGCTCCATGGATTTAACCTCCATGGACAATCCTTGGATTGGTTTAGCCCATCTACATAATCATGGATCATTGACCCACACTACAAGAATCATTGATTTACATAATCAATCCCCATATATTTAATTAGTCTCTTTTGACCACAAAATTAATTCCAAATTAATTCTTAATCAATACAAATTAAATAATATGATTTCATACTAATATATTATATTTGTAATATATTAATAAACCATAAATAACCTTATTCTCAAATTTCATCCTATCAAATTGCACAGGTGAAGGCAACCCAAAAAGGACCATGCTACAATCGGGTCAAGTACATCCTAGTTATAGTTATGGGCTTAGACACTAAATCCAACAGTCGTGATCTTAGCCACCATCTCAGTACTCTGGCGAAGGTCCTGGAACTCCCTCGCAAACTGTTGGACCTCAATCACGTGTGCGAACTCGGTCCGAAATCTCGTCACAAAATCCTCCCAAGTCATGGAATCAATCAACTCGCCTCCCATGGCATGTCCTACCTCCTCTCATCATTCTCGAGCTCTGTCTTTCAGAAGACAGGATGCAAGTATGACCTTTCCCCCATTGGAACAACTACTAGCACATAAAGCATTAGCGACATCCACTAACCAACGTCTGCTTGCGATCGGGTCCTTCTTCCCAAAGAACTTCAGGGCTCCACATGCTCGGAACTCATGGAAAGTAAAAGTGCGAGCTCCAATCATCGCGACATAATGGAATGAGCCCAAGCGCTCCACTAAAACCTCCAAGATGCCCTCCTTGATCGTACCAAAGATCACAGGAGTCTGCTCGAGAATACTGTGGGTAATCTTTGAGGAAATAAACTCCCACATTTGATCATCCAACTGTCCAGCTCCAACACCAGAATCACCAACAGGTCTTTGTTGAGTGACCACCATACTGAAAATAGACCATTCAAACCATCAGAAGAGATGAAAATATACATACATAGAGGAATCACATACTTTACAAGCTTCCTGGCATCATCGTAACTTTCCTTGACTGGAGTACGAATCCTCTGCTTCTAGTAGTACGGGCCCATACTACCTTCTACATCTATTTGTACTTTCTTCAAGGATCGCTTCGAATCCTCCAAGTCACTCCCTTATCCATACATACAATCCTCAACAAGACAAGGCCCCCAACACTAAATCTCTTCCTAGGTTTTCCTAAGGTAGTCACCACACCACTCTCTGCCATTAGCTGCAGAAGGAACTCTCTCTAACACCCTCTAACTAGCTCACGAATACAATTACATACCACCAACACCAGATAATTCTTCGAATGAATGGTCTCACACTACAACGGTTGGACACAAAAAAGAGCTGCACAATAGAGTTAAAACCTAACCTTCTAAAATTATTTAGTCTCAATAATATGTAAGTTAGCATATTCGCTTAATAGTTAGCTGAAGTTAATGGGAACTCCTAAAAGCACAAAGCAAGCAACATTCGAGCATCGATTAATCAGAACCAGCATAACCTAAACCGGCCATCCTATCACTAATTGATCAGTACTAGCATGCAAGTCTAAAAGCTCATACAATAGCCATACAAAGACATCTCTTCTAGCATTCTATCATGCAAATCCTGATCAGATCCTTAGCCCTAAACTAGCATGTGATCCATAGATTCACAAATCGAAGTATATCATAAAACATGAATGGGTATTTTGGGAAAACTTACTTGAGCTCGGTCTATTGCATGCACCACATCCCTTTTATTTTATTAGAAAACTCTTTTATTAAACATTTCCTTTTGAAAAAATCTACCAAACCCTCAGTTTGAGTTCAGAGACATTCGAGAGTATGCCTGAATCCCTCAAACCAAGGCTCTGATACCAACTTGTAACGTCCCAAAAATTAAGACCAAAAATTCAATTTTTAATTATAATAAAACCATCACCACAAACGTGTTTTATAAACCCAAAATAGAATCAGAGTATACCCAAAACATCTAGATACATCATATTCAAATAAATGTGAAACAATGTGGTGTGTGCGATCACCCCGAGCTCTTCCCCTTGGATCCGTAAGTACCTGAAACATAAATTGAAAACCGTAAGCATGAAGCTTAGTGAGTTCCCCAAAACACCACATACCATACATATCAAACATATAACGGGCCCCACCCGACATCGAGCCCCGCTCGGAACAGATCTTTCAGAAATATAAGATGGGCCTCGACTCATCACATTCATTAGGCCTCGCCTGGCATCGGGCCCCGCCCGGTATACATATAAACACATAAACACATGCAAGAATCATAAAGATAAATAACATACAATATACTCATCAGACCCCGCCTGACATCTGGCCCCGCCTGGTATACATATCAAATATCATACATGCAAGAGTCATGCAGACAACTAGCATCCTAATCATTAGGGGTGTGTATGGGGCGGTTTGGTTCGGTTATTGGTCAAAACCGAACCATAACCATTATGATTGGTTAATGCATTTTGGTAATCATTGGGTATGGTTAATATTGGTTATGGTTAATGGTTTTTGTCGGTTAACGGTTTTGGTTAATGGTTAATATTGGTTAACCATAATGTTCAAAATAATATAAATGGCGAAAGTATAGTAGCATAAAAAATGAAAAGAGAATACAAAAAGTCATCGACACCAATGTTTGTAACCTAGCTTATAGTAATATAATAAAATGTGTATCTTTGATACTGAGAGTGAGATAACACATAGTCACATTCAAAATCAAAAACATTTAATAAAAAGTATAAAACATTAAAAAAATTGACATTAATAACTTCATATATCGATAATTGATATTAACATTAAAATAAAGCCAAACATTCACATATGTTCAATGCGATTAAATCAAAAACTATAAAATAAAATAGCTAAACATTTATATTACGTGTTCTCTGGATAATAAAAAACCAATCACTCATATAAATTCAATGTGATTAAGTCAAAAACAGTAAATAAAAAAAAGAAATTTAAAAAAAAAATACATTCTTAATATATCACAAAATGAAGAAGAACCAAAAACTTAATTTACCTAGAAGTTTTGATTATAAATTAAAAAAAATCCTTCGAATAGAACTATAAAGTCAAAACAATCTTTGATTAGGATTAACAGTGTGAGAAGCCTCCGATAAGGATTATGAGTCTGAAGATTAAACTAATTGTGAATAATGTTTACAAATTATAGAATTAGTCGATTAAGAATTACAACATTAATCAATAATCTAACTCAATGCATGATTGGAAAATTTGTGTGTGTATGCATGATCTACGTGATCATCCTTTGATTGTTTGATTGCACGTTTTTCTCCTGATAAATGAGGATTAATGAATTATATTTTGAATTTTAATGGGTCTTAAATAAATCTGACTATATTATTTTATATATAATCCATAATTTTATGTATTAAAATACAAAGTTAGTGGTTCGGTTAATAAAGGTTCGGTAAACCTATAAAACCATAACCGAACCGTTTGTTATCGGTTAACAAAAATTAGAAACCGAACCAACGGTTTTTAAAACGGTTCGGTTATCTCGGTTAATTTGGTTATGGTTCGGTTTTTCGGTTATTATGCTCACCCCTACTAATCATAATAAACCATGGGCCAACATTGGTGCCTTCGACTCGACAAGCACAATAAGGAAACTTAGCTCAAGCTGTTGAATATCTCATATAAAGCTCGGATTGCCAATCCAAAAAAATTCCCCGTGCTGGCATCATCAAATAATACCCAATTAAAAATTGGTCCACATATCATAGATGGAATCCTAGTCCAAGTTCCTAAATAGGCCCAAAACCCATCATGGGCCTATATCCAAGAAAACTCAAAACCTAGAAATGGTCCAAACTCAGAAGACTAATGGCCCAATAAGGCCCAAAACCCCTTTAGCCCAAAAGTGGACCAAACCGCGAAAGTCAACCGAATTCAATGTCAGCTGAGTACACCCTACGTACTCAAGCTTACACCTTGCGTTCTCAAGAATCACTAGTACGTGATGCGTATGAGCTGGGTATGCCCAACGTTCTACTAAGTGTGCAAGATCAGGGACCGGGCAACGTACACATACATACACCCATCGTACGTTTCCATTAAGCACTTTACCCATTAAGTGCTTAATACTTGCAACCAAAAGCCCAAACTTCATATCCAAGTCTTATTCCATAAATTTATGCACTTTGAGCCTTTTCATGGCATAAATGGACCCAAACATCACTTTTAGCATTCTACTTTCACCATAATGATCTAAACACATGCATGGTTCATCTATAACCATCAAGATGCTAACTTTATGGACTAAGGACCTCAGAAAAATTAAGAGAAGCAACCCCTAACTTCTGGAGTGGAAGGAATCCACTAGATCTCATCATATATCCAAAGTGGGACCAAAACTTCATAAAGACTAGATCTAAGCAAACAATCATCAAGTTCAAAAGCTTTATACCTCAATGAAGCTGGAAATGATGAGAGAACTCTAGATCTACAACTCTCCTTTAGACAAAGCTCCTTCTTCCAAGCTCTTTTTCTTCCAATCCCACGAATACACACTAGAAACACACACAAGAAGGTCAAATCTCTTTAAAATGGGATAGGGTTTCAAAATGTAACTCAAAGAGATTTGGAGGCTGAGAAATGAGAGGTTCAAGTTTCATAATGTTGTTTAAATAGGTTCCTAACCGAAAAATTTAGGGATTGTTCCTTACATGCGTGCGACTGCGTATGAGGAGTACGCCCCACATACTATAAGTTTTTCGGAAATGGAAAACTGCCCCTAGGGACCAAATTTTCAAAATATTTACATTCCAAGGGTAAAAAGTGAAAGATACATTGAATCGATTGTTACAAGAGACGATTCAAAGCTAGCCCAAAATAAATTATGCCTTGAATTTATAATCCCCGTCTTCTACCAAAGATGTCCAAAGATTGACAGGTAGAGTTGCAGCCCTAAACAGGTTTATCTCCAAAGCATCTGAAAAATGCAAACTCTTCTATGATATGTTAAGAAAGGACAAAAAGTTTAAGTGGACATCAGATCATGAATAGGCATTCCAAGAATTGAAGAATTACCTATCTTCGGCCCCATTCCTGACAAAACCTGAAGAATAAGAACCTTTGTTCCTATACTTGGTTGTATCCAAGAATGTACAAAGTGCAGTTTTGGTCAAGGAACAAGATGGTTCTTAATGTGATGTATATTATGTAAGTAAATGTTTCTTAAATTTTGGAACCAGGTACATACATCTTAAAAAACTAATCATATCCCTTGTTTTTGCTTCAACTAAATTACATCATTACTTTGAAACCCATCCTATTTGTGTAAAAACTAAATATCCAATTAAGAATGTGATGAGAAAACCTGAGATGTTAGGAAGGATGGCCAAGTGATCTGTATAGCTAAGTACATACGAATTACGATCCAAGATCTACTATAAAATCCCAAACATTAGCAAACTTTGTGGCTGATTTCAGTCTGGATCTTCAACCCGAAGCCGAAAAAGAAGTTCAGTGGCTTCAAGATACAAAAGAACAAAAAAAGTGGACCCTCTTTACAGATGGGGCTTATAATTCTAAAGGATCAGGTCTCGAAGTCTTAGTAAAATCGCTACAAGGGGACATTATATCCCATGCGGCCAGTTGTGATTCTTAGGAAACCAACAACAACACAAAGTATGAAAAACTAATCTTGGGTTTACAAATCGCTCAAGATATGGGGATCAAAAACCTTCAAGTACATATGGATTCACTATTAGTTACTAATCAATTTAATTGAGAATATGTAGTAAAAAAACAAAAGACTAGCTTCATATTTGAAGATAGTAAAAAACTTGGCATCCAAGTTCCAAGATTTTGACATCAAACAGGTACCTAGGGAAGATAACACCAAAGCAGATGCAGTAGAAAACACCAAGAAAGAGGTATCCCTTGTCCGGGATCTTAGACCCAAAGATCTTGATCCTAAAGGATCTTGGATCTCACCCATCTTTAAATATCTCAAAGATGGATCCGTTCTGAAAATGAAATATACCCAAAACATTCAGAATCAAATCCTCCAATTTCAACATCGTTAAAGATATCTTGTTCAGAAAATCAGCAGTAGGTCCCTACCTTAGGTGTCTTGAAGATAAATAAGCAAAGATCATCCTCAAAGAAATTCATGAAGGGGAATGTGGCTATCATACAGGGGGCAATTCACTCTTCTCCAAGATCTTGAGGACAAGTTACTACTAGTTGATAATGAAGAAAGATGGAATAGAGTATGCTAAAAGATGTGATGCATGCCAAAGACATAAGAATATCTTACACCAACCAACTGAACCTCTACATCCATTTATATCTCCATGGCCATTCATGAAATAAGGCATGGATAGTGTTGGCAAAGTTTTCATGTTGGCAATGACTGATTACTTCTCCAAGTGGATAGAAGTTGAGGCCTTTGTCTAATTTAGAGAAAAAGAAGTGAGGTGTTCGTTAATGAGGTGTTCGGGGGTTATTCAAGCTTATGGCCACCACGACCTCAATTGCTTGGTGCTTAGGTTTTCTCTTCTGAACGTCGTAACTTCTTTAGATTACTCTGGTTAAAAAGTAATATATTTTTACCTAGGATATTTATATACATGTGTTCGTTATGAATATACGTATGAACGTTTTTTTTATTAAATTGTAAGTACAAATATATTACTTTTTTAAGGGAATAGTCTAAGTTGATTGGTTGCTTAGGTCTTATGGTTTGACTTAGGTCTAGTGTTCTAAACGTCGTAACTTCTTCATACGATCTCAACTTTATATCCACATGTTCGTATTTGTGTCTAGTACATCTTTCGTTTAGATTACTCCCGTTAAAAAATAATATATTTTTACTTATGATCTTTATCTGCATGTGTTCTTTATGAATGTTTGTAGGAACGTTTTTTTCTATAAAATAGTAAGTAAAAATATATTATTTTTTTAAAAGGAGTAATCTAAACGAAAATTGTAGTAGACTCAAATACAAATGCGTGGATATAAAGATCGTTAAAATCTGAGATCGTATGAAGAAGTTACGACGTTCGGAAGACAAGACCTAAGCACCAAGCAATCATGGTCGCGGTGACAATAAGCATAAAAAACTCTTGAAACCTTATTAATGATTGTTATATGTAAGTGTCATGAGAAAAACCTAATGAAACCATTCATAAGTATTGAATGTATACAAAAACAATAAGGACATATTTTGCAATAAAAAATATTAAGGACTAAATGTGTACAAAAATATTAAAGACTAAATGTGTATAAAGTGAGAAATATATTCCCTATTAAGTCATTTTTTCAGCTTACCTGGAGTAGCTTGTCATAAAGACTGAATGTGTACCGTTAAACAAGTTGAAAGAGCAAATATGGACGAAAAAAAAAACTCAGTAACCAAACGTATAAAAATCGAAAAATTTTAAATCTCATCATTTGATGTGTTTTCCCTTAAAAATGTATTGAACACATTTTCCCTTATAACCTCTTATGTGTTTTACTACATACACTACCTACATACCCACCAATTTCACCATCCTTAACAATGTTAACTAACAACCTTATAAGTAAAGAATTTACTCTGATTAATTGAATATGTAGGTTATTTTGAGAAAATAGCAACAAACTTTCAAGACCCAAGTTTGTTGCCATTATAGGTTGTGGTTATCATTGCAGTAAAAAATTTTTGACATATGCCCCTGCATTGTCAAGTTGACATATCTGTCCGATCCAAGTTGCCATGCAATAGTTGTGTTAAGGTGACTTGGTCTCTATAAATCTCTTACATCATCTATTCAACAAAATAATGCAAAAAAGAAAAAAAAAATCAATCTCATACTATTTTTTTACTACTTAATATAATATAAAGCAATATACAAGTTCAATCAAACATACAAGAGGTATCCATTTGCTACCGCTAATGATACGTTTGTTAAGAATTTTAAATATTTCGTTTGGAAGAGATGCCTCTGTGCGATTTCTCTTCTTTACCCCCATTTCGTCCTATTATGTTTTAAACCATAAATTTTCTTTTCTTTAATTGTTACACCAACGACGAGTAGTTTTGGTTTAAATCTTTTTTTTCTTATAAAATTAATAGTTATTGATAGAATATATTTTCATTAAAATTTATTATAAATGATGAAAAAGCAAACTATTCTATAAAAAAACTTAAAACTATGTAAGCATGTCATATTTATAAACATAAATTATTAAACATCAAAAATCAACTTATCAATTTATTAAGGTTTTACAACTACAAAGATATTTTTTTTATCAAAAAAATTTAAGATTTTTTGTTAATAAGGAATTCCAAAACACCCCTTTAAAAACATTACAACAAAATATGACAAAACAAGTAAATGGGTTGACTTAAATGGGGATTATATGCATTCACAACTCAATACATAATTACATATATGGAGATGTATTAAATCGTAAGAATTACCAAATATGGTACGGATATCTTACGTCTAAAACCACACTTTATCCGTTCGTCTACTAGTTTTTCGCTTTTAAAAAAAACCCAAAAAAACTTATAAGAAATGGATAGATTTTTACCAAATGTATACGGTTTATTATGAGAATTTCTGATGGTTTTGTCAAACTTATAATAGACGTGATCCTTACATGAGTTACACTCAATACGCATATCGTAATCCGCAAAGATTATTTCAAGGACTCGTTAACAAATCACAAATTAATTGTTTAATTATATTACATTAATCATGCATGTTTAGAAGTTCCTACGTAAAATTTGGTAAATAACCATAGCAATTGTGATTTAAACGTTCCTATATATTGAAAAAAAAAATAGTATTCCACTTTACCGTTGATGAAAGCCTTTAAGCATATAAGATCTGAACTTATGATTTTATGTGGAAAGTGGGAAATCTGGAAAAAAAAAATCTTTATATTTTGGTTTTATTGGAAAAAAAAACCTTTTTTTTTTTTTTTCGCAACTTAAACACTAAAACTTGTAAAAACTTACAAAATAATCCTTGTAGCTGGTTATTCTCGGTTTTAAGAGTTAATCTGCAAACAAAAAATTAATGAAGACTTTTTCGTTAATAATGTTAATGTTTAAGGATTTTTCTGAAGATTTTTTTTATATATACTAATTTTATTTGAAAAAAAAACTTATATTTATTTATTAAAAAAACTCAAAATAAAGATAACTTCTAAATCCCTTTTACTAAAATAAACTCATATTTTTTTATTAAAAAACACAATAATGATAATTTATATATCATTTTTTATTTTTTTATTATCTTGAATAAATATTATTACCATAATCATAAAGATATTATCTAAATTCTAAATACACTTCCTAAATAGAGCTTCATTATATTTTTTATGTGCTTCGTTATATATGTGGCCGAATTAGAGCTTCATTTTTTATGATTGTCTTTAATAAATATCATTACTACAATCATAAAAAAACAATCTATATATTATATAACTTAAGAAAACTTTGTTGATTTGTTGCAAGAAGCGTATTTCTAGTTCAAATGTTATTTCATTGTTGAATTTTTAGATCTCGGGTGTAAAAAGCTTATTATAAAGCTACAACCTACTGAAGATTATTTCACAATCGAACATCACCTCAGAAAAATAAAGACTTACCAAAGACTGTTATTCCTAAATAGAGCTTCATTATACATGTTATGTGGCTTACCAACACACTACTTAGGACAAATAAAAAAAATTGTATTAAACATGTGTTTTTGTAACTATTATAGCACTTGTATTAATAAAAAAGTTACAATAATTATAAAAACACATGCTAAATACAACTATATAACTATTGTTTTTATAACTATTATAGTGAAGGTATTTATTAAAGATAACCATAAAAAAATGGAGCTCTATTTAGGCCACATATATATAATGAAGCTCACAAAAATATAAAGGAGCTCTATTTTAGAAGTATATATTAGACGATATCTTTATGATTAAAGTAATGATACGTATTCAAGATAATAAAAAAAATTCAAAAATGTATATAAACTATTATTATTGTGTTTTTTAGTAAAAAAATGAGTTTTTTTAGTAAATGGGATTTAGATATATATAAGTTTTGTTCAAATAGATTTAGTATATATTCAAAAATTCTAGAAAAATCCTTAAATTTTAACCTTATTAACGAAAAAATAATATTTGATTTTTATTTGAAATTTAACCCTTAAAACCAACAATAATCGTTTACAAGGGTTATTTAGCAAATTTTTTTTTTATCGGTTTTAGTGGTTAAATTGCGGAAAAAAAATATTAGGGTTTTGTAGATTTCTCGAGAAAAGTTTACTAAGTTTAACCAAAAAAGTCGGATGATGATTTATTTGAACAATTTATAGATTAAAATACATTGTTAAATAACTATTTTAATGACAACAACATAATTTTCTATAAAAATCATTTTTACAACATATTTAAAAAAATATCAAATATTACACACACATCTATATCTATATTTATACTCTATACTATACAATAAAAGAGACAATTATTTGCATCATATTCCTTTGAAACCCCCATTACTTATCAAATTTCTAATAAACATTAATGACCTTTTAAATTTCTATTAATAAATAAATTGGTTAATTAATGTAAAATAAATACAAAAAATCCTATACCTAAATTTTTGTTTTTTTTATAATTTTTTGATAATAATAAGTGGCTTAAAAATTAACTAATAATATATATATATATATATATATATATATATATATATATATATATATATATATATATATAGAGAGAGAGAGAGAGAGAGAGAGAGAGAGAGAGCTAGGTTCAAATGTTTCTAGCAACTATTGTATACTTGTAATGACCAATGAGAATTCAAGAAATAATTAAATCATTAATAAATAATAGAAGGGTATAAGAGTAATCTACACTATAATTAATTATGGTAAAAGAAAACAAAATCAATTAATATCCCACTAATTTAGGTTATCAGTTTCATATAACACCACCACCGATTCCCTCTCTTTCTCTAAAAATCATCGTCTAGAACCACCATAATCTTGTTCTCTCTTCACAGACCCAAAAACCCTTATCCTCTCCTTATTTCGACACCACCGGAGCAGTAGCACCACCCCATGCCACTGTAGAACCACCAACTTTATGGATTGGAGAAGAGAACGGGTGGAGCTGGCCCTTTCGTCGGCGATGTCGCCGGCAGCCGGTGTTTCTACAGCTTCCGATCTAGCCTCGGTGGTACATCAACAGAGACGTTCACCAGAGACGCGATTATCTCCTGGTTCTGAGGCGAGTTCTCGTCGACGAATATAATTATTGACATGTTATGTGGCCATCTGTCTCGGTTAGAAGGCGGAAGGTGTGAGTACGAGTCAGTATTCGCCGATGAAAGTGCAACATCATGAATTCCAAAAGAGGATCCCAACGATAGAAATAGAAATCAAGGTGTTGAGGCTGTTGACGATGATTTTACCAGACTTAATTCACCTACAAGTGAGATAAAGATAACTGATACAGGTAACAACAGTTATACTTGTTATTGTTGGTATAGGCATGACAACAAATTATTTGTATCTTTCATACTACATACATATTGTTTTATATCAAATTGCATTTTCCTCTTGCCATTTTTCCAGATTTATTTCTCCGTTTCTCATTATTTTTTACATGTTCTATTACAATGACATCAAATTTCAATGTTTGAATAATAATTTTAGTTTTTCAATTATTGGGATCTGGATTTTTAAAGAAACGATTTCTTTTTGTCCATTAATTTGAATCATGTGAGTTCCTATATATAAACATAATCATCTGGTCTCTTTTCTCTCATGCATTTGCATTTTACATATCGAGAATCAGTAAAAGCTAAAATTTAGATCTGTTGACACTTTAACATTTTCCCGATGACATTTATTTGGAGAGAGATTGTCGAGGTTTGATTTTAATAAAAACATAAAAAGGTGCCATTAGATATTGGTAAAGCTGCCTGCCTACTCATATCGACTAGGCCGACTTTATTTCAAATTTTATGGTTAAAAAGTTCTAAGCATATTAATATATCCCATAAATATGTAAGCGAACAATTTTTTTTCAACAAAACATCATCATCATTATTATTATTATAAAAAGGTGGTTTCAGATGGTTGTTGTAGTGTTGGATTGGTTCTTCATTGTTAAAGAAGAAACTGGCATTCTGTCAGAATTTGCATGAAAAGGGTTAAGTAATGGATTTTTTTCATATCAGAATGCAAACACCTGTTTATTCTATGAGAATATAAATATTACATAAAACATGTGTTGCTAGTAATTCTGACAGAATATATTTATACATGCTTTAGAATGTATATACATATAAAAGAAAAAGACTATGATTTAAGTGCATTATGTAATATATTCTGTCAGAATTTATTTATATAAATATATTATGTTAGAATGTCTTTGAGAATTTTTGTTAACAACAAATATATATGCTAAACTGATAATACTAACGAGTAATACATCTTATTCTTTCAGAATGTCATGGAGAAGGAATTCAATATTGATAATACTAGATGAAGACTTGTAATTGAGTTCAACAACAAGTATATATGAAAAGAATTACATTTTTACGATAATACATCACATTTTTGTAAGAATAGTTTAAATCAAGAGGATAATCAGGACTATTGAAGAACGAACGTGTATTCTAACAGAATGTATTCTGTCATAATGTATAAAATGTTTTCTTAAGAATAATATTCTTTCAGAATTGATTAGTGTTTTTGTTAGATTTTAATTTTTTTTCTTTTTTAACCATTCTTAGTTTTAATATTTAAGAATAATGTAATTCTTAAACCGTTATTAGTCATATTTTTTTTTTTCAGAATGAATGTAATAATTATTTATAGTTTTATTCTTTACAAATTAATGTTATTCTTGATAATATGTGGTATAATTCTTTAAGCATATCAAATCTATAAAAATATCTTGAATGAAACCATATTCCACAAGAATAAAATCGAAAATATATTTCCTAGTTTATGGTTAACTTTGTCATTCTGACGGAATAAAATCGGTTATTATTAAAATTTATATTAGAATTAAATTTGAATAAATTTAAAAAATTTAGATTGTTAAAAATAAGTGAATTAGTTATCCCTTTAAATCCGAAAAAATTCCTTTTTTAATATAGGTTAATTGACCAAAATACCCTTATGCTGAAATTTGAGTGATTATATGGTGCATGTTACCCTATTGTAATATCATAGACTCTCAGGTCATGAATTATGATTGTATTCCATCCGGTGGTCCAGATTTGTGATTACGGGCACACAATAGTTAGTGAAGACAAAATAACATAAGCCTATATATATATATATATATATATATATATATATATATATATATATATATATATATATATAAGGTTATTTTGAAAACATAAAGATTTGCGAAATCCCAAGAACTCCTAATACGCACAACATTTTTCAAATAAACACCACCATTAGTCTCCAAATGTCGCGTCTAATCCATATCTAGGCTAGAAAAAGATTTAACAAAGTTTTTTTTAAATGTGCATATATGCACATTTTATATTTTTTTCTTAATTTTTCAAAACCAAAACAACAATGAAACTCTAATGTCTGCGTTTGAACGTAAGCTTAAAATGTATAAATATGGTCCCAAAATCCAAAAAAGTTAGCTTGTTTAAAATAGCAAGGTAGTATCAATTAACGTCATAATATAGTCCAAATAAAACCATTACAAGTCGTGTCCTTCCAAATGGCCTCACTGTCTTCTATTGTTATTTATTAGTATCATTAATCTGAGCACATGTCAAACTACAAGTTTTAGGTTTGTAAAGTCTAGTGAGTATACTTGAGATTAGCTTTTTGAGAGTTTTGAATGTTGGCGTTTATCCAAACTTAAATTCAAACCTCCAAAAATAGTTTTCAAAACAATTATATTTTCCATCATCGTATCGAGGGTTCATTTGACCTATAAACCAAACATAACACTTCCTAAAAGAATCCATAAGGCTAACAAGGTGTTAGCTAAAAGAACAATTTTCTAATAAGAGTTCAATAAACAATGAAATAGTTTAACAACATTCAATCATAAATATATATGCATCTAAACCTATTCCCATGTCAATACCAAGTCCAAAGCTCACATGGGAGGTTCAAATAAAGCTCACAATTAGTAGACATATCTAGTTAATACACTTTCCATGGCTATTCAAACTAGGTGACTTGTGAACCGCCACACAAAAGGGGTAGCTAGCATCGCTAGTACATGGTGATGATTATCTAAAATTCTAATCCCTCCAAACGAATAGTTAAATCATGTATTGATTTAATGAATCACTCCCACAGCCTCTTATCTTATATGAATGCATAATTAGGATGCTCAAATCATTTCCAATAAATTAATTTGTTCAAGTGATTAAAGCCTTTCCAAAACAGGTTGCGTGCAATACATGTTATACATAGTAAAACCATTGCATATAAAAGGATATTATAGCAATCAGTTCAATAAAATATCAAAATACGGTTAGGGACATGTAGTCTCGGTGTAAAGTATAAACTCACCTTAAGCCTTCTAATACCTTTTTATACTTTACTTTGCTTCTAAGAGTTAAATACTTATTTTGTAACAACTTATGGATAATAATCAAACCATTTATCAAGGTCTCAAAACACTAATCAAGTCCTAAACTTAATTTACAAATCAAGTTAACTCATTTCATTCATTGTATTGCATTAAGTAAGGGTTAAGGAAACCACAGAAGCAAGTTGGTTTAAACAAACAAGTTTGAAATTTTAGATTTTGACAGAAAGGAACATAACTCATTTTGTTTTATCCTAGGAAACCATATGGCTAATGGGTTGCCTATGACATACATATGTGTTCCCTTATGCTTATTTATGTAGTGTACTTTAGTCCTTATGCTTCTATTCCTTTTACAAACCTTTCAAGTACACCTTATGAATGTATTACGACCTATTATTTGGTAAGGTTACATTACCCTAAGTTATTTCATTCATAACTTATTGATTAAGATGCCTTAATGCTTCAAGATCTTTATGGAATACTCATGAAAGCATCAAACTCTCATATTAATTAATAAGCTTCATCTAGTGTATTAGTTTCATTATGGTTAATTCTACTTACTTTAATCTTGTTAGGGAAACCATACGATACTTGTCAATACTTATAACAAATCTGATGTCACTTGCCAAGTTATGATGACCCTTGTTAGGAAGTACTACGGATAACACATGAAACCAAAAACAGACAAAGACATGGTATTTATGTGGTTCGGTCAATGTGACCTACGTCCATGTGCAGGAGGGGAATATTCTTTATTCATAGAGTTGTCAAACAAATATTACAAATATAACTAGCAGAGATTTGACCTACTCACTAAAGATACAAAAAACACTTTCAAATGACTACCAGGCATCCCGAATGGTGTCGACCAATCACAATCCTCCATGTAGTAGCTTCAGGAACATTCATTCTTGATATGCATTACAAGAGCATCAAAAATCCACCACTGGCATATCATGTGCCATTTCATGACACACCTTGTCACTTAGTGGAACCGTACGGTCAAACCTTATGATCTGATGAGTCAAATACATTACACGCTGACCAGTAGCCCCAACGCCATCGTCAGCACCAGTGCCAGCGCCAGCGCCGACACCAGATCTTATCAACGTTAGCGTGAACCAATGATCTTCGGGATCTTTTGTATATTAGGCAGTTATACATGTATTTATAGAATAGATATATGATCTGTAATCATAGTGATTCGGATTTGACCATTACTTAGATAATAGTGCATTCCTTTAATTAGTGGTATTTTAGTTATTGTAATCGTATATATTCAATATTAGGGTGAAACCATAATGCATGTCTTGGTGACCGTCTTTGTGACATTTGTTCTCTAAGTATGAACATTCTTTCTTAGTGAAAGTGTAACATCCCAAAATCCAAGACCAAAAATTTCATTTTTAATATAACGATTCATAAAACATTTTAGATAAAACATCATCAAGTTATTTCATATCATTAAATCCATAGATCATAGTTCTCAAAAAGTAGGTCATAATCAAATAACAATGTCAGAGTACAATCCCAACACCATCATAATGTGGAAATAACGACATGATGCGCTGCAACCGTGCCGGCTCCTTTCCTTTCGAAGAAGAAAGACCTGAAACAAAAACTGTAAACTGTAAGCACAAAGCTTAGCGAGTTCCCCCATTATACCATATACCATACGTAACACATACTGTCTAACATATCCGGGTACTAGCTACCCCTTTGGTCTCTTTCAACCGGTAACTTGCCTAGCATATCAGGGTGCTGGCCTACCCCTTCGGTCCTGAAGACCGGTACCTAGCCTAGCATATCAGGGTGCTGGCCTACCCCATCGGGCCTATTGACCAGTACCTAGCCTAACATATTAGGGTGCTGGCCTACCCTTTCAGTCCTGTCGACCGGTACCGGGGACTATTTCACCCCTACTTCTACCACATAGCATCCTAGTGCATAACATATAAATCATATATTGCCTAGCTTATTCGGGTGTTGGCATAACCCTTCGGCCCTAACGACCGGTACTAGGGTCTGTCCTACCCTTTCTACCATTATCACATATCATCATAGCATACTAATACATAAACATAACATACCAGATAATTATCACAAAGATAATCATCTAACAAACATTTCCTACTAGTGGGCCGACATTGTGGCCTTAGAACTACTTCTACTGGGAGGTAACTCACCTTAATGTCGTGCAGTAACTGAACTGTCCTTGGCACTGGGATCAACTCCTCCCAAACTCCTACACATAACAACCTTCCTTAATTACCATTTCATACTTGTAACCCTTTTAAGGGTCAATTCAAGCCAAGGTCAACACCTTGGTCAAAGTCAACTTTTGGTCAACGTTAACATCTGGTTGACTCAACTCACCGAGTTAGTCCACCAACTCGTCGAGTTCCATAATCCACAAAATACTGGAACTTCGATCCTACTCGTCGAGTCTTTCAAGAACTCGTTGAGTTCTCCTTTATACGGGATCGGGACCTTTTGCTCATGACTAGCCGAATTCATCCTTGAATTTGTCGAGTCCTACTTCATATAAGTTGGAATGTTTAGCCCTTGAATCGCTGAGTTCTTCCTTGAACTCGTTGAGTTCTTCTTCATATAAGTTGGGACATTACCTCGAACTCGCCGAGTTCATCCTTAAACTCGTCGATTTCTTTGATCTTCAAGTTCATATTCATGTCCATCTCGTTGAGTGTTCTTCTAGAATCAACCAGATTGCCCAGAAATAGAAAAGGTTGGGGAACCATGACCTGACTCGCCGAGTTCTATGAACGAATCGTCGATTCCCCCAAAGTCTAAGTCTATCCATCCGATTTCAATCGGGCTTAATGCATCCAGAACATAGATCTGACCTCCTAAGATCGATATAGCATGTAAAGTTACAAACTTTACATGCACGCATGGGTTAACTAGTCCATAAAGTCCTAAAAAGTGTTCCATAAGATGCACGGGACTCCCATGGCCATAAAGTTGGCACCTTTATGCCATGGAGTCCCTTTAAGTCTCTGGATCTGAAGTCCTAACACCAAAACAAGCTGGCATCCAAGAATGGTTCTATAATGAGCTCCAAATGCCCCTAAACTACCCCATGGAGAGATCTAATAAATGAATGAACAAGGTACAAACTTTTTACCTCAAACGAGCTGGGAATGCGACAAAATCTCTGGATCTACTAGATTCCTCTTGATCTCCCCAAGCATCTTCTTCCTTCTCAAGCGGGAACCGGGCGTTACAAATCTCCCCCACTTATTTTAGACTTCGTCCTCAAAGTCTACTACTGCATCTGGAAAAAGCTCGGGGTAGTGCTCCCTCATCTCATCCTCTGGCTCCCAAGTCTATTATTAGCCTTTGCGGTGCTGCCATTGCACCTTCACCGGCTCGACTCTCTTGTTCCTTAGATCCTTTGACTTCCTGTCAAGGATAGCTACTGTTCGCTCGATGTAGTTCAGATTGTCATCAACCTGAATATCTTCTAGATGCTCCACCGCAGAGTCATCTACCAAGCACTTCCGCAGCTGGGAGATGTGAAAGGTACTGTGAATCTGGCTAAGATCGACTGGCAGATCCAGCCTATATGCCACCTTGCCCACCCGGGCCGCAACCCTAAAGGGACCAATGTACCTGGGGCACAGCTTGGCGCGCTTCCTAAACCGGATGACACCTTTCCAAGGTGAAACCTTCAGGAGGACCATATCCCCGACTTGGAACTCTAGGTCCGAACGATGCCTGTCGGCATAACTTTTCTGCCGACTCTGAGCAGTATGAAGCCTACTCCAAACCTGCTAGATCCTCTCTATCGTCTTGAGTACCACTTCGGTACTCCACATGACCCTCTGCCCAACCTCACCCAGAATATCGGGGTCCTGCACTTCCTTCTGTATAACATCTCGAAGGGAGGACGGTCAATACTCGTGTGGTAGATATTGTTGTAAAAAAACTCTGCCAAGGGAAGGTAGGTATCCCAGCTAACACCGAAGTCTAAAACGCATGTCCGCAACATATCCTTCAAAGTATGGATGGTTCGCTCGCTCTGACCATCCGTCTGCAGGTGAAAAGCGGTGCTAAAATGCAGGCGAGTACCCAAATCTTTGTGAAACTTCTTCTAGAATCTGGAAGTGAACCGCACGTCTCGGTCAGAAATCATGGAGACTGGCACTCTGTGTCGTGCTACTACCTCTCGAATGTAGATGTCGGCCAGCTTCTCGGCCGAACTGCTCTCTAGGATCGGAATGAAATGGGCATTTTTGGTCAATCGATCCACGATGACCCAAATCGAATCCACTCCTCGTGCGGTCCTGGGAAGCTTCGTGATGAAATCTATAGTAATATCTTCCCATTTCCACATAGGGATATCCAACGGCTGTGTCTTGCCTTGAGCCCTCTGGTGCTTGACCTTGACCTTTTTGTAGGTTAGGCATCTCTCAACGTACCAGGCTACATCCCGCATCATGCAGGCCCACCAATAATCAAGACGAAGATCTCTGTACATCTTCGTCGCCCCGGGATGAATAGAAAATCTGGATTTTTGCGCCTCCTCCATCAAAACCTGG
This sequence comes from Lactuca serriola, assembly GCF_051521515.1. Lineage (NCBI taxonomy): Eukaryota > Viridiplantae > Streptophyta > Magnoliopsida > Asterales > Asteraceae > Lactuca > Lactuca serriola. The sequence continues at coordinate 39,085,681 of NC_136408.1, read as the reverse complement.
CGCACACCTCCATGATATGGAACCCACACTCTACGGTGTAGTGTCAACAATCCGCGTCTATCATAGTCGAAGGAGGAAACATGTCCCATACTACGCTCACTCTTCCGATGTTCCTCCATCATAGCCTTATGCTGGGCCTGTCAGATATGCTCCAGAAGCGGAGTCACTACTATCATCCACAAGCAAATATTTTTGATCGGGGCTGCCTTGCAGCTAAGAGCATCGACCACTACATTGGCCTTCACCGGGTGGTAGAGGATTTCATAGTTGTAATCCTTCACCACATCTAGCCACCGACGCTGCCTCATGTTCAGATTCGGCTGATCCATGAGGTACCTCATACTCTTGTGATCTGTGTATATGGTACAATGGACCCCATAAAGGTAATGTCACCAAATCTTGAGGGCGAAGACAACCGCCCCCAACTCCAGATCGTACGTCGGGTAGTTCACCTCGTGAGCCTTCAACTGCCTCGAGGCGTAGGCGATAACATGCCCCCTTTGCACCAACACCATTCCCAAACCTGATATGGACGCATCACAGTACACTACAAAATCTTCCATGCCCTTTGGCGGGGCTAGGATCGGCGCCTCGCACAACCTCTGTCTCAATGTCTCAAACGTTGCCTGTTGCTCAGGCCCCCAGCGAAAGACCACGACTTTCATCGTCAATCGGGTCAAGGGTACGGCTATCTTGGAGAAGTCCTGAATGAATCTCCGGTAATAGCTTGCCAATCCCAGGAAACTCTGAATCTCTACTTTGGTCGGGTCGACCAAAATACTATTCTAGTTGACAAGGTGCCCAAGCTTGCCGCACTTATAGTAGCCCGATGATCCCAGTCTACAAACCCCCTCATGAGTCTTGCCGCATTTCCCACAGCAGCTCCGACCCTGCTGGCCCTTCGACCTAGTGTCGTATCCCTTGGGTTTCTTCCCTGAAACCCCAACAACCTGCCTAGTCTCCGCTTTCCTCTTCCGAATATGCTCGATATCAATCTCCCTTTCTCTAGCCCTGGCTATCATGTCCTCCAAAATAGGACATGTTGAGTAGCTGACATGTTTCCAAATGTCAGCTCTCAACATATCATAGTATATGGTCTTCCTCATCTCCTCGTCCCCCATGTACTGAGGCACCCGTAAGGCCCTCTCCCTGAACTTGGCGGTAATCTCTGCCACTGACTCAGTCGTCTGTCTCATGTCAAGAAACTCTCTGGCCAACTGTTGAATCTCCACAGCTGGCGCAAAATCAGCCCTAAACCTGGTCACAAAGTCCGACCAGGTCATAGCCTCAATGGATGGGGCTCCCAATGTGTCGCTGATTGCCTCCCACCAGCCTCTAGCTTTGTCTCTCAAGTAACCCGCATCATACCAGACCTGCGAACCCTCAGGGCAGAAGCTCGCCAACTGTGTGGATTCGATGTCTGCAATCCATATCCTGGCCACAATGGGGTCCTTTACCCTGTGAAAGTCGAGCGCACCACATCCCCTAAAATCCTTGATGGAGAGTGTGTGTGTCCCTGACTGAGTGGATGCCATGTCACTTCGAAATTCCCTAAGGAGATCCTCCATCATCTCAATAATCCCTTCCTTGATCGACCCTAAAATCACCGGGGTCAACTCAAGGATGCCTCTCATGATCTCAGAAGCAATGAACTTACGTAGTCCCTCTTTGACTAGCTCGGAACCCAAGCCCGAACCTGAAACTAAACCTGACCCAGACCCTGAACCTCCTACTCCGTGATGCGTAATCACCACCATTCTGAAACAAACACATAATCTTCAGGGTCATACATAACCTCGAGAGGTCTCACATACTACAAGTTTCCTAGTTCTGTCCAGCCCTCCTTAAATCGAGTACGGATCCTCTGCTTTTAGTAGTACGGGCCCATACTACCTTCCACATCTATCCGTACTTTCCTCAATAATTTCCTTGACTCCACCAAGTCCCTTTCACTATTACTGATTACTGCACTAATCTCATCCTAGGCTTACCCTAGGGTAATCTCCGACCCACTCTTCGCCATCAACTGCATAAGAAGTCCTTGCTACCTTTCCCTAACTAGCTTGTGAATACCATTACATAGTACTAAGGCCAAATAATTCTTCGAATGAGAGGTCTCTCCCTGCAACGGTTAGACTCAGACGAGAGCTGTGAAATAGGGATAAACCTAAACTTCTGAAATTATTTAGTCCTTGTAATATGTAACTTCACATATTCGTTTACTAGTTAGTTAAAGGTAACTAGAACTCCTAAGAGCACAAATCAAGCAACATTCGAGCATTGAGTAACCATACCAATCATATCCTATTCAGGTCATCATATTACTGACTAATCAGTTCTAGCATGTAACTCCATAAGCATATATAGCAGGCACATAAGGCATCTTCCTAGATCCTTATCCCTAATCTAGCATGCAGTTCTCATAATCATATCATATCATAACATAACATGTATGGGTATCTTGGGGAAAACTTACTTGAGCTCAGCCGGTTGTACGCATCACACACCTTGTTCTTTCTCAAAACCTTTTGTTTTAAAAAAACTTAGAAAATTATTTTCTTGTAAAAATCTTTCAAACCCTCGATTTGAGTCCAGACATCCTCGAAGGTGTGTCCGAATCCTTCAAACCAAGGCTCTAATACCAACTTGTAACATCCCAAAATCCAAGACTAAAAATTTCATTTTTAATAAATGATTCATAAAACATTTTAGAGAAAACATCATCAAGTTATTTCATATCATCAAATACATAGATCATGATTCTCAAAAAGTAGGTCATAATCAAATAACAATGTCAGAGTACAATCCTAAGAACATCATAGTTCGGAAATAACGGTGTGATGCGCTGCTACCGTGCCGACTCCTTTCCCTTCGAAGAAGAAGGACCTGAAACAAAAACTATAAATCGTAAACACAAAGCTTAGTGAGTTCCCCCATTATACCACATACCATACGTAACACATACCGTCTAACATGTCCGGGTACTAGCTACCCCTTCAGTCTCTTTCAATCGGTAACTTGCCTAGCATATCAGGGTGCTGGCCTACCCCTTTGGTCCTGTCGACCGGTACCTAGCCTAGCATATCAGGGTGCTAACCTGCCCCATCAGACCTGTCGAACGGTACCTAGCCTAGCATATCAGGGTGTTGGCCGACCCCTTCGGTCCTGTCGACTGGTACCGGGGACTATTTCACCCCTACTTCTACCACATAGCATCCTAGTGCATAACATATAAATCATATATTGCCTAGCTTATTCGGGTGCTGGCATACCCCTTCGGCCCTATCGACCGGTACTAGGGTCTATCCTACCCTTTCTACCGTTATCACATATCATCATAACATACTAATACATAAACATAACATACCAAATAACTATCACAAAGAAAATCATCTAACAAACATCTCCTACTAGTGGGACGACATTTTGGCCTTAGACCCACTTCTACTGGAAGGTAACTCACCTCAATGTCGTGCAGTAACTGAACTGTTCTCGGCGTTGGGATCAACTCCTCCCAAACTCCTACACATAACAACCTTCCTTAATTACCATTTCATACTTGTAACCCTTTTAAGGGTCAATTCAGGTCAAAGTAAAAGTCAAGGTCAACACCTTGGTCAAAGTCAACATTTGGTTTACTCAACTCGCCGAGTTAGTCCACCAACTCGTCTAGTTCCATAATCCACAAAATACTGGAACTTCGATCCTACTCGTCGAGTCTTTCAAGAACTCATCGAGTTCTCCTTCATATAGGACTGGGACCTTTTGCTCATGACTCGCCGAATTCGTCGAGTCCTGCTTCATATAAGTTGGAACGTTTAGCCATTGAATCGTTGAGTTCTTCCTTGAACTTGTAGAGTTCTTCTTCATATAAGTTGGGACATTTCCTTGACCTCGTCGAGTTCATCCTTGAACTAGTCGATTTCTTTGATCTTCAAGTCCATATTCACATCCATCTCGTTGAGTCCTCTTCTAGACTTGATCAGATCGCTCAGAAACAGAAAAGGTTGGGGAACCATGACCTAACTTTCCGAGTTCTATGAACGACTCGTCGAGTCCCCCAATGTCCAAGTCTATCCAGCCGATTTCATTCGGGCTTAATGCATCCAGAACATAGATCTGACCTCCTAAGATCGATAAACTTTACGTGCATGCATGGGTTAACTAGTCCATAAAGTCCTAAAAAGTGTTCCATAATATGCATGGGACTCCCATGGCCATAAAGTTGGCACCTTTATGACATGGAGTCCCTCTAAGTCTGTGGATCCGAAGTCCTAACACCAAAACAAGCAGGTATCCAAGAATGGTGCTATAAAGATCTCCAAATGGACCTAAACTACCCCATGAGAGATCTACTGAATGAATGAAAAAGTTACAGACTTTTTACCTCAAATGAGTTGGGAATGTGACAAAATCTCTGGATTTACTTGATTCCTCTTGATCTCCCCAAGCTTCCTCTTCCTTCTCAAGTTGGAACCATGCGTTACAGAAAGCATCTTTGTGATTACCTGTGTTCTTTGTTTTTCTGTTTAATTTTTGTTTAGTTAGTTCATTCTTTGTTATTCATACTTGAAGTGTATATGATCGATACAAACCTTCAATTAGTATCAAATCGAGTTTAAAATACACTCAAGTTATCATGTCGACCTCCTATAATCCCAATTCGTTTGCTCTCAACAAGATCCCTCCTTTCGATGAGCACAACTTTACAATGTGGAAAATGAAGGCTATGGTTGTTCTTGAAACCATGGATTATGAGATGCTTAACATCGTTGAGAAAGGTCCTCACATTTCTATGTATCAATCTATGGTTGACAATGCACCTATTGGTCCCTTGAAGCAAAATCCAAAGGCTATTTATGATGATGATGACAAGAGGCTTATCAGTCTTGATGTGAAAGCTAGGGAAGCCATAGGAAACTCTCTTCCTTATCACGTGTATCATCTAGTTCATAATTGTGAGTCAACTCAAGAGATGATGGAGACGCTGATGGTGGCTTATGAAGGCATTGTGGAAGTTAAAGCTACAACCATCAACAACCACAATCGGATATAAAAGCATTTCTTTGCTCAACAAGGTGAATCTCTAACTCAAACCTTTAAGAAGTTTAATTGTTTGGTGAATTATATGTGCAGGTTGGGAGTTGTCAAACATTCTTCTTAGTTTGTTTTAAAGTTCTTGGATTCTCTTGGAAAAAATTGGGAACATTACATTAATGTCCTTAAGAACAGTGAGAAGATTAACCTCATGGATCTCAACTCCTTGTTTGGAAATCTACGGAAATGCGAAGAAACCAAATCTCTTCATAAAGACATCATGAAGGACTCAAACAAAGAGAAGTATGTATCCTTGGTCTCTCAAAAATAAGCAATGAATCTCCTCAGCGACTCTGATGACTCTGATCAGGGCAAAGCAAGTAATGATGAAATTACTAATGAGCTAGTTGTTAGTGCTACACTAATCATTAAATGTTATGAAGAAAGTAGATCAAACAAAGCTTGAAGAGCTCAGTCTAAGAGAGGCAGTTCAATGAGAAGGCTTAACTCAGAGAAAATAAACTTAGGTAAATGTTGTAACTATGAAAGTTCTGACCATTTTTCCAGGGACTGTAAAGATAAAGAAGCTCACATCCCAAAGAACTGTGAAGTGTTGTGCAAGAAGCTACTAGCCCACATGGAGAAGGAGACCATTTCTCTGCCAAAAGCCTTCATTGCAAAATAGGAGGAATCTGAGGAATGGGTGGAAGAAGAGGATACATCTGAAGACGAAGGGTTAAACGTTAAGGGTCTTATGGCTCTTATCAATGATACCCCTGATGGTGGTTCCAGCAAGTGTAACGCAGTTACATCTTAAATTGACCAAGAATCAAAGATGAAGAGTTGGAATGTCTATTCTACTTGACAGGATCTGGAACATACTTGGTTCCTTGACAATGGGTTCTCTAGACACATGACTAGTCTCAAGTTCCTCTTAACAGAGTTTGCAGAAAAAGATGGTCATATTGTAGTTTTTGGGGACAATAGTGAAGGAGTGGTCATGGGTGTTGGAACATTTGAGTGCACAACTTTCAAGCTGAAGAATGTGTTCTATTTCAAGGGCCAACAATCTTATCTCCATCAGTCAACTTTGTGACGTTGGTTACAAAATTCTCGTTGATTGCAATGAAGGAAAGGTCATTGACTCAAAGAACAAAATTGTGCTCATTGCACTCAGGGACAATAACATTTACATGCTTTAATTTTACTTGTGTTGGACAATGTTTCTTTATGACTTTACATTACTTTTTTCTATCCTAAAAAATTATGAATATACGCTGCTGATTTTTTGTTTACTATGAGATTTTTTATGATTCAAAAATTCTTTATAACTATTATTTTACCAAAGAAGTATACATTGTATATTATGCCACTAAATTTGCCTACGTGTGCTCTTATCTCTCATTTTCTAAGTCTCAGGATCTTCTGTCTTCATCTCGACAATGATCTTTACTGATTTGTCCCTTTGGAATGGATCTTTATGTCATTCCTTCGGTGTAGGATATTCAGAGTAGCAACAGTCGGAGCTGGCATTGCATCCTTTTTTTGGCTCCAACTGCTCTCTCCATGGCGTCGATGCTCACGCGGATTGACATGAAGTATCCTGCCGATGAAGTCAAATAGGAGTGAACTTTTTCTAAATTTGTTTCTTTAGGCACATATCTCTTCCTTCTCTGGCAGCCTATCTCAGTTGCAATGGGATGAAGTGAAGCTAGGTGACGTAGCACGTCTAATTTCCATAGGTGTTGTCACTGCTACACCGATTCCCATCAAAGATCCAAAGACCTCTTCAATGATGGGTGTTGAGCACTACATCGATCCTATGGTGTACATGCAAACCCTAAAGCTTTGGATCTAGTTTTTCTAATATACATGCAATAATCATACAAAGCTCATAAACCCTAATTCTAGCATACAATAAACGAAATTGACAAAAGTATAGAGTTTAGATCTTACCTTGATTGTTATGTTGCAATAACAATCTGAATCCTTCTTGTAATTTACTTCTGAAATCCTAACACCCATAAAATTCAAGCCAATTTAAAACTTTTAAAACATTTCCAAAACCATTAACCATTACAAAACTTGTTTTCAAAATGTATCATATCAGAGTATCCCAAAAACATAGTCAGAAAAAGTGAGGAGCTATACGATCATGTCTTCGCCTTGTCACGATCCCCTGATGTACTTGAAACAATAAACTGAAAACTGTAAGCCCGAAATCTTAGTGAGTTCCCCCAAAATACCGATACACTACACGTAACACATATACAAATAACAGCATGTACTGGGTCCACAACTTTACGTACTGGATTACCCCTGGGCTCACAGTGTGAGTCTGGATTGCCTTCCGGGCCCACAGCTCACATCTGGATTGCCATTGAGCCCACATTACGAGTCTGGCGTGCCCCACCTGGCCCTCAACTCGTATATAGAATGCTCCTTGGTTTGTTGGTTACCGCACGGAGCAGTGTCACCTCAACCCACCCCATATAATATATCAACATATAACATAACTACTGAGCATGCAGATAATCATATAACAATACAGGTAGTCCTATAGATCTACCTAACTCGCATAACCACTAGTATGAAACACTAACTTATACTCAACATCTAACACTGCTAGGATAACATATCCAATGGGCCGACCTTGGTGCCTTAGACCCCTTAGTATAGCGAAGTAACTCACCTCGCACTGTCGAATCGAAGATAAACCCAAGCTCGTGGATTGCCGGTACAACTCCACCACCTAAATGCACCATAATACCATGCTTGTAAATTTCCAATTTCCCAAAATGCCCAGAAGTCCAATAGTCAACCCTTGGTCAAAGTCAAAGTCAACTGTCAAAGAAAACAGTCCATGTTAACCACAACTCGTCGAGTACAACAAACCACTTGCCGAGTTCCTTGCATAACTCGCTAACTCGCCGAGTCACCTGAACGACTCGTCGGGTTCATAATGTCAGTGGCCGCAAATTCCTTGGCCAACTTGTCGAGTTTCCCCTTTACAACTCGTCGGGTTCATACATGTCCAAAGGTTGGGAAAACCCTAGCCGACACGCCGAGTCATTCGACTGACTCGCCGAGCCCAAGGAAATCTTCATCGGACTCGCCGAGTTGTTCATCCGACTTGTTGGGTCCATTCAGTCCTTCATCTATACGGTGGCTTTTTAAGCCATGCTAAGGCTCCATATTGTAGATCCAACATTTCAAGGCCTGCTTATCACGTAAAGTTGCAAACTTTACGTGCATGCAAAGCTTAAAGGCCCTAAAATGACAAAACTAAGCTTAAAATGAAGTCTAACACTTGAGGGAAGGCTCATACTTGCCAAAGCTGCTACCTTTATGGATCTAGAGACCAAAGGGAGTCCAGATGTGAAGTTGCAACTTCAAATCTTGGCTCAAACACAAAAGCCTTTCCTAAAATCCACCCAAAAGAGGTTAAAGGTGAGATGAGCCAAAGAGACAGCTTAATACCTTCCAGAGAGTGTCAACTGATGTATATCTTTGATTCCCACAAGTTCCTAGCTTCGATTTTACTTGTTCTCCAAACTCTTCTCTCCAAAAATCCTCTTGCAAAGCTTAAGAATACACAAATGGAGCACACTCACACGAATTAGGGTTTATGGATTATCAAGAGGCTATAAGGGAGGCTGAGGAGGCCAATGTTCCTTTAAATTGGGTGCAATACCCCGAAATTTAGGGTTTCATCTGCCAGATCCTACTCGTCGAGTCCCTTTTTAGACTCGGCGAGTAGGTCACTAAAACATGCGGACCAACCCGTTGCTACTCAACGAGTGGGCAGCCAACTCGTCGAGTAGACCTTGAAACCAAGAAAATTCTTACATGAACCAATACCTGAAAATCGGGGCGTTACAATTCTCCCCCACTTGAACTAGACTTCGTCCTCGAAGTCTGCCGCGCCGAACAACTCCGGATAGTGCTCCCGCATCTCTGCCTCTGGCTCCCCCGTCCACTCGGACCCCTTATGGTGCTCCCATTATACCTTCACCAAAGGTATCTCCTTGTTCCCCATAACTTTCATCTTCCTCTCCAGTATGGCCATAGGCCGCTCCACGTAATTCAGGCGCTCGTCGACTTAAATATTATCCAATGACACCACTGCCCCCTGATCCATCATCCATAATGGACTTTCGCAACTGCGAAACGTGGAAAGTGTTGTGGATCCGACTAAGCTCCTTCGCTAATTTGTTGTTTTATTTTTATAAAGAAAACATAAACAAACAAACACGAAGAAGATAATTTGTTAAACGGATGAATATAAACAAAAAAATTCATTCGTTTATTGGTTTATGTTTGTTCATTTGTTTGGTCGTTTGTGTTAGTGGTAAATCCATAAATAAAGACCACAAAATCTTTGATGATATAGTGTAAATATTCAAAGACGTTCCACCTAATGAATCTATATTTAGGTAGGTTTAACTAAGATTCTAAATAGCCGTGAATATATAGTCTCAAGTTTTTACAAGTCGTGACGATGCACGTTGTTTGTAAGACATGACTTAAATCGATAATTTTGTATATAATTAATATATATATATATATATATATATATATATATATATATATATATATATATATATATATATATATATATATATATATATATATATATATACATACGACTTTAAAATGCATTTTTGTTAAATCTCAATACAAACTTAGAATATAATAAACTTTTTAAAACTTGGTTTTAAGTATGATACGTGACAAAGCTCCATTGGCAACCAGTCGATAATGCAATGAAAGTGATCAAAACTTCTTCAGATGGAGAGATTCCCAGAAACCCCACTTCCGCCAATCACTTCCTGACAAACCCTATAATCTGTGCGGACCCGCCTCCCCCAATCTCCATTTATTCCCCTCTTCACCACCCTATACAACACCAAGCCACCCAAACTCTCAATAACGACTTCCTTTTTCAAAAGAAAAGAGAAAAAAAATATGGAGGATTCGTCGGAGGACTGGCGCCGCACCAGCGCCGGACACCGCCGCATAATCTTCGGGAAATACGAGATGGGGAGGATGTTGGGACAAGGAACGTTTGCAAAGGTATACTACGCCAGGGATTCCGTCACGGCGGAGAGTGTCGCCGTTAAAGTCATCAAGACGGAGCAGGTAAGAAAAGAAGGTTTCATGGAGCAAATCACCCGTGAAATCGCCGTGATGCGGCTCGTCCGGCACCCTAACGTCGTTCAATTGAAGGAAGTCATGGCTACCAAAACCAAGATCTTTCTGGTAATGGAGTACGTCAAAGGCGGCGAATTATTTGCCAAAATTGAAAAGGGACGATTGAAAGAAGATTTAGCAAGAAAATATTTTCAGCAATTAGTCAGCGCCATCGACTACTGCCATAGCCGCGGTGTCTCCCACCGTGACCTGAAGCCGGAAAATCTCCTACTCGACGAGAATGAAAATCTTAAAGTTTCCGATTTCGGGTTGTCTGCATTGCCGGAGCAGCTTAGAAACGACGGAATGCTTCACACACAGTGCGGTACCCCCGCTTACGTTGCGCCGGAAGTTCTTCGCAGAAAAGGTTACGACGGCGCTAAGGCGGATATCTGGTCGTGTGGGGTAATTTTATACGTTCTTCTCGCCGGATGTCTTCCATTTCGAGAAGCTAACATCATGCATATGTACAAAAAGATATTCAAAGCAGAGTATGAATTTCCACCGTGGTTCTCAGCCGGTTCACGGCAGTTGATTTCGAAACTACTGGTGGTCGACCCATCGCAGCGAGTCACAGTTCCGGAGATCATGCATGTTCCATGGTTCTCGAAAGTATCCAGAACCAATCATAGTTCCCATGATAAACTAGCAAGTATGTATACAGTTAATTTTCGCTTTCTACAATAGATATTTATACTAATTAATTTATTCTTTTGGCTTTTCATTCGTAGGTCTTATTATTGCTCCGATTCCTATTGATGAACCAGAGAAGGATGAAATGACAGGTGAATCGGAAAAGTCCATGAAAAGGTCAAAGTCAAACTCATCGCCGCGATTCTACAATGCTTTCGAGTTCATCTCCTCCATGTCCTCCGGTTTCGACTTATCCGGCATGTTTGAGACTCATCGGAAATCGGCGTCGTTATTTACATCAAAATTCCGTGCTTCGACAGTCATGGACAAGCTTGAATCAGTAGCTAAGAAATTGAATTTCAAGATTTCGTTTTCGAAACAGAACGAGTACAAGTTGAAGATGCAGGGGATATCGGAGGGACGAAAAGGGAAGCTGTCTGTGACGGTGGAAGTTTTTGAGGTGGCGGCGGAGGTGGCGGTGGTGGAATTTTCGAAGGAATCCGGGGACACACTTGAGTACAAAAAGTTCGAAGAGGACGTTAGACCAGGCCTACAAGACATTGTATGGAGCTGGCAAGGTGAGGATAGTAACGGTTAACTACCAAACAAGGAAAATATTTAGAAAGTCATAGTAGGGTTACACTTCAAAGTATAACACTATGTACTACTAAATTTGTATAAATGCTTTGACTTTGATAGATCCGTGTTTTTTAATTTAACTTATATAAGAATGTTAAATTCGAATATTTATTTATTAGAAGTATCAAGTCCATATAAATAATACTTTATTTATTTATTTTGTAGATCTGTTCTTTACTAGCTTTGTAACCAAAAGGCCTTTGGTTATGTTTGAAGTGACCTTGCTTAATGGTTCTGATGAGAAGTGTTAAATTAGACAATAGTTTCGTATTTTTGTTTAACACGACATAATATGAATTAATTTTTTTTAAACAAACATGACAAAAATAACATATTTTTGTTCGTTAATACAAACACGATTCAATAAAAACACAATAACACGAAAAAAAAATAACAAAAAAACAACCATTTGCACGTCATATGTAAGTATGTGTAAAAAATATAATTTAAACATAACACAAATAACACGACAAAAAATAACATAAAATGTTATTAAATATACATTTTGAACACGGACACGAAAATGATATAAACATGATATTTCATGCTATTATCGTGTTATTAGCGTGTTGAATTTTGAACACGAACACGAATTCAAATCGATTTTGTCTCGATTTTGTTTCATGTCATGTATTTTTGTCATGTTGTGTCTACTTTTGCCACTCTTAATTATGCCACTCTTAATTAAAGTGTAGAACATAAGTAAATTAGCATTGTTGTTCTAAATAAAGTAAAAAGATAAAACCTCAAAAATGAAATTTAAAAAGCATGCATGCATGCTTTATTTATTTATTTATTTATTTTAAGATCGCATATTTTTCAAAAACGAAAAATAATAATGTGAAAATTTATAACTTTTTTATTAATATAAAATACGAAATATTAAAAAAAATTTTAAGAAAAAGTATGTTTTGCACTATATGCATGCATGATCTTGTTTTTTTTTATTTTTTTTATTTTATTTTGTAACTTTTCGGATTTTATTTTTTCAAAAATGAAAACAAAAAATGTGAAAGTTCATCATTTTTATGCTTTAAAATGTGTAAACATATCGATATATAACTATAAAATATAGAAAGAACTCGTTGAAGCTTTTTAGTTTTTAATATTAGTTTTTATAAAACTAGTGCTTCTTTTGAAAATATAAGAAAACAATGTCTATATATATATATATATATATATATATGTATAGTATTTCTACTAAATTAAATTAATATATTAAATTGATAAGGTATATAGAACAAAAATTATAATAGATGTAATTTGAAGTTATTATGTAAATAGAACGGGTGCACTACAAAGAAAAATGCTCATTAAAGGCGACAAACTCACAACTTTGTGGTCTCACAATTGTTCAAAAAATCGCGGTTAATATGATATGTCACCGCTAATATGTATCGCCGCTAATAATAACATCATCGCTAATGGTAGTATTTATTGTAGTGGTAAAAGTTCAAATTTGTATGTAAATACATTTTTACATAAAATCCAGATAGTATGATATATAACAAAAATAGATTTCTCAAATTCATGTTTCTATGTTTGTATTGATATTATTACACCAATTAATGAAAAGTACGTAGGCCTTCTCAAAAAAATAAATTATTTCTCAAAATACTCTATTAGTCGTTGACTAAATGCAATAGGTTATGTATTATATATCGAGATTGATACAAATTTTGTTCTTCTGGAATCTTTTAATCCACTTCTACTTGGCTTGTTGTTTTTTATTATTATACGTGGCTATTTCTACATAAAAGACCTTGCTAGAATGTACAAGAATCTTGATGTTATTGCCGTGGTCGCAACGATAACAATTTTGCCCCATGGACCACAAAGTAAGCCACGGGAATTTACATTGTAGTATATACTTGTTTGAATTGTAATTGAAGGGTACTTTTATCATTTAAAACATAAAACATGGCTTTTTAACATAGTGCGAATTGTTTTTCCATTATTTTGATCCTTTACGCTTACTAGCTTCGGCCTTCATGTTATTTATAAGGATTTTCCCTTAACTTAAGGCACTATGTAATCAAGAGGATTTAAAAATAAAAAAGTTTAAGAATATCTAAAACCAACAATGAAAATGAATGTAGTATCGGTTCGATTTAATTCCATTTTTTTTTTGCTTTTTATCTATTCAAAGTTCAAACCATTTGCACACTCTTACACTTGAAATCATCATCACAATTATTGACAGGATTATTTGTCAAATAATTGAATAAATAATAATAAAAAGGTGGAGTAGTTCCATTGAAGGGAAATATGGGCATGAGACACGTCCATGATCATACTTTATCATAATTTTTGGTTCACCACCAACATCTCCTTCATATCATCTTCAATCTTCTTATCCTTTATGTCTCCTTTCATCTCAACAATTCATATCTCCATGATTGTCTATGGATACCAAAATCAAATCTCGACAGTTCATGGATTTGAAACATGTGAGGTGACAACGAACTCCTGCGTTGAAATTAATCGTATAGGTCAAGAGATAATAAAATAATTAGTGGGAGGAGTTTGAGTGTGTGTTTGAAGCTCATATATGTCTCTATTTTTTAGCTCTATCACTCATTCACTCCAAAACTAAGATGTAAAAGCAATAAAGTTCCACATGGGGGACACATTATTGTTCTCGAGTCACGTCATATGATTAATTGATTATTGTATGACATGTTACAAAGTTTGTTGGTTACTTTTGTCCTTAAATAACTTATCCTTTGTAGTTAAGGGACCTCAATAACAAAAATTAAAGTCGTTTACTTTAATAAATTTATGAGTTCATTACTTTTCCCCATTTAGCTTTTTTTCAGAGACGAAATATATTCACATTATTTACATATTTCTAGATGAATAGATTGAAATTATCATATTACATTAACATCTTTTTGAACATGTTTTTCAAGAGACCAGGAAACTCTAGATACTACAAAAGTTGCACTAAATTATACAAAAAACTACTCATTCTTGTTGTGTTTAAGTTTAGGGTGATATGTTACATGGTTATGTGCAACACATACAAAGAACACAATCTTGATTTCTTGCATCACATTGAGGAAGCTTTAGCAAAACTTGAAAATCTAGAAGACTCATCTTGGACCAAAATCTGAGGGTTCCCTTGCTCCACCTACATCATTAATCACCCGATAAATAAATAAATTAAAAAAAACAAAAAAAGATGTTTGTTTGTATAAAGTATGGTATACATTTTTCTTTTTCTTTCTAAACTTAATAAACCGTTTTAACAAGACTAATCAATGTTTTAAATACCGTTTTTTTAATTGAAACGGCCGGGTGACATTTTCCGGTTCAACCAGATGGTCAAACTGGTTTTATATGTTTATATGTTTTTAATTATCTTGCATATATTGATTACAAAATTTGTCATATTTTTAGTATTATAAATTGAACAAAATTCAGTTTACAATTTTGACATTGCAACTTTTGGTAAACAAATCAAACATAAAACAAGAAAAATCTATTAGATAACATACCAAGATTCCTTGATCAAGAATGAGTACATTGTCCATATGTAGAATCGTGGAGATTCGATGAGCAATTGTGATCACAGTCAGCCCTCTACATTCACTTGCTATGGCAACCTTCAATTTGGAAGCAGTTTGAGTGTCTATATTTGCTGTGCATTCATCCAAACACAACACCTACATCATTCCATACAAATTAAATTAGACACTTCAAAGTTCAAACATCAACACATAAATTAAAAGACGAAAATACCCTATTAAGTTCTAACCATGGAAGACTTAAGAAAGGCGCGTGCAAGACAAACTAGTTGTCGTTGCCCAACTGAAAACGAAGTCCCAGACTCCTTCATTTCCATGTCTAGCCCCCCTGCTGCCCTGACCTCCGCCTCAATATGACACTTCTCCAAAGCTTTCCAGATTTGTAAGTCGTCGTTTAAGTTGAAGGGATCTAGGTTTTCCCTATATCAGATATTAGGGTTAGGTTAATTACTTAATTAGCAAATGATAACTTTATAAATTTATCCATTTCAACGTACCTTAAAGATCCTTTAAAAAGGAACGGAGTCTGTGGAACAACGGCAAAACGTGACCTGAGATCTCTTAATGAAACGTCGGAGATGTTTACTCCGTCGACTATTATACGTCCTCCACATATTGGGTTGAGTCGGAATAAAGCGTTTATGATACTAGATTTTCCGGCACCTGTCCTTCCGACGATTCCTACCTGTGTTCCTCCGGTGATTGTCAAAGTAAGATCACGGAGCGCAGGAGGCAAAGACGGCATGTATTTGAGTGTTACGTTATGGAATTCAATTTGTCCTTGAAATGGCCAATTTGCATCTACAATTTTGTGCCCTTCAAGTTCTTCTTGAGGGATGTTCATGTACTATAATCATGAATCAAATCAAATGTTAATTTTTTTTTAATCGTAAAGATTAATGAGGTTTAAACAGAGCTGTGTTCAGTGAACCTGAAGAACTCTCTCAACTGAGACCAATTCCTTTTCGGTTTCTGTGAAACTTGTTAAAAAGCTCCCCAATAATGATACAACCGGAGCTGCGTAAGAAAGAGCTAAACCCACCTGTTTACAAAGTTTTTAATTTTACATTATTTATTTTTTTTGTGACATTGATTTAAAAAAAAAATGATGACTTACCAGCCCTGGGGTACCTAGATTGATTGGAAGATAACCATGAGATCCAATAACCGCCATCACCGCAATATATGATACAACAAAAGCTGCTAAGAACTAAGGCCATACACTAATTATGACTTGTTAGCAGAAAATGCAAGAAATAGCAATGTACTTTCATTAATTTGTTTGTTACTAACATCTTGTGTTTTTTTTTTTTAAAATGCAATATAAATTTCAAGTTTAAGAGGCATACTTGTAGTCGTAAGGATAGCCACAGGCTTGCTATTATCTCTGAATAAGATGTTTTCTGATACATCTTAACATGCTCAACAAATCTAGCCAAGAAATAGTCCTGTGTACAGAAGTAGAGAAATACATGCAGTCAATAAAGAATGTGAAGCTAAATATCAATGTGACATGAATAATAATAATAATAAGCAAACTTTCATTGTGTAAATAACATTCTTGGGTAAAAAAAACTTTATAAAACCAAATTTCAGATTAACATGTTGACCTCGGATTTAAAGGCCCTTATAGTTGATGACCCATCAAGTATCTCTGAGAATGATGCATATATGGGTGATCGAGATACACTGTCAAGCCTTCTTAATTCACGTGATGTTGACCTGTAGTAGAACTGTAAAATCCGTTACTTAGTGTGTACTGAGTACTATTAATTTTTTATATATTTCTACAAATTAGAGCATCCACGGTAAGAGCATTTTCACTTTGCTTGTAAATTTACTTGCTTTTTCATATTTATGATGATATTTTAGTCATTTACATAGTTTTTGACACTTTGGTAGTTTTAAAAGGTGCCTTCAAGAACTCATCAATTTTTTTTTTCATACATGATTTTTTGAAGTTTTTGGTTTGTTGAAAAAGCTTTCCTTCTGTGAATGCTCTTAGTGATTCTTAATTTAAATGATACCTGTACTTTGCTGTAGATATACCAAAAGGGCAGTATAAGAAGCAAGAACATGACCTACACATAAACAACATGTATCCTCACCAAAGTTCATGAAAATTCAATTCTCAATATTTTTATGAAATGGTTACCTGAACGAATGACAAAATTAGAGCAATCCCTAAGAGGCCAACGAAATTGGCAAGGAGTATATTGAGAATGAAGGGTAGAGAATCATCAACAGTGTAGAGATCTGAAGACAGCCTATAAATACAATTTTCAATATGTATATTTTGAAAGGTGAAATGGATCTTATCAAAAGGAATTTGTGGTACCTGTTAAGTATTCTTCCACTTGGGGTCTGATCAAAAAAGGCAACAGGTGCATCAACAAGCTTTTTCAATAGGTTATTGTGCACCTGAATTGCTGCACGTAAGCCACCATATGCAAATGAGAATGCCCTCACTAGAGTAAGAACGGAATTCAACAAACAAAAGATACATAGTACAACCTGTAATGTCAGTTATCAAGTCAGGAATAATGGATAGATTTTACATAAAGTCTGTTTGTGAACATAATCATTAAGCTAAGATAATCACCAGATAAAAGGATGTTGGATGCTCTTCAAAAGCTGTTGTATCAACCCAATAAGACAGCCATAGATCATTTCCATTTCGAGAAGCTTGCATTAAAAGTGCTGATAAGCATGTTATGGCTGTAATATACCAACCAGAGAATGCAGCGTAATTCCTGGACAATATCAGTGTCAGTATCAGTATCAGTATCCAGTGTGAGTGTCAATATTAGCATGGACTCACATGTACACGGTTGTTTCAACTCTGCCTTCTTTCCTCTCTTCAACACTGATAATGTTGTCAGCGGCATCAATAATATCTATACCTTCACTCTGATCAGCCACCACACTTTCTGGGACTCCTATACAAGTATCTCCACTTTCTACTTGTGTTTCAGTCTCATAAGAGGAATTAAGTTCTTCTGTTGTAACAAATGATGCGTATGAAGAATTTGAACACTCACTTGGACTCCCCACCCATTTCACTTGTCCTTTTTCCATTATAACAACCATATCTGCAGCAAATATGGCCTGGATATTATGAGTGCAAAGAATGCGTGTTTTATGATCCATAAGAGGGCTAAGGATGGCTTTTGATAAAATCCAAGAAGCTACTTGTGCATCAACTGCACTAAGGACATCATCCAGCATCACTAACTCAGATCCATGGTAAACAGTCCTGTTCAATATAAGTATAACAACTCCCATGATGAACAAAATAATATCATCAAATGCTATTTGCAATTAGAATTGAGAGAAAATGACACCTGGCAAGGGCTAAACGAGCTCTCTGTCCACCTGACAGGTTTAACCCTTTTTCTCCAATATAAGCCATATCACCTCCAACCATAAGTGAAACATCTGTGTCAAGGGCACATGCTTCTAGAACATCAGAATACTTTCTTGGATCATAGTCCTTCCCAAATATCACATTATCACGGATAGTGCCAGAGAGAATCCAGGGTATCTAAATATCCAAAGATAGGATATTAGGATAACTTTAAAAAATTTGTGATCCAAAGTTTGACATCAATAAATATATTAATTCAAACTTTTTAAACCTGTGGGACGTAGGAAACAGATCTATTTGAATGTATAGATCCGTTGGTAAGCTTCATTTCTCCTAGGATAGTGTTCAACAAGGATGATTTACCTGATCCAACCTGCAATGCAAACATGTATTTCATTTAAATACTGATAGCCATAGGAAGAGATATAAGTGAAATGGGTATGTTTGACTTTGACCTCTCCAATAACTGCAACTAGAGATCCCTTTGGAATGGAAAGATTGACATGATCAAGAATCAACTCCTTCACTTCCTGATCACTGCTTGACCATACAGAACATGCATCTTTCATGAGAATATCCATATTTTCATCTGTTAATTTGGAGGAAGATGATGAAGAATTGTCTGTTTCAGAACATGAGAGGAACTTGCTCAGCCTCCTGGTAGATATGACTGCCTGTGGACAAGTTTTAACAAAAAAGAAAAATGAAACAAGTTTTCTGTTAATTGATAAACTCGAGTTAAATGAAAAAAATTAGCAACCTACTTTTTATTTATTTCTATTACAACATTGCACTGTGAAAAATCACCTTGATTATACCATAGAACTTTCCTTTTTTTTTTTTTCTTATTAGGGCTTTGTACTTTGAAATTTCCACCCAATTATAGCAGTGGAATCTACTTTGTATTTGGATCACATTGATATAATTAGGTAGATTTCTGAAAGTAGGAAAAAAAAGAGTATGTTGCTATTTTTTCCTTTAACACAATAAGCTTTATCTGAAAGCTGTTCAATGACAAGATAGAATAGATATAACTCACATCGATCAACCCATTAATGACCCATGGGAATGAGTTTAATGGAGAAATCAAATTGTTAAACAGAGCAAGACAGGTAAAAACCTGCAAAAACAGAACATTAAATTAACAAGAAAAGATAGTGTTAATTACTATGTATTAAAAATACTTATAGTGTATATGATACCGTTGCTGCATCCAGTTGATTTCCCATCATAACATAGAGTCCAAATGTGAAGAAAGAGAAAAGAGTAGGTGTTGTTGCCCAAAAGAATACACACCATGCATCCAAATACTTCCTTGTCTATAAAAAGTCAAACACTAAGATTTTAAAACTTCATATAAATATGGTTTTTGAAAGTGTGATTCTTACTGATAAATATTTGACTTCTAAGGATCTTGTCTTCATCAACCAATTAGTAAAAAGAAGCTCCCAACCATACATTTTCAGAGTGCGTATATACGTCAGTAGCTCTCCAGTCCTTCTAACCCTGTTAGAGTGTTTAATAAAAAAATACAACTCTTGTCAATCAAACATACAAAACATGTTGAAACTTTGAAAAAAAAAAATGCACACACCTTTCATCCTTTTGCTCCATCATGTTTTTGGTAGCACTGGCAATCAACTCAGCAATCCATTTATTTACTGTATTCGAACTTTATTGGGATCAATAATGTTACAAACATATCATAAAACATACGGGTATGAATTTAAGGAGACTTTACCTGGTATCAACAAAATAGTTATTGTGATTCCAGCAACAAAAGCAAACTGAACTTGTGTATAGAGCAGATACAGGGCGATTCCAATTTGTAAAGGTAGGCTGAAAGGTTCATAAAATATTTTAGATTATTAGAATCAATAAAATCCATACAAATTCCTTAATTATTACTCTAATACACAAAAAGATATGTGAAAGAAGTAGAAAAAGACCTCCACATGTCATGAAAACTGTTGGACATGTTTACAGTTCGATCAGCATCCACTGACATGAATGTTTGGATTTCCCCCTCAGAAAATTTTGATCTTTCTGCCAGGCTAACATGGAGACACTGAAAAAATGTATATATATCAGAAAATTTTATGAGATAAATGATTAGTGAATCACACAAGAATGATTTTACCTTTTCAAATATAACAGTCATAAGGCCAGAACGTAGTCTTAACTTTAATTTGGAAAGCCCAAATGTGTATTGTGTATCAAGAAAAGATCTTGCATAATCAGAACAGAAATCACATTATTAAATAGTGAGAAGTTAAAATGCAATCCAGAAAATTTCAAGATTCCAGAATAAGCATAAGACTTACTTCAAAATGGAAGTCAATCCAAGGGAAATTGCTAGGATATAACCATCAAGATTCCCAGATCCTGTTTATAGAAAAATATGGATTTTAATTATATATGATATATCACCCTTCTATAAATCAAAAAGAGAATAGAAAAATAGAAACAGACCTTCTTGAAGATACTTAATCAGCTTATTAAGAAGCAAGGGTCCAGCAAAACCAAGACAATCATTAAGTACCTGCAATTTATGAAGTATAAGACTTTACCCTTTACTTGAATTCTTTGTTTTTTTTTTTCTCAAATTTAGGAAATAGGATGGAGATAATATCCAAAAGTACCTTTAACAAACCTAAGCACATATATGGCCAACCATACGCATAACAGATTGTCCAAAACAAAGAAGGATGAACACAATCATTTCTTCTTTGATCTTCCCAACATTTCAGCAAAGTATCATGGCAGAATAAAGGATCCATGTCGGTTGGTAGTTGAAGCAAATCATCAAAGTCAAGCTGTTTCTTTGCACCATGTTCCATTACCAAATTGATAGATCTAAATGTCATTAGATTCCAAAATCTAGCAAGAACTCCCTTTGATACACAGGTAAAGAAGACACATAAGTTACCTTATTTCAAAAAGGAAACAAATAAAACCTTATAAGTAAGAAAAGAAAATAACACATACAGGTTTAGATCGAAAATGGTCATCAATATCCGTTTCACCAATAAGCAGTGACTCTTCCATTGAACTACAGTAAAAAATCAAGAGAAGATCATTGAACAGAATAAAAGCAAGAATTAAGTTCAAATTTCAAGAGCTAAAAAACTGAAAGCAGGGATTACCTGTTCCTTCGAGATGCCTGCTTCATTCTGATAATATTAACCAAGATACCAAACAGAATATCCACTGAAATTATTAAGCTCTCGTTAATGCAGCGAAAAACCTGCAGAGAAAAATCATAATTAAATAATGTCATTCTGATTATCTAGAATGTAGAATTATACATTAAAAAAAAAACCTCCATAGAAGAAAATGCTGCTTGTAAAATGGGGATCCCCAAGAACAGTTTCATGATCCACCAAAAGCAGAGGATCCAATTAGATAAGACAAATAACCAGCAATCAAACCTTGAGACAACAAGTATTGTGGCCTGTAGTATTACAGTGAATGAATTAACAGCAGAAAATTTATGCAGATATACTAGAATTAATTAATGACAAACTTACCCATACTAAGAGTTGAGAGCATCTAAGGAGCCACTCATGATATAAAGCAGGATGATCACTTCTTGTGTTACTCAAAAGGAGAATTATGTCAAAACAGGCCATAAATGCACCACTGACAGGTAGAATGAGCAAGAAGATCTTCTCATAGAAGTATATCTGCAGTGAACATTAGTAAAGGGCAGGAATTGCAAAACAGTTATGAATTATCACCAATACTTAATAAAGAACACTATAGTTACCTTTCTACGTCCTCTTGTAGTCCTTTCAGTAATTGCAACGATAATGATGATGAGTAATGTTATCATACTTGTGCCAAAACCTAACACTGTGTATCTTGTTAAGAAAATATAAATGATGAAGTATGATAGGAATAACACTGTTTTTTGTCACTTTGAGCATATAATTTTTTAAGATAAAGGATATATGTTGTTGAAGCATCTTGAAATTCCATTTCCATCCCATATCTGAATCCAAGAAATAAAGTTAGGACATTGTTATGAGATAATACTAAAAGGGAGAAATGCTTCAAACTAGAATCAGCTTACATGTTAATTTGTTTACAATTCATAAAAGTAGAAACAAAAAAGTTCATCCATAAAAGTACAATTCCATTTTAGATATATAATGGAAATTCACCAAGTACACTGGAGTTTATGAGAAATACTACAAATAGAATAAGCTTACTGTAAATTTCACAATTGAAAAGTTAAAGACCTATTTTTGACTAAAAGTTTAAAAGTTGCAGCTTCATTTTCGGAGTGAAAAGAGTTATAGTTTATGGAAACTAAGCCATATTAAGATAACATGAGTCGTTTCAGTATAAAATTTGTAAACACAAACCTGATGTGTCGTCAAAAACATTCAAGCACAGATTACAATAAATCCTAGAAGTTAAGTAAAAAAAAATCTTAAGTACACAAATGTTGAATAACTAGAGTACGGGAACTCTGAAGAAGAACAACAACAAGAAGAAGATGAAGAAACAGACCAAATTGATTGATACATGAATTTGGTTGATTAACAATTAGTTTTCACAAAATAACATGAAACTGTTAGTTCATCTACGAAATAAAATTTGATTTACTCCTCACTCGAAACCGTCATTTCTGATTTCAAAACCGCCATTCTTACACGCTAGGAAGAATCAGAAATATTAAACATAAGGAGTGATGAATATACTTACATAAGGAGAACTAGGGCAAATTAACTTCAGGAATTCCATATATAGCGACTTCCGTCTCGGCGGCGACGTCAGAGAAAGACGATCGGTGGTTGGAGTTTATGCAGTGTGGTGAGGTGCAGCGCAGTCGTAGTGGTGCTACACCAATTCACATTTCATGCACTTTAATTTGTACACTCACGCTTTTTCCGAAAGGTGGCGTCAAGGGAGCACCATGACGCGTGGTCAATCACGATTGGAGCTTGGAGTTCGGTTGTTTCTTAACAGTAACATATTGCTTTTTAATTTTGAACAATTAATGTGATAAATTATTTAAAAAAAAAAAAAAGTTATGTACTACTAATTATCTAATAAAATTTTCTAATAAAACAGTAAAAAACACATGCAGACATCCTTAAAATCAAATAATTATTTAGAAACTATAAATGTTTAATAGATAAGTTATGAGTATTTAGGATCATGTGATGTGCATGCACATGCCTGATGCCTTTAGCAACCCCATGCATCACCTTCAGACTTTTGGAAAGCATGCTACTAGAAAAAGGAAAAAGAGGAAAAAGAGCCCATTAAAAATGGGTACTGATTCTTCCACTGAAGGATTTTATCCTTCCACTAAAAAAAATTATATATAGACAATTATACCCCTAACATTAACTTGTAAATATTTAAGAGATAGAAGGATCTTTTTGAAACGCACGGTTTCCTCCTTCCTTCAATTCAGCATTACTTTGTTAGTACCTCTTCCACACTTTTAACGGTGAACACGACAGCCTAGCTTGGGCATTTGCAAACCTCCATTGTGATAATCGATTGTTCATCAATTTTGAATAGTTTCCAATAATATTGTTTGATTTGGATATCAATATTGTACAAAGTCCATCCATTCATCTTCTTCATCGGTATGACCTTTGCAGTGGTCATAAAATTGGCGACTGTTCTTGTATGTGCATTGAAGGTCCATAAGTTAATAAGATGTGTGGCTCCACATAGAACAATCAAAGCACCGAATTGAACAAATACCCATGGATAGGGAAAAACTGCTGATTTTTTAAAGAAATATATTAACTCCAATGGGATTGAGAAATAAGCTAGTGCAATGAAGAAATCTGATATGTAATGACATTTCATCAGAAGTAAAACCCATTAAAGGGTTAGTGGTGATTACAGCAAGCTTATCGTCAACTAAAAAATCAACAACTCTAACAGGGGACTTGTGATTGAAAGTGAAAAGTTGTGCTCAGCTCTCAACATCCCATAGCTTGGCTGACTCATCGGCACTCCCGTCTCTTGCACAACCAATACCAATACCAATACCAATGGTTAATCATTATTATTATCTATTGATCTGCTTCTTCTGACACTTCACTTTCTTTTGCCTAAATTACTTTAGAACTCTGCTGATTCTATCCCCACCCCCACCCCTACCCCCTTCACCGACGGTGATTTTTTCTTCGCAAAAATCGAACAAACGTTCCGTCTCCAATCTTCTTTTTACCTGTCGGATTAGTAACGCTGCTGGAAGAGGACGATGATCCATTCCCATTTGTTGAGTCAATTTAATGACAATATATTCAAGTTTAACAGAAATCAGACATCGCCTATGGTTAAAAACTCAAATCAGATATCAGAGATGGATTCAAATCGAGAGTGGGACGAAGAAGCAGCGATAGAAGGAGCAGCGCCGAAGGAAATAAAAAGGATCTTTCTCTCGTGCATCGTTTGGAAACAAGAAGAACGATTTTTCCTTAATCAGGGTATAATTGTCAATGTATTATGTTTTCAGTGGAAGGATAAAACCCGAGTTTTGTACCAAGGGATTATACTTTTGAAAAGTATTTACCGATTAACCGTACTTTGAAATTTAATTACCAAAATATTATCGTTTAATATTAAAAGGCTTTTTATCTCCTACTATATAGGACCCATTTGTAGATTTGCATACCACACCCCATCAAAACCCACACTCATCATCTCTTTCCCTTATACGAACACTCAAATCCAGGGGAAAATTAACCATGTTCTTAAAAATGAAGAACTGTACAATGTATGTACAAAAAGCATGTTTGTATGCCGGCAATATATATGAAAAAATAGGGTAGAATATGGATCAAGGTGTTCGTGTTCTTGGCTGAAGAATGATACACTGAATCAACCATGTTCTTAATTATATAAAAATGAAGAATTGTTAATTAGACTCCTTCGATCTAATATTAGCTTTCATAATGTCATGTGGATGAACAAAAGTAATGATTCCATTGCTTGCACCAACAATCACACTTACATGGACTAACGACTAACAGATTAAGATTTGTAGTTAGTAGATCAGGAAGTAGTATGGATTATTTCAAACCTAGAAGAAACCAGTAAATTTAGAAAACAAAGACGACGTTGAATATAAAAACTTGATTAAACAACTTCAAGAAGTAAAAACATCAGTGGATTAAAGGTGTCGTTGGTAAAACCAACAAGTTCTTGGTTCATAATGATTTTCCATGCTACAAGAACTTAACATCAAAATTTCCATAAATTTTGATGCTAAATCAGAGTTCTGAAGAGATTTGAATGTGTCAAAGCTTCACATATGATACCGAGCAACTTGCTAGACACAAGGCTTCAACTGAAGTTGAATAGCCAAGAAAATATCAACTAGGAAGATGTTTAGATGAGATATCGAGAATACAAATAGCTTTTGAAAAATCGGTGTGAATCAGTGAAAGAGGCGGTAAGTGACAGATCGATGGAGAGGGATATGATGCAGAAAAAGACGACGAGCGGGTATGACCGAGAAAAGAGGGAGAAACCGATGAGTAGTTTAATTTTCAGAAACCAAAGAGGTAAAATCTTTTGTGTGAGGAAGACGACGTGAAGAGACCGGAGGAGAAAGCGCGTGGGGCGAAGAGGGTAATTAGGTTTTTTTTTTAATAACCACAAGTATTAAGTAAATAAAAATTAAAATACCATTAGTTGGTAAATATTTATTGGAGATACAACCTTTTGGTAAAAAAACTCGATAAAACCTTTCCAGTGGAAAAATCAAGGAGTTATTAACAAAGCCATAGTGATTGTAAATTTTATTTGCTGAATAATGGTTGTACAAAACTTATTTACTAAAATATAGTAAAAACATAATATTTCCTATTAAAAAATAAAAAATACAAAACGACAACTATCTTCTCTCCGCCTCTCAACCCATTTGCACCTGCGTTGTATAACATACTAGATGTGAACTCCGTATATTATACAAATTGATTTTAAAAAAATATTAAACATTAAAGTGTAAAAAAAATATTTTTTAATGTAAAATTTTAAAATAAGAAAGAAATAAATGTATTTATTGCAATTTAATATCATATATATGATATTTAATTCTTTATATATATATATATATATATATATATATATATATATATATATATATAAGTATATGATTTTAATTTTAAAAATTGAAACAAACTAGACAAATAGATAATATTTATTTCAAAAATACCACAAAATGACAAGTGTCAAAACTTACGAGAGATTGACATGTGACAAAAAAAACATTCATTTATTAAGGAGGATTTCTGCCATGGCCGCTTCTTCTCTCATTATTATTGTCATAAACACCAAGCAGGTAATCCATTGACAACATCTCTCTCTCGCTCTCTCTCTCTCTTTCTCTCCCGACGATCTTCCTCGGTTACCGTCCACGGTGGATCACTCTTCCTTAAAATTTGGTTGCTTGTTTGTGTGGTATTACCTAGATTGCTTGTTTAGGAAAATAATTAAGTTAAAAATTGACTAAAGGGAAAATAAGATCAAGAGATTGCTCTGTTGGAATTTTATCTTTCAAAATCATTTGCCAAGAACATGATGCTGGAGAGTGGAGAGTTTGCTAATGGCTAATGGAATCGAACCACACTAACACTGTAAGTTAAGCTTAAATTCAAGAACATGATGTGGTTAAGATTTTGGAACAAAGAAACTAAATTTTGTTTAGCGTTTCAAAAAGAGCTGTAAGATGAAATTACCCTGATTTCATAAAATATGAGTATAGTTGCCGAGATTCTGAAATTTTTTGAGAAACATGGTTCACTAAAGCATTAGAATGAAAAAGAAGAAGATAATGATAATAAATGCTTCCATTTGTCAAGAACCCATGTTTCTATTGATAATTTCGATGTGGTCATTAATGGAAGAAAAGAAAGACAATATAAAAATTCAAACTCAAGATGCTGCCATGAAGAGTTTTTTGTGATGCTCTTTCCATGCTCATTTAAGAGAATGGAAAGTTGTCTGATCTAGATGAATATTTGTGTTTATTAATGTCTAAATCAACATTTAAGATGAGAAATTGTAAAGAACGATGCAATTTGATGAAGGTTCTTCATGACTTCTGTAAAATTCGGTGGAGAACTAATTAACTGGTACAGGAAAAGGCAATGAGCTCGTCAGAGGAGGAACAAGATTACAAGAACCATTGGAGAAGAAGCGGGATAAATAAAACAAACAGTTTTTTTAATCTATTATTGTATAAAAACGTGACTACATAGGATTTTCATCATCATTTGGTAAATAAAATTAGAGGTACTATCATCTGGTAAATAAATTTTATAACCACTTAAAAACTCAAAAATCAAGACCCATTAAAAATCAGATGATGTTTTTTAAGTGTGATTTTAAATTTTCTTAAAGATTAGTTACGTGGTTAATTTGAAACTTTTAGTTAATAACAATATCATTAAATAACAACTAAGTTTCCTTAAATGTTTAATTTAAGTCATTCAAACTCTTTTAAGATGTAAATGCAAGTTATGCACGAAGTTTTAATTGTGTTCTATTATTCTCAATTTTTTATTTACAGAAAATTGCAAATTTAGTAAAATATTTTAATTACATTGTGCAAAATAGCTAAAAAACCAAAATTATATTTTTAGTCATCAAAATTGCAGATGGATTAAGCTCATCTAGGATTTTTGCAAGTCATCTGCGAACGTACAAGTCACTAAAGCACTTGCAAGCCATTTGCGAACGTACAATCGTGCTTTAGCGACTTGTACGTTCGCAGATGGACTAGTCCATTTGTGAACATAGCAAGCCATCTGCGATTTTCGAGAATGCAAGTATAAAAACGTAGTTTTTTTTGCTTCATTTTTCACTATTTTTTGTTGGAAAACTGTCTCTCGGGGAAGCGGTTTTCTTAAACCATCTACAATTGTGGACAATTTCACGAATAATCTTGATAATATGGTAAGATCTTTACTCATTTTGTGTTTTAATCATCATTTATCAACATTAGGCCTTGTTTATTTACGAATTATTCCGAAAAATTTGAAAAAAAAAAAAAAACAAAACTGTATTGTGTTTTATTATTCGATTTTCTTATATTTATGTGTTATATTTGATAACTAGTAGATTTTATTAGTAGACTTGAGATTTTGATGGTATTTGATAAGTAGATGTATGATTGTACAAGTGTATAATGCATAAATTATGCATTGTATGGTTGTACTTTTTTGTTAATATGTTTAATAATATGATTTTTGGATATAATAATGATTATTGCTGCTTAATGATGTTGTAACTTTGCATTTTGATGTTGTACATATAGTCTATCAAAAATGTTTATGTAATTGATATTGTTATAAAAATGCTTATAAATAGAAATTTCTTTTATATATAATTGGTTTACTTATCTTGGTTATAAATAGATATTTGGTTTATTTTGTGATTGTAATTACTGAATTTTTTTAAATACAATAGTTTATAAGCTGTTGAATTTTTGTTACAATAATATATTTTCTAACATTTTGTATTGCATCATGATTATAAAAATGTAAATGTTAAAGTTGTTGTTAACCTAAAAGGATCGAGATGTAATATATGACAAGTATTTAAAGTATTGCATGGTGTGCGACGGGAAAGTTTTAGAAACATGGTGTTTGGTTACTTGTTGGACGTCTCTCAATTACAATGGGACGGGTTGTTGTTTCATAAAATGTTTCTTCATCAGTTACGGTCGGACGCAGTAGTATCTCCAAATGGCTTAAAGCGGCTGTATTTTAAATTGGGGGATACTAAAATGGTGTATGGCCCGAAAGAGTTTTGTTTGATAATCGGGTTTAATTTTGGAGTTTATCCAAAAATGATTGGAAAAAAAGTGTCGGAAAAAAAATTAGTAGTAAAAAAAGATGTTTATTGTGGGAAGGTCTCTTTCTGAACCACACAAATAGTTCGGTGAAAATCTGTGATTTGAAAATTTATATTTTAAATTAGTCATTCTTAGCAGCTACTGACGATGATGTAGTTAGAGGATGTCTCATTATTGTTTTGTGTGATTGTGGAAGAAGTGGATGACGAAAGTACATGGAACAACATAAATTTTGATGAACCGGCAAAATTTGAAACAAATTTTTCTTTTGATGAAAAGGTTAGTGACACCTTACATTTATGATATAATTTGTTAATAAATATGTATGTTTTTTTTTAATAATTTAAATGTACTAATGTAGGTTTTAGATGATGGGGTGCAGACTAGAAATAAATTCGATGAGAATGTTTTTTATGATAATGAAGCTGAAAATGTTATTATACATTATAATTATGATATAAATTGTAAATAATTATGTATATTGTTTGTTAATAGTTATATATTAATGTAGGTGTTAGACGAAAGGAGACATGAAGGGGGGTGGAGTACAAATCAATCTAATGATGATGTTTTGGATTTTAATGATAATGAAGGTAAACAGGTTATTATACTTATATTTATGATATTATTTGTTAATAAATACATACATTTTATTAATAATTATAATGTATTAATATATGTCAAAGACTAAGTTCTTCTAAACCCTTCAATCTAAACTTTTAGATTCGAAAAAAAGTATGAGTGCCCTCTCCCTTATGTCTAAATATAGCGAAACAATTTCCAAACTTTGCAACTTGCAAACTGAAAACTTTGTTTCCTTCAAATAGTATTGTCAACTTGCAACACTTAGCATAACAATTATGCTCCCACTAGTATAATAATTATTCTCTTAACAACACAACAATTATGCTCTCATTAGCTTTAACATGTACCCAGAAATCAACTGGACTTCTAGAAATCAATACTCTTGATGTAACATCCAAAAATTTCATTTTTAAATAAGTAATTATAAAAACCAATAGTATGAAACATCAATAGTGTCAACTGATGGGTTTTGGTCATAAGACATCCTATGTGCTCATGCAAACCCTAATGCTTGGATCTAGGTTTCTCTATTGTACATGCTTTGAATCCAAGACTATAAACCCTAATTCTAGCATATGGAAATCAATATTGACATATAATTAGGTTTAAGATATTACCTTGATTGTTATGTAGCAATAACAATCCCAATTCCTCCTTGAATTGACTTTGGAAGGCTTAGAGTCACAAGTGTCACTCCTCTAATGGCTTACAAACACCAAGAGCAAATGGAGAAGGTATAAAGAGAGAGGAGAGAGGTAGGAATTCGTCCTTAGGACTTCTTGGGAAGGGTTAGACGAATTCATGAGCCTTAGGGGGTTTATATAGGTGTAAAGATTAGGGTTGTAGTCTTTATCCTTATCTAGTTGCTTGCCCACCAAGCAACCATAAGATAAGTCTTAGAAACCCTTATCCTAGTCGAATTCTAAGGCATTATCTCCTTAAATTCGTTCACCCTATATTTAAGATAATCCTTACCTTATTTTGTAACTATCACATAATTACAATTCAGCCCCTCTAGTTTAATTAATTACACTTGATCACAAAATTAATTATTAATTAATTATTGACCAATATTAATTAAACAAATATGATTTCTCCTTTAATATATTATTCTTATAACATATTAATAAATCATAATAACCTCTCTCTCTATTTATTTCTCCAATCAAGTTGCTTTGGTGAAGGCAACCCAAAAGGACCATGCACCATCGGGTCAAGTACATACCAAAATAGTTATGGACTTAGAAACTAATCCAACAGTCTCCCACTTGGATAAGTCTAACAACTATTCTGCGTATGACTTCAGATCCTGATCTGCAATCGTAGCTTTCCAAAGCCGCTGTCAACTCTGATCATATCAGATACGCGTGTCTTAGATAAGTGATCATATATTCCTCCATTCTAGATATCATATGAGATATGATTTCAAATCATTCTCTTTGTACTATATCTCGATTTCTGATTTATGACGACAGACTAATTGAACAAATCAAATTAGCCCTAGCCCGGCCGAGCATTTACGTTTGTCATCACTAAACCATCGAGGGGCCCAAAGATATCGCTTTTATCCTACTTTGAATAAAAGGAACGGATAAACTTTGATACAATGTTTGCTTGCACTTACTAACCAAATCACACACAATAATATGTTTTATAACACCAAGTTACTAGTGCGTTTACATATTATCAATGTGCAACCGATTCGCAAGATACAACTCACACATCTCGGTTTCAAGAATATAAGATGTTATCGCCTCACCAATCACTCATGATACAATTCATGGAGTGATCTTAGTGAGCGTGGGTTTAATCAAATGCTCAAATCATATTCGTAAGCACTCATGAACGTTGCAGCAAACATTTGCTTATGTCTAATACTTTTCTAGACAATCCACACACCAATTCATGACAGTCTTCATTCATATCTACTTCCAACATATGAACGACTGTGGCCCGTTCGAATAATTCGATTATTCTTAATAAACTCAATTATTCTGGAAGTCAAAACATGCAAATATGAAACACAAGAATAATACTAATCCCATATGGCCTCAAACCTTTGAGTATAAATAAAACTCCTTTTATTTATCACCATATCGATTACTCATTATTTGTCGTTTCGGGTAATCAACTTCTTACTTGAATTACAACACTTGTCCCATGCTCCTAGCATGCACACAATGTTTACCTATGGTTCTTACTTTGTGAAATAGATCACATTGAACACATTTCCAATCATTCTCATTTCACAACTCCAAATCCATTTTTCATAAGTGTAAGAATATCAAATTCTTACTACTTATAGAATATGTTAGATTCTAACATTTTATGCAATGATCCTTTCGTAATGTCACTGCACCAAAGTCACAAAGACTATTGCCAATGATATTACAAAGTCCTCTATCGGAGATTGTTACAAGACAATTCCATAGACGTGATGTCTCTCACTCAAAGTACATTCTTTAAACATCCTTTTGCATAAAAGTTTCTAATCTAGACATAGGTTTTCAATATTCAATTCCCCATATGGACACGTTTCCATATTTTCCATATGACAACTCATTCTTAATAGAATCTTTTCTATTCATAATAATGTCGATATGGTCCATCCAATACCATGCTTCACAAGCGACCAATCCTCGTCGAACTTTGGATTGTCCTTTGATAGTTGTTTAATTATTTTAGTCAAAACTGATTCTAGTCCTTTTTCCCTCTAAATGCACTAGACATTTGGAAAATTTTAGAATGGTCAAACATTAAAGCATTTGCAATCGATCCTATACCCGAAGCGTATGGGACACGACGCATAATGTTTTATTTGCTATGTTCTCAAAATTCGAATTGTGAAGAGGAATGCCGTAATCATAATCGAAATTTTAAGAACACACTATGTACCTTTGACTAAGTTTATTAACATTTCTCAACCTAATCCTTTAGATTTGAAATGAAGCATAATATTCTCTCCCTTAATTATAGCAAAACAACCTTTCAACTCTTACAACTTTGCAAAGTATGACTCTTGTTTTCTATAATTAATATTGCTAACCTTGCAATACTTTCCTTAATAATCATACAATCATAACTTTTATGCTCCCACTATCATGATGATTACTATAAAACATAACACTTATGCTCCCACTAGCTTCGACATGTATTCATAAACATCTTAACTTTCAGAAAAACAATACTTATTGAATTTCTTAAGTTCATGTTTCTAATACTTAGTGCTTTGATAATCTTTTATCAAGGCTTCTTGAACTTATACACCTTTGCCTTCGATAGTTCATATGTGTGTGTAAACAATTGCCAAACCTCGCAATTCAAATTATGGAAAGGGATGCCGTAACCATAATCGAATTTGAGAATGCAATTTTACAATCACTATCTTCTTAAGATCTTTCTTAGTGAAAGCATTTCCTCACAATCATTTTCATGAAGGAGGAAATCTTATGACACTTAGATTTAAATGGTGTATGTGTTCCTATCCATGCGAATTTGTTAAAACCAAAGTTTACGACAAATTCAAACTCATATGGACCGAACTTTCTTAATCTTGATTTCTTGCCTTATGGTAGCACAACTGCCCACCATGTCTTCCAAGTAGTTAAGCAGTTCACCCTTTCCTATCAATGTACCTTTCATTGATTAAGGTGATTTGCCTCTTATGCGTTCAAAATGAGAACTCATAGAACTCACATGCATAATTAACTCAATTGGATTGGCACAAAAACAAAATAATGTCAACACGATAGGTTGTAAACCTCAACTCGTGTGCTAGTGATAATTGATAAGGTTTATTTGATTTGTTCTTGAAACCTTTCAAGACCATTAAAACTCCCACTTACTCCTTGACATATAAGATTCTCTTGTCAAAACATTTTTTGACAAACAAATATTCAAGAGTTAGTGTAGTTTTTATCAAAACACTTCATAAATTGGTCTTAGTTGGTCTTTGTCTTATCCAAGACATCACAACTTTCCACATTTGATGAATGTTATAAACCTCTAATACTTTTCACTCATAGTCACAATCTTAACTTTAAGACTTGTTATTGGAACGAAGTATGATAGATTTCTTGATTTAACCATTTTTTCAATCCTTGATTCCTCTTCTTAAACATACAATTGTACTAAGACTCACTTAGAGGATCAATTGAAATATGGTTCTTATCATTAATACCTATCATAAAGCTACTCTCCCTTCTTCTTAGAATGGAGAAACTTTTATCTTTCTGCTTACTTGATTCTTCTTATTCATTCTGCTATTGATCTAAACCCTTTAATCAATTCAGAATTACACCTAATCTTGTAAGTATAATCATATTTACTAAACCTTTAGTAAATCATGATGAATATCTTTGTTACTCTTATGGTGAACTTGATCAACACGCAACTTTGTGTACTCGATCTCCTAGTCCTTCACTTGACACATTGTCAACGAATTAGTCTAATTATCAAATATGAGATTTCTCATTCATCATGCAACCAAGTTGCATGATTCCAAATTTCTGTCCATTTGAAACTTTGGGCGATGAGAAACTCTCCCTATTTGGTAAATTCCTGACATCTACCATAAATAACATAACTAAGAATCATATCCATTCGTTGTAGAAATATGCAAACATTAATTTTCATAACGATTTCATTGCAAGGAAATAAACAAATAAATAAATAAGTCAAACAAAATTTATTTTATTTATAAAAGCAGCGGAAAAAATTTGTCCTTACAATGCAAAATCCATTGAAAACTATGTAAAAGGAAAATTTCTAACAACTCTATCATAACTATTTAAGCTCAAAATCTAATCTTCAAGTCCATGCGATTGAGATCCATCTCTTGGTGATTAGATTCATCTTGCTCTCTCAACAAGCTTCCTTTCTTTTCACCGATCCTGAAAAAACACTCAAATGCAATCTTATCACATCATGTATTAAGAATCAATGAATAGGAACTTAACGGAGTTAGATAGTGGATTCTTACCTAAAGTAGAGCCATACGTTCTGACTCTCCCATCTCTTAGATCTCTTAGGTAATTAGGGCAACTTCGTCTCCAATGCCCCTTCTTTTGGCAATAAAAGCAAATTGACTCTTTTGGAACAACACATGGAACTACTTCAGACATCGCCTTTCTCTTATGATCAAACTTTTCGATCATTTCATGTCTTTCATTGCCATTGTCTATATCCATAGAGGTCTTGAAGGCAGATTCACCAATTAACTTTGCTTTTCTATTGCGCCAAACCATTACTGATTCAGCAGCAATCAGCATATAGGTGAGATCTATAAGGGTCACGTCGTGGTTCATCATATAGTACTCTCTTACGAACTCACTATACGAGTTGGGAAGTGACTGAAGAACCCAATCAACAGCTATTTCCTCACAGACAACGGATCCCAACATTCTTAGTCTATCAATGTGTGACTTCATCCCTAGGACGTGTGCACACACCGACTTTCCTTCTTTATGTTTACTTGCCAAAAGGGCTTGAATGATATTGAACCTTTCAATTTTACAATCTTGTGGGTTAGGGAGAATAATTGGAGGAGTAGGAGGAAGTGAAGCATGATTTCTTGTTCCTCGATCAAATCGTGGAATATCATCTTCATGTGGAATGTTTGTTCCACGGGATTCGAGAAGACCATAGTTGTCGAACTTTGACATCTACAAAACGGGAGAAAACGAAATTCAAGTTAGTTGATTGATAGAGTCCTTAGTAAATCACCCAAATGAAATACTAAGGCTAGGACCCAACACAATATTCTACAACTCGGGAGAGGGATGCCGTAACCCAAATTGCAGAACATTTGAAGGTAAGTGAATGACGATTCACTAATTTCCACCATGAAAAAACAAAAGGAAATTTAAGTTTTAAATCTATGAAAACTCCTAGATCCTTTGAGATACATTGAACTTTCAATGGCATGTTTATATCTCGATATGCCCCTCTTGTTTGTGACTGGGATGCCGAGGATCACAAAGCGGGTGTGAATAACCATGCAAACTTACATGGTGACCTCACATGTTACAGTCACCTATTCGATGTGCCGGTAAACCACACACGCTCCACCGAACTATGACACACATTGAGTCACCCTTTGCTACCTTTGCTTAGAACCATTTAGTGTGCCGGTAAACCACACACGCTCCACTAACGTCTTCGCAAGGGCACAAAGTGTATTTTCATGGAATTGCATCAATTCACTTTTGCCTAAGTAACTAAGATTGAGAATTTTATGAAAACATTTAGTTACTTTAATAATTCATTATACTTATAATGGAAGGTTTCGTCCTATCCTACCCATTCGGCTAACGACCCTCCACTAGTCAAGAGTGCGGTGGGTAAGAGTGGATACCCATTCAATCACCATTTTATAGGCAATTTCCTTAAACACCCCTTATAGACCAGCTTCGTGAATGAGGTCTACTAACGGTAAGAGTGACTTTTACTCATACATATATAATGTTAGACTTTTAATGTTATATATATAGTATAGGGTATATTTTACACTTTTAAAATATTAGGTGGTTCAATTTAACAATTATACTTTTAATTCAATTAAATTGTAAACCTAAACTTTTATGGATTTATTAAACCTCTTTTAATTATACACCTTAATTAATTAATAAAACCATAAGGGTGTGATTTGAACTTTTTCAAAACTATACTAGTTTTAGAATTTAACATTCCTAATTAAACTTTTAATCAACTTTTAAATTTCAAAACTTGAGGGCAAGTTTTGAAACATTTCAACACATTAGGGTTTAGAATTTAAATATACATCAAAATTAAACTATTAATCAAAATTTAAATTCCAAAACTTGAGGGCAAGTTTTGAAACCTTTTTCAAAACATTAGGGTTTCAACTATTTAAATTTCAAAACAATAAAACTTTTGGGTTCAAATTTAAACTATAAAACCTTAAGGGCAAAATATGAAACTTTTCATAACAACAAGGATCAAATAACAAATAATTCAAACTAACATTAAATCACATAATTATCCATATTTGATTTATTTAATGATTTCTTGCAAAACAATTTATCAATTTAATCAAAATAATTTAAGCAATTATCACATAAGGAAACAATTATCTTATTAATTGATAAATATCTTCAATTAGATCAAAAATATAGTCAAATATAGCATATAATCGGATTAATATTGATCTAACATGATAAGGTAACCATCCATAATCAAAAACAGCAAGAAATCCCGAATATACCTCTGTCTGACGCACCGAATCGCCGAGTCACCCTCTGGAACTCGCCGAGTAGGGGAAACTCGCCGAGTCCACAGTGGGACTCGCCGAGTCCATCAAGCAGAACACCAAAAATCGAATTTTTCAAACATATCAAGCATCAATACAATAGAAACCAATCAACGCTCTGATACCACTGATGGGTTTTGGTCATAAGACATCCTATGTGCTTATACAAACCCTAATGCTTGGATCTAGGTTTCTCTATTGTACATGCTTTGAATCCAATACTATAAACCCTAATTCTAGCATATGGAAATCAATATTGACATATAATTAGGTTTAAGATATTACCTTGATTGTTATGTAGCAATAACAATCCCAATTCCTCCTTGAATTGACTTTGGAAGGCTTAGAGTCACAAGTGTCACTCCTCTAATGGCTTACAAACACCAAGAGCAAATGGAGAAGGTATAAAGAGAGAGGAGAGAGGTAGGAATTCGTCCTTAGGACTTCTTGGGAAGGGTTAGACGAATTCATGAGCCTTAGGGGGTTTATATAGGTGTAAAGATTAGGGTTGTAGTCTTTATCCTTATCTAGTTGCTTGCCCACCAAGCAACCATAAGATAAGTCTTAGAAACCCTTATCCTAGTCGAATTCTAAGGCATTATCTCCTTAAATTCGTTCACCCTATATTTAAGATAATCCTTACCTTATTTTGTAACTATCACATAATTACAATTCAGCCCCTCTAGTTTAATTAATTACACTTGATCACAAAATTAATTATTAATTAATTATTGACCAATATTAATTAAACAAATATGATTTCTCCTTTAATATATTATTCTTATAACATATTAATAAATCATAATAACCTCTCTCTCTATTTATTTCTCCAATCAAGTTGCTTTGGTGAAGGCAACCCAAAAGGACCATGCACCATCGGGTCAAGTACATACCAAAATAGTTATGGACTTAGACACTAATCCAACATCAACTCATTTCATAATCAAAAACCAATATTTCAAATAACCCAAAACATGTCATAGAAAAGTAATATCATAGTACAGCTCCAAAAGATCTCATAATGCGGAAATCATAGTGTGATGCGCTGCAATCATGCCGATCCTTTCCTTTTGAAGAAGAAGTACCTGAAACCAAAACTGCAAATCGTAAGCACGAAGCTTAGTAAGTTCCCTCATCATACCACATACCATACAATAAATATATTGTCAGGCATATCTGGGTGCCCGACCTACCCTGCTGAGCATACATGGGTGCTCAACCTACCCATGTCAAGCATATCGGGGTGTCCGACCTACCCCTGTCAGGCATACCTAGGTGTACGACCTACCCATGTCAGGCATATCTGGGTGCCCGACCTACCCTCTAGTTTATTTCAACCAGTTACGGGTCCTATTTCACCCATACCACTACCACATGATATCATATCATAAACATACTATCAGGCATATCTGGGTGCCCGACCTACCCTCCGATTTATTTCAACCGGTTACAGGGCCTACTTCACCCTTCCTACCACTACCACATAATAATATAACATACAAACACATAAATCTCTACAGATAGTGGCATACCAGACAATTATCACAAAAACAATCATCTCTACTATAAACAACTACTAATAGACGGCATTGGTGTCTTCGACCCACTTATACCGGGATGGTAACTCACCTCGCACTGCTGAAGTCCCATGGATAAAACTCTAGCTGCTGGATGACAGATTCCCGAACTGTCAACATCAAAACAACACCCAATTAATAATTGGGTTCCAATACCTAACCATAAGTCCATGCTTGGGGTAAAAGACTACTTTACCCTTAACCTAGCTTTATTCAAGCCCAAAGCCCAAACACACACTCTAAAGGCCCAAAATACCGAACAATAAACCAAGGCCCAACATATGGCCTAATTTTCTAAATTGGGCCCAAACCCCTCACATGGGCCTTACCCTAAAGCCCATCCAAATACCCTAGTCCATATACTTGTTCTTAGATGGGCCAAGCCTATTGGGCCCAATCAAGGCCCAACTCCATTGGGCCCACTAAAAGCCCAATTCACCATCCAAGGCCCATTAGAGCAAACCCAGCAACGTAATCCCAAACATAATTCCATTACTCTAAAATCCTTAGTCCATTATGAGCCCAAACCAAAGGATAGGTCCAATACCAAGCTAGCCAACAATCAAAGAGCCCAAACGTACATAGGAGGTTCTCACGTCGTGAGGTCGTGATTTTTGTCCACAAAATTCCTCGAACACGCTCTCGCGTCGTGAGTCCAGATCTAACCAAAAATTAGCATTAAGCTCCTAATCCATTAAGCCTTAACATGGGACAGTCTAGAGGGTCTTCCTTGACCCTAGGGGCCATAAAAATCGAAGCTTTTCAGTCATGTATGTCCAATACATGACTCAAACACCAACTTAGGTCGAAATGAAGGAAAAGGACTAAAACTCAAACTTGGAATCTAAAACCATGACCAAAGCCCAGATCTGAGACTTATTCACCATGATCCATAAAAGTTGCCAACTTTATGGATCCCAAGCATTCTAACCAACATTACAAGCCATAAATGCATGGAAACTTAGATCTAGTAAGCAAGGAAAGGAAAGGCATGAGCTTGAGGACTTACACAGGTCCAAAAGCTCCTCAGCTAGCTGATAATGAAGCCAAGATGCCAACAAATGCACCACAATGTTCTTTTTCTCCCTCCATAAGCTTCAAGGGTCCAAAAACTCATGAATAAGACCAAAAATGACCAAGGACTTCAATGGGGGCTGAGATTAGGGTTTCTAGAGGTCCAGGGGTGAAGGAGGCTGAGGAGAAGCAACCCTAATCATATCATACCTTTAAATACCCGAAAATAAGGGTTTTGGTGCATCAGGTGCGTCTCACGTCGTGAGCACTTCATGCTCACGTCGTGAACCTTAAATGAGCTTGGTCAACAAGTCAATGATCACTCACCCGAACCACTTCAACTTCAAACGACCATAACTTCTTCGTTTCAACTCCGTTTTGACGTCCTTTATATCCACATAAAGGTAGCGAGAAGCCCTACACTTCTATCAACACACTATGGCCTTAAAGCTTCCCTAACAAAACCCAAAATTCATAGAAGGCCAGGTTATCAAATTACGATTATACCCTTGGGCTCAAGAAATACCATCAAACACCTGTATCATCCAAAATACATCATCCACCTCCAAATGAGCCCAAACTCAATTCTTCAAGGGTTCTAAGTCAGCTAATACCCACTCCTTGATCACCACCCTGCAATGGGAACGATTCGAAACAGGGCGTTACACTTGACTTTCTTAGTAAAGTACATATTTCTGATACACGATGCTTCGATAAGTCTCCAACTAGACTTCTCAAGCTTATGCGCCTTCATTAGATGGCATGTGTGTGTGTTTAGACCCTTTCAGAACTTATAGTCATATGTCTTGAAGGCTCAAACAATTTCGTGTCGTTTCTCACAATTCGAACTATGAAACGGGATGTCGTAATCATATTATGAATTTTAGAATGCAAATATCACAACTACTAACCATAATGATGCTTATTAGATCTTTACAATCTATTAGTGAAAGTGTTTCCTCATAATCATTCATGAATTAGAGTGAAACATTTTGCCATCTAGATTTTATGGTGTACATGTTCTCATCGATGTAAGTCTATCATTTCCAACCCACAATTATAAGATAAGGTTTAGGACAAAACCAAAATCAAATTTAGTTTTCCTTTCATGGACTGAACTTTGCTTATTCTTAATTTCCTGCCTTTTGGCAGCACAAGAGCTTACCAGTGATTATGCGTTGTTAAGCAGCTCAACCATATTGATCAATGTTCTTTCATTAACCAACATGTTCTTCCTTTTGCAATCAAATGAGAACCGTATAACTCATAAGCATTGCCAACTCAACTGGAAAGTGCACAGAAACAAGAATGTGTCAACTTAACACGACAGGTTATCAACCTCAGGTTGTATGCTAGTGACAACTAAAAGGTTTATTCTTGATCGAATCCTAAAACCTTTCAAGATCAATAAGACTCCCACTGACTTCTTAACATATATGTTTCTCTCTCAAGGTACATTCCTTGACGAGCAAAAAAAAAAATTCAAAAGTTAGTTTGGATTCTCGACAAGAAACACTTCATGTAATTTGTCTTAGTTTATCCTTTGTTTTTTAACTAAAATATCACAACTCCCAATTCCAAATGTGCTAGAGTAAGAAAACATTATTACTCCATATTTCGTGACGTGTTATAAACCTACTTAGTATAAAACAAGTTTTCAAGATACGAACATTCGTAACTAGAGCATGGCTCTAAAACGAGGTATGAGTCATCTCTCGATTGAACCATTTCAACAATATATGATTCCTCTTCTTAGCAAACAATTGCACTAAGATGTTCTTCGATGATCAATTGTGCTAAAGTTCCACAATCATTAAGATGATCACAAAACATGATACTAAAATACTCTCATTTCCTTTCAGATTGGAGAAACTTTTATCCTTCTGACTAATTGATTCTTCTTATTCGTTCTACTACTCTTTGAAACCTTTTCAAAGCATTAGAATTGTGCTTAATATTATAAACACAACCATGGTTACTGAAGCAACAGTAAATCATGACAAATAGAGTTATCATTCATTGTGGTGGACCTGAATAGTCCATATCAACATGTACTAGATCCATTAGTCCTTCACTTTGACTTACATAAACATGTGATCAATGAATTAGTCATAATTTTACAACGATTAAGATTCTCATACATCACCCAATTCAAATTACATGACTCCAGGTTTCTATCCAATTGAAACTTGGGTGATGATAATTATTTATCACTTAGTCAATTGTGACATTACCACAAGCTATATAACAAGAATCAAATCCATATTTAACATTGCTAATAACATAAATGTAACCACTAATTTTCATAAATGTCATTGTAATAGTAAGCCAACCAAATAAACCAAAATTTCACTTTTATTGACAATAAAAGAAAATTTGGAACTTGTCCTTACAATGCATAAAAATGAAAACTATGTTTCTAGACATTTCCTAAGCAATTTATTAAATTATCATAACTCCTAAGTAGCAGCTCCAAATTATGATCATTGAACCACGCGACCGAAATTCATCTCTCACGATCAGAATTAGCTCACTCTTCTTAAGATTCCTTCTTTCTCTTAGACCCTACAATAACATCAAAATGTGATCATCAAATCATGTATTAAGAATCTATGAATAGGAAATTGTTAAAAATAATGGAGTTACATAATGGATGTACCTGAAGTAGAGTCACACGACTTGACTTTACCATCTCTAAGATCTTTCAGGTAGTCTGGGCAGCTTCGCAACTAATGTCCCTTCAATTGGCAATATAAACATATGGACTCTTTAAGGTTAGCACATGGAACAATCTCAGAACTAGCCTTTCTCTTTACCATACGATCAAATGGTTTGACCTTGGTCGATCCCCTTCCATTGGGAAGAGAAATATTTTCTCGATCACCATTGCCACCCTTTTCAATGTTCATGGAAACTTCAGAGTTTGACTCTTGAAACACATTTGCTTCACTTGTGCTATTAAACATTTCTGCTTCAGCAACAATCAACATATGTGTTAGATCAATTAGGGTTACGTCGTGGTCACTCATATAAAAGTCCTCAATGAACTGACTATATGACTCAGGAAGCGAAAGCAAAACCCAATCAATGGCTTGCTCCCTATATAAAACGACACCCGATCTTTCCAATTTGTCAATGTACGATTTCATTTTCAGAACATGTGTATACACAAAATTTCCATATTTATGTTTGCATGCCAATAGTGCTTGAATAGTTTCGTATCTTTCAACTCGTGACATGGGGAAAGTTACTGAAGGAATAGGAGGAAGAGTTGGAGAAGCATGGTGTCCATTTCCACCATTTCTCGAAGCAGGGAACATACTTTCACCTTAATTAGAATGTGGAAGATCATCTTCAGATGTGGAGGAAAAC
Source organism: Lactuca serriola (assembly GCF_051521515.1). Classification (NCBI taxonomy): domain Eukaryota; kingdom Viridiplantae; phylum Streptophyta; class Magnoliopsida; order Asterales; family Asteraceae; genus Lactuca; species Lactuca serriola. Next base: position 39,042,624 of record NC_136408.1, on the reverse strand, counting down.
CATTTCCAAAAGAATCATTGTTGTCTTGACTTGACATTTATAATAAGAAAATTCAAGTTAGTTGATTTTAATTCTTAATTATTAACCCATAAAATTTAAATTAAGGCTAGGATCCATATTTTCGATTCGAACTTTGAAGAGGGATGTCGTAATCAAATTCGAATCTATTTTAGGTAGGTAATGCTTTTACCAATTTCAATCTTATGAAATTCCTAGATCTTTTGAGATTCATTGAATCTAATCAATGACATGTTTAATCTCTATTATGCTCTCACTTTTGTGATTCGAATACCGAGGATCACAAATGAGATGTGAATAACCATGCAAATTAGCTTGATACTCTTGATGTCATTTATCATCTTGTTTTAATGTGCCGGTTAGCCACATGTGATCCATTAATCAACGATAATTTTTGAAACACCCATTACCACCCTTTATTAGTCCCACATTAGTATGCCGGTTAACCACACACGCTCTACTAACGACTTATAAAGTGTAATGTGCAATTTCATGGATTAACATACAAATTCACATTTTTCCTAAAGTAACTAAGAGTGGGAATTTTTAAAAAAAAAGTTTAGTTACATTATAATTCATTATACTTATTAATGAGAATTAATTTGTCTTATCAAACCCGTTTGGCTAACGACCATCCGCTAATCAAGGAAGCGGTGGGTGAGAGTGTACAACCATTCAACTACCATTTTATAGGCAGTTTCCTTACCCCCCCCCCCCCCCTTTATAGATTAGCTTTGTGAATGACACATACTAGTGGTTCGACTAAATTTTCTTGTACATATAATATATATTAAACTTTTAAATGTATACATAGTATAAGATATATTTTAAATCAATTTAAAATCACAAGGGTTTAATCTTTTAATAAATTAAACTTTTAATTTAATTAATTTTAAACCTTTTATGGATTTAATAGTTATCTTTTAATTAATTACTTAATTAAATTAATAATAAGATCCATAATAATGTATTTTAAACTTTTCAAAATACCATGTTTATGATGATCTATAAAATAAACAATATAATATTTGATATTAATTATTAAGTTTCATTAATAGTCAAATTAATTATTTAAACACTTGAAAAATCAATCATATTAATCACTAAACAATTAATCAAGTCAAATGTTAATCTCCTAACTTCTAGGATTTTAACTTATCATGCAATATACACCAAAATCAGATTTGAGGATTAAATATGGCAATTAGATAACACATAAAAGCTGTTAAGGCAAATTAGGCAAGAAAATATGTCGAGACTGAGGTCACGACATGAGCAAGCATGCTCATGATGTGAGTTGTGACAAAACCAAACCTGGTTTCTTTTCTGATTCACCAATGTGCAAATACAAGAAAGAAAATCCTAGGCTCAAATACAACTGATGAGTTTTTGGGGTTACAAATTTAATGTCATAAGCGGAAAATAATCAAAAACAATTTCAATTAATTAGAGCATATGCAACCTAGTTTGATCTATGTCTTTCAAGTAAAGCAACATATTATGAACCCTAAACACTAACCTTAAAGATTGTTGTAGTAAACAACCTTGATTTCTTCTTCCAAACCTAATGGTTCACACCCAAGGCAAGCAACTTAGGATTATGGAGAGAGAGAGAGAGAGAGAGAGAGAGAGAGAAGGGAATTTTTGGCCAGATCTTTCTTAGGTTTTGGAGTGCCGAAAATGTGAAGGTCAAGGATCCTTATATATGTGAGGTAGCTTAGAGCCAAAGTTAAGGTTTAAGGGTGGAAACCCTATTCCCTTTGCTTGGTGACCAAGCAGCCCACAAGCCTCCATCCAAGAGCCTTTGGATGAAATTTCTAGGCCTTCCCTAGAGGATTTCATTCAACCTCTCTTAAGGAAGTTCTAGAGCCTTTTCCTCAACTGTCAATAAATTTCCAAACAGCCCTTGCACTATTTAATTAATCAAATTATTCCCAAAATTAATTCTGATTAATTTTTGATCAATTATTAATTAAATATTATGATTTGTAATTAATAAATTATTCTCATAATATATTAACAAATATTTTTTTTCCAAATTATTAATCAAACAATAAATCAACCTTCTCTCCAATATAATCATGTTCAATTGCCAGCTTTGAGGGCAACCCAAAAAGACTGTGCCGCTATCAATTCAAGTTAATACCAATTATAGTTATGAGCTTAGACACCTAATCCAACAGTACACCCAACATACTCGGTTAGGGGTTAAAACCATCAATCTTCCGAAGGCCATAACTTCTTCGTTCTAAGTTTGATTTCGACGTTCTTTATATCCACGACAAGGTAATGAGAAGCTCTACAATTCTATCAACTCTCATTTGCCTTAAAACTCCCTGAGCTTAAATCCAAACTTCATAAAAGGCCCGAACTATCACTTTATGGTTATCCTCCTGGGCTCTGAAACACAAACCGAACTCTTGGATCCCATAATCTACATTACCCACATCCAAATGGATCCAAACCTCTCTTTCCCAAAGCCCGATACTTGATCTTCGGGCCACGACCATGAATTATGAAACGACTCAAAAGAGGGTGTTACACACCACTTCGCTAGTTTGGATTTATTAACGATATCTATTTAATAAAATTAAATAGTAAATTAACTAATAAAGCAAAATAGAATATATAGATTAAGATCAAATGGCATTCCAATCTTGCGTACGGAAGATCCCTGTCACTCTAAGATTAGCAGTAGTGCTCTTCATGAGCATACTTATGGGATAAAAAGTATAAGTAGGATACGTAAATATCTATAAGATAATAATACCACGAATAAGATTATATTATACTACATTTGATAGGGTAAAACCTAAAGAGAATGGTAGTATGTAATAAACAAAGTACCTAAATTATAGTATCCTTAAATAATAGAATACTATTAAAAGATACCCCGATAATGAAAGTCAAAATAGTTTTACAACTTAATAAAGTTACACATAAAAAGTATTTTCAAAGATATAATGTTCAAATCTGTGAACTCACCAACATTACATTGACGTTTTCAAAACCTCATGTATTCCTAGGAAATCTTGATGCTGAAGCTTGTACTCCCAGAAGCAGCAGTTGATCGAGGAAGCAACTAGAATAGTGGAATACTACTATTGTTTTTGTTATGCCTACCTGTTAAGGTACCCTTTGTATTAGAAGTTCTAGTAATCCGATGTAATGATTTATTTATGAATAAAAGTTACTTTTATGTTGCATATTGTTTTGTATCGTTCATTGTATGTTCAATGAATGTGATCTAATATCCCTATGTCACACAGCCCAACCTTTCTGTCGTCGGCTGGGGGTGTGACACTTTGTGGACATGCATGCCCAATGCATGTCATTCATTCATCAATGTCAAAATAGGATAAATAGGGTCACAATCTCATGTATGAACTCAAATCATCATAACATTTCAAATATGGAGCATCTAACCATATTTCAGTGGTGCCTCAATCAATTTGGGGTCTCTAAGCGAATAAAAAATTTAGGGCCCCTTGACTTTTATTATAGTTAATGTTATAAACTATCCTCTTTTATCTGGGTTTGGGACCATAACATAGTTAACTCAAAATTGCAGAATCATTTAGAAAAGAACTTATTTCTGCACGGACAATGCAACAATAGTTAACATAACATATACATTTAGAAAAGAGCCAAAACAATTAGACAACTACAAATCAACAAAAGTACATTTTTTTCCAGGTTGACACAATTACACAGTCTTGAAAATAAAACATACTTGAAAACTCAAATTCCAACCAAATTCGTTCCAACAGACAATACATAATCAGATAATGGAAAATTCAATTACTCATCTCTTCATTAAAAGTATAATATGAAATACAAAGTAACTACATGTTTTTTTTTTAAATTTCCCAATCTTAGTTACTTTAGGAAAAGTGAATTGGTGCAATCCCATGAAATTACACTTTGCACCCTTGCTAAGAAGTTAGTGGAGCGTGTGTGGTTTACCGGCACACTAATTGGTTCTAAGCAAAGGTGGCAAAGGGTGATTCATTGTTTATCTTAGTTCGATGGAGCGTGTGTGGTTTACCGGCACATCGAATAGGTGATTGTTACAATGAAGGCACCATGTGAATTTGCATGGTAATTCACACCCACTTTGTGATCCTCGGTATCCCAGTCACAAACGAGAGGGGCATATCAAGATTTAAACATGCCATTGAAAAGTTTCAATGAATCTCATCCAAACCTAGGAATTCTCAATATATTTAGAACTTAAAGTTATGTTTTCGTGATGGAGAATTAGTGAATCGTCATTCACTTACCTTCAAATTGTTTGCATGTTAGATTACGGTATCCTTTTTCTAATATGTAAATATTGTTGTTGGATCCTAGCCCTAATTTTTCTTATTGGGTGATAATTAGGGATTCAAATTCTAATCTATCTTTGTCCTTTCTATTTGTAGATGTCGAACACGAACAACGCTGTTGCTAGTTCATTCACATTGATGAGCCTTTGTCAAAAGGTAACTTTCGATGGGACGAACTTTAGCGAATGGATAAGATACATTCGCACAATTGCTCGCTACGAGGACAAGGAGTATGTCCTCGATGAGAAGCTCGAGAAGATCAACCCAGAAATCACTACTCCGGCTGAAATGACTGCTTTTAAGACTCACGAGCGTGATGCAACGAAGGTACATTGCATCATGATAGCCACCATGAATGCCGAATTCCAAAAGTCCTATGAGGACATGTATCCGTACGAAATACACCAAGACTTGTTGGAGAGATACCACCAAAACGCAAGGAAAGAGCGTTATGAGATTTTCACTAACATGATTTTCGCCAAAATGGGTCATGGAGAATCTCTTACCGTGCACCTGCAAAAGATGCAAAGGTATGTCGATCGTCTTCGCAAGTTGAATGTTGACTTTGGGGAAGACTTGGCGATCGACATGGTGCTTCACTCTTTGCCTCCATTTTACAATCAATTTAGGATGACCTACCACATGAACAAAGAAGAGGTCACCCTAAGTAAGCTCCAAGGTCTCCTTAGGGTTGCTAAAATCAACCTCAAGGAAAAGTCTGTTGCACCCACTCCCAATCCACCCGCTGCTCCTGTTTTGGCCATTGGGCAAGGAAGAGGCAAGAAGAGGAAGGCTCCGTCTAAGAGCCACCGCAAGGGAAAGTCCCGAGATGGTTCCTCTTCTAGTGGGACCAAAGTTGATGCCGCTAAGCCTAATCCTAACCCAAAGGAGGCAGAGTGCCATCATTGCCATAAAATAGGACATTGGAAGAGAAGCTGCCCAGACTACATGCAAGCCATAAGGGAAGGAAAGATCAAGCCGTCTTTCGCAGGTATATACACAATTAAATCTAACGATTCATCTCATGCTATTTCTTGGGTCCTTGATACCGGTTGTGGTTACCACATTTGTTCTGAATTGCAGGGACTAAGAAGAAATAGGGATGTGGAGCATGGGAGAATAAATCTAATCATGGGGAACAGAAGATCGTCGCCTGTGACCAAGATTGGAGTGTATTCTTTAGTGCTTAGGAATGGTTTATGTTTAGATTTGAACAATTGTTGCTATTCGCCAGAATTGGCAAGAAACATCATTTCATTTCATGGTTTGTTTAGACAAGGTTTTAGATTTTCTTTTAATAATGAGAACGGTTCTATTCTTGCTTATCTAAATGGTGTCTTATATTTTAAAGCAATACCGTGTTGTCACACCCCAAAACCGGAACGGCAGAAACGTTCTGGGGTGGATGACGTCATGTCAAGTATCACAACACATGCATTATAGTAATCAAAGTACAACAAAACATTGCATTAATAGTATTAATTTTACATGGTTTACATTACAAAGTATTAAGTAATACAGGCAAATATATATAAAGTACAGCAAGGTACTAAGCCATCTTCATCAACAACTCCGGGGGTGTACCTGTCTAATTGCTGACCTGAGAATACAAGTTATTTGAAAAGCGAGTATCAGCATTTTTACAAATGCTGGTGAGTTCATAAGTATTTAGTGACATTTATCCAAATAACTTTATAAAGTAGTAGTTTAAGTGTTTACTGTGTATTAGAGTTCTTTCCAGAAAATCCTATATTTTCCTTAATAAAGTAGCCTTCTACCAAGACTGGTCAGTGTTATGTGGTAAAAAGTCATTTTCCTTGAATTGCTATCATTATCAAAATACTGAATTTGATTATTGAGGAAAGCAAACGACATCAGGGAATAACATATGCCTCAGCAGTGAGGACTGCTGACTAAGGCAAGGAATCATAGACTCCAGGAGAGTATCGAACAAACGACATACCTGGTTCAGTCTAACAAATAGAGACTCAGACCCCAGAAGGTACCAAATGAAAGGTACATCTGGTAAGGTCTAAAACAATGAATACAGACCCCAGACAATATCAAATGAAAGATACGTCTTGTAAGGTCAAAACAGAGAAAGCAGACCCCAGACAGTATCAAATGAAAGATACGTCTTGTAAGGTCAAAACAGTGTGACTCTGAAAATGAATTACCAGCATACAGTGTAAATTGCTGGCGAAATACCGTTACCTTAAGGCCAATGAATTATAAGGTAAACCGGGATACTCGTAACCATACGGACTAGAGTACCAGACGCCCTACAAGCGTCTAAAATATGACATTTGTCACCCGTTGGCTTGGTAGGCCGGGACTGTAGCTAGCAGTCTGGGTGCGGGGTTGTTAATCCCGTATAGATCTATACACACAATCTCCGCTCTCCCTACAGGAGATTCTGGTTACCAACTAGACGACGGAGAAGGCCGTGTCCTGAAGATGCATCCCAAATAGTGGGTAGAGACTTCCAAATAGTGGGTAGTGTGTAAGTGCTGAACTAGAGGTAGAGACTTCCAAATAGTGGGTAGTGTGCTTCTAATGTAAGTGTAGACTAGAGGTAGAGACTCTTAACTGAACTGACTAGAGAATTCATGTATGTCCATACTCATATACATAATATATAACTAATGAATCAAATGACCTTCGGACGGCCATCCATCCCACCAGACCACATCTCAACGAAGAAAAGGAAATAGGGCGGACGAGCCTTCCTAAGTCTTTCAATCATTACTTATATGTACCTATATAAGCACAGACATACATCTAACTACAAATGAGTGTGTATCAAGTAGAAGTGATTCTTGTGAAGTAGGAGTGTCTAACAAGTGAAGTAGGAGCGGTCGCAAGTGAAGTAGGAGTGTCGAACAAGTATAAGCGTATCACGAAGTAGAGACGACAAGAAGTGAAGTAAGAGCGTCTATCAGGTATAAGCAACTACAAGTATAAGCGATGTAGAGACAATAACCGGTATAAACGCATCACAAAGTGAAAGCGTTATCGAGTAGGAGTTTATAATAAATGAAAACGAAGCGGCAGTAACTAACAAGTAAAAGTATACATGAAAACCTTGGAAAACCTTTATACTTAGGAAAATCGCATTTTGTATTCTTTGGTAAAATAAGTGTGAAAACCTTTAGAAATCTTTGGAACCTTTATAAACCAGTTTGAAATGATTTTAGATAAAACAGTATAAGTATGAGTTTTGAAACAATTGAAAACCATTATAGTGTCCTACTCGGTAAAACAGTGTAAAGTGTGGTAAAATCTTGTGCATGCGGGTTATCAATCACATGTGATTGATATGATAACTGGCATGTTTAACTTGTATTCCCCCCTATAAAACATATAAAAACATTTAAAAGGTTCATTCAGGGGTATGAACTCACCTGGTGTAAGTAGGTTCGACGAGGGTGCTGGTTGGGCATTTGGTGTCACGTAAAGACTCGAACACACTCAATGACCTATTTAACATATGATAACATATGTTCACATACAATTAGTATATTTAATACTAATTAAAAAAGTATACGCGCTCAAAGGAGCGGAAAACACTTTGGATAAGTGTTTGGGTGTCCCGGGTAGCGTCTAAAGGTGTGTATGGCTTAGGAATGGAGTTTACTCTCCAAGAGTAAACTCCTAAAGCTTAGTTTACGACCCAGGGACATCTCACCATGAGTTTACGGCCATAAACTCATGGTGAAGGGTTCTAGTGTGCTAAAGTGACTCATACCATTTGTAGATTTATGCTAGGCTCAAATATCAAATGTGTGAATGGGTTTAAAGCATTAAATGGCCTCTTTGAGGAGTTTACGGCCCTAAGCAAGGGAGCTTACGGCCGTAAGCTCCTATACACACTTTCTTTTGGTGTTTTAAGGCTCTATCTTGTTAGTGGAATTTTTCTAAGTCCAAATCCAAGAGGCATGAGTGAGTTTAAGGTCTTTAAGGGCTTCATTAGGGAGTTTACGGCCTAGGGACAACTCCTAAGGGATTTTACGGCCATAAACTGCTATGCCTTGAGTTAAGTGAAGTTTAAGCCCCTAATACCTTCCTAGCATTTTATAGAAATAGTCTAAGGCCATTTGGGGGACAAAACTATCATTTGGGCATGTTTTGGGGAGTTTACGGCCTTGACACATGTCTGGGCCGTAAACTCCTTTTAATCCTCCAAATCCTTATGTTTAAATGATCTAAACCCAAAAGGATAAGCCCCTAATTTATGTCTTAATCCTAAGGGTGGTTTGGGAGTGCTTTTGGGGCTTTTTGACATGTTTAAGAGGTGTTTACGGCCTTGGCATATGCCTGGGCCGTAAACTCTCTTTTACCCCCTAAAACCATGTGTTTTAATGTTTAAACACTCCTAGGCTAATTCCTTAATTTATTTCCAAGCCATTAGGGAAAAGTTTGGGTCATTTTGGCCTTGTTTAAGGGGTTTATGGCCTAAGGAGGAGCTTAGGCCGTAAACTCCTCTTTCACAGCTTCTATGTCCGATTTCTAAGCTATAAACACGAATCAATATGTTTAGAACAAGCTAGGATAAGCGGACTTACGATTTGGAAGCGTTTGGTTGCGGATTCGGGGCGAAAGCGGGTCTAGTGAGAGAGTATAGAGAGGGAGGGTGGAAAAGTCTCCAAATGGGGTTTACTCCCCTTTATATATGGGTGGGAGTTGAAGCTCAGTGGGAATCTACCCAATACTGCCGTTATACGAGGCTTTTGGTCGCACCCGATTTAGTGGTCGTAATAATAAAAACTAACTTTTTCCAATTAAATGGAAATGTGTGTTATGTGTTTTTATTTCCTTTTATCACGACTTAACGGCATATTAAATATAAACAAATGAAATGTTTATTTAATTGACGACCTCTAATTAACGGAACTTTTATAAATTGGAATATTCCGTTAACGGTAACAGGGAAATGTAACGGAACAACCTGGGTTGTCACACGTGTAATGGAATTTATGAAACTGTTATGATTGTAGATAACTTAGGAAATGATGTTTTATGCATGGATTCTTCCAATGGTATGGATAGAGCATCCTTGTGGCATTGTCGTCTTGGACATGTCAACAAGAAGCGCATAGCCCAACTCCAAAAGGATGGAGTGTTGGAGTCATTCGACCTTAGGGAAGATGACACATGCGAATCTTGTTTGCTTGGAAAGATGACTAAGTCACCCTTCATTAGTACATATGGACTGTTTAGGTCAACCACGAAGGATGGGAACCGCTTCTATGTGACTTTTACCGATGACTATAGTAGATATGGGTATATCTACTTAATCAAGCAAAAGTCAGAAACATTTGAAAAGTTTAAAGAGTTCAAGAATGAAGTGGAGAATCAATTGGGCAGGAAAATCAAGATGCTTCGATCAGATCGAGGAGGAGAGTACCTAAGTCTTGAATTCCACGACTATCTCAAGGAGTGTGGAATAGTTTCACAATTGACGCCACCTAGGACACCGCAGTTGAATGGTGTGGCAGAAAGGTGTAATCGAACCTTGTTGGACATGGTTCGCTCTATGATGAGTCGTGCTTCACTACCTATCTCTTTTTGGGGGTATGCCTTAGAGACTGCCACCCATATCCTTAACCGAGTCCCTACTAAGAAGGTTGCCAAAACACCTCACGAGATGTGGACAGGGAAAGCTCCCTCGTTAGCACATATCAAGGTTTGGGGTTGCGAGGCTTTCGTAAGACGAGATACTCACGACAAGCTCGAACCTCGTAGTGAGCGATGTATTTTCATCGGCTACCCATAGAAATCCTTTGGATATCTCTTCTATAGACCGAAGGACAATGTTGTCTTTGTTGCGAGGAGAGGAGTTTTCCGAGAGCGAGAACTCATAAGCCAAGGAGACAGTGGGAGGAAAATCGAGCTTGAAGAGATTCAAGAGTCGATAGATGAAGGAACCTCTACCGCTGGCACTCAACCCGAGGAGGAAACTCCGGTTAAACCAATTGACGAGTCATTATCTCTTAGACGTTCCGAAAGAGTTAGAGTTCAACCCCAGTTTTATGGTTTTCATATTACTACCGAAGGGGACACGTATATTAGTGATGGTACACTAATAAACCTTGATGAACCTAATAGCTATAAGGAAGCCATGGCAGGCCCAGAGTCTGCGAAATGGAAAGAGGCAATGGACAGCGAGATCCAGTCCATGTATGACAACCAAGTTTGGAATTTGGTTGATAATGTGCCCAGACATAAGACCGTTGGGTGCAAATGGATCTTCAAGAAGAAGACCGACGTGGATGGAAACGTACACACATATAAGGCACGATTGGTTGCGAAGGGCTTTACTCAAACTCTCGGAGTTGACTATGATGAGACCTTCTCACCAGTTATGAAGATAAAGTCTATTAGAGTGATGCTAGCTATTGCCGCATTTCATGATTATGAGATTTGGCAAATGGATGTCAAAACCGCTTTCCTTAATGGAAAGTTGGCTGAGGATGTTTACATGGCTCAGCCAGAGGGTTTTGTCGATCCGAAGCATCCAAATAGAGTGTGTAAGCTTGAGAAGTCCATTTATGGACTTAAGCAAGCGTCTCGCAGATGGAATCTTTGCTTCGATGAGAAAGTCAAAGAGTTTGGATTTGTACGAAGCGAAGATGAATCATGTGTATATGTCAAAGCCAGTGGGAGTATAGTAAGCTTCCTCGTTCTGTATGTCGATGACATACTACTCATAGGAAATGACGTCCCGACTCTGCAGGAGGTTAAGTCTTGGCTCGGGAAGTGCTTCGCTATGAAGGACCTCGGAGAGGCTTCCTATATTTTGGGAATAAGGATAGTGAGAGAACGAAGTAAGAGACTAATAGGACTTAGTCAGAACATTTACTTAGATAAAGTACTAAAACGTTTTAGTATGGAAAACTCGAAGAAGGGAGTATTACCGATACAAAGTAATGCCAAGTTGAGTAAGACTCAAAGTCTGAGTACCGAAGCTGAAATAGCTGAAATGAGCCGAGTTCCATACGCTTCCGCAGTTGGCTCAATCATGTATGCTATGACTTGTACTCGCCCTGATGTAGCCTTTGCTTTGAGCATGGTTAGTAGATATCAAGGGAACCCTGGCAGAGCCCATTGGATTGCGGTCAAGAATATCCTTAAGTACCTTCGGAGGATGAAGGAATGGTTCTTAGTCCTCTGAGGGAGTGATGACTTGAAGGTGCGAGGGTATAGTGACGCCAGCTTTCAGACCGACAGGGACAACTACCGTTCGCAGTCGGGCTGGGTCTTTACCCTGAATGGAGGAGCAGTAACTTGGAAAAGTTCCAAGCAGGAAACCGTAGTTGATTCAACGTGCGAATCAGAATACATTGCAGCGAGCGAAGCGTCGAAGGAGGCAATATGGCTGAAGAACTTCATCAGTGATCTTGGAGTTGTACCTGTCATAAAGGAGCCCATGGAGATTTTCTGTGATAATGAAGGAGCGGTTGCCTTAACCAAGGAACCAAGGGATCATGGTAGATCTCGACATATCGACAGAAAATATCACTTTATTAGACATCGTGTAGAAGAAGGACAACTCGTGGTGAAGAGGATATCATCAGAAGATAACCCAGCAGATCCGCTTACGAAGGGACTGAGTAGGGTTAAGCACTTGCAGCATGCTAGGAGTATTGGGCTGAAGAATGATATTAGTATAGATTAGATAGTATTGGAAACGTGTAATAGATAAATGTAATTAACATTTGATGATTAAATAAAAGAGTATTATTTATGAGTAATGATACTGTCTTATGTTAATTGTTTAACTATTGTTTCACTTTGCATGTTTTGACTTCCAGAATAATTGAGTTTATTAAGAATAATCGAATTATTCAAATTGTCCACAATCGTTCATATGTTGGAAGTAGGTATGAATGAAGATTGCCATGAATTTGTGTGTAGATTGTCTGAATGGTATTGGACATGGCAAAAGCTTGCTGCAACGTTCATGAGTACTTATGAACTAGTTTTGAGCATTGGAACAAACCCGCGCTTGTTGGAATCACCTTATGGAATGTGATAAAAAGGGTGATCGCAAGACGATAATATCATATAGTCTTAAAACCAAGATATATGGTTTGTTATTTGTTAATTGGTTGTACATTGATAATGTGAAACCGCATCAGTAACTTGATGTTATAAAACGCATTGTTGTGTTAAGGAAATTGGCACTTATGCTTTAGAAAGAAACCCTGGCCGATTTCTCTTCCCTCTCCTCTCTCTCAAATCATCCTCTTGCTAGTTGGTGTTTGTAAGCCATTAGAGGAGTGACAATTGTGACTCTAAAGCTCCAAGGACAAGAAGATCAAGCAAGTGATTCAAGGTATACTTCTAACTCTGATTTCATAATGTTATTATAGTCAATTAGCCATTAGAAGTCTTGGATTGAATGCATGTTTAATTAGAGAAACCTAGATCCATGCATTAGGGTTTGCATGTGCACATAGGAATGTTCATATGACCAAAACCCATCAACTTTTATGTTGCATATTGTTTTGTATCGTTCATTGTATGTTCAATGAATGTGATCTAATATCCCTATGTCACACAGCCCGACCTTTCTGTCGCCGGCTAGGGGTGTGACACTTTGTGGACATGCATGCCCAATGCATGTCATTCTTCATCAAGGTCAAAATAGGAGAAATAGGGTCACAATCTCATGTATGAACTCAAATCATCATAACATTTCAAATATGGAACATCTAACCATATTTCAGTGGTGGCTCAATCAATTTGGGGGCTCTAAGCGAATAAAAAATTTAGGGCCCTTTGACTTTTATTATAGTTAATGTTATAAACTATCCTCTTTTATCTGGGTTTGGGACCATAACATAGTTAACTCAAAATTGCAGAATCATTTAGAAAAGAACTTATTTATGCACGGACAATGCAACAATAGTTAACATAACATATACATTTAGAAAAGAGCCAAACCAATTAGACAACTACAAATCAACAAAAGTACATTCTTTTCTAGGTTGACACAATTACACAGTCTTGAAAATAGAACATACTTGAAAACTCAAATTCCAACCAAATTCGTTCCAACAGACAATACATAATCAGATAATGGAAAATTCAATTACTCAAAAATGGAGAATCATAATTAGACAGTGGATAAATTTTTTTAAAAAAATTATCCCTAAAATAAACTATTATTTAACCATAATACATAATCAAGATAATGGAAAAATCAATTACTCAAAACAGGAAAGTGGAAACCAGCACATACCGTTTCAGTAATTCGGTTCTTGACTTCTTGTCTAATTGTCTTCTTGACAGCCTTGAAGACTTGAAGTTTTGAGTCTTTTGAACAATCAATAATGGAGAATCAGAAGGTATTTTTCAGAAGATGGACAATCAATATTCAATCAGAGAGCAGAGAAGGAACTAGGAAGAGAAGAAGACGTGAAAAACAGAAGGGTATTTTTCAGTGCTCGGTTTTCAACTTTCAAGAATCGAGATTCAGAGAAGAGAAGGAAGAAGAACATGTGATGGCGCTTACTTGTAACAAGATTTAAGAATCGATAGTTTCAATTAATCTATTTTGGCTGATGAATATGATTTTTGTAATGTGGCGTGGGTAGTGTACCGTGAAAGGAGTAGTGGACTAGAGGAGCATACATATAAAATTCTTGGGTTAAATGGGGCCCTTTAGAAGTGGGGCCCTAAGCCCTAGCTTAATTAAAAGCATAGTAAGGCCGGCCCTGCCATATTTAGTACCCTAATGGTTCATAAAAATCCAACATTTATGGACATGCACAACCCATTCATTTCCTCCACTCAAACTATGTCAAAAGGGGAGAAAATGACCTACATCTCATACATGGCATTCTAAACACCAACTCTTGGATCCAGAAGACATAACGCACAAGGGACCTTGATGAACCATAAAGTTGCTAACTTTATCCAACCCAATCATCCAAACTTCAACCATGGACCAAAATATGCCAAAAATATTAGATCTATAAGAAATGAACAATATATATTAAGTCTTGAGGGCTTATAAAGGTCTAGAAAATGATCACAAATGTGGAGAGGAGTTGCTTGCTAGATCCTTGCACCAGAGACTTCTTCTTCTTCCTTTAATGAACACCAAAATCACCTAAATGAGTTCAAAAGCTTGAAAAGAGGTTAGAGTTGGGTCTTGTGCTCAAAAGGAGTGATGGAGGCTGAGGGTGGAAGAACCCCTAGCAATCACATCCTCTAAATAGTGCCTTAAGCCCGAAAATTTAGGGTTTTACACCCTGGGGTCACCACGTTGTGGCCAATACACGACTATGTCGTAGTGACTTAACTGATACGCGTTATCAAATATGGTTGTCATGTCGCGATGATCCTCACCACCACATCTGGCCACCCATAATTCACAAAAATTAGAGCATAAAACTAATACATGACAAATCAGGTGTTATAATTTATATATCCAAAATCTTTGATTTTGCCTCAACTTAGTTGTCTTAAAAATATTCAGACCAACCATAATTCATCGAGAAATTCTCATTTTCTTATATCTTCATTGTTAAACCCATATAACTATTTCTAAGACTTAACAATTTAAGCATTATATATTCAAAGATATTAAAATTATTTTGTTTATTACATTATTTTTTTTCCCTAAACAATACACTACATATAAATTGTTAAATCTTAGAAATGGTTATATGGGTTTAACATTGAAGTTAGAAGAAAATAAAAAATTATTGTTGAAAAATATCTTAATTGTCTTATGGGCGGTCTGGAACTCTGAATATTCTTAAAACAATTAAGTTGAGGCAAAATGAAAGATTTTAGATATATAAATGGTGTTTAAAAGTTTTTTAATATTTTCTATGAAATTGTCATAAAAATGACGGTCAATAACATTTTATTTGCTTTTTAAGTCACCAAAACTTATATAATTATATCCAACTGACCAATTTTTTCCGGTTATAATATACCATCGATTACATGGACAACCGGTGATGTGGATTCTATTTGGGTTTGTGACCGGCTATCACCGGTATCAATGGTATAATAGAACAAAAAAAAGTTTATCGGTCAATTAGACGTAATTAAATCTTTAGTGACCTAATGGGTAAATTTTGTTTGGTGTCCGAAATGAAAGTAAGTTTGAAATAAAATCCAAAATGGATTCGAAATATTATTTATAGAGGGTCATGTTACCGGATCGGATCAGTATACTCATTTATCCATTACAAAAATACAGATCTAAAATGGATCATTCCGAACCAAATGGTCAATTTTAAAATTATCTTGTTACTTTGTTCTTTTTAAAAAACATGATTACTCGATTTCCTTTTTTTACCGTCATAATTTTTACTCAACATAAATCAAAAGAATAAAGAATTGTTTGGTTATCAACGGTTAATCCCCTCCAACTGTTCCTGGAAGCGTTATCTCTCCTCCACCTCAATTTCTGCTCTGTCTTTGTTCCTCTAAAATGGCTATGGCTTCCTCATTTTCGCCTTCCTCTTCGCACCTTTACTCCCGTAGTCACAATCATCATCTCACTCTCTCTGCTCCTTTCTCTGTACCCCCCTCTCGAATCCTCTTCAATTTGTCTCAAACTCTCTCTTCCCCCAATAAGCTTGCAGTGAATTCAATCAAGTGCAGCAGCAACGAAGCTTCTTCTACACCAATAACTGCTCGAAAGCTTGGGGTATCAGTTTACAAGCCTAAATCATACGAAGTTCTTGTTACCGACGCCGCTAATTCCCTCGCTTGTGCTCTCGACGATGGCAAAACCCGCCTTGAAATCGATTTTCCGTAATTCTCTTAACTTTAGCATCCAATGAATATTTTGTTCCTGTTTGTACCTTTTGGTTCATCAATCGAACTCATTGTTGCTTCAGATTGTAATTTTAGCGAGAACTTAGTGAAAGGGTAAATGTTCCTCATTGCACGATTCTGTTTGTTTAGTGCACGGTTTTTTTAGTCACAAATAAGCCATTAGTACGCTTGACATGTTAGAACAACGTAATTGGGGATAAATTGAGGAAATGTAATTGCAATTTGCCATTTCATCAAGGGTAGAGTTGAATCACTCTCAGTTCATCAGTTGCAACGTCTTCTAAACGATCATATTAATCGAAGTTTTGGATCATTTGTGGAAAGTAGTTGTACATAAACGTTATACATTGTTTGATTGCTCCCTGTTCAATTTTCTTAATTTTGATAAAACTGCTGCTTACATTTGTTATTTGATGGCATTAACAGGCCATTGCCAACCAGCATTTCTTCATATAAGGTATCTTCATAGCCTCTTCATGCTTTCTTGCTGGTTCTGTAAAGCTTTTCCTTTCTTAGTAAAAAGCCTCCCCTAATCCTATATGACATTATGAAGGGATCTTCAGATGAGTTTAGTGATGCCAATGTTCAACTTGCCTTGGCTGTTGTTAGGAAGCTTAAAGAGAGAAGGGAAACACGAGCTTGCGTTGTAAGTCTACACTTACTTTTTAGGGCTAAATGTAAGAAATAACAACGTAGTTTCATTTATTTGCTTATTATATCACCTTACTTTCATTTCCATCTATTACAATACTTTAAACTTTTTCTTAGCAAGACCATTCTACTTTAAAGAATCTACCTAATAATACCATTTTGCTTTCATTCTTTTTATCGAGACATGGTACTTTGAAAAAATAAAAAATAAATAATTGCTTTGTATTTGAATGACATTGCTATAATTGGGGTGATTTCTCGAAGTACAATGCTATAATAGGAAGAAACGAAATTAGAATGCTATAATAAACAGATAAATGAACATACGATATTATTTCTTGCATTTAACCTTATTTCATATCCGGTGAATTTTCTTGATTAAGATATATTTATGTTAAACTTATTGTTTGATGTAGGTGTTTCCTGATAATCCAGAAAAACGAAGAGCCTCCGAGTTGTTCAAATCAGCTATTGACTTGGTAACTCAGCTAGCTAATTTAGAACTAATTTCTGTAATATGTAAATTGTTTCATATTAATATAAAAATTTATGTATGGATCACTTGTTGCATCTATTTGATGAGAAAAACAATTTCTTGTAATCCAATATTTGTGGTTTTCTTACAGATTGATGAGATCACTATTGGTTCCTTGGATGATATTCCCACTGGTCCTGTTGGTTCTTTCTTCAGATCTATAAGGAACACTCTTGATTTTGATTTTGATGATGACAATCAAGGTTACCCTTTTTTTTATAGCTGTAATCATTTTAAGTAACAAGTATATAAACAGAATCACAAGTTTTGACTGGATTCTTGTTTTCATAATTGTCTCCTTTTATGAAGCACAGAAAGGTGGCTGTCTGACAAACCACCAACACTTTTTGTATTCATCAGTTGCAGCACCCGTGAACTTGCTACCATTGAGAAATATCTGGTAGGGTGTACTTTCTCTTATATTCATCATTTATCTCTGTAGTGCTGTTTCTTGTTACCTTACTCTGTATTGTATTTATACTCCAATATTATATAGGAAAAGTTTGGTGGATCAACACCCGCCCTCCTATTTAATCTGGAGCTTGAAACTTTGCGGTAATTCCGTTTATACCCTTTGAATTCAGATGGAATTCATGTTTGTTGTGAAAAACCTTACTTCTTGCTTGACAAATGAAACTATTGAAATCACAGAGCTGACCTTGGCCTTGTTGGTTTTCCACCCAAGGATTTACACTACCGATTTCTTTCTCAGTTTGTTCCAGTCTTTTATATTCGAATAAGAGAGTATTCCAAGGTACCTCTCTCTCTCTCTCTCATGCTTTTGTATTTATTAAATTTTACTTTATTTTTATTATCTTTTTACTTTAAAATGCAAGACAGTGGCAGTACCACCATACATTGTTAATTACGATGGTGCCCTCTTCCGCCAATACCCAGGTAACAATTGTGATATAAGTTAACTTGAATTTCTGTTTTCCTCCCTTTGGGAAAATCTGTAAAAATGTAGGGCTTAACCTTTCCCTCACTTTATCTGTTAAGTCAAGTCGTTCTTTTTTCTTTAAGTCAAAAAGAAGCATCCATATATCGTTAAAGGTCCTTTATGGGTAAAGTGACTGAATGGGTAATAATGTTTTTCACAATATTCACCGGTTTTAGCATGAGAGGAGTTGGGAGGAAAAAAGAATGGCAAGTAGTTAAAGGGTTAGTGTCTTAATACATTAAGCCACATTATTTTTAGGCTTAACCCGCTAAGTCATTCAGTCTGGATTGAGTAAAAAGAAATAAACATATATAGCTGTGGAGATTAAGTGCTTAATCTATTAAGCTCATTAAATAAAAAAGTAACAGCCCCATGTCCCCATTAAGTCAATTAATAAAAAAAGAAACAGTGCTTAACCTGTTGATATTAACCTTATGATAATGCAGGACCCTGGCAGGTGATGCTTAAGCAAGCAGATAATTCGTATGCCTGTGTTGCAGAAAGCGAAACGCGCTTCACGCTTAATGAAGTAAATTTCCGTTATTACCCTTTTTCTGTTTTCAGTATAAATAAAATAAAATATGTTTCTGAGTTTTGAGAGATTTGTTTGGCATGTTTACTTTAGACCAAGGAAGAATTACTGAGGGTACTTGGACTCAAGGAGGAACAAGGAAGCCAACTTGAATTCCTTCGTCGTGGTTACAGGGTTTGCTTCTTTTCATACTAATTTCTTTCATTTAATTTCTTTCTTTGCATGAAATTTTAAAAAAATCTTCAATGTTTTCGGCCAAACTATATAAAAAACACTATATCTATATGGTTTGTTATTTTTTCAGTTTAACCATAAAAAATTTGCATTTTTCAAAAAACTAACTGCCCCTACCCGGTATATAAAAAAAACACTATATCTATACTGTTACATATAATTTGTGGTAATGGACAAGATACATTTGTTTTTGTTTGAGAGTATAGTAATTATTATTAGACATTTTACAAATAGTTCTTGGGTTACAACTTACAAATGCATGATGTGGTTACAGAAAGCAACATGGTGGGAGGAAGACGTGGATTTGGAGTTATCTTCCGCATGGCGTACCTGAGACTCTGAGAGTGAGTTAACCCCCCATACAAACATCAAGAGATGTGGTGGGGATGGGGTACCATAATTTATTCACATATGTATATCATAAGTACACAATTTTCCTGTTTATATTATTTTCTGCTTTCATTTTTGTCACCGTGTCCCAGTATTGGCCACAGTTAAGGAGAAAATAATCTCTTTCACAATCCGTGTAACGTTTAACAAACGTTTTTCCCCTGGGGTCGGCTATAATCTATATCACATCAAAAATTCAAAACAGCTACAACATCCGTTCATAATTCACAACTTAATAAATGTAAATTTCCATCTACAAATCACCAAAATCCGGCTCGGAAGGCTTTTGAAGACTAATAAATCCGGTCGACACTCCCCGCTTCCTCTGAACCCGTTTCATAGCATTAGCCGCAAACTTGGACGCATACATCGTCGCACCAAATGACGACGACGACGAAACCCGCCCTCTAATCAACGCAGTTTCTTCGTTAACATCCTCTTCAACCTCCTCCTCATCTTCCTCCTCATAATCATCCATATAATCCTCATCCGATTCTTCCTCCTCCAACCGATGCAATTCCAAAATCTTCCTCCTGGAATACCTCCTCCACGCCGCCTGAATAAAACTCGCCGCCCATGTCCGCCACTGCTGTGAATAAAACCGGAAAGTATGCTGAACTTGCCGACTATGAAGCCGCCTAAACTGACTCGTTATAAACTTCACCTCGTCTGCGATCAACGCAAACGCTTCCACCTCCGTTAACGCCATAACCGTTCGTGTTGACGGCGGTAGGTTACCCGCCGATTTGGGATCCAACGCCCACGTCAACAACTCTTCTCCGCAAAAATCGCCTTCTTTCAAAAACCCCCGGTTGAAAAAACCGCTTCTCCCGCCGTCTGTCGTGACGCTTTCTAAACGCCCCCGGATTATGAACAACATTTCGTCGACAGGGTCGCCTTCCCTTAAAACAAACGTGCTTTCTGTGTAAAGACTTGGTTTAAGTCTCTCGCATATGGCGTCTAGTAATCTTTCGTCAAAATTTGCAAACAATGGAACCTGCAACAGTTAGGATTTTAAGTTTTCAGTGCATGGAAGTTTGTTTAATTACAGTAACATACCCTTTTGACTAGATTTAAACAGAGGTGTCTTTTGATGTCCCTTCTGAGATCTTTTGGTAGACTTTGGACTAAGCTTTCTTCATCTACTCCTCTTGTTTCCACCCATTTGTACTGATCGTATCTTCGCACTCGTTCTTTAAGCTCTTGAGGAAGCAACCTATGATGCATCCATTGTTCAGAGTCACGCCTTTTGATTCTCATCTCCTCTAAACGAACCGAAAGCGATTGAAGATACGTCTGTTCAAAAACCAAAAACCAAAACATAAAAAACCCATTCCACGTGGCACGAGATTATTATTGGGCTAAATATTACCTGCATGTTGCCGATGAGAAGAGCAAAGAGTATGAGCCCAGAAATGGCGATTATGATTGAGAAAATAATTTCTTTAGCATATGTACTGGTTTCAAGCCCCTGACCGAGTGTACTGTTGTATGGAATTGAGCAAATGTTGAGAGATGTTTTGATTAGAATTTTTAGGTGGGTTATAATTTATAAAAGAAATGGACTTGCCTTAAGTTTCGTAATCCCCACCACAAACAGTAGCAGTATTTAGATGGAAAATGTTCAGAGGAATCAACTTGAGATTGCACAGCTTGTAAGTAAATCCCATAATCAAATTCTCCATAGGATTCACTTTCAACGCAATGTTCATCAAGAGTGGCTTTAGCAACTTGCAGCCAAGCTTTGTATCCTTCTGTCTCGTCATGTCCACAGTAAAGATATTCTATCTCACATTTACTCTCATCACGACATGCTTGCGCCCAACATGCACTCTTACGTTCCACAGCTAACAGATACCAGAAAGCTCCAAATATCTGTTCACATCACTTCAAATCAGATAAACATTTTTTCATGCATAATTTATAAATGAAACCGATGGATATATATGAAATTAAGTGAAAAAGAAAGAAAGAGCATTTACATGACCAGCAAGAACAAACCAAACCAAGTAGTAAGCTGCACCAGCCCAAGCTGTTTCAGTAATGACACCCACAGTTTTTTTGAGCTCTGAAAACAACGGTAGAATACGAAGAGATCTAGGAATATATTGCACAATCACAATCCACAGTAAAATCTTTTTTGTACCCAAAACACCCGAACCATGATCATTCTGAAGAAACCTCCACACCACAATCTGAAATAAATAAATAAGATCACTAAAAAAAAAAGACCACTGATTTTTTTGTATACAAAATGAATACTTCAACCTGTGGTAAAGGTAGCACAGAGAGAATGTCAACAAAGAAATAACGTTGCATATATCTTCTTGCAATCTGTGCAGGATCTATGACAAGTTCACCACGTCCAAACACTCTTGATGATGGAGCTATATAAGCTGTACGAAACTGGAGACCAATGCGTACAAGGTAGAAAATATCAACTATGGTTCTCACAGTTGTAATGGAGTGTGCTAAACTTCTATGTATTTTTAAGCAACTTTCCGTATTATGATAAACGGGAATATAGAAAAATAAAGGATCCACATATACTGCAAGAATGCAAGATAACACCAGAAACTTGTTCCATAACAAAAGTGTTTTGTCTTGAGGATCGATTATTTTGTTCTCAGAGACTTTTAGATCTTCTGAAAACACTGCACGTGAGACTCCGGTTTTTAAAGTTTGGCCAAAATTTATAAGTCCTTCAGACCTTCTTCTCACATACTTAATTGATTTAGATGCAGTGGTACGTGGATGACCAGAAGGGGGTGCTCCTTCTATATTGAATCCACACCTCTTCATTATATTAGATGGATATGACAAACTCGAATCCAGAACATTCAACCTAAATTAAAACATTGAAGAATCAAATTGTTACTTGACAGATTATCTGATTATGTTTCAGTAATTAATTTGTACCTTACGAATCTTTCTTCTTGACCACCTATGTATATTGTGGTGTGACAATTGTCAAACATTTTGGGAAGTGAATGGGGGAGGAAGAAAGGGGAATCATGACAGTGATTGTAACAACAATTCTTTTAAGATCTTTTAACTGCCAATGGTACCACTGTGATATCTCTGGTAGTTTGGTTAAGTGGAGTTGAATTGGATCTGGTACCATGAATGCTAAGGCCACACGATGAACACCAGAATTACAAACACGATTAGCCCCAGATGTGTTACTCTGTTCAGCAACTGATCACCAATCCAGACATGTAGGGGATCATGTATGCATATTACTCACTCTGTATTGTCATCAAATCATCAAATGAAATTTTATGTCATCAGTTACAGAAATAGGATCATCTTGCATCACCCAATCAAAGCAAACATAAACACAAATTATGTAGCTGAGAAGATCATATTAGGAAACAAGGTTTTGGATGCATGTGATCAAACAATATATTGTTGTATGATGCGAATCTGGAGACTCAGCTACAAAATCATCACATTTGTATGATTGAAATTATAAAATGAGATCTCGAGCAACTGATGTTTTTTAGTATGATTTTTGAAAATGAAGGTAGCAATCTAAACATCTGAAATACGCAAAATAAACATCTCCAGATTCATTTCACAGCTCAACGAAGAAAAATCAAACACGAAAAAACAATATCTCACATGCGCACAGACTGAAATAACATTTCGAATATGAGGGTAGCAATTTGGACATTCAGATAAAGCACAACAAAAATCTCCATATTCATAAAATTAAACACGAATGAGCAGTATCTAACACAATGAAAGAAGATTTCAGATCAAATTGAAGAAACCTACTTACCTTAAAATTCTTCAATTTTTTCAATCTATCAGATCCTGTTCCAAGAAGATCAAAATCGAAGAAACAAAACGGAAAACTAGCCTAGTTTCGCACGAGCGAGATACTGATGAGAACCTAATTTGGGAGTGATTTTGGCGCGAAAAAAAAGGGAAATGACCGATAAAATCAGGAGGTGTTTCTGGTACACATTGATCGTTGAAAACGGTTAGCCATTGCTCATATTCCTTGTCGCGGGAAGCACCTTGAAGTTTACATCACTTTACAGAAAGCCACCAAAACCTAGTAATTGTTGCAATTCACCTCAATTTTTTTTCTTGATTATTATTGGAAATAAGTGTTCCCTTAATAAGAAGCCTTGAGACCATTCTTTTCAACCTACATCTCCGATGGAGATTTGAATTTAAGAATCTCATATTATATTAAACTAGGTGTAAAACATATATATTACATGGGTTAATTAAAAAAATAAATATAAATGTTTAAATATTTAAAAACTTTGGATTTATAAGAAAATAAGAAAAATAATAAATTATTAAAATTGATTTTTTTATCTTTTAAATTGAAATAAATAAGCAAAATAAACTAATGAGCTTTAATTTGGTTATTTTGAAATAAGAAGATAAATCCATTAATGAAATTGATATTCATTTATTACTACTTTATTGTAATTATTACATTGAAATATTATGTGAAATTTATTAAAATAGAAAAAAACCCATAAAATGATATGCGGAAAAAAATTAATTCAAAATAATTATAAAATAACATTTGACAAATTGAATGAGAGTCTAACATATGACAAAAAAACATTCATTTATTAGAGTAGATAAGTTTCGAACTATTCAAAAAGTTAACTAAACAAATTGTTACAGATATTGTACTAAACACACGTTCATACCAGTGGCGGTTCGGTCCTCAGGGTGTGTAAGTGATGCGGTCGCATAGTGCCTCCGATTTTAAGGGGCCTCTAAATTTAAAGAAAATATATAGTAATGGTGTTGGTATTTTCATAAAATACAATTTTATGTGTTTTTATTAAAGAAACTTAGCAGCTAACTATATACACAATGTAACATTTGGTTGCAATCTTAAAGTAATTTTAATTGTGAAAAAAAATCAACGAAAATCAAAAAATCAAAATCTTATCATAAATTCTATATTTATAAAAAATTTAAGAAAAATATCTATATAAAAAATAAACATACGTTTCTATTATAAGTTCAAGAAAATGTTATAGGTTTTATAAAATTCACCAAAAGATCAAACCCTAACAAACTTAATAACGGTACAAGTAGATTATCGGTATTGTTCGTCTCTCTTTAAATTTTCCAAATCCCACTGACGTTTAGCTTCTTTCTCTCTCAGGCTAAATGCTCATTTTTTGAATGATTTATTTATAAATTCATAATGAATTTAAAGAATAATAAAGTAGAGAAAGTAAAAAAAAAAAAAAAAAAACAATGTTCTTGTTTTTCCTTTCATATAGTATATTGTCTTGTGCATTATGTTTATCACTCTATCACTTAGATTTATAGCTTTAACTTTTCAATGTTTGGTATAGAGGGATTAGAATAGAGGATTAGTAAATTTTAGGATAGAGTGGAGAAGGCAGTAATGAACTTCTTATTTTTTGGCTTTTAATATTAATATAATATAATCTAATATTTATCTTATGAATGTTAGAAAACAAAAATTTTGTTTGCTGCTCTAATTATTTTAAACATTAACTTTTGATAAATATTTCATATATATATATAGAAAATTTTGTTTGCTGCTCTAATTAAATGTTTCTAACTAGAAAATTTGAGTCGGGTTGTTCTAAACGTAAAAAGAAAACAAAAAAAAACAATTTATTCATAGTTAAAAAGGATCTATCAATCAATTCATCGTTAAACAAATGTCGAAACACCATCGTAATGAGCAATCAGTTACGTAAGAACGTAGAGAAGAAAAAGTTGAATTACATGTGCTAGAAAACATGGATGAAGTTCATAAAGTTATGAAAAAACCTAGAGAAGAAGTTCATAATATTGTGGAAGAACCTAGAAAAATTTTAACTGCAAGTACCAAAAGATATGTCTTGTATAGATGAAGACATAACCGCCTTGAATGGTAATGATGATCACAAAGTAGATACTTCAATGAATATGTATGATCCTAGAAACTAGAACATCTAATGAGTGGATACATGATTTTATAGCCATGAATTTACAAGATGTTTGATAGTAATTTTGAGTTTTGAATTTAGTGAATATCAAATTTAATTAATCATATTTTGCAAAAAAAATATTATGGGGCCTCATTTTTATTTTTGCACAAGGTGTCCGACATGTTAAGGTCGGACCTGTTTTGATATTAAAATGATTTTTTTAAAGGTTTTTATGTCATTTCATATTTAAGGATATTAACAAAAAAATGACACTTATAGGAATAAGATATATAGTTAAAGTCATAAAAGTTATTACTTATACAAAATTATTATGTCTATGTTGAACCATAACTTTTATTTTTGTTTCCTTTTTGCTATTATATTCTACAAAACTTTTTTTTTTATCTATTGGCCAACTACCAATAGATTGATACCGTGTCGGTTTAGGACGAAGCATGTTAGGGTTAATGTCATAAACGTCCAACAAACAAAATATTATGAATGTCAAACAAGTTATTGTGAGAGTAATTTTTTTTTAAATCTTTTTTGTACATATTTTGTTTCATATTGTTTATGAATTACAAACTTTTTATATTAATTTATTTTATAATTATAATTATACTTTATTTCTTTTATCTTAAGCTTTGCAGGACTTATAAATAAGGTTTGTGAAAAACCTTTATTATAATTGTAATATTATAAGTTTTTTGATTTGTTGAGCTAACATTAATATGTAATTAAAAGAATTTAGTGAAAAAGATTTTGATATATTCATCTTGAACTAAGATGACCATAAAAAATGGGTGTGTGATTAGGGACTAATTATCCAGTAGTAACCAGTAACCAGTATCTAGTGTTTCTCGAGAGGATATTAGGCCATCTTATATACCTAGCGACCACATTTTTAGTGACGTCATGGGAGGACGAAAGACGGTGGACACGGGAGATGGGTGGACTGAGATACGTCGTCGGAACAAGCAAGGAAACGATCGGAGTTACATGGCGGATGTAACGCCCGCAGATCCGGGCTAGTCAATTTAGAGGCAATAGGGGTCGCAAACGACTTTTCGACAAAAAGATTATTTAGAATAAATAATCTTAACCAAGTTGTAGAAGATGTCACAGGGTTTCCATACATATACAGAACGCCGAAATCCGAGTTATAACGAAGAAGTTATGACCCGTCGAAGTTTCGCGTCGGAACCGGCACGACGCCGGGAAGCGTAAATAGTAAATTTATGATAGAGCGAGATTTAGATTTAGCGCTCTAAACGAAAGTCGTAGAATATGTTAAACTAAGAACTTCGATAAAAAGAACGCCCAAATCTGACTTCGTATGAAGAAGTTACGATTTTTCGAAGATTCGGGCTATGTTGGCTGAACAAAGGGAAGAAATGAGACGGATGTTGAATAGGGACGAACCTACTATTGTAACAACGCAAATTTTCAAAACAAAATTTTCATTTTAAAAATAAAGTATTTCCATCCAAAACAATGCATAAATAGTTTAAGTATTATGTCAATACAATTAGTCTAAATCCCAAGATCATAAAAACATTCTTCAGTGTGTGTCGATCACGCCGGCGCCTTCTCACGGTCCTTGCTAGTACCTGAAACACATGCATAACAACTGTAAGCATAAATGCTTAGTGAGTTCCCCAATATACAACTTACGCACATACGCCTTTCCAGGCCCTAACCTTCCGGTCCATGTGTCTCAGGGGACTTCCGTCCCTGCTGGGTAAACCTTCCGGTCCTACCCACGCCGACCTTCCGGTCCATCACACAACATATCGCCTTCCGGCCCATAATATAATCGCCTTCCGGCCCATAATATAATCGCCTTCCGGCCCATGACATACATAGCACACATATAACAAATAACTTACCACATATAGCATACATATCACATATCATATCCGACCTTCCGGTCACACAGTCAAACCCTTCCGGGTACAGTATAGTGAGAAGACTCACCTCGTGAATGCTGAAAGCTAGCAAATCCTGAAATCACTCGTGCACAATCCGACGAGCTACAACCTCCCTATAACATCACATATCCCTCATTAACACTTATATCTTCTAAGTGTGACTATCCCTAAGAAGTCAGACTTAGGTCATCTCTGGTCAACGGTCAACGGTCAACTCGACCGGACTCGGCGAGTGCCATGGCGACTCGGCGAGTCTAGACGTCCTCCCCAACTTCCCCTGATGTTCCCTTTCTACTCGTCGAGTATCCCTCTTGGCTCGACGAGATCCTCGTGGAAGAATCGCGGGGCCACCCCGACTCCACTCGCCGAGTCTGAAGAACAGCTCGACGAGTCCCAGTCAATCTCCAAGCTACTCGCCGAGTCTGTTCATCGGACTCGGCGAGTCCATGCCATGCAGTCGATCAAACTGCTTCCTGAGATAAGTTTTGTCCCGAAATACACAAGCATGGGACCTTCTGGACCTCTAAAGGTCCTAATACAGGGTTATAGTCGTTTGGGTAACAAGGCAATAATCCATCTAATCACCAAATGGGTTCCATAAACCCTAGATCCATACACACATCAATATAACAGAAATGATCCGAAATATTACCTGAATAACGCACTCTCTGTGTCCCCAAACCTCAGAACTCGAATCCCTTGCAGTTCCTTTAGCCAAGACTCCCCTCCTCCTTGCACCACAATTTCTTCAAATCACCAATGGCCTTCAATCTTGCTCTAGATGCCCACAGCCGCTTAGGGTTCTTCTCAGTAGGCTAAAAGACGGACAATGACGGCATATAGTGCCTTATATACGATCCAAAACCAAACGGCTAGGGTTTCCGCTGAACAGCGTCGACTCGCCGAGTCCATATTTGGACTCGTCGAGTCCAGTCGCGATCCCGCGATCAAGTCTGCGATTCTACTCGGCGAGTCTAGGCTCCAACTCGCCGAGTCCCCTCTTAAATCACCCCAAAAACATAATTTAATAATACCTGAGATTCCGGGCTGTTACAACTATGCCCATTGAGCAACCCGAACTGATTCCCGAGCAATCTGAGGAAGGGAACTACAGCCGCCAAGTGAGTCAAGTTGGGACTCAAGGTGAGCAAAGGGATGGCCCAGAAGGGAGAAACAACAAGGATGGGCGGATGTACAAGAACTTCTTGGGTGCGAAACTACCAAGCCTCTCAGGAAGCCCAAAGCCGGTTGAGGTTATGGATTGGATCTCTGAGATGGAGATGGTGTTTGAGAGCTGCAGCTGTAATGAGAAACAGAAGACTGTCTTTGCAGTAAGACAGCTGAAAACTGGAGTCTTGAGCTGGTGGAAGCTATTGGCAGATACGATGCCACGAGGAGAAGCCTTAAGGATGTCGTGGGAAGAGTTTTTGGAACAGTTGAAAATGCAGTACTGCTCGGAGGTAGATCTGATAGACCTAAACAACGAGTTTCAGAACCTGAAGAAAGGGAAGATGAGTGTTGATGAGTATGTCACCGCATTTACCGAGAGGATGAAGCTATTTCCCTACTTGGTGCCTACTGAACTCTCAAAGATTGATAGGTTTGCTAACGGACTGCCCACTGACTTTGGTCCAATGGTCAAAATGGCAACTACCTTAAAAGCAGCTATTAGGGCAGCTAAGAACGTAGAGGCCCAGATAAGAGAAAAGGGTCTAGAAAAAGATAAGGCAGGAGAGAAGCAAAATTTTGAGGGATCTTCGAGGTCGAACAAGGAAAGCAAATTCTCAAAACTCGGAGGAGCAGATGGAGGTGAAACAAGATGGTGTGATAAATGCAAGAAGAAGCATGGTGGGAAGTGCAACGAAGAAGTGACTTGTTACAAGTGTGGGAGGACGGGTCACTATTCCAAAGACTGCACACATAATGACAAAGTATGCTACAGATGTGGAGGCAAGGGGCACATGTCCAGAGACTGCCCAAGGAAAAATAAAGCAGCAAGACCAGAAACGCCACCAAGGCCAAGGGCATTTCACATGATCCTCGACGAAGCAGAGAACCATGCGAGGAATCAAGAATGAGGACTTCTTACCCGAAGATCGGATTATGCAGTAGCCATAGTTTCGTATGATGTAGCCTAGTAGAGGCATAGTCTAGGGTGAACTTGAACACCTATGTAATCGTTTCAAGAATTAATATAAAACCTTCGTTTTGTTATCTGATGTGTTGAATGATTGTATGATTTGCTGCATGGTGACTTGAGAAAACTGCGAGACAATACTTGGGACGAGTATGAGTAGGTGTGAATGGTAGTAGAGGCCTATACTACCGGAAGCACAGGACTCACACTTGGATCAGGGAAAGTCACAAGGTTACCAAGAAGCTAGTAATTGATTTCGTTTTATTCAAGTGTGTTGTTACCATCGTTTCGGTAATGACTAAGAAGATTGTTGATATTCCGACCCTAGTGGTCATATCGAATCGAGTCCGACTACGATGAGTATGTTGTGTGGCTCAGAGGACCAAGTTTGATGTAGCGTCCGACTTAAACCAAACGGTTGAAATCAAAGCGATCAATAGAAGTATCGCACTCGTTGTTAAAGAAGTTGGTGGCTAGAAATGCCTAATGTTAAAGTGTGATTATATCACATTAGAACATGAAGGAAGGCATAGTCTGTTTTAGAATTTAACTCTAAGAGACCTAAGTCTAAGTGTTGCAACATACGATGATAGGTCATTAGAATATGACACATCGATCTATAGTAATAATAAAAGAACTTATCTCAAGTCCGTATCCAGCAAGGATCGAGATTGTGACTTGAAGGTCATAATTTGGAGTCTAACCTGAGGTAGAGAGCAGGTGCATGATCGAGTACTCTTACAGTCAATGAGTTTAAGAGATAGAATTGAAGGAATGTAGAAGTTATAATTATTACCTAGGATGAAGAGATGACGTATGGAGTCATTATATGACCCTGTTTCGTTGATGATTATGGGACGTAATCATCCAAAGGGGGAGATAATTGTAACGCCCGCAGATCCGGGCTAGTCAATTTAGAGGCAATAGGGGTTGAAAACGACTTTTCGACAAAAAGATTATTTAGAATAAATAATCTTAACCAAGTTGTAGAAGATGTCACAGGGTTTCCGTACATATACAGAACGCCGAAATCCGAGTTATAACGAAGAAGTTATGACCCGTCGAAGTTTCGCGTCGGAACCGGCACGGCGCCGGGAAGCGTAAATAGTAAATTTATGATAGAGCGAGATTTAGATTTAGCGCTCTAAACGAAAGTCGTAGAATATGTTAAACTAAGAACTTCGATAAAAAGAACGCCCAAATCTGACTTCGTATGAAGAAGTTACGATTTTTCGAAGTTTCGGATTAGCAGTGTACAGTCCGAAATTCGAATATTAGATCGAGCGATTTTTAGCCGACACAACCTAAACGAGAATTGAAGATCTCATTATTAGTAGCGTAACAATAAAAAGACAGACGAAAATGGACATCGGATGAAGAAGTTATGAGATTATAACGGACCAATCCTGTCCCGGCTTGTTAAAAATATAACTTTAAAAATAAATTCAAAATTAGCCGAAGGAGTCTAAACGAAAGTTGTAGAGTGCGTCTCCACCTACGCATGGATATAAAGAACGTCAAAAACGGAGTTCGTATGAACGAGTTACAAATTATAATAGCATATTTACGTATTAAAATAAAGTATAAATCATATATACGTACACATATATATACATATGTATATATCATTAGAAAGGTATCGACGATGCGGTCATTATAAGACTAATGTTGAGTTCTTTCGACATTAGTTTAGTACAAATATCTTTAAATCTATTTAAAATAGTATTATAAAGGGGTGTTTAGTTGTTTAGATAACTATAAGGTCATTAAGTAATTATGGGGGGTAGTTTTTGTAAATTCAATTACTATAAATAAGAGGCTTGGGCTCTCATATTTCTTGCACCATTCTCTTGATTCAAAAGTCTTTCTCTCCTTATCCCCCGAGCATTTCGGTCCCTCGTGATTCGACTTCTCTTTCTGTAGTTTTAGTATAGTAAGGTGAGCGCTGAAGCGCTGCACGGATCTTTCTTAGAAAGATTCAGCGACGAAGTTCTGCCCCTACAGAGCCCGACTCCTAGCTAAAATCCCCTTGTAAGTAAGTTATACTTACCCTATTTTAAATATAGTTTATATTTAAAATTAGTATTGTTATTATAAATTTATAATAAATATTTGAGCTATTATTATGACTTATATAAGTGTCGTTATAATATCTTTTTAACTACTCGCGGTACGGGGAATCTGGTTTAAAGGGCCGCATAGGGTTGTTGGATTTCAGAAGTGCTATATGCCAAAATGGTCCTGCCCTCCGGTGTTTTATGTCTGGCCCCTGTCTGTACATAGTGGTTGGAAAGTATTGTTTAAACGCTTATATAATAATAATAATAAGACTAATAATTAGTCACGGTAAATATTAGACTAAAATCTAGTGGTAATAATACTAGGTTTCGTCGAAGGAAATTATTTTAAAGTAAACGAAGCGCTGTCCGAGTACCGAGTCACCACCTTCTCAAGTGAGTGCATAGTTACTTTCATCTTACACATAGATATGAAGTATTTTATATAAACTACGTGCTATGTGTGCACATTATCTGAATACTTGCTGTCTATGCTGGTTGAACGTTTTATACATGTTTTAAAGGACTTAAACTGTATACGTATTTTATATATACAAAAATGTTGGGTATGAGATGGGTAGATGAATGATGAGAGATAGAAGATGACGTGAGTATACATTGGCAGCTACAAACTTAGTGCCTACGGGACAAACACCGGTAGCTATGGACTTAGTACCTTTTAGACGTTGGTAGCTATGGATTTAGTACATGTAGGAATTGGTAGCTATGGACTTAGTACCTGTTGAACATTGGTAGCTATGGACTTAGTACCTATTAGATAAAGACTGGTAGCTATGGATTTAGTACCCGATGAATAGACTATAGCAGCTATGGAATTAGTGCTTTATGAACGAACATTGGCAGGTATGGATTTAGTGCCAGTCCCATAACCCTGGAAGTAAGGGACTTCGAAATAAACGAATGCAGGATAGATGACTCTTAGGTTAAATCCTTAAAGAGTAAAGAAGATAATGGGGATGGGTAATTGGGTTGATTGTTTGATTGAACATAATAATTATATTATTGTGGGTTGAAAACCCTATGTACTCACCAGGTTTCCCAACCTGACCCACTCAGTTTATGTATATCACAGGTGACGAAGTGAAGTGACATTACACTGAGAGATTTAAAAGAGATGTAGATCACTAGTGTAAATCATTGTAAGTCTGTTTATGCTTATGTTTCGGTATTAACGATAACATCCCAAACATTTTAAAATGAAATAAATACGTTTCTTCGAAAATGTTTTAATAACGTATTTACCATGTTTTTCTGGGAACAAATTCCGCAACCTTTTTATAAAATGAAGTACTCTGATTTTTATAAAGCATAAACAAAAATCGGTCTTTTCGGGCCGTGATTTTGGGGATGTCACAGCTGACACAACTACGTTTTATGTGGCAGGATTTCAAGATGGAATCAGCAAAGTAGATCTGCGTAGTGTGTTTGACAGATTTGGCCACGTATCGGATATTTACATTGGTGGGAAGAAGAACCAACGTAAGCAGAACTTTGCGTTCATCCGATACACTGGTGTGAAGGACATAAGAACCATGGAAGCTGATATGCAGGGTGTCAAACTCTGTGGCATTACTCTTACGTCTAACTTGGCCAAATATCAAAAGGAGAAGACCCCCTATAGAGTACCTCTAAGGGGTAGACAAGTCGAATCACATTCTGCCTTCCGGGAATGTAGCGGTCCAAAATCCTTTGCACAAGTGGTGTCAGGTACCGGTTCTCGTAATAGTAACTCTGCCCTCACCCCTTCCCCCCATCCTGCTTAATCCCAATACAACCTTCAGTGAATGGATATAGAAGAAACTTTTGATTGGCGAGGCTCATAGCCTTGACCATATTGCCAACCTGCCATCTCCTACTTTTACGTCGGAGGATACTAAATACCTTGGTGGGCTAAGGATGGCCATCAAATTTAGCTCATCCAAGGATGCACGTGAGTTCTTGGAGGACAAAGCTAGATGGCAAGAATGGTTCAAGTGGATGATATTAGAAGATCAAAAGAATATGGGTTACGAAAGGTTGGCTTGGTTG
Organism: Lactuca serriola; assembly: GCF_051521515.1. Classification (NCBI taxonomy): domain Eukaryota; kingdom Viridiplantae; phylum Streptophyta; class Magnoliopsida; order Asterales; family Asteraceae; genus Lactuca; species Lactuca serriola. Next base: position 39,009,081 of record NC_136408.1, on the reverse strand, counting down.
AAGATTATCGATGTTCCCTTAAAATACTGGGATGTAGATAATTTTTCTCGGATTGCTGGCAGATTCGGGAAGGTCTTAATTCCATTTGATAATATTTTTGACAGTAGAGATCTATCTATGGGTAAGGTGGGCATGTTAACATCGCGTACGAAGTGGATTAATGAAGAGATTCAAATCACTGTTGATGGTGTAGTGCATGTGATTGGAGTAGTCGAGTACACTGACGATTGGTCGCCATTCAAATCGTGTCACTTTGATAAGGTAGCAGATGAGTTTGACCATGAAGATAGTGAAGAAGAAGACGTAGAAGAGGGTATCTCTGAAACATGGTTGCAGGAAAATGATAAAGATTTAGAGGAGGGTGAATTCCGACTTGGTGGCTCACCTGAATTCCAACTGGAGAAGGTGAGTAATAACGATGGTGCTGGAAAGTCTCCGGGGAACCTTGTAAATGAAATGGATGTGACCGTTGAATCGACGGAGAAGATTTCCCTGGGCGAGAATTGTGTGAATGCGGTTAACGAATGTGTAACGATCGGAGTTCCCCATGACCTAAAAAACAGCGGGATAATTGAAGATTCGGAACACAAAGGAGTAGAAGATCCGATGGTTATGGGTGTGGACACCAATTTACACGTTAATGGGCCTATTAATTATTCTGGGTTGTGTGATAGTATCGGCCCACTTCCTATTTCTTCTCCTCTAGTCCAGAGCGGTGATTCTTCATCTCGTTCTTGTTGATGCAGTAGTGGACCAAAAATTAAAAGAAGGAAAAGATCTAGAGGCTGTCGCTCCCCCCCTGTGTGGTTCCTTCTTCGGTCAACAACCTGTTATCCCCGAATGGCAATGATTCTCGTTCCCTCAGCAATTCTGCTTCACTGGATCTTAACAAGGACCCTGTCCCCTCTGAAGCGACTAATCATGCTCCTAACGGTCTAGACGAGTCTATTTCTAGCGAAATACGGCAAACGGTGGCCATAGGGACTGAAATTGGCTTTCAAATGGAGGCTGACAACCACATTCTAGCTGAGGTGGTGGGTGGTTTGGGTGTAATTGCTCCAAATCAATGAATTTCCTGTCACTTAATGTAAGAGGGGTGGGCGAGGTTGCGAAAGTGGGTTGGGTAAGAAGATTGAAGATCTCTCACAAAGCCAATTTTGTAGGACTACAGGAAACTCAGTTAACTGTCTCCTCTAATATTGATGTCAAAGGGTGTTGGGATTCAAACGATTTTGACTTTGCTTGTGTGGATTCAAGTGGTCGTTCGGGTGGACTGATCTCTATATGGGATACCACATGCTTCCAGAAATTAGAAGTAATCAAGAATCGATACTTTCTAATTGTCATTGGTAAGTGTAAGAATAGGGAAGCAAACCTGAATATAATTAATGTTTACGGCCCCCAGTCTCGTTCAGATAAGAAAAAGGTCTAGAATGAACTACTTGGAATTATGAATGAAAGAACAGGCATGTGGGTTGTGTTTGGTGATTTTAATGTTGTGAGAAATCCCAGCGAAAGGTGTAACTCCCAATTCTGCCCTTCTAGTGCTTTTGCTTTTAATAGATTCATACAAGGAGCTAATCTAAAGGACCTCAATATGGGTGGGGAAAAATTTACATTTATGAGTCGAATTGATGCCAAACTAAGCAAGTTGGATAGATTTCTGGTCTGCCCAGTCTATCTATCCTCCTTTCCTCTTAGTGCTGTAACGGCTCATCCACGTGAGCTATCCGACCACAGTCCCATTACCTTAATTTCTGTTATGGTAGATTTTGGTCCAATTCCGTTCAAACTTTTTAACTAATGGCTTCTCAGAGAAGGATTTGATCAAGTTGTTATTGATTCATGGAACAATTTTATGGGGTATGGTACCCCTGACGCGTACCTGGCGGCCAAACTCAAGTTCTTGAAGGAGTCAATTAAGAAATGGAGAAGAGATGTTGAACAGGAAGAAAAGAAGGTGTATAGTGATAATATGGTCTTGATTAAAGACTTTGAGAAACTTGCGATGTCCAGGCCCCTCTCTCATGCTGAAGTGGAAGGCTGGAACATTGGGATCAAAAAGATATCGGAGTGGGAACGCTTTAAGGTCCTTGATTTGAAACAGAAAGCTAGAATAAAATGGACCGTTGATGGTGATGAAAACAGTAAATTTTTTCATGGATACATTAACTGCAAAAATCGAAGGAATCTTCTTCATGGTCTCAAGATTAATGGTCGCTGGACAACAGAGGTTAATGAGATTAAAGGGGAAGTTTTTAGATTTTTCCATGACAAATTTACTGAGGTTCATGTTTCAAGACCCAAACTAATCAATTCGCATTTTAAGTCGATTTCCATGATGGGTGCCATTACAATTGAATCCCCTTTCTGTATTGAGGAGGTTAAGGCTGCGATTTGGGATTGTGGAGGTGAAAAAGCCCCGGGTCCGGATGGTTATACCTTTAAGTTTCTTAAAATTTTTTGGGACATCATTAAATGTGACGTGATGAAGTTTGTTAAACATTTTGAGGAGTTCGGATCGCTTGCTAGGGGATGTAACTCGTCATTCATCACTCTAGCTCCTAAAATCAAAGACCCATTATCATTGAACGACTACAGACCTATAAGCTTAATGGGATGTATGAGTAAGATCATAAGTAAAATTCTTTCCAATAGGATGAAATCTGTTATTGGGAAGGTAATCGGAGATGAACAATCGGCATATGTGGAGGGGCGTTGTATACTTGAAGGTCCGCTTATGATTAATGAGGTTTGCTCATGGGCGAAGAGGGATCGAAAAAAAAATCCTGCTCTTCAAGGTTGACTTTGATAAAGCCTTCGATTCCGTGAATTGGCAATATTTGGATTCGGTCCTTGAACAGATGGGTTTTGGTAATAAATGGCGGATGTGGATTCGGGGTTGTCTGTCTTCATCTAGAGCCTCAGTGATCATTAATGGATCCCCGACGAAAGAATTCCCCATATCTAGAGGCGTTCGTCAAGGTGATCCTCTATCCCCGTATCTTTTCATTATAGCTATGGAAGGTTTAAGTGTTGCTCTCAAAACTGCTTGCAACAAAGGCCTATTCAGTGGTGTCTAAATTCCCAGAAATGGTCCGAATATCTCCCACCTATTCTACGCTGATGATGCGTTGTTCATAGGCGAATGGTCTCGGACTAACCTAAAGAACCTTGCTCGTATTCTGAGATGTTTTCACATCTCATCGGGTCTTAAAGTTAATTTTCAGAAATCGAAGGTATTCGGTATCGGAACCTCTGTGACGGAAGCTGTGAATTGGGCTAACTTATTGGGCTGTGCTGCGGGTGCTCTTTCGTTCGCTTATCTTGGTGTCCCAGTTGGCGCAAATATGAATTTAATTAAAAATTGGAAGCTAGTTATCAATAAATTCCACTCCAAACTATCCTTATGGAAGGCTAAAACCTTATCGTTCGGTGGTAGATTGACTCTAATTAAGTCAGTTCTTGGGAACTTGCCTACCTATTACCTATCGCTATTCAAAGCTCCAACAGGTGTGTTAGATGAACTGGAGAAGATTCGAAGATCTTTCTTATGGGGTGGGTGTGATGAAAAGAAAAAATTCACTGGGTTAGTTGGGATAAGGTGCTAACAGCTAAATGTAATGGGGGTTTGGGAGTGGGTTCCATAAAAGCCTTAAATATTGGGTTACTTGTTAAATGGTGGTGGCGACTAAAGAATGACAGACATTCCCTGTGGGCCCGGGTGATTTGTGGGATCCACAACTTAGCGGATAAGCCTTTTGATTATCTTTCTAGAAACACATCTTGTGGCGTTTGGAATAATATCTGTAGAATTAAAAAGACACTGCTTGAGCTAGGTATTGACGTCCAAGATATATTCAGATTGGTGATTAAATCTGGGAATGAATCCCTGTTTTGGTATGATTCGTGGCTCGGGTCAGGTAGTTTAAAGGTAAAATATTCGTCCTTATTTGAATTGGAATCCAGGAAACGATGCACTGTAGCTGACAGAATTGGTGGTTCGAATTATGGATGGAATTGGAAGTCTAGTCCTGCTGACCTGGGATTAGACTCTGTTGTTAGCACCCTTTCTATTGATGTTTCTAGCATTCATTTAAGGACGGGCTCAGACTATTGGAGTTGCAGGCTAAATGCTGATGGCAGGTACTCAGTCTGCTCTCTCAGGAAGATTGTTGATTCTATGTATGGGAACGTTCCTGATACTTTGGATATGGTATGGAGTAACGTGATTCCAATCAAGGTGTCATGCTTCATATGGAGGGCTATCCAAGACAGAATTCCTACAGCTCTAGCTTTGGAGAAAAGGGGTATTATGGTAAACTCACTGCTATGCAGTGCCTGTATTGGGTCGCCTGAATCTACCAATCATGTTTTGATGGAGTGTCCGTTTGCTACTGCGATAAGAAATAACATCTTAAGCTGGTGTGGTGTACCAAGTGACCTGTCCTCATTCAATAATGTAGGTGTTTTTCTTCGTCTGGCAGCCACCTGGTGTAACAACCAATGGAAAAAGGAAAGGTTTGTTGTCATATGCTATTGCTTGCTTTGGAATCTATGGATGTTTAGGAATAAACGATTATTCCATACTGAAGGTACTTCGCCTCTTCACGGTTCCGAAAGTATTAAGCTAATGGCCTTTTATTGGCTGAAGCACATGGATAAAAACGGAATATGTAGTTGGAATGAATGGTTAGTTTCTCCTTTTAGTGCTTTGTAATCCTTTTATGTATTTGTACTGTTCCTTCTGGTTCCATTTTCTAGCTTCTTGCTAGATTTGGATACCTTTTTTATAATATATTTGCCGTTTCCAAAAAAAGATTAGGGACTAATTTTTTTCCAAAATTTAAGAAAACGACTATGATATTCGTGAAGAGCAAATCGCAAATTCACGATAATACCTTTTTGGCATAAAGCTAACGTAAACTCTCGCGATAATCCAACTATTGACATGAACACTAAATTTTTTAATAATAGGCAAAGTTTTTATAGATATTTTCATAAACAAAAGAAATATTACAATACGCAATGTGAAAATAACTAAACAACCATGAGTAAGATAACATTTGTAACTTTATTTTCTTTTTTCTTCAAACTACCTTTTTTGTTATTCTCTTTAACTCTAACTATATTTCCTTCAATTTTCACTGTTTATATTTCATATATGAGTGTATTTCAAGAAGAAAATCTTTATATTTTTATCATGTTAGTTTTTTTTTTTTTTTTTAAATTAAAATATCACATTAACCATAGCTGAAAATTATGAAATTTAATTACAACACAAACCTTGAAATAAACCTTCCAAAAACTTCTACCATGGTTCCACACAGTCAATGACAAAAATAATGGAGCTTACATCACAATGATTGTTGGAATCCTAAGTCGAGTAGGACTTGGAGACCAAGCAAAAGCAACTTAGTTTTTAGGAAACTATGTTCAAGTCAGTTTCTAGTATCCTAATTGTGATCTAATTACAAGTCGGTAGATTAGAATATATATATATATATATATATATATATATATATATACATACATCTTGTTTAGCTGTGTAGGGTAAGAGATTGTATTCACAAATTGAGTTTTGAGTTATTTTCTCATTTAATCAAAGACATAGTTTGATTAATTGTTTGTGTTATACATTCAATTGGTATCAGAGCTTAGGTTAAGAAGCTGTGAGATCGAGTTGTTTACCTATTGACGAGCTAGGTCAATATGTCAGACGTAGAAGATGGTGCAGGGCCCTCCTCCATTGAGAGTGAAGGAGGTTGGGACAACCACAATCGCATGTCCGATGCTTACTTCCACCAACTATACCGTCTAGGCACTAATGATGAAAGTAGTGCTCAGAATTCACAAAGCTTGGGCAACGATTGATCCAGGAACAGACGATAATGATGAAAAAATTACCTGGCAATCGGATTGTTGTACCAAGAAATACCAGAATCGTTGACTATGCAACTGGGAGATGTCGAATAAGCTAAAGTCCTCTGGAAATCGATCAAAGCGAGGCACGTTGGTGCCGATCGAGTGAAAGAAGCCCGACTTCAAACCCTAAATTCCGAGCTCGACAGATTGATGATGTCAGAGAAAGAATCAATTGATTCCTTCGCCGGGAAATTATCAAGAATCGCCTCCCAATTGGCGTCACTGGGAGAAACCATCAAAGAATCGAAGATGGTGAAGAAGCTGTTAAAATCCGTACCAAGAAAGTTTTTGCATATCGTGGCGCCACTTGAGCAGGTTCTCGATTTGAAGACAGTGGGGTTCGAGGACATCTTCGGACGGTTGAAAGCTTACGAAGAGAGGGTAAAGGAGGCGGATGATAGTGGTGAAGGATCAAGGATGTTATTTGTAAAATCAACGTCTCGAGGAGGTGGCTCGTCGTTTGGTGCGGGTAGCTCGTCAAGAACAAAGGGAAAGGGAAAGTGGAAAGGATCAAATGGTGGATCAAATGGGTCATCTGGGTTAAATCAAGTAAATGGGTCACACAGGTCCAATAAAGCCAAATCAGCCCAAGAACAAAAACCCAATAACAATCGATCCAACCAACCCAATTCTAATTATGATGCTAATCAGAAAAATAAAAATAAAAAAGACCGGTCCAAAATTATTTGTTACCGGTGCGATAAGTCGGGCCACTTCGCGTCTCAATGTCCGAACTGAATTAAAAAATTACAAGAAAGTAATTTTGCCGAATATGACGATACCGATGAGACCGTAGTTTTACACGAGACCATATTTTTAAACGAAGAAAAGGTGATACCGTCTCGATACGAATCACAAGAAAACGACGTGTGGTATTTGGATAATGGGGCGAGCAATCACATGAAGGGAAATCAGTCATTTTTCTCCAAACTTGATGAAGGCATAACCGGGAGGGTTAAATTCAGAGATAATTCGTGTGTAAAAATAAAGGGAAAAGGTGCTTTACTTTTCCAAGGCAAGAGGGGTCAACAAAGGCTTATGACGGAGATTTACTACATACCGGATCTCAAGAACAATATTATTAGTCTCGGACAAGCAACCGAAGCCGAGTGTGATATTCGAATGAAAGACAACTACTTAACCATGCACGATGCCGATAATTGCTTATTAATAAAAGTACAAAGAACTCCAAACCGCCTTTATAAAATAAAATTACAAATTGGAGTTCCTATTTGCCTTCATTCGAGACTAAGTGAAGATGTGTGGCGATGACATGCAAGACTTGGGCACATCAATTTCGAGTCGATGAAAAGAATGTCCAATAAGGGTTTAGTCAAAGGGTTACCTCAATTTGATCATGAGAATCAATTGTGTGGATCGTGCTTGGTGGACAAGCAAACAAGAAAATCATTTCCGACTATGACGACATACAAAGCAAAACAACCATTGGAACTAGTTCACAATGATTTATGCGGTCCGATCACGCCGGCAACCAAGGGTCAAAATCGGTATATTTTTACACTAATTGATGTTTTTCACGATTTGTCACACCCCAAATCGGTATATTTTTACACTAATTGATGTTTTAATTAATTTATTAAATCTTGTAAGGATTATCTAATTAAATTAAACAATTAATTTAATCCTAATCCATATCCCTTCTAGATTTCGAAAATATGGGGATAGGATAATTTCCTTATTTTTCTCAATTATCCAATAAGGCAACTATTATCCAAAACAAAGAAACCCTAATCTTTATAACATATTTCGAAATTTTCAAGGGAGGAGGCTAGGGTTTTCAAAACCCTAACCCTAATTTCGATTAGGGTTCTTTAGAGGCTAGGGTTTTCAAAAACCCTTTGATCCACAACCCTAAAAATCGAAAAAATGGCCTTTAGGGTTTAATAGCTATAAACCCTAATTTGCAATTCAACAATTATAACAATTCAATTTAAAACAAACAATGGCTCTGATACCACTGATGGGTTTTAGGTAAAACAAATAAACTAGAAAACAATTCCTAAGTTCACTTGCAACCTACTTTGGATCTATGTTTTATCGATTGAACATACAACTTTGAATTGCAAAACAAGAATCCTAGAGGAGAGAGGCTATAATCGAAATTTACAAACTAGGGTTTAGTAATTACATACCTTTCAATTGTTATAGTAAACAATTGATAATTCCCTTGATCTTGATCTTGATCTTCTTGGAAGCTTAGCACCACAAGTGTAATGCCTCTAATGGAATCACACCCAAACTAGCAAGAAGGAAAGTAGAGGAGAGAGGGGAGAGAGAGTATGCAAAATTTAGGCCCTTAGGGTTTCTTCAAAAGAAAAGAGTGACCAAAACATGAACCAGGAGGCTCCTTATATAGCTGAGGGATCTAGGGTTTAGGGGAAACCCTAGTTATCCTTTGCTTAGGGCCTAAGCAAACCCAAGGGCCTTATCCAAGCCCCTATGGACGAAATTATTAGGGTTTCCCCTAAAGATTTCATCCACCCTTATCCAAGGGGGTTCTAGAGCCTTCCACTCAACTATTAGATAACTGCAAACTAGTCCCTGCACCTTATAATCATTTCTTTTAACCCCAAAATTAATTCTAATTAATTTCTAGCTAACAATTAATTAAACAAAATGATTTCTTATTAATATATTAATCTTTTAACATATTAATAAATTCATTTATATTAATTTATTAATCTTATAATAAATTAATATCTCTCCTTTCATAATTTCCTTGTCTGGTTGCTAGGTTTGAGGGCAACCCAAAAGGACTGTGCTGCTATCAATTCAAGTACATACCAATTATAGTTATGGGCTTAGACACCTAATCCAACAGTCTCCCACTTGGATAAGTCTGTAACTATAATTGCTAGTATGCCTTCTAAATTTGACCAGCAAATTGTAGCTTCCAAAAAGCTGCTGCCGAACTCTGACCCAGTCAGTTACGTGTCCTAAGATAAGTGATCATATAATCCTTCGTTCTGCTAGATATCTCTAGACAAAAGACAAGGAATGCAATCAACCTCTTTGTCCAGAATCTATGTTTCTCGATTCCTGATCGGTGATGATGTAGGACTTCTAATTGAACACATCAACTTAGTCCTGGCTGGGCCCAGCACACAAGTCAACACCAAATCATCGAGGGGCCCACAAATATTGCTTTTCCCGTTAGGGCAAAAGGAAAGAATAATCATTGACTCATATTCTTGTATCTTTTACTCATCAAACCATACATGATAATACGTTTTATAACACCAAGTTACTGATGCGTTTCCATATCACCAATGCATAGCCGACTTGCAAATCACAATTCATATATCTCTGTTTCAAGATTATAAGATATTATCGTCTAAATATTACTCGTGATGAATTCCATGAAGTAATACTCTGAGAGAGGGTTTATCCAATACTCAAATCTCAATTTCTGAGTACTCATGAACGTTGCAGCAAATACATTGCCATGTCTATCCTTAGACAATCTACAATCCAGTTCATGACAGTCTTGATTCACTACTTACTTCCAAAAGTACGAGCGACTGTGGTGTTTGAATAATCTTATTATTCGGGAATTAAAACATGCAAAAATGAAACACAATAATAAACAATTGACAAAAGGTAGAACCCAAACTTATAAATAATACTTTATTATTTAATCACCAAAAGTCAATTACATTTACTTTGTTACAAGTTTCAGAAAACTAATCTAACTACTAAAACTAATATCATCTTTCAGTCCTATGCTCCGAGCATGCTGAATATGCTTAGCCCTACTCAGACCCTTTGTGAGGGGATCTGCTGGGTTATCTTCAGATGACACCCTCTTCACTATAAGATGGCCTTCTTCTACTCTATGTCTGATGAAATGGTACTTTCCGTCGATATGTCTGGTTTTACCATGATCTCTCGGTTCCTTTGTCAAGGCAACCGCTCCTTCATTATCGCAGAACAGTTCCATAGGCTCCTGGATGGTTGGAACAACTCCGAGATCCCCGATGAAGTTCCTCAACCAAGCTGCTTCTTTCGACGCTTCACTTGCTGCTATGTACTCTGATTCACAAGTAGAATCAGCGACCGTATCTTGCTTGGAACTCTTCCAAGTAACTGCTCCTCCATTTAATAAGAATACCCAGCCTGACTGAGAACGGAAGTTATCTCTATCCATCTGAAAGCTGGCATCACTATAACCATCTACTCTCAAAGTATCATTGCCACCAAGTACAAGGACCCAGTCCTTCGTTCTTCGCAAATACTTGAGTATATTCTTCACGTCTAAACAATGAGCTCTACCTGGGTTTCCCTGATAGCAACTGACCATGCTCAAAGCAAATGCCACATCAGGGCGAGTACATGTCATAGCGTACATGATCAATCCGACAGCGGAAGCATAAGGTACACGACTCATGTCATCTATTTCCTCATCTGTACTCGGGCATTGAGTCTTACTCAATTTGGTATTACTCTGGACAGGTAGCTCTCCCTTCTTGGAATTTTCCATACTAAACCTCTTTAGTACCTTATCCAAGTATGTGCTCTGACTAAGTCCAATTAGTCTCTTCTTTCTATCTCTTAATATTCTAATCCCAAGAATATAGGCGGCTTCTCCTAGGTCTTTCATGGCAAAACACTTTCCAAGCCAAGACTTAACTTCATTCAAGGTTGGAACGTCGTTACCAATGAGTAATATGTCATCGACATATAACACCAGAAAAGTTACTATACTCCCACTAGCCTTGATATACACACAAAACTCATCTTCACTTCTACAGAAACCAAACTCTTTGACTTTCTCATGGAAGCAAAGATTCCAGCTGCGAGATGCTTGTTTCAATCCATAAATGGATTTCTCAAGCTTGCATACTCTATTGGGAAACTTTGCATCAACAAAACCCTCTGGCTGACTCATGTAAACATCCTCAACCAACTTCCCGTTAAGGAAGGCAGTCTTGACATCCATCTGCCAGATTTCATAGTCATGAAAGGCAGCTATGGCGAGCAATATCCTAATAGATTTAATCTTATCCACCGGCGAAAAAGTCTCATCATAGTCAACCCCTGGGGTTTGAGTGAAACCTTTTGCAACCAGTCGAGCCTTGAACGTATGCACATTCCCATCCATGTCTGTCTTCTTCTTGAAGATCCATTTGCACCCAACTGTCTTCCGACCTGGTGCACTATCAACCAAATTCCAAACTTGGTTGTCATACATGGACTTAATCTCGCTGTCCATTGCCTCTTTCCACTTGGAAGCCTCTGGGCCTGCCATTGCTTCCTTATAAGTGATTGGTTCATCTAAGTTTACCAGTGTTCTGTCACTTATGAATGTGTCACCATCTGAAGTAATATGAAAACCATACAACTCAGGTGGCACACTCACCCTAGTGGATCTTCGAAGAGGTAATGATTTATCAACCGGTTCAACAGGAACTGTTTCCTCTGGTTGAGTGCTAGTGTCATATAAGGTTCCTTCATTGGTTGACTCTTGAATCTCTTCAAGGTCAATGGTACTCCCACTGTCCTCTTTGAATATGAGCTCTCTTTCCAGAAAGACTCCTCTTCGAGCTACAAACACCACATTTTCACTAGGTCTGTAGAACAAATATCCAAAAGATTGCTTTGGGTAACCAATGAAAACACATTTCTCACTTCTAGCTGCTAGCTTGTCGTGAGTCTCTCGTCTTACGAAAGCTTCACAACCCCAGACTTTAATATGTGATAACGAGGGAACTTTCCCTGACCACATTTCGTGAGGTGTTTTGGCAACCTTCTTTGTAGGGACAAGATTGAGGATGTGGGCGGCTGTCTCTAAGGCATACCCCCAGAAGTGAATAGGAAGCGAGGCACGACTCATCATAGAACGAACCATGTCTAACAAGGTTCGATTACGCCTCTCAGCTACACCATTTAACTGTGGTGTCCTAGGAGGAGTCAATTGTGAGACTATCCCACATTCTTTCAGATAGTCGTTGAACTCGGTACTAAGATACTCCCCGCCTCTATCGGATCTAAGTATCTTGATCTTTCTGCCCAATTGATTTTCGACTTCATGCTTAAACTCTTTGAACTTTTCAAAGGTTTCTGACTTATGTTTGATCAAGTAGATGTAACCATATCTGCTATAATCGTCAGTGAAAGTCACATAGAATCGATTAGCATCCCTTGTGGTTGATCTGAAGGGCCCACACACATCTGTGTGTATGAGATCCAACAGACCTTCACCTCTTTCACAAGACCCTGTGAATGGTGATTTTGTCATCTTTCCCAAAAGACAAGATTCACACATATCATCTGATTTTAGTTCAAATGATTCCAACACTCCATCCTTTTGGAGTTGGGCTATGCGTTTCTTGTTAATGTGTCCAAGACGACAATGCCACAAGCATGCCTTGTCTACACTATTAGACAAGTCAATATTAAGTACACTATTTCCTAAGCTATCAACACAAGTCATTGTTTCATACACACCATCACAAGGTAACGCTTCAAACACAAAAACACCATTCTTATAAATAGAAATTGAACCATTCAAATCATTAAAAGAATATTTAAAACCTTGTCTGAACAATGCATGAAATGAAATAATGTTTCTCGTCATCTCAGACGAATAGCAACAATTTATTAAATCTAATCTAACATCATTACTGAGCAAAAGTTGATAAACTCCGATCTTGGTAACTGGTGAAGACTTTCTGTTCCCCATGATCAAGTTTATTCTCCCATGCTCTATCTCCTCACTTTCCCTTAGCCCCTGCAAATCAGAACAGATATGAAATCCACATCCTGTATCAAGGACCCATGAACGAGAAGATAATGAGTTATTAGTAGAAATAGTGTAAATACCTGCCGAGGATGGCTTCACTTTTCCATCCTTGATATCTTGCAGATATTGTGGGCAAGATCTCTTCCAATGCCCCTTTTGATTGCAGTAAAAGCAAATGGCCTCTTTTGGATCAGAAACATGGGGAGTGGAACCATTGGGCTTAGCCTTCGGGCCATTACTAGATGACACAGCTTGAGCCTTGCTCTTCCAGTTTTGCTTGGGAGGACCTTTCCTCTTCTTCCTCTTTCCCTGTCCAATGGCCAAGACAGGGGCACTTGCAGGTGTGGAGGGTATACTTTTACCCTTCATCCTTGCCTCAGCTGTTTGCAACAAGTTGTGCAATTGGGCCAAAGTTTGCTCAGTGTTGTTCAAATGGTAATTTAAGATAAACTGACCATAACAATCAGGCAACGAGTTTAAGACCATGTCAATGGCCAATTCCTCATCGAAGTGAATGTTGAGCTTGACCAAACGCTCTATGTAGTGTTGCATTCTTTGCACATGAGATACAACCGATTCCCCCTCTTTTATCTTGCAAGCCATGAGTGACTTGACTACCTCAAACTTTTCTTGACGAGCTCGCTTATGGTACTTTTCCATAAGGTCCTTGTTCATCTCAAAAGGCCAGTAGTCCTCATAGTACCTCTACAATTCTGGGGACATGGTTGCAACCATGATGCATGCCACTTTGGTAGCATCATCATAGTGTTTCTTGTAGGCAACGTACTCTTCGGGAGTGGCTTTTGACTCATCAAGTTCTTTGAGCTCCTTTTCAAGGACATACTCTTTGTCCTCGAATCTAAGCGCCATCTTGATGTTACGCATCCAATCGTTATAGTTGGAGCCATCCATAACGACTTTGGAGCAGATGTTTAGTAGAGAGAAGTTGTGGCTGGAGGATGATGAAGCAGAAGTGTTTCCAGGAGTAGACATCTGAAAAGAAAGATAGTTTTAGTTAGATTCCAAGACACCTCAATATAATAACCCAAAGATATCATATCAAGGTTAGGACCCAACTATGACGATTTACAACTTAGAAATGGGATGCCGAGATCCAAGTTCAAATCTCATAAAGGTAGGTGAATGACGATTCACCAATTCCACCATTAGACAAAATAAACGAAGTGAAATTCCTAATTCTTTTGAGATACATTAAAACTATTTAATGGCATGTTTTAATCTCGGATTATGCTCTACTATTTGTGACTGGGATACCGAGGATCACAAACTAGATGTGAATAACCATACAAATGTGCTTGGTAACCTTATTGTCTTTATCATTAACTATTGATGTGCCGGTAAACCACACACGCTCCATCAAAATGATAATTATAAGATACCCATTACTACTCTTTATTAGTACCTTTTAGTGTGCCAGTTAACCACACACGCTCCACTAACGACCAATAAAGCATAATGTGCAATTTCATGGATTAACATACTTTTCACATTTTTCCTAAAGTAACTAGAGTTGGGATTTTGAAAAATAGTGTTCTAGTACTTTCTTTAATAGCATTATACTTTTAATGGGAAGTAGTTGTCCTATAAAATCGTTCTGCTGATGACCCTCCACTAATCAAGGAAGCGGTGGGTGAGAGTGGACACCCATTCAACTACCATTTTATAGGCAGTTTCCTTATACCCCCCTTATAGACTAGCTTCGTGAATGAGGAATACTAGCGATTTGACTGACCATATTCTTATACATATATAATATTTAACTTTTAATTATAATATATATGTATAAGGTGTGTTTTAAAAACATTTTAAAACTCCAAGGGTTTATATAAATTTTTTCGAAATTTAAACTATTAAATTTTAAATTTAAATAAACCAATTAATTAGATTTAATATTTATCTATTAATTAACTTTTAATTAATTTATTAAATCTTGTAAGGATTATCTAATTAAATTAAACAATTAATTTAATCCTAATCCATATCCCTTCTAGATTTCGAAAATATGGGGATAGGATAATTTCCTTATTTTTCTCAATTATCCAATACGGCAACTATTATCCAAAACAAAGAAACCCTAATCTTTATAACATATTTCGAAATTTTCAAGGGAGGAGGCTAGGGTTTTCAAAACCCTAACCCTAATTTCGATTAGGGTTCTTTGGAGGCTAGGGTTTTCAAAAACCCTTTGATCCACAACCCTAAAAATCGAAAAAATGGCCTTTAGGGTTTAATAGCTATAAACCTTAATTTGCAATTCAACAATTATAACAATTCAATTTAAAACAAACAATGGCTCTGATACCACTGATGGGTTTTAGGTAAAACAAATAAACTAGAAAACAATTCCTAAGTTCACATGCAACCTACTTTGGATCTATGTTTTATCGATTGAACATACAACTTTGAATTGCAAAACAAGAATCCTAGAGGAGAGAGGCTATAATCGAAATTTACAAACTAGGGTTTAGTAATTACATACCTTTCAATTGTTATAGTAAACAATTGATAATTCCCTTGATCTTGATCTTGATCTTCTTGGAAGCTTAGCACCACAAGTGTAATGCCTCTAATGGAATCACACCCAAACTAGCAAGAAGGAAAGTAGAGGAGAGAGGGGAGAGGGAGTATGCAAAATTTAGGCCCTTAGGGTTTCTTCAAAAGAAAAGAGTGACCAAAACATGAACCAGGAGGCTCCTTATATAGCTGAGGGATCTAGGGTTTAGGGGAAACCCTAGTTATCCTTTGCTTAGGGCCTAAGCAAACCCAAGGGCCTTATCCAAGCCCATATGGACGAAATTATTAGGGTTTCCCCTAAAGATTTCGTCCACCCTATCCAAGGGGGTTCTAGAGCCTTCCAGTCAACTATTAGATAATTGCAAACTAGTCCCTGCACCTTATAATCAATTCTTTTAACCCCAAAATTAATTCTAATTAATTTCTAGCTAACAATTAATTAAACAAAATGATTTCTTATTAATATATTAATCTTTTAACATATTAATAAATTCATTTATATTAATTTATTAATCTTATAATAAATTAATATCTCTCATTTCATAATTTGCTTGTCTGGTTGCTAGGTTTGAGGGCAACCCAAAAGGACTGTGTTGCTATCAATTCAAGTACATACCAATTATAGTTATGGGCTTAGACACCTAATCCAACAGAAAAGGGGTCTTTCGGTTTGGGAACGCTGCTCCAGCGAAGCCCGGTTTTCGAGAAAACCCGCTGTAAGTGAGCTACGCCTAACCTATCTTTAGTTTAGCTTACGTTTTAATATAGTAATGTTATTAGGACCTTATAATAAGTACTTGGGCTATTATTATGGGTTATATAAGTATCGTTTAACGCTTATATAATAATAATAATAGCTAGACTATTAATTAGTAGCGATTATCGTTAGACTAAACCCTAGTGGTATTGATACTAGGTTTTATTGAAGGAAAATCGTTTTGAGAGTACCGAAGCGTTGTCCGAGTGCTGAGTCACCACCTTTCAAGTGAGTGCATAGTCCCTTTCATCTTACACATAGATATGAAGTATTTTATATAAACTACGTGCTATGTGTGCATATTATCTGAATACTTGCTGTCTATGCTGGATGAACGTTTTATACATGTTTTCAAGGATTTAAACTGTATACGTATTTTATATATACAAATATGTTGGGTATGAGATGGGTAGATGAATGATGAGAGATAGAAGATGATGTGAGTATACATTGGCAGCTATAGACTTAGTGCCTATGGGACGAACACCGGTAGCTATGGACTTAGTACATGTTAGACGCTGGTAGCTATGGATTTAGTACCTGTTAGGAATTGGTAGCTATGGACTTAGTACCTATTAGTTGGACGCTGGTAGCTATGGATTTAGTACCTGTTAGGAATTGGTAGCTATGGACTTAGTACCTATTAGATGAACACTGGTAGCTATGGATTTAGTACCCGATGAGTAGACTATAGCAGCTATGGAATTAGTGCTTTACGAACGAACATTGGCAGCTATGGATTTAGTGCCAGTCCTATAACCCTGGAAGTAAGGGACTTCGGAATAAACGAATGCAGGATAGATGACTCTTAGGTTAAATCCTTAAGAGTAAAGAAGATAATGGGGATGGGTAATTGGGTGGATTGTTTGATTGTTTAACATAATATTTATATTATTGTGGGTTGAAAACCCTATGTACTCACCAGGTTTCCCAACCTGACCCACTCAGTTTATTTATATCACAGGTGTTGATATGGAGTCACTTTACACTGAGAGATTTAAAGAGATGTAGATCACTAGTGTAAACAAATGTAAGTTCTGTTTATGCTTATGTTTTTGTATTAACGATGACATCCCAAACGTTTTAAAATGAAATAAATACGTTTCTTCGAAAATGTTTTAATAACGTATTTACCATGTTTTTCTGGGAACAAATTCCGCAACATTTTTATTAAATGAAGTACTCTGATTTTTATAAAGCATAAACAAAAATCGGTCTTTTCTGGCCGTGATTTTGGGGATGTCACAGTGTATACATTAAGGAATCATAAAGTTAGCATCATGGTCCTAACTTTTAAAAGTAGCCTTCTACCAAGACTTGACTGTTTTCAAAGTAGTCTTCTACCAAGACTCTACTGTTTTGAAAGTAGTCTTCTACCAAGACTCGACTGTTCCTTTGTCATATGTAAAGATTATTCTCCCTAGTTTATAACTATCTCGAATAGAAAATAGATTAACCTTCAAGTGTTACCGACACTTTATGAAAGTAATGGGAGAAGTGAGTACCCTGATGTCATTTATAATGACAAGCGAAGGTATTATTAACCTAAAAACATATTTGTTTTATTACGGTCATAATGTGAAAGCTAGAACCCCTACTAAACATTCTCATGTAAGGAGATTGAGGGAACCCAACGAGACCCTAGCAAATCCATGCAAGTCGTGTAATTCACATTAAAGTTATATGATCATGTATACCCAATATAACTATCACTAATGCGTTAGCGATTCATTGGTATAATTAGATCCTGTCTGCGTATTGTCATGCTATAGCAAATTAACTTGTTTGTTATGTTCTGTTCTGGTGTTGTTTGATTCTCTTCACTGTTTGTAATGTTCTGGTATTGTTTCTTTGTGTGCTTCTTTGTACTAGAAATAATGAATAATATTCTCCTAAACTATACCTATAATAGTTTACTAATGTTCTAACTGTACTGATGATGAAAAAACTCATTTGTCTACCAAGTTATGTTTATACTTTAAAAACGGAGTTCTGTACAACTATAAAGTAACACAACCTTTAAAAGAGTTTTGAAATGTAAAGACGACTTATAAATGACATCAGTAACATTTTGAAGGATGTTTATAACAAACATTTACACAATTATCATTGTTTTCAACTTGTAACCCCCCTTAAAACAATTAAAATAGTTTAAAAGATTCATTACGGGGTATGAACTCACTTGATGTGGGTGATTCAAACGGGTATGCGCATACGGATGAGAAGTTCCACGAATGAAGTCCCGAGACACAATAAGTCCTAAATGACATATAAGGACACATATTGACATGAATATAGTGTTTATAAACAACTATATGAAAGATAACACCTTCCGGGACTAGGAAACACCTTGGCTAGGTGTTGGAATCACATGTGATTCAACAAAGGGAAGTGAAATGGCACTAAATGGTGTTTATGGTTTTGGAACCAACTCCATTTGAGTTTACGGTGGTAAACCCATGAGTTTACGGTCGTAAACTCATGGTACTTTGACCATATGGGGGTTTGAAGTCCTAGAAGTCCTTTTGAAGCATCCTAACTTCAAGTTTTAGCCTTAGGAAGTGATTAGGGCAACATATCACCCCTTTTATAGGGTTTACGGTTTTTGGACCATATGACTTTAAGTTTACGGTAGTAAAATCAAATGGTTTATGGTCAAATGAAGTTTTCAAGTCCTAAACACTTCTAGGTAAAGGTCTAGGCCAGTTTCTAAGCTTAAGGAATGAGTTTGGGGCATCAAAACATGTCTAAGAGGTGTTTATGGTTTTGGGAGATACCCAAATCGTAAACACATATATATGAGACATTTTTGTGGTTTTCATGTGCTAAACACATCCAAGGAATGTTCCATGTTTGCTTCTAGGGTTTGGCAAGAGTTTAAGGCACTTTGGCACACTTTTAGCATCCTTATTAGGGTTTACGGTACAAGGAGATTCTTGGACCATAAACACCTTATCCTTGTGATATTTGGGTGTTTTCTTGAGGCTCTTATGGTTTAAACATGTTAAGGGTTGTTTATATGCTTGTTTCAAAGGTCTAAAGGGACAAAGGGCACATTTAAGCCCCATTTTTAGTGTTCACGGTCCAAAAAGATTTTTGGGCCGTGAACACCTTGTTCTTGAGGTATTTTGATGATTTCATGGAGTTTAACACTTGATCTTAACATACTAAGGCTAGAAACACTTACTAGTTGAAGATCTTGAAGAAAAACGCGATGCTACTTGAGAGAGAAATGGCTTTAGTCTTTGGAATTGTGAAAAAGTGATTAAAATAACTAAGTCACACTTATATAGTCTTTTGGGTTTATGGTCCTAATACCATTTTGGACCGTAAACTCAAAACTCTTGAAGTTTTGGGCATGTTTTGCTACATAGTACACCCTAGGGTATCCACTCTCCTGATATCTCTTGAAGCACTAACTTTAAACCACTCAAACTTATTCCAAAAAAGTTTGAAAGTTAGCAGAAATAGTTTTAACTCATATTGAAGTGAATGGTTGAACAAAATGGAAAGTTTTGGGTTGTCACACGATTTATGTGGA
Organism: Lactuca serriola; assembly: GCF_051521515.1. Taxonomy (NCBI): domain Eukaryota; kingdom Viridiplantae; phylum Streptophyta; class Magnoliopsida; order Asterales; family Asteraceae; genus Lactuca; species Lactuca serriola. Next base: position 38,989,560 of record NC_136408.1, on the reverse strand, counting down.
TTTATCTCATGAAAGAAAAAGAGTGAGGCGTTTACACACTTCAAAAAATTCAAAGCTTTGGTGGAGAATGAAATTGGAAAGCCTTTGAATGTGTTTAGAAGTGATAGAGGAGGTGAGTTTACTTCTCTCGAGTTTAATTCTTTTTTGTGAACAAAACGGAGTCAAATGCCACCTTACCGCCCCATACTCTCCACAAAAAAACGGTATTGTCGAACAAAGAAATCGAACACTTATGGACATGACATGAAGTATAATCAAGGCAATGCATGTTCCAAACTACTTATGGGGAGAAGCGGTAAATCACTCTACAAATCTAATCAACCGCGTTTGCACAAGAATCCTTGGTGATACAACTCCATACGAAAAGTTGTATAAAAGAAAACCGAATTTAGAGAATGTTCGTATATTTGAGTGTTTAGCACATGAAAAAGTCGAACCGGTGAATCTAAAGAAGTTGGATACAAGATCAAGATCACCAGTACATGTTGGTTCCGAACCGGGTACAAAAGTTTATCAATTATTTAACCCGGTGACACAAAAAATAATCGTGAGTTGAGATGTTATTTTTGATGAAACCAAAAGGTGGGATTGGACTAAAGAAGTAGGAACCAACAATGAAGAACTGGGCTCATTCATAATACCATGGGACTATTCGAGAGACGAGGCGAACAAAAACTAAGGAAACGATGTAAACAATGACCCAATTGAATCGATTGAATTGGATCATGAGATGGGAGACGGAGCGGAAGTACAAGATAATGAACAACTAAGTCTGGTAAATAATAATGTTCAACAAGGAGCTGCAAATCAAAGACCCTCAAGAACAAGAGTACCTCCAAGACGATTTCAAGATTATGAGCTTGATCTTGATAATCTCGAAGAACTCCTTCTAACAACTAATGATGAGCCAGTATCGGTTGAAGAAGCAAAGAAAGAACCAGAATGGGTCAAGGCCATGGATGCGAAAATCAATTCGATAAACAAAAATAATACTTGGACTCTTGTGAACAAGACAGCCTATGGGTGAAGCCAATTGGACTCAAGTGGGTGTTCAAATTGAAGAAAAATACAAACGACACCATTAATATATACAAGGCAAGGTTGGTTGCTAAAGGTTACGTGCAACAACCTGGTATTGATTTTCAAGAAGCATTTGCCCCGGTAGCTCGAATCGAAACCATCCGGTTTCTTATAGCCTTAGCTGCTACTCATGGGTGGGAGCTTCACCACTTAGATGTTAAAACGACATTCTTACGTGGAGAATTAAAGGAAACTGTTTACGTATCGCAACCGAAAGGCTATATAAAGAAAGTCAACGAGCATAAAGTATATCGCCTTACGAAAGCACTATATGGTCTAAGACAAGCACCTCGAGCATGGAACACGAAGCTTGATGAGATTTTAAAGAGTACGAAATTTCAAAAGTGCATGAAAGAACCATCGATATACCGGAAAAGTGAAGGATCTAACTTGCTAATTTAGAAATTTATGTTGATGATTTATTTGTCACAGGTATAAATTTGAGCATGATCAAGAGGTTCAAATTAGAGATGTCCAAGAACTTTGAGATGTCGGATCTTGGAAGATTGACTTATTACCTTGGCATTTAAGTTAAGCAAAAGGGATCGGGGATTACTATAAACCAAGAAGCATATGCTCAACGCATTCTAAAAGAAGCCAGTTTACATGATTGCAATCCGACTCCATTCCAATGGAATTGGAAATAAATTGTCAAAGGCCGAAGATGAACCTGAAATCGACCCGACACAATATCGAAAGGTGGTAGGATGCCTTAGATATCTCTTGCAAACAAGACCCGATATGGCATATGCGGTAGGAGTTGTTAGCCAATACATGCAAAGTCCAAGAGAATCACATGGTGCTACAATCAAACACATTTTAAGGTACTTACGAGGAACAACAGGATACATAATTAAGTACGAGAGGATGGGACAAAGGCGACTTATTGGTTATAGTGATAGTAGTCACAATGTTGACCCGGATGACGGAAAAAGCACAACCGGTCACATTTTCTACTACGGGTCATCTCCAATTTCATGGTGTTCGCAAAAGCAAGATATTGTTGTTTTATCATCTTGCGAGGCAGAATTCATGGCGGCCACGGCGACCGCATGTCAAGCAATATGGCTTCAAGATTTGTTTGGAGAAATCATGAACAAAGCGCAAGAGAAAGTGATTCTTAAAGTTGATAACAAGTCGGCTATCCAACGAACGAAGAATCCCGTCTTTTATGGAAGAAGTAAACACATTCACACGAGGTTTCACTTCATTCGTAATTGTGTTGAAAACGAACAAGTGGAGGTGGAGTACATTCCCAGTGAAGAACAAAGGGCGAGTATTCTTACGAAACCACTAGTTCGAACCAAGTTCAAAGAAATGCGGAACTTGATCGGAGTTGAAGAATTCTCTAAAAGGACTTAGAGATTCTGAGGTGATTGTTGGAATCTTAAGTCGAGTAGGACTTGAAGACTAAGCAAAAACAACTTAGTTTTTAGGAAACTATGTTCAAGTCAGTTTCTAGTTGCCTAATTGTGATCTAATTACAAGTCGGTAGATTAGAATATATATACATCTTGTTTAGCTGTGTAGGGTAAGAGATTGTATTCACAAATTGAGTTTTGAGTTATTTTCTCATTTAATCAAAGAGATAGCTTGATTAATTGTTTGTGTTATACATTCTTGACTTGAATGATGTCTTTGGATTTTACCATTTCTTAGGCTTGAGGGAGTGGGGTGCAGTTTCGCCACAATGATGTCTTTGGATTTTACCATTTCTTATGGGCTAGGCATCATCAAATGTTCAATGGCAATAACTTTCGTGATGAATTTAAGCACAAACCTATCGCAACATTTGCTAGGTATATATTTATGAACATGAGTGTTTCCCTGGACACAATTCATATATCCAACTCAATGCAAATTTCTAACTAAATGCATATAGTTTGTTGTATATATTTCTGATAGTGAGTGTCTCCCATGCAATCGTTCATATTCCCAAACTTAACGTGAATCGCTAACTAAATGCGAACAGTATTGTCGTGCTATATTTTGTGTATATAGTTCGTTGTAAAAGTTGTTTTGGATAATCCATACATACATGTGAAATGTTGATAAATCATAATGGTGCATTCACTTAAGACGTGTGGAATAACTATTGACGGATGATAATCTATCTTCCGTCCACCTTCACCTACTACCACCAATTCAACTTCTTCCATAACATCTACTCCTTCCGGCCCAATTTCTAGTTTTCTACCTTCCATACATGTATAAATGTTTTTAAGTAAAAAATTAACTAAATATGGCCAAGAACGCAAGATTATCCCACATTTCTCAGTATCCCTACAAAATGGAAAAACAATGTTGTTTTATTTTGTAAAATGGCAAAACAATATTGTTTGACCATTTCGCAATACTCTATATCATATGCAGTGGACCTTGGAAATGTATATTTTTTGGTGTCAATGTGAAATAGCAAAACGATATTGTTTTGATTATTTTGCAATGTTGTGTAACATATTTTGCAGCGGCTTGCAAAATCCATGGTCTCTAAGGTAATCGACTTAATCGTTGACTAATTTTATGAAAAAAGAAACTAGAAAAAAACTAGAAAAAAAAAAAAAAAAAAAAAAACCTTAGGAGTTAAGACTAGTGGCTGGTTTTGCTTTTTCTTTTTCAAAATGGGCCAAAAAAGTGTTTGGGATTACGTGTGTTGGTCTCTTGCTCATTTTGACCTAAATAATCAATAAACTTGTATATGATATAATTAGTGTTTTTCAGATATCAAATATTTTAAACCATTTGGCCAATTAACATAACTAATAAAATTATAACTAAAAGTTAAAGGAGTTTGAAACATATAGCATATTGGGGACATGGGTACAAATATATTTGTCAAACATATTTGGCAGGAGAAGCATGGGTACTCCATGGGGGCAGAATGTATTGTATGTATGAATGAAAATGAAAGTATCCCACAGTGTGGTGGGGCGCACAGTCCATATGATTAATTTACTACACATCTTAGTGGAACCACTTGTTGCATCATATGAATGAACTTGGTGTTTTTATTATTTATGTTACTAAATTGATTTTTTTTATAAAACATGTATTAAAATTAATGTTCTTTGTATAGATTAATATTAGAAAATAACAACCAATAATAATTTATTTGTTTGTTGGGCACTTATCTTCTAATTGTATTTAATAATACATTTTTTTTTCTTAGGTAATTAGTCAAAGTGTTATACCTCCTCCGAAAGGGTGCGAGGTGTGGAGGTTGTCATCAGGAACACCATGCCGCCTTGGGCGGCCCCTCTCCCTATTGCCCTTCCTTTTTTTTTTCTCTTGCCTGTGAATTAGGATTAGTATATTGCTTTTAAAAGAGAAAGATAAGTATAACATGGTATGTAGATGGTAGGGAGTGATGTGGAGCAAAAAAAGTGGATGGTGAAAAATAAGTATAACACATGGTCTAAGTGGATTTAATAAAAGATGAGTATAACACATGATCTTATTGGATTTGAACCGGGTAATTTTATCATTTTGGATGTCATTTAGAGATAAGTGAACAAATTATGTCATGTTGGATGTCATAGTGCACACAATGTAGGATTCGGCACCAATTGATCCTGTTGAAATCTACTCCAATAATGTAATGGAAATCCAGAATATTGTTTATTAGTCTATTGAGTATAGTTTATAGTTAGCAAAAATAACCTGCTTATTATTTTATCTTCTTTTTGGAAAGTAACCATTGTGTTTGGAATGATCATTTTGGACCAGGCCAAAATAGGCTACACCATTACTGTAGCCCAATGTTATATATGGGTTCCACACCCAAAAATCGGGAACAAACATTTTGAATTTTGAAATTTTGAAGCTCGTGTTACCTGCGTTTCGGACAAAGTTTTTACTATGGATTCATCAAACTAAGTGAGTTCTACTCTTTAAGCTACTTGCATTTTAGTTTACAAACAATTATATGTATTTCAGAATGCGTAGATCATGTCCAGGGCGGAATACGAAGAACAAGTCCGGAATATCTATTTTATGTATTTTTTTGTTTTAGACATATAAGATGCATATAAATATCTTAAAATCTGTTTAACACCATTTTTCGTCAACAAATAAATCTACATTAGACATTACAACTTACAAAGGATTTCGGAATGGTAGTATCACTCCAGAATACGAAGAACATAGTTTGGAATATGAAGATTAATTCCAAAATGATGTTCCGGAATAAAAAATCATTATTTGTTTTTTTGTTTATGATATTGTTAAATAATGTGTATTAGTCTGAAAACCAATTTGATTGGATGTTAAAAAAAGTAGGGTTTATACATGAAGAAATTGTATTCCATTTACAGAAGCTTTTACAATTGCGCCCGATAAAGGTAAAACCGGATTTAAAAAATTTTATTTTATTTTTATGGTAATATATTAAAATGTTGTTGGAATTTATTTTTGCAGATAAAAAAACAAGATGTTGGGTTAGAAAAAAACAGTAAACCACCAAAGGCACCTATAAAATTAAGAAAGAAATCAGAAAATGTGTTAAAGTTTAAATTAAAAGCAGATAGAACTCCAGAAGATGAGACTGTAACGTCCCAATTTCAAAATAAATTTTTCGTTTTTAAAAATAGAACAAACACCCATTTTTATAAAGTTACATTCAAGTCAAACTAATTGCTCATAAACCATAATTCAAAATCAGAGTTGTAAGGAAGAGAATGCGAAATCTCAAATCATAGAACTGTTGATGTATGTGTAAAAACCTGCTTTCACAATCCGATAAGTATCTCCTAAAAACATTTAATCCACAACTGTAAGCACAAAACTTAATAAGTTCCCCAAAATAATGCATACCGCACACCATAATAATCAGCTATGGGTTATCAGCAACCCTAGGACTATCAACAGTCCTAAATATCACATACAACACAACAATGTAAACAATCATGGGTTATCAACATTCTTGTAGTCTCACAATAGCGCTATGAATTATCAGCAACCCTGCGGACTATCAGCAATCCTAAAGTTATCAACAACTCAGATACACATAACAATAATCAACAAATAAACACATCTGGTATGGCATGCACACACTATGATATAGGTGATACAATGAGAAGAATCATATGAACGAAGAGATGAAATCCATTACTCAAAGTCCCACAAAATCAGCTACAAGAACCTCCTAAACCAATCACAAGCTAAACCTCAAACTATAGCTCAAGATCTCTCATAGTTTGACAAAAAGTCAACGGTCAAAGTTAACCCCGACTGACCTCCACGTCGTGGAAGCTACACGATAAAATAGTTGTGGTGACACCATGTAACGCCCGTAGATCTGGGCTAGTCAATTTAGAGATAACAGGGGTCGAAAATGAAATTTTGACAAAATATTATTTAGAATAAATAATCTTAACCAAGTTGTAGAATACGTATAAAGGGTTTCGTACATATAAAGAACGTTGAAATCCGAGTTATAACGAAGAAATTATGGTCCGTCGAAGTTTTACGGCAAAACCGGCACGACACCGGGATACGTAAATAGTAAATTTACAATGGAGGACTTTTTAGCCTTAGCGATCTAAACGAAAGTCGTAACATAGGTTAAACCGAGAGAATGCATAAAAAGAACGCCAAAATCTGACTTCGTGTGAGGAAGTTATGATTTTTCTAAGATTTGGCATAGCAGTTCATAACTCGAAATTCGAATTTTAGATCGATCGATTTTTGGCCAACGCAACCTAAATGAGCATTGAATATCTTTTTAATAGTAGCACAACGGTAAAAAGACAGACGAAACCGGACGTCGGATGAAGAAGTTATGAATTTTTAACGGACTTTTCCTATCCTGGTCTGTTAAAAATATAACTTTAAAAATAAAGTCAAAATTAGCTTACAGAGTTTAAACGAAAGTTGTAGAGTACGTCTCCACCTACGCGTGGATATAAAGAACGTCAAAAACGGAGTTCGTATGACCTAGTTACAAATTATAATAGCATATTTACGTATTAAAATAAAGTATAAATCATATATACATACACACACACACACACACACATATATATATATATATATATATATATATATATATATATATATATGTATATATATATATATATATATATATATATATACATATGTATATATCATTAGAAAGGTATCGACAATGCGGTCATTATAAGACTAATGTTGAGTTCTTTCGACATTAGTTTAGTACAAATATCATTAAATCCATTTAAAATAGTATTATAGAGGGGTGTTTAGTTGTTTATATAACTAAAATGTCATTATGTAATTATCGAGAGTAGTTTTTGAAAATTCAATTAGTATAAATAAGAGCCTCAGGCTCTCATGTTTCTTGCACCATTCTCTTGATTCAAGAGTCTTTCTCTCCTTATCCCCGAACATTTCGGTCCCTCGTGATTCGACTTCTCTTTCTGTAGTTTTTAGTATAGTAAGGTGAGCGCTGAAGCGCTGCACGAATATTTCTTAGAAAGATTCAGCGACGAAGTTCTGCCCCTGCAGAGTCCGACTCCTAGCTAAGACCCCTTGTAAGTAAGTTATGCTTACCCTATTTTAATATAGCTTCTATTTAAAATTAGTATTGTTATTATGAACTTATAATAAATATTTGAGTTATTATTATATAAGTGTCGTTAATATATATTTTTAACTACTCGCGGTACGGGGAATCTGGTTTAAAGCGCCGGATATGGTTGTTGGATTTCAGAAGTGCTATATGCCAAAATGGTCCTGCCCTCCGGTGTTTTATGTCTGGCCCCTGTTTGTACATAGTGGTTGGAAAGTATTGTTTAAACGCTTATATAATAATAATAATAATAAGACTAATAATTAGTCACGGTAAATATTAGACTAAAATCTAAATACTAGGTTTTGTCGAAGGAAATGATTTTAAAGTAAACGAAGCGCTGTCCGAGTACCGAGTCACCACCTTATCAAGTGAGTGCATGGTCTCTTTCATCTTACACATAGATATGAAGTATTTTATATAAATTACATGTTATGTGTGCATATTATCTGAATACTTGTTGTCTATGATGGATGAATGATTTTATACATGTTTTAAATGATTTAAATATATATTTATTTTATATCTACAAATATGTTGGGATAAAACATGGGTAGATGAAATAGTTGATGTGTGATGAAATAAAATGATGAGAGATAGGTGATGATAATTAGGTGAGGATAGATAGGTGATGATGAAGCGGTGATGTAGGATGAAAGATACTATAACCTTGTCCGACAATTTAGAGATGTAGTCATCTACCAGAGTATAGATGGCGACCACAGACTATTATAGACAACCCCGTGGAAACACCAACAGACTCATAACCTGCAGGTGATGAAATAGGAGTTCAGACGATGTTGTAACTACGTTTTAATGCGATGATACTCTAACCCCTTACTATGAATTACGAGTTCAGGCGATGTTGTAACTACGTATTCATGCAATGATACTCTAACCCCTTACTATGAATTACGAGTTCAAGCGATGTTGTAACTAAATATTCATGCGATGATACCCTAACCCTTTTTGGGCACGTAATGAGGGAGTAATCTCTGAATCAATATTGTCTATGCGATGTATGCGATGATCCTTAGGGAGAGTCCTTAGGAACAAACATATAAGGAAATGCGATGTAAGGAGATGAGAGGTAAATATGATGTAGGAGACGACCCTTAGGATAAATCCTTAGGGAAGGTACTTAGGAATAAAGAAGATAATTGGGATGGGTAATTGGGTTAATTGTTTAATGATTAAACATAATAATTATATTATTGTGGGTTGAAAACCCTATGTACTCACCAGGTTTCCCAACCTGACCCACTCAGTTTACTTATATCACAGGTATTGATATGAAGTCACGTTACACTGAGAGATTAAGGAGATATAATTCACTAGTGATAACGAATGTAAGTTATGTTTATGCTTATGTTTCTGTATTGACGATGACATCCCAAATGTTTTAAAATGAATAAAAATATTTTTCTTCAGAAATGCTTTGATAACGTATTTATCATGTTTTACTGGGAACAAATTCCGCAACATTTTTATTAAAAAAGATGCTCTGATTTTTGTAAAACATAAACAAAATAGGTCTTTTCAGGCCGTGAAAATAGGGATGTCACACACCAGCCTCCACGTCATGGAGAGCAACATGTTACACATTGGAAACTTGTCCCAATAACTTAATGGGTTAAACACTTAACCCATAAACCCAATGTAACATCCCAAAAACTACAATAAATTTCAACTTTTCAAAAACAACCCATAACCATAAATGTTTACAAAATCATTATTTCAAAAGTGTATTTTAGTAATCAAAGTATCCCAAAACCCAAACAACATAACACCAAAGGAGTTACAGGTTTAACCTACCTCGTTCTCTTAGCCGAATCATTCCTCAAAAGGAAAGCGTTTAAAGCTACATAGTTCACATAATCTTTTCGGTGGTCTCTTGATTGAATCCTGGATCAAAATGCAGGGAATTCAAAGGAAAAATCTCTGAATATACAGTAACATAGTTTTTGGTAATGTGGTCATAGTTGGTTGTTTGTAATTTAAGAAAGTTGGTTATCTAAATTAGAATGTTTGTATGAAAGATGTTTTATTATATGACAATGGTCTTTATCATGTAACAAAGTATGTTGCCTAAATTGGAATGTTTTAGTTTCTTTCTATGGAAGTTGTTTTAATTTACTTCCAATGAATTTATCATGTTAGAAACTTTGTTGCCTAATTTATTGCATGCATGCATACGAATGGGCAATATGGTACATTAACAATATTTGTGCATGATATAGATGCACCAAAACTATGTGGTCCCAATTATTTAATAATTACTCACTTTCTGCACATTAAAAGGGAGCATGGTCGTCCACTCCTGCATATTCCATGTACTGATACACACTTTCACAAACAAAATAAGTTTAAATAATACAACATTAGTCATTATAATAAGGTCAAGACAACTTTCCAAGTACACTTTTCAAGTACAATTTCCATTAACTTACATAAAGGAGTATCTTACAAACATATTTCTAGGACTAAAACACTACTCAATTATCCACAAGTTTACATTAAACCCATTACCATAATCTAACAAAAGGCATGCATATTGGTTGAAATTATACATCAACTGTACAAAAGACATGCACATTGGTTGGAATTTTTACATCAACCAAACAAAAGACTTAAAAGTTATGTCATCACTTCCATAAATTTATGAAACACCAAACCAACCCTACAAAGAAGCAGATACAAAGAAACACGGTCCACATCAAGCACATCTTCAACCTTACAATGCTATCTTCATGCTAAGCCACAAACCTTTCCAGTTGAGCAACTCTTTTGTCGTTCTTGGCCTTAACAAGCAAATCCTACAACGAATCCAATTCCTACATTATGACATACAATTTCTCCTTGTAGTATCCTGGTTGTAGCCAATCATCTATCCAATGAAAGAACCTACAACTCCTCTTTTCGATCATATATCCAAGTCAAAAAGTACAATAATAATCAAATGTCTAAAATCGATCATGAAAACTCAAACATCAAAGAAATTTAACAAATTTCAACTCAAAACATCACAAATCAAACACCACAAGTCACCAAACATCATTGATCAATATTTCAGTTAACCTAAACATCATAAATTAAAATCATACATGACATTTACCAAAATCGAAGCTAGCTTTTATCACATTCTAAAGAAATAAACAAATATTGCTCAGATCATAGATTACCAGTGAGTTGGGACAGTTCAAAAAGCGGCGTGTAGGGTTTTTTGTTGTCCACAATGTCCTTTGTAGTGCTTCCAAGTCATAGTGACATTTCTGCACTTCGTCCTCACTACCAAAATGAGGAACGGCTGAGTTGTGGAAAGAAGACGACGACATTGTGCAAGAATGGTTTTGAGAGTTGTTAGGGTTTTTACGGTTTCGAATACGTGAACAAATGTGAAGGAAGTGTGTCGATTAAAGGTTTCAATTAATAACCCCTGATGTCGTGTCTTACACGAGGGATGAAGCTTCCAGGTCAGCCTTGTCAACAAATCATCGGAACCGGCCGAACCTTTAAAATTGAGGATAAAGGTGTAATTAACAGGTAATTTAAAAGTTAAAGGAGTAATTGTGCAAAAAAATAACTTGAGTGACTAATCTGAGACAAAGCCAAAAGTTTGTTGTGCTACAATGTCAATTTCCCGTGTTTTAAAATATGAATCTTTTTTATTACTCATTTCCTTATTCAATAGTTGAATGTGTATTAAATTTCAAATCCATTATTACCACTTGACATGAACATTGAACTCAACATTCACTGTATGTCAACTATAAGTACCCGAATTTTCTCATATAATATTCTAGGGATTATCAGAGTTTTCTATAAAAAATTATGGAATTCTATAACTCAAAAACAATTTACATCCTAAGTTAATGTCGAGTTTACAATAAAATCATACTCATCATTTAAAGCAACAAGAAAAAACTAAGAATAAAAACTACTTCTAGTCCAAGTCCTCGTGCTCCTGTCTCCTATCGTACAACGGCTAATACCTAAACCTATAATACATGAAAAGTCTACAATATCATATCACAGGTCTGGTGAGTTATATGGTGCTCTGTTTTCATGCAATCATACTCTACTTCTATCTTTCTTTACTTTCATACTTTACCATTCTGTCATCTTCTTCTCATATTCTTACTATATCTCACCTTATGCCTTATCATCGCTTCATTACTTCACATGCTCTTCTCATCTCATGCTTTCTCTCGAATCTATCTTTACCTCTTCTCGGGCTCTTACTGAGTCTTCATCTCATCTCCTAATCATCTCTTATTCTATCTACACATATTCTCACCTCATCCATTGCCCTTCTCATACTCTATCTTCACCACTTCTCGTACTCTTCCCTCTCACCTCATACGCTTTTCTTATCACTACTCCTGCTCTTGCTCTATCTCGTCACATGCCTTCTCCTTCTGTATTTACATAGACCCAAATGGTCTAATCACTTATGACAACTTCACATGTCATATGTAACGACCCGAAAATCCTTTTGTTAACGACGTTAGTTTTCCGTTACTCGAAAATTAATTGTTGTAAAGTTATTTCGATTCTAAGGGTATACAATGAAATAAATTAAATATATGCTTAAAGTAATTGATCCATGAAAGAATTGTTCAAATATGCTTAAGATTTAAGAATAAAACTCATACTCTTCTCTATAATCCGTATAGCCTCACCTAACCTACTATTGTATTGATTGATTTGTCATCAGTCAATGGTTTTTTATATGAACATAACAATTGATTTTCTTTTAGCTTACTTTTAGGTAGATTGTACTAAGGTTCAACATATAATTTGAATATCTTATAATACTTGTAACATAAATTTGTAAGGGAAATGGATTATATGGATGATAATGAGTTTAATATGATACTAATGTCATTGTTTTGTGGCAAATAATTGGTTATAGAGATCTTTAATCCTTAGTTTTGTAGAGCTTAATGACGCTTATTCTTATTTATAATTTCAACCAAGAAATTTCCAGATTTTTAGTGAAATGATAAAAAAGTTGAAATAAAAAAATCATAATATTTGGAGGCACCGTCATCAACTTTTTAATTATCATCATATAATGAATGAGACTTTTGTAAGGCCAAATAATAATTAAAAAAATGACTTTTGTTAGGCCAAATAATGAAACTTTTCTGGAAGCAACCAGATAAAAAATAGTTACCGGTAAAAAAAGACTGATTTGATTTTTTATCCGGTAATTAGAATTTTTTTGTTAACAAAATAAAATTTGAGACTTTTACATAAATTTTGCCAAAGTATTAGGATTTTTCTCAAAATTTTTACTACATAAAAAACAAATCCAAATAAGATATATTATTCTTTGGTTTTGTCATAATCGCTTTGGTTTTTTTGGCTACATTATCTTTTACTTTGGTTTCAGATTCATCCGATCTGAGTCGATGCGTAGTCCTCCTACATCGAACCAAACGTTTAGAGATGTATCTTCTTTATGAACCTGTTTATTTTTAATAAACAGCATGTATTACCAATTAGTCAATTTATAATAAAGCTTGATTTTGTTCATTATAATTTAAAAGTAATAGCTTTTGATTCTATATGCATTAATAGCTTTTCATACAAAATTAAAGAAGCTTTATAATAAAGTATATGGAGCCACGCTTTTGGCTTTAATATTGGAATTCCTTTTCTTTGTCAATTTAACCTATGAAGCTAATATGCCAAAACAGTGGTTTTTTTAAAATTTGAAAACAACATGATTAGACAACAATCAACAACGCACAAAAGCCGAATCAAACGGAGTAACTTTACAAAAGTAAGCCATGAATCTATGTTTAGATCACATTTTAATTTAATTATTTGTCTTTGAAAAATGACTGATTATAAAAAAATGGCAATCATTTTTTTTCATGTCTTGAATTTGATTACGAGTTAAAAGATCATGAAAAAAATGTTTGTATTTTGTAAAACAATTCATTTTAGGTTATATTTATAAAGTTGGTTGTCATTAATATATAAAATGTTAGTTTTGGTATTTCAGATTTGACAAACAAACAATCTGATGATTAGTATTATGAACTAATATTAAGGCTATGTTTGACATACTAGCTGAAAAGCTAGCTGAAATATATAAAATTACATAAAGTGACATGTAACAGTATGTCTTTCTATAATTAATTAAGGGGTGTAGTTGACAATTTAAAAAAAAAAAAACTCCAAAAAAACGAGTTTAAGTAACTTTTTAAAAAGCTAGCTTATAAGCTACTTTTTGACTCACGAAATACAACAACGTTAAAAAGATCGAAAAATAAGCTAGTTGTGACGCGCCAAACACAGTCTAAATCATTAGTAAGTCAAACCCAAACAAGCTGGCAAATAATATTTGGGAATAATATATCCAATCATCCCAAATAATAAATCATATTATTATTATTTAATTGTCAAGTTTCGTTCAGAAATCAGATTAATAGTTCACTATCATATATGATTATAATAAAGGTAGAAGGAGAACAAATCATTTTGAAGACAAATTAAAATATGAGACATCTTACGTAAAACCAACATAAAGATTGTTGATTATTGATTGTTGAAAGTTGCACGCAATGACTTATGTCCTTAAAAGATTTTATGCCGCTCAATATATGTAGTTAACAATTTAAAGCTCAAGATTATATCGTTCTTTCCATCAGCTATGGAAGAGCCAATAAACATAAAACAAATAATATGACATGTATCACTTTGAGAAAATCTATATTTACTCGCCTTTGGTAATTAGTCTTTATTAACCATTATTTTTGTCCTTATCCTTGTGCTTTTGCGTAATCTTTTTTCAATCCCTAATCACATAAGAAATCATTTCTAAACACAAGGATTCAACTAAACCCATATTCAAATTTAGCTTTCATTTATGCCATATATTTTCCCATTTCATGAACTTGAATACTAATTGTTACTTTTAATATGTTAATAGTTATGGGTAACATGTTTATGAGCCTTAATTCATCAATATTGATACTCTATTTCAAGTCTCTAAGTCAATTATCCAAACTACGAATTAGGTCCAAATTATCAATTTATCATGTTATATATAATATGTCTCATCCTTGGTGTTTTATGCTTAAAAACACGTTCTCAAAACTTAATCATCATCATCCATAAAAGATACAAAATCTAGAGTCACGAGGTTTCTTCCATTATAGTAAATAAATGCTTTAAGAAAGAGAGCTTACATTAAATCAAAGTCTATGAATATCAAATTCCATTTCTTTCTCTTGAAATCACTCGGTTTACTTCACTTTTGAGCTCAAGATCTCCACAATTGTACATCTCATGCTCTGAGAGTACTTTAAATTTTAATATTTAGTTGGTCAAGTTACTCGAACCATGTTTTTTTTGTGCCCAAAATTACACGGGACGTGTAATGCTAACAACAAATACTTAGCCTATTTTCTATTTACACGGGCTATGTTCCCAAGGCCTTAATTACATGGATCATGTTTTCTATAAAGTTTCCCATTTAACCAACATCCATTTGGTTAGTCTAATTTTGGGTTTTATATAGTCATGCTTCACAGGGTCTTATGTACACGACTCGTATAATGCTACAAATGTCCTAATTAACCAATGTACTTTGTCAACCCAAATATCATGTTTACACAGTCCATGTTTCCCAAGGCTTCTTTTACACAGGTCGTGTAATATTGTTTCGTTTCCATATTAAGAAATATAATTTGGTAATTTTCATTTCTTGAAAGTTTTGAATTTTATATTAGCACAGCAAAACTATAATATTTATAAGATCATTTTCAATTTCACAAATAGTTTTCTTTTATTATCTTAGCATTAGATGGAATAACAACCTACTTGTTTATACAACTACAGCAATCTACTTTTCTATTCTTTTTACAATTAAATATTATAACATTTTAACTAAACTTTCAAAAAAATTACATTCCCCAATTTATGATTAATGTTGTAATGCTTCCATACGTCAAGAGAAATATATGAGCATTAAGTCATCACTATCAAGACTTAGTCATTATCGACGAGTATATCACAATATGTATCCTTGGGTCAGCCACAAGTATCACCATAGGATCGACCGATACTACCAATTTTTGATCAATCACGATATACACAATATTTGATGTTGACTTTAAGAGGGAGTTCTTCGTCGATTGGATGATGGATCGTCATATACAACTCTAGTTTGATATATTGGATTGCCATTATGGTTAGTCCCTATTTTAAGGAAGATGTACACATTATATATACTTGAAAATGACAAATATGATTGACAAAATATGATTTTATATTTAGGAACATTTTAGGACAAAAGACAAACTCCTCTGCGAATGTATGCCATTTTGGATGGTATTGGTCTTAAAGGTATAAATTTTGATGCTATATGGTATACTATCTTCGTGGATTCATTATATCTTTACTATCTTATAAAAGAAATCTAACTATTTCTATAAATAGATTCAATATAATAATAATATTTTTTTAAGACGTCCAAACCATTATGCTGATAGTACAACTAATCATCATTAAAATAATATTAAATTTTAAATGTCCAACCTTATGAGCTTTTAGTATAATCGAACAATGCATCATAAGTTTTTTAACCTTTTTTATCCGGTTCTATCCACCCTCGTATATCGGTACTTTGTTTCTTGATAAAATTTGAATTAATCAACCCACATTCGAATCAAATTCAAAATTCAAATACTACTCCAAATCCATTAATCTATCGATTCAAGCATCCATGATCTCCGTAACAGCTTCTTCTCCCTCAAATCGCTGCCCATCTTCTTGTTCTCCCTATAATTTCTTATTCTACCTAAAATCATTGCTCCTCTTATTATTCTCACTGGAATGCGTCCACAATCATACATGATCTGATGCGTGAAGCATATCGATGGTTTGACTTCCAATAAATCTCAGTCTTAGTTTTTGTTTATGTTTTCATCCATAGGATCTAGATTTTGCATGTTCTCAGAATTTGATTGCTTGGATTTTGCGACGATTACTCCATTTATATCTAATTGTTTTTTTGCCTTTTCCAATGTTTAGATCGATCATAATGTTTCAATTATGGAACATACAAATGAGAAAAGCTCAAAACATTCACCTTTATTTTGTAGAAAACATTCGAGTTACGAATTAATTTAACAAAAAATAAGGAAATGTTCAAAAATGTATCAGTTCAACTGCCAAGGCCATAACTTTTAAGCAGCAGCTTATTGGCACAATTGCTGATCAGGTATTAAATTATTTGTAATCTTACTTTTGGAATGATTTTACAAAGAAACTCCATGAGTTTTGTTTTCATTAATATAAAGTTTTGGATGCAAAATGATGACATAAGGAGGATTCAAGAATTCTACAAACAAAGTGAAGACTGTAAGGCCATAACTTTTAAGCAGCAGCTTATTGGCACAATTACTGATCAGGTACTAAATTATTTGTAATCTTACTTTTGGAATGATTTTACAAAGAAACTCCATGAGTTTTGTTTTCATTAATATAAAGTTTTGGATGCAAAATGATGACATAAGGAGGATTCAAGAATTCTACAAACAAAGTGAATCCCCCTCTGGCACGTATCACAATATTGTCCGCTTTGGGCCACTCGGCATGAGGACTTCCCAGGGGGTCACCCATCCTGGTACTACTCTCGCCCGAGCACGCTTAACTGCAGAGTTCTTATGGGATCTGTTGCCCTCACGACTTTAAAACGCATTGTGATAGGGAAGGTATCCACACCCCTTATAAGGAATGTTTAGTTCTCCTTCCCAGCCGATGTGGGATCAGATCTAACCCACTTTCACCCCCCATTATAGGGTTCAACGTCCCCGTCGAACACATCGACCCGTGCCCTGGCTCTGATACCATTTGTAACATCCCCCTCTGGCACGTATCACAATATTGTCCGCTTTGGGCCACTCGGCACGAGGACTTCCCAGGGGGTCACCCATCCTGGTACTACTCCCGCCCGAGCACACTTAACTGCAGAGTTCTTATGGGATCTGCTGCCCTCACGCCTTTAAAACGCGTTGTGATAGGGAAGGTATCCACACCCCTTATAAGGAATGTTTAGTTCTCCTTCCCAGCCGATGTGGGATCAGATCTAACCCACTTAAAAGATTAAGCTATCTGTCAGACAACCATGTAGCCATGCCAGGACCCATCAAGATGGATTGGCAACGATCATCTACTAAGCCATAGCCGAGACCATGAAGCTCTGTTAATCACGATCTGGCAACATGGTCGTGGTTCATCAACGAGACATGGGTTTCTGTCTTCTTAGGAATCAAGAATACAGAGGTACGATCCTATAGAACAGATCTTGTTCAAGTAAGGTTGTCGTTACACAGACAATGACAAGATTTTGAGATAGTTACATGGTAGATGAAAAGGTATTTGTAAATTAGCATCATTTCATGTATTTTTAGGAATTTATAACTAAATGAATCATAATATTACTATTTGTTGTAGTGTTTTCAAAGGAGTCCAGGGAACTACTTGCAAGATCTAAAGGGTGTTCCTAGAACGCTTTAGAATGATGTTTTGCAAGTTAGAGAACATGGGTATTACAGAAACTTCTAAACCTTAGGCGAGATAAGGGGAAGGGATCAAGATATACAGGAAGGGGCAAGATAGGGCGAATTCGGGCCTTAAAATTGCATCTGTAAGCTTCATCTTCACAGTTGGCACTATTGACACGTTATTTAGTTTCAAAGAAGGATTACTTATTTTTTACCGGTGTAGGTTTATACTTTGTCTATAATAATCTATATTAGTTAAAAACTAAAACTATATTTTTTGTTTATAGAGTTATGGATGTTTGTTATGCATTCATATTGTGTGAATTTATGTATGTCCTAAATAACTATATTTACAATATTTGTTTATTTAATTGTGTGACTATGTTTATTTCTTTTTTTCTCAATGAATGATATTTTTAGTTATACACTATATTGGAAACAATTGTTGTTTAGGATATACTATAGGTTTTCAAATTCATCTTTATTTAAATTTGTTTCGGACGTGACTTGCGCAAAATGAAATCAATGGACATGTAACATAGTTTTTTGGATCTTAGTATTTAATGAAGTTGATTATAGAGTTATGGATGTTGGTTTTAAAGAAGATATAAGACATAAGAGTGGTATTCAAGTGTTTAGACCAAATATTAGATGTCATGTCAAAAGTTTTCCAAAATGATTTTATGACAAATATGACATCCTAAACTATTTATTTGAAACTTAACAAATAAAAAAAATGATAATGCAATTTCGATTCAAAATGAGTACAGTGTAACCTGTTTTCAAATTCGTGGGGAGATTAAATGACTCCCTTGCACTATTCCATAAAAACAAGCTTTTTAGTACCTAAAACACTTTTAGATTAAGTCTTAACCTCTTATCAAATAATCATATTTTTCTCAATTTATTATTATTATTATTATTATTATTATTATTATTATTATTATTATATTCAAGAAGCTTAACCATAAAATAAAAATCTACCTACGCAACACAATCAACCTTTAGAGCCGACTGTGAAAGAACTAATCGTCACTTGGACATAATTCGTCAAAAGAAAACTATTTGAAGTCATTGCTCAAAGTTTTATTCGAATAAAGAAAGATGACATTACAACCAAAATGACATTTTGCATGACAAAATATTAATAAGACACTTATAGACTTCAATTAGAATTTTTACTTATAATATTAATAGAACTTCCCCGTTAGACACTATTAAACCGTAAACCTTAAAAACCCTAATCACTAAATTGTAAACCTAAACTCTAAGAGAAACTACACACCCAAGGGAAATTATTCGCCGAAAATAACTATTCACAGCCTTACCCGCCTCCCGCTGCATTACACCAATAATAACTATTCATCAACAATATAAATACGCCAAAAAAAACTCTATTGTGATGTGGCATACTAAGCAATAAAAGATTAGACATCGGAAATAGAAATCAACAAACGAACATCTTAACCCATTAGTACTCTGTCTAACTTAAACAAAATGAAACTAACTGCGAAAC
The DNA here is from genome assembly GCF_051521515.1 of Lactuca serriola. Classification (NCBI taxonomy): domain Eukaryota; kingdom Viridiplantae; phylum Streptophyta; class Magnoliopsida; order Asterales; family Asteraceae; genus Lactuca; species Lactuca serriola. Next base: position 38,969,891 of record NC_136408.1, on the reverse strand, counting down.
AAAACTGTCAACATCGCATTTTACTCCATCGCAAAAATTTTCTCTCCATCAAATGTCCCCCCCCCCCCCCCCCCCTCTACGTCTAAACTGTCAACATCGATGGACATATATAGTAAATCTTTTAACTAGCATAATTTCCGAATGGAACTAATTGCCGGAAGATATATTTGTCGCCGCTGCTTTGCGTGGGTACATGGCTAGTATATATATATATATATATATATATATATATATATATATATATATATATATATATATGAGTTAGGTTTAAATGTTTCTACTGTTTATTGTGTGCTTATAAGATTGATTCTAAATCAATCATTTCAGTTATTTTAAGAAAGTAATTAATACATATTAAATGCTGAAGATTTAATTAATGCTCGTTATATCTTTAACATGTAATATGCATTAATTACTTTCTTAAAATAACTAAAATAAGTGGTCTACAATCAATCATACATGCACAAAATAGATACTTATAACACAATAACCTAACTCTCACACACACACACACACACACACACATATATATATATATATATATATATATATATATATATATATATATATATATATATTCAACAAATAGTCTAACATATTATCTTAGGTGTTGTTTGTTTTTTTAAAAAAACCACTTCCGACCACTTATTGCTGCGCCACACAGCACATGCGCAACACTTGGTCCTTTGCAACTACTTGTTTTTCAGAAGACTTCTGACTTAAAAAATGTTGCGCGTGTGTTGCGTGGCGCAATAGTAAATCAACTGCTTCAAACATCTTCACGCCTTAGTTTAACTTACTGCAGCAGTCTGTAGACGTTAAAAAACAAACATATTTTTTATTAAATGTTGCAGCCGTTTGTTCCACCTCTTCTGCTACAAAGGATTGCAGAGATGGTCCGCAGACTTTAGACATTTTCTCTTCGAAAAAACAAACAACATCTTACTCACCAAAGGGAAATTATAAAAGTTCCGAAAAATGATAAAGGATACATTGATTTTTCGTCATCAATAAAACAATGTTTGTAACTATTACTAGTTTCAAAACCGTCCATGTTTTCAATAAGTTTAGAAAAATACAAATCAACATCAAAACAATATTCTTGTAATACTTTCTTAACATCAATAACCTATTTCATAATTTTTTTTCTCTTTAATGAGAGCCTATTTATGTGCATTAATTTCCCGAGAGCACTTTGATTCCTTGTGTTGTTCTTCGATGACCTTCATAGCTTCAAATATATTATTAGGCATTTTGGATGGAAATAATTCATGAGAAGACGTGTGTATGATCAGGTAATTGGTTAGGATGAGATCCTTTGTCTTCATAATGATACTCACTATATTTGTAGGTATCAAAAGATGTTACAACTAATTTTTCTTTCTAGAACTTCTCGAATTGCTTACTAGTCATTTTCTTATAAAAAGAGAAATAAAAAAGTAATTGAATTAGTATGAATTATGTTTTTGTTAGTTGAATAATGTGTCTTTGAGATATTTAATATCAGTGTAAGATTGGAAATAAATAACAATATTTATAGAAATATTTATATTTTATTAAATGTTATATTTTACAGGGTTGGGCCTATTTTTGAGGGCATGCCAACCATTTCGCACGTGTATTTCACATCAACAAGAGGCAGAGACCACTGCAAAATAGAGTACCCCGATACGACCCCACAAAAACCCACCCCATATGGATTTTACATCATTAAAAAAAAGACACGGTTAATTTAGAGATAGAGACCACTCCAAAATAGAAGACCCGAATACGACCCCACAAAAACCCACCCATGTGGATTTTACATCAATAAAAAGGACATGGTTAGTGTTTTTTTTTTCAATCTTTGTGTATAAAGTGTAAATTGAAGCAAATTAACTCATTCTTTAACTTCATGTATGATGTATAAGATACAACATAGAACAAGACCCCACAATCCTATCTCTATCTCTTTGTTCATGGCATGGTCCCTATAACCTTCCTCAGCCATGTTGTTTTGCTTGCTACCACCAAAACATTTACAAAGCACGCCTTATGATCGTTCTTTGTAATTATTTATCGGTCCTCTTTGCTGCAAGGGTCTTGGTGACTAATTAATGGTAATTCACACATCTCTTATTAATCAACCTTGGATCTACTGCAGTGTATTTACACACGTTACGTTTTGGATATTAAAAAGTAGGTCATAATGTACTTTGTTTAAATTTTTTGAAAAGAACCATTTTAATATATATGAATTTTTACTATTTTCTAACTTTAACAAATATAGAATACTATGAGCAATAATGAGACGTGATTCATAATGGAAAAAAGGTTTACTACCACTTTCTAAAGGATCCCATGATGCACCTTTTGACATCATTTGAAGAAGACAAAATTGTCATCATAGTACATTTATTAACACCTATTGAATTAAAAGTGTATGTGCTACTAAGTTGTGAAGTATGTAATTTAATTCTCAATAATTAATTTTGCAAAATGAAGACATGGACCACAATATTATATTAAATTTTGAACAATTGAAGACAAAAAGGTTGGCTTAAATACAGGCCTATCACTATGTTTGGAACCGAATGCTTGATATTTTTATAAGTTTTAAATTTTAAATTTTAAAAATAAAATTAAAATTAAAATGAAAAAAAAAAAACTTTGTAACTTTTATTTTAAATAAAAAACTATTCATTATACGCTTAACAGGTGTCGAGTAAATTTGTAATGATAAACTCTTTGCCTCTTTGGTTAACAAAATAATGAAAAAGTTTCATCCATATGTTTATTTTCATTTTAGAAGATCAAACTTTTATATGATTATGAACTTACGAAGTAAAATATAAACTTTGATTTGTAGATAAAAAGTCCATTGATACCTAAAATTAAAATTAATAGAATATAAATATATCACATTTATAACGAATATGGATATTATATTTTAGAAAGATTAAATATGTAATGTGAGGCTTAGATAGATGCTGAGCATTCAGACGACAGTCAATCACTAAAACCAAACAACTTTGAGGTTTGTGAGGACCCACTCATCTCCCATCACATTCACATGCATATTCTCCTCAAATACTTCTGTCTTTCACTTGTACCCTACAGTGCAAGTCCCTCATGCATCCTACCTTAAATATTTTAATATTAATATTTTTAGTAAAAACAAATAAATTTGTATTTGTAACGAAAAGCGTACGTTTTGCTTTCAGTTGTCAAGGGAAAAATATAACCATAAAAACATCAAAATGATAGGGTTTTTTTTAACAAAGTTGTTTTTTTATCTTTATAATAAAACTATAACCAATTTAATAACATTAATTAATGGTTGCTATTTTTTTTTGCAACCGGGCAATGAGATATATTAATAATAAGAAGAAAAAAAGAACAGCCACAATTAGTGGCATACAAAATTCCAACTCAAACACAAAAACAAAAGAAAACAGATAAACTAAGGCATAACAAAGAATTTTTAGAAAAACAAAGGGCATTGAGACCATGATGCAAATTCAACCTGTCAATTTTTCTTTTATTTTTCACCCATAGATAAGCCATTGATTTAATGATATCAATGATTTTATCCGGTGGTAGCCGGTTTTTCTCGAAGACCTTTTCGTTCCTTGATTTCCAAATACTCCATATTGTTCCATAGTAGATTGTCAAGATTATCTTTCTCCTATTTTTACACGTCCCCCACCGAGAGATAGAATCAACTACATCCTTTACCGAGTGGAGTGGTTCCATATTTGTATTGCACCATCTTGATACCCCTTCCAAGACACTTCTAGCATACGTGCAATCCATCGGGAGATGGTTGCTAAATGTGAAATTTACAAATACCATTTTCTCTAATGGAACATTTAGCAACGTATGAATCATTTAACAGTCCTAACACTAAGATGTTGTTTGTTTTGGAAGTGGTTAATGTCTTTTGTCTTTTTCTATGTTAGCGGAAGAAGACGTGCACTTGAGAAACGTCTACCCGTCAGAAGGGAAAAATGCTCAAAAAGTACTTTTGTAGAAAAACAAACGAGGCCTAAGGTTATTATAGTAATCTTAGCATAGTTAATTATGGTAGATAACAATAATTCCTTATATCACGCCAAGAAGCAAAGATAAATATAGAACATTTTCCCTAAATCGATTTCACCGCTTCCCACCCACCACCCCTGTAGATCGATTTCACCATTTCTCTATGTCTTCTCTATTTGTTCCATATTCGAGCCCTAAATTTATTGACCCTTTTCATCCGTCATCATCATCATCCTGTATAGAAAGAAAAGAGAGAAAATAATTTCTTGTTTGATTGAGTAAGACATATCGAGACTTTGAGGTGCCAAGAGAGAAATTCATCCTCTGCGAAGTAATCGAACCCGAAGCTGCCAAGCGTGGTTGTTTTCATTCGAGTAAAGCCTAAGACGGGATCAGAGAAAAGCTGTAAAAATGAAGAAGAACAAAAATTTACGAAAACGAAGTATAGCATACGAATAAGATGAACAAACAGGAGTTACAGAAGACAACATTGATATGCGATGCGTGGTGTTCTTCACTCTTTCTCTTTAGGAGCTGGGTTTCTTCTCCAATTTCATTTTTTACTTTTGGGTTTTATTGATTCAGATGTTCTGCTAGGGTTTCTATATTTTCTTGGTATAAATTGAAGCTAAATATTTAAATCAACAAAGCTTACGAGTTCGATGCTCTAATTCATGGCTAACATGTGGTCTAACAACGATTGATAAACACATATTAGCTTTAGAAGAGATCAAATTTCTTCAGAAACTAAAGGAGAGGAAGTCAAGAGTCCCAACGATTGTTAAAACAGGGCAGGCTGCTGCAGCTAGTGGCGTCAACAATACTGGTGGGTTGGTTCCCAAAGGTGGTGATAAGGGTGAAGCAGATAGATAAAAAGACGACTTGGTTTTACAGGATACGTTTGCTCAGGAAACTGCTGTAATGGATGAAGATCCACATATGTATGTACCCTTATCATCTCTCTTTATCAGCATTTTAACAGATTATTTATGTTGGTTATTCAACCTTTTTCAATTTGCATACAATTGGAATTACTTCACTTTTGCCTGAAAATGATCAATTAGTAATTTGATATTCCTAGAATTGCAGTTCCTTAGTTTATGTATCCCAGGCATATATAATTTGATATTCCTAGAATTGCAGTTCCTTCGTTTACAAGAAAAGGAATGCATTTTTTGTTCCTACATGATTTAATATTGTTTGATTGAGTTTTGACAAAAATAGATTTTTCTTGCAAATTGCAATGGATTTTGCATATGTGTGTTGTTTACTATTTTACTGGAATAAGAAAATAGTGGTATGTATTCTGTTAGAATGAAAATGGTTAAGTTGTGGATTCTTTTTCATATCAAAATGTAAACACATGTGCATTCTATAAGAATATAAATATTACATAAAAATGTGTTGCTAGTAATTCTGACAGAATACATTTATACATGCTTTAGTATATTTTATGCATATCCTATAAGTTGCTATTAAGTTTAAATTCTTTAAGAATATTCAAAATCATTCTGAAAGAATAATTTACTCTGTAAGAGTATTATTGTTGTATTATGATAAAATTGTAGTTAATTAGTTATATGTTTAATGTGCAGTTGTTACAAGTGTATCACTACAAAATATTTGGCAACGAATTTGTGATAGAAATGGCTTGAAGACCTGATGGGAAAGGCTACTTGAAGAAAATCATTTTCATGCAATACAATTATGACAGAATGTCAATCTCACAAAATGTCAATCTCATAGAATGCTAGCATGTTTTGAAATGGCTTAGAGATTAAAAATACACAAGTCATCTAGAAACGAAACAAGAAAGTGAATGAGGATTCTTTCAAGGATGCCGATATATTTTTTTTTTTTTTGCAAGAGATTTCAAGAATGAATATAGTTTATGTTCATAGTTCTATTTATTAAGAATGAATGTAATTACTTATTCTAAACTATTAAACTTCGTCTTATATAAAAGGTGTATTCATTAAAAATTATTGGTCTTGATAATATGTGTTTATAATATTATGTTCATAGTTGTATACCATTCTGACAGAATTACAGAATATTATTATAACAAAATAACATTCTGATAGAATAAAGTCGGTTTATGTTTACAAATTATGTTTGAAATTGAATTAATTTGAAAAAAAAAATCAAATTTTTTAAATTAGAATCATTAGTTATCCCATAAATCTCGATTTTTCCTTTTTTAAATTTGTCTCAATTGACTAAAATGCCCTTATGCTGAAATTTATGTGATTATATGGTACATGTTACCCTATTGTACTATCATAGACCCTCAGATCATGACATTTGATTCTATTCCATCCGATGGTCCAAATTTGTGCATTCTGGCATACAATAGTTACTAAAAACAAAATAACCTAACCATATATATATATATATATATATATATATATATATATATATATATATATATATATAGAGAGAGAGAGAGAGAGAGATAAAGAGAGAGATATGTTCAAATGTTTTTTATATCTATTGTATGTTAGAATACATCAATAATAATTTAGTAAAAATTAAATTATTATTTAATCAAATAAAGATAGATATTAAATGATTTCCATAATTATATATATATATATATATATATATATATATATTAAATGATATCCATAATTATAATTTATTTTTTAAGAAAACTAATTAAATCTGTCATTAATTATTTTTAATATTAATATAATATAATTTAATACTTAGAAATGTTAGGAAATAAGAATTTTGTTTTCTGCTGTAACTATTTTAAACATTAACTTTTGATAAATATTACAAATATATATTGTTAGGTTATTAACATTGTTTTTTTTTTTTGTTAAAAAAAAGTTGTCTCTAACTAGAAAATTTGAGCCGAATTGTTCTAAATGTAAGAAGAAAACAAAAATATAACAATTTATTCATAGTTAAAAAGGATTTATCAATCGATTCATCGTTAAACAAATGTCAAAACGCCATCATAATGAGGAATCAGTTACGTAATAACATAGAGAAGAAGAAGTTGAATTACATGTACTAAAAACATGGTTGAACTTAATGAAGCTGTGAAAAAAACCTAGATGTTGTGGAAAAACTTAGAGAAGAAGAATTTGAACTGCAAGTGCCAGAAGATATGCCTTATGTAGATGAAGACATAACCGCCTTGAATGGTAATGATAACGACAAAGAAGATACTTCAATGAACATGGATGATCTTAGAAAACAGAACATCTAATAAGTGGATACATGATATTATGGTCATGAATTTACGAGATGTTTGATTGTAACTTTGACTTTTGAATTATATATATATATATATATATATATATATATATATATATATATATATATATATATATATATATATATATATATATATGGAGCTCATTTTGATTTTCGTACAAAATGTCCGATATGTCAAGTCCGAACCAGGATATATGATAGTTAAAATAAGAGCATTTTATTATAGTCTATCATAAAAACTATTTTATTAGTCTCATAGAATATTATATTGTAATAATTTAAAAAATTACAACAAATATACACACTAAATACAACCCTAATATTCTATTATTTTATTTTTTGGTTTTTGATTGCGTTTCAAACCAGATGCGGTGATGTTTCTACACCATCTAACCTGTCTATAAAATAAATTTAAGTATTATATGATATTATATTGTTTTGCTATTTTTTCCAAGAATATTTATATTTAAATATATTGTATAAATTTTTATTTGAGCATAAATTAACTACAAAACCTGCAATCCACCTGTAAGTGTGTTCCCGACTTCCCTCCATTTTCCTTCATCTCTCCCCAAAAAGTCGTTCTCCTTACCTGCAAATTCTTTCTCTTTAGTCAAAAGCTACACTGCCCTCATGGGTCCCCTCTTAATCTCCCCACCAAACAAACAAATTCTCAATCCAAAATCTCCATCATTAACAACAGATTTGAAAATTCTTTCAAAGACCAATCAATGCGAAAATTGGTAATTTTCCATGATTCATGATTATGATTATTCCAACTGTAAAGCTTAACCTCCCTCGGATACTGAGTCAAGCAGCAGCTCCCAATTCCCATGGCGGATTCATAACACTATAGAACCCTAGATCCTCTATTTGTCCTTGTATATCAGTTTTTAACTTCTTTCTGGAGTGGATAATTGGGGAGATCAACAAACACAATGCCTTCAAGACAACCTTCTTCTTTCCCACATCAACAGCCCACAAAACACAGAGCTACCTTCATCTTCCTCGTAATCACTGTTTTTTCATCAATTCTTATACTTATTGGAGTTCTTTACTTGCTTTACTACCTGTGGTATACGTTGATTCATCGGACTCGTACTAGTCCTCTTGACTCGTGTCCAGAATTTTTGAAACTACATCGTTACAGCTACAAAGAGCTCAACTCCGCCACCAATGGCTTCTCCGATGATAATTATATCGGAAAAGGCGGTTCAGGTACCGTGTACCGTGGTATACTCAGAAATGGAAAACTCGTTGCTGTGAAGATGCTTGATTCGGAGTCGTTAGACGCCGAACGTGAGTTCCAAACCGAGCTTCGAATCCTCGGTGGATTAGAGTCGCAGTTTATCGTTTCATTGTTAGGGTATTGCTTTGATAAGAAGAAGCGATTGGTGGTTTATGAGTACATGCCGAATCGGAGCTTACAGGAATCTCTTTTCTCCGATCGTAGCTTGAATTGGGAGACAAGATTCGATATCATCCTAGATGTTGCTAGAGCACTTGAGTTCTTACACCGGGAATGTGATCCGCCAGTGATTCACGGAGACGTGAAGCCTAGCAACGTTTTACTCGACACTGAGTTCCGTGCAAAACTCGCCGATTTCGGATTGTCGAAATTGAAGATCGAGCCGGAATTCGGTGTGGATTTGTTCAGTCAAGATCTATCAGGAACTTTAGCTGGCGGCGGCGTCGGAGAGTCTCCGGCGATTGGAACTCCAGTCGATAGTAGTAACGCCAATGAGGTAGATTTCGCTCTTGCTCTACAAGCTTCCTCCTCTTCGACGCCGACCAACAATAAGGTTGTGTGTAATAATCCAAAATTTGGGTTCACAAACGAAAAAGGAAAGGACATTGAAAACGGTGGTGGTGATGATTGGATTAACAATAAATTCACGAATTATGACGATGATTTAGGTCTTAATTTCGATAATAATCACATTGGAGAATCCAATATGAATCCCTCCGACGATCGCAAAACTGGCAAGAAACAATGGGGGAAAGATTGGTGGTGGAAACAAGAGGGCAGCGGTGAGCTTTGCAGCAAGGATTACGTCCGAGAATGGATCGGAAGTCAAACCTGTTCATCGGCGAATCCAGATTGGGATGATGATAAGAACTTTGAATTAAAGGATTCCAACGACAACGAAAACAAACCAGAAAACGAAGAACAGAGTGGCTGGAAACGACACCGGAAAATGCAAGAATGGTGGAAAGAAGAACACCTCGACGAACTCAGCAATAAGAAAGTCGAGAAGAAGAAGAAGATTAAACGAAAATTGAAGCTCTCGATCTTCCGAAAAAAACGAAAAACAAACCGTCATAATCACGAAAACGAGATCGATCCAAACACAGAGTTCAGTTTCAGGAAGAACTCAAAGAAGAACAGCGAAGATCTCTTCAGCCGCGAACTCAGCAGCACAACAAGCATGCGAGGGACGCTTTGTTACGTAGCACCAGAATACGGTGGTTGCGGTTATTTAATGGAGAAAACCGATATTTACAGTTTTGGAGTACTGATTCTGGTGATTGTTTCTGGTCGAAGACCATTACATGTTCTGTCATCACCGATGAAGCTTGAGAAGGCGAATTTGATAAGTTGGTGTCGACAATTGGCTCAAGGTGGTGATTTGTTGGAATTAGTGGATGAGAGATTGAAAGAGGGTGAATGTTATAATAAGGTGCAGGCGATTTTGTGTGTGAATTTGGCTCTAGCTTGTTTACAGAAGATGCCGGAGTTGAGGCCGGATATTGGGGATATTGTGAAGATTTTGAATGGGGAAATGGATCTCCCGGTGGTTCCGTTTGAGTTTTCACCATCACCGCCTTCCAAATTGGTCGGGAAATCTAAATCAAGGAGGAAGAACAACAATGGCGATTGAAGGTGTAGTGTTCTTGTTGCATTTGTATATTAGTTAAATTGGTCGACTCCTAGATAATTTAGTCTAAAAGTTAAAAGCTGATCAACCGATTATTTTTATTTTTATTTTTATTGAAGAGGCTCACCTTCTTTATGTGAAGTTGTAAAGGTATGGTTCTTCAATTGAAGTAACTACAACAAAGATCAAGAGGTTGTTCAATGAAACCCTAATATGGTGAAGAGGATTCTTGACCATATAAGGAAATTTTTGAAATAAACCATAATTCCAAACCTATAGCTTGATATATTTGGTTTCTGTCATTGATCATCTGCCATAACCCTCCATCACAAAGAACTACTAAAAAAGATCATTATATGAGTTTATTTTTGGGTGATTAAAATTTCTTTGAAATTTGCTTTTGTGTTGCCTGAAAACTTAACCCTACATAAAGAAAATTAAGGACATGTTGGAGTATATTTTGGCAATATGCCCATCCATTTTGTAATGGGTATTTTCATAGTGGCCCTACCTATTTTGAAACTTATTTTCATGCATAAAGGAAAAACCACACACTATCTTTTCTCAATGAAGAGGCATTGTAATAACAATGATTAAATACAAGATTACATGGGCCCCATGGGCTAGGTAACAGTTGGGCTAAATACAAATACACGGTATCTAAAAGTACAATACAATACTACATTAACACACCCCTACAATTTGAGCGGGAGATCTAGAGCAAACACTCAAACTGGTCCGGAAATCTGTAAACAAAGAAGATGGAAGTCCTTTCGTGAAGATATCTGCATACTGAAGGCTGGAAGGAACATGTAGAACTCTGACTTGACTAGTTGCAACCTTGTCAAGCACAAAATGAATATCAATCTCTATGTGTTTGTTGCGTTGATGCTGAACGGGATTTGTAGACAAATAAACAGCACTGACATTATCACAGTAAACAACGGTTGCCTTAGAAAGAGGAATGTGTAGCTCATGAAGAAGATTTCGTAACCAGCAGGTTTCAGCTACTACATTGGCCACGCCACGGTATTTGGCTTCTGCACTTGAACGTGAACGGTGGTTCGAAGTTGAAGCACGTAGTCTAACGTCCCGCAAACATATTGTAAGATACGTTTAAGAGCAGGGATGAGCAATGGGCCGAACCCAGACCGGACCGGCCCGAAGACCGAAAACCCGAAGACCGAAAATCGTGAATTACCTTACCCAAAAACCGGACCGTTTTTGGGTGTAGCGGGTCCGGGTTTGGTCCGGTCCGGTTCCGAGTACTAACCCGGGTTTCGGGTTTTGGACCGAATTAGACTTTAGTAGTGTTGTTTACGGTTTCGGTCCAATCCTGTACCAAACTAGGTTTCGTATGTTTGTTGTTTACGGTTTCATGTTTTGTTTGTCATGTCACTCTAGCATAGTATTTCAAATTATAATTTTATTACGTAACATCCATCATTCATATCTTTGTTGTTTGCACAATTCAACTAAAACAATACATAAAAGATGATGAATACAATTGTACGAGACTCTAATTAGAATACGTGCAAATGAAGTGTATACAAACAAATAAAAACGTTAGTAAAAGTCACACTATTTTATTAAAAAAAACCTACACTATTTATATATAAAAAATTTGCACTTAACATCACTATTTTTATATAAAAAAACTGCATTATTTTTATAAAAAAAAAATTACAATTAACAACATTATTTTTATTAAAAAAATACTACATTATTTAAAAAAAAGTTGCACTACTTTTATTAATAAAAATTGTAGTAGGAAACAACTTTTGGTTTTTTAATCTAGACATGAGCTAATTTGATGAGAACATGTTTCCTTTTTGCAAGCTAGATGTGGGTTTATTTTAGTTTTTTGGAACCTAATTCTACAATAAAGTTTTAAAAAGTTCAGATATTTTCAAAGAAAAATACTAATAAATTTTGGATCATGTGAGGGGTGCTTCATATACACATCTTTAATCTTTCACCTATTATTTATTTTATTTAATACAAATAATAGTTACTAATTTAAGAATAGCTAACTTACTAAATAAAAATAAAGTACATACAACATTAATAATATGAAAGATTCATTAATTTAATACAGATAATAGTTACTAATTTAAGAATAAATAGTTACTAATTTAAGAATAGCTAACTTACTAAATAAAAATAAAGTAAATACAACATTGATAATATGAAAAATTCATTAATTTAAACTAAAAAGTTTAGAAATTACATAATAAAAGAAATATATAAATTACATCCTTCTTAAATCTTAATTAAGAAAACTTAAACCACTTCTACATCTCCCGCTAAACTAAAAAAAAAATGGAATTTTTTCTCCAAATTATGAACTAAATGTAGGAATGGTTATCTGCTTATGCGGAACTCCCGTCTAAACATGTTAGCATAATATATGACATTCTTGACAAAGTAGTCTTATACGAAACAATTGTGTTTGGTTTCACGGTCTTTGTTTAAAGCAACTTTTCTCGTTCTTGAACGTGAACTTTCAGCTTTATCAATCAAAACAATGGTTGTTGCTTCTACGATTTTTGTGAGTTGTGACAAAATGTCTGATTAAGATGACGACGAAGATGATTCCATCTTTCAATTCTAAAACTTATATAAACAATTTTTTTTAAAAAAATAGAGTAACATTACGTTTGATGTAAAGATTCTAAAGATATATTAGGTATTTATAGTAGTTGATAACGAAAAAAAAAATCAAAAAACATTTTTATACAATCAAAAAAAGAAAAAGAAGAGGCAAGGCCGCAAGAGAGGTATTCTCGTGTATGGCCGGAGTCATGCCGGGATCGCAAATTTGATGAGACTCATTAGACGGCATGGTGTTCCTATGCAGGGCCACACTTGTAAAATAGGACTCTGTACCGAAGGGAGGATATAACAGGTGAAATAATATGAAAATAAAACATTGTAGTGCCCCCTATAAACATATATTGCTAAATTTAGAGAAATCTCAATTTCTGGCTTTTTTATGAAAATAATTACGAGAAATAGTTATCTTAATCATTTTATCTACAAAAAAATTAATTCGACCGTTTATACAAATAAATAAATCAAATTACCACGTTTCATTAGGAAAGAATTGTCGTAGTCACCAACTTTTGTTTGTTTTTGGTTGGTTTTTTCTCATTGCATCTCCATCATAGAAAAGAATTCCTGCCACTTATTCATGCTTTAATTCAGGAGTTTTAACGAATACACTTATTTATTTATACTACTTAAAACCCCATAATCGTTTTCTTTCTACACAATTATTAATACTTCACCTTTTTTTTTTCTTTAAAAGTTTTAGCGTTTAATAAAAACCGAAGGACATATGAAATTTTATTTTAAACTAAAAACTTTTAATCCACAATCAACTCCAAGTAATTTATGAAAATTTTTAACTGTTGATTTTATATAATTTTATATTTTAAAGTTAATATTTACTTTTATAAATATTTTTATAAAAATAAAAATTACAACTTACCATTTTTAACTATATCCTTCGGTTGATAGCTAAACATGCTCATATGCTTACAAACACAAATGTTTTTTATGTTACCCAACTCGACAACTTGTATGATGCATCCTTTTTGCTATCTTTAATTAAAGAAAAGAAAGTGATAACAATAGAGACCAGAGTTATCCAATGTTAGCATAAAACATTGATTTAATTTTTAAAAATCATAAAATTCGTTGATGATATAATGAAATATTAATCACATAAAAGACTTTATGGACGTGTTTGACCTTGACCAAACTAAAGAGGATGTTGGTAGCTGAAAGTTAAAAATTGTATTTTTTTTTTGTGCATAAATGTTTGAAAAAAGTAGTTTTTAGTTTTTAAATGTATAAAATTACATAAAAACTAAAAGATAAAAACTCATAAAAGTTCCAAGCTAAAACTACTTATATGAATAATTCTCATGTTCGACTCTTGTTGCCAAAATATATATCAAAATTTAATTACATGATGCCTAAAAATTGTTGCAGATTAGAGATCTAAGATGGTTTGATATTTTAGCATGTTTAAAGAATTAAACAATTATCTTAGACCAATGTTCTTGGTAACCCTACAATCTCAAAGTATATTGTAAATAGACTTTGATATTCATTTTACCAATATAAATTGGACATGATATTATTTCTCTTTATTTTGAAGAAAAAACAAATGTCTCTATCAGATTTTTTATGTTAAAATTATCAACATAAAAAACATAGGAACTATGAGCCGAAACAAAAATGTTGGTCCAAATAAATTTTTTAGTAAAATTTCAATTTTTTACAAAAAGAATCTAGTTCGTTCAAAAATAATAATAATAAGGTTTTTTAGAAAAAAAAAAGTTATGTAAAACTAAAAGATCATCATTAAACTTGTTAAAATAGTCAAAATCAACTAGTTTATAACCTGCGGGAACCACGGTTATAAAATTAATTAAACTTTTATAGTAAAAACTCAAAATTATTAATCAATTATTTTAAATAAATTATTAATTAAAAGATGTTTTTATTAGTTATATGAAATTATAATCGTTGATTCAAATAAATATGTAAAATTAATTTTTAATATATATTAGACATTTTTTATTTGTGAATTAATGAAAACAATAATATAAAATTTAAATTTAAAATTTAAAATAGAGAATAAATACATTAACAAATAGCATCACATTAATGATGATGTCTAATAAATTTAAAATAGAGAACTAATAGATTGACAAGTGACAACACATTAATTAAAAGGTCTAATATGATGACACATGACAAAAGAACTATTCTTTTATTAGTATATATATATATATATATATATATATATATATATATATATATATATATATATATATATATATATATATATATAATAAGGTTATTTATATTATAAATCTTATAATTAAACAACCAAACTCAATAAACTATTTACAAGATTACTTTTTTTTTAAACTTTTGTAACTGAACAGAAAAATCATGTAATGAACGACATTACTATAATCTATATTTTATATAAAGTTTTTTACCTCAAAATAACTATATGATTATTTCATTTCCTAATATTTTAAAAAATATTATTTTGACTCGAATTTATTGTGTCAGCTTAGTAGGACGAACATACGATATCGACCCGTACAATACGAACAGAAACATTAATTGAACAGGACCAAGAGACGATTCTGGACTGTATCCACCAAACTGAATTTTGAATTTGACACGACACTACTTTTATCCCAGAAAATAGTCAAAATAAATTTATCAATAAATACAAATAGTACAATTTAAAAATACAAAAAGTTAGCCGTGGTCGGAACGGAGGTAGAGATTGGAGGTTCTTGGTTGACGAGGTCTACACCACAAAAGTCGCCTTCAAAAGACTTGCTCGATGCCTCGATCCCATCTTCTAAATTTGCATTCTACTCCCTTCTACTAATTTTCAAGGAAAACAATATATTTATTTTAGTTTGTTCTTTCAAATATTTATTATATAACTAACAGGTTTGCATGTGTGTTTTGGAGATCTAAGTCTCTAACTACGACAAAAAAACATTAGGCATGTTGAGAATACCTGATATCCAATTACGTGATACTATCCGTTTTGAATTCGGATAAATCGGGTATATATTTTCGGGTATTCGAGTTTCCCGATTTTTTTAAACCGAGTATAGGATATATGTATAGGGTTTCGGGTATACCCGAAATACCCGATTTATTTAAAAACATAAAGGGTCCCATGGGTAATATCCACACTTATCCATATGTTGTTTACGATTTTACCCTCATTCCCGATCATTGCTTTCAAAAAAACCATTGTTTGTTTCTTGAGTCTTCCATTGATGTATCGAACCCTACGAAAACAAAGAGATATCTCCAGTAGACTTCAAACTTAACTCAACTCGTCGTCACTGGTCATCAAGTCGTCACCGACACTCATCGATTTAGACTTCAAACTTCAAAGTAAGTGATTTTCTTGTAAACGATATCGAAAATCGGGTATTGGCTTCTTGCATTTTCGTTTTATTGTAAATGGTATTATTTTTGTGAAAGATTACTTGATATCTCAAGTATTATTGACTAAAAAATTTCAACGTTCAAATTTTTAGTAAGTTCGTTTATGTCTCATTTGTTTATATAAATAAGACTAATAAAGCACAACATATTTACTTCATTACATTTGTTTTCGGGTAATACCCGAATTACCCAAACCCAAATTATCCGAATTTAATTCAGATCGGATAACATATATTTTTTTTTTAACATGAAAGACCCGAATTACCCGAAACCTGTAAAATTTACCCGATCAACACCCTAAAAAACATAAACTCATAAAACTAATATCAATACAAAATAACCTAAAAGTCTAAAACATAGTCGCAAGTATGTTCTTAAAATATTACTTATTGCTAAATATACTTGAAAACGAAAGAGTATGGACGGTTCCCAATGGTCACGAGTGCAAAAAATTAAGATGATCATCTCTCAATATTAGCACGGATGATAACCCAAAAAAAAAAAAAAAAAAATTAAATGTGGGATTTTAATGACGTTCATTTTGAAAGTGAAAGATATGACTCTTTTTTTTTATCCTCAGTTGGCTGATTTGTGTAACTCTTTTATTTTTATTTCTCATATGTGGCTTTATGATTTACCTTTTAGGGGTTATTTTTATACTTGGACGGATAAGCTTGCTGCAAAAATGAGTATGTTAGACAAGTTTCCTTTTTCGGAAGGTCTTTTTGGAGATGTTTCCGCATATGGTTGGTCTTATTTTAGATCCTCATTTATCTGATCATCGTCCGATCCTTCTTCGATAGGTAATTTCTGATTACGGTCCTTCTTCTTTTAGATTGTTCCACTCTTGGTTTCTTGTTGATGATTTTCAGAAGGTTGTTGAAGACTCTTGGAAGAAGAATAAGATTTTAGAGTCAAATAGTATGGTTCCTTTAACAAATAAAAGCTTCGATTCCTTAATAAAAAAAACCCTTAAATAAGTGGAACAAGGTTGTTAGAGAAAAACGAAATACTACAAAAACCAGTTTGCCTAATAAGTTGGTTGAGATGGATTCTAGGCTGGATCGCGGAGAAGGAGATCATCTAGACGGGGTTGTTCAGATGTCTTTGTAAAAAGATATAGATGATATTGATCGTATCCAAACATTAGATGTTGCGCAAAAAGCTAAAGTGAATTAGGCTATAGAGGGGGATGAAAACTCCAAATATTTTCAAGACATTCTAAATAAAAAAAAAAGAAGTCGTTTGGCGATTGATGGTTTTTTACGAGATGGGGAGTGGGTTGATGCACCAGCTAGAGTAAAATTGGAATGTTTGCAACATTTCCAAGATAGATTCTCGACTCCTAACCCTCGGCCTATCATCACTCAGAATTTCCTGAAAATTTTAACTTCAGATGAAGTTAGGAACTTGGAGTGTGAAGTTTCTAGTGAGGAAATCAAGCAAGTTGTTTGGGATTATGGTATGGATAAGTCTCCGGGCCCTGATGGTTTCATATTTGAATTCATTAGGAAATTTTGATATCTTATTGAGAAGGATGTTATAGCAATGGCGGAGGATTTCTTTAGCTTGTGGCTTTTTCCAAAAGGGTATAAGTCGTCTTTTATCGCTTTGATTCCTAAAATTTGTGATGCTAAACGTATTAAAGATTATCGTCTTCTTATAGGTTGTCAATATAAAATTGTTGGCAAAATGTTAGCTAATTGTTTGACATTGGTTGTTGACAAGTTGGTGAGTATGGAACAATTTGCATTCATTCTTGGTAGACAGATTTTAGATGGACCAATAATTGAATGAGGTGGCTTCTTGGTGTAACATAAAGAAGAAAAAAGCTATGGTTTTAAAATGATTTTGATAAAGCTTATAATTCTGTCAGATAGGATTTCTTTGTAACATCTCGAAAATCAAGGTAAAATTTTTCATTTTTCAAAACCAAACCACAAACCATAAATGTTTACAAACTTAGTTTGAAAAAGTCAACATTGGTGCATTCGACCAGCAAGTACAGTGAGGAAGGCTCGCCTCACAGTCTGAAAAGTTAGATGGACCAAACACTACTCTGATTACTGCCTATATTGATCTTCCACACAAAAACCAGGGTCTTAAACTCAAACTGCCACAAAATATCCAAAATGCCCCTAGATCACATTTGGTCAAAATACTGGTCAACGGTCAAAGCCAAAGGTCAAAAAGTCAACACAAAAATCAAGCTGGCTTAGTACTCCCTGAGTACTCAGCTACTACTATGGGCATAATCGCATCTCATACAAAACCACGAGACTTTAACACATTATGTGCAACGTACCCATTGGTACATCCAGTGTACTCCGTCTAAATCCAAAACTTCATATTAAGAACTTATTCCTTAAATACCTCTCGTCAAAACTCAAATCTAGACCCATGATATCATTCTAAGTCATAAAATTTCCACCTTTATGACTTTCCATGGCTAGACAAGGCCCAAAATCTAAAACCATAACTTAATAATCCATTAAGACATCATGACTCTTGCATGGAAGGGATATAAGGAGCAAGATCTCCTTTTTATGGTTCTTAATAGCTCCATAATGGATAAAGTTTCCAACTTTATCCATTAGGATGATCCAAACAACAAAGATGTAGTCTTTAAGTCTCAGAGGGACAAAAATGTATCTTTCTCAACTTAATCCATTAAGTCCAAGTCTCCAACCTTCATATCTAAATTAATATGATGTTTTAGATGGATAAAGTTTCCAACTTTATCCATGAAAAGGTCACAAACTTTCAAGATCTAAACTTTATGCACTAAAGTGACCAAAAAGTGACAAATATGGAAATTAAAGAGATCTATGTAACTAATGAGCAAGTTTGAAGCTTTTTACTCAAAATGGTCCATAAATATTGTAATCTTGTTGGATCTATTCTTGAATTCTTCTTCCATACACTTGGTCACTACCTTATTCTTCAAGATTCCACCTTCTAATGGAGATATAAGCTCATAAATGATGTTAAGGCTCAAAATAAGTGAGAGGAGGCTAGGGTTTCGAGTTAGAGTGTAACACTTGGATTTTTGGTATGTTCCTTATTGCCCTTTTATTTTGAAAATGTTTCATTTTAGCCCTTGGAGTAGTATACGGGGCGTACCACATGGTACGCTTAGCATACTAGTTGAAAAAGCTAGTACACGGGGCGTACCACATGGTATGCTTAGCGTTCTAAGTGAGATGACAGTCGGGATTGCGAGACCTCGTACGCTGGGCGTACGAGGGTTACGCTTAGCGTACTCAATGTTTATGAAACCCTAATTTTAGGGTATTGTACCCTATTTAAGGACCTTAAGTCCTTAGGGCTGACCTCCTTACCAGTCCCCAATCCTCCTAAAACCCTAAATCAACCCTTAAGCCTTCTTTGTGGTGTCTTGAGCTCTTAAGAAGATTTTGGTGGTTATTTTGCCCTTTGTGAAGGAAGTAAAGAAAATTGAAGGTGTTTTGCTTGGTGAGGAGTCTATAGATCCAGAATCATCACTCTTTTTGCAAGAATTTGGAGGTATTAAGTTCACACATTGACTTGTAAATGCTTAGATCTCTTTGGCTTGATTTTTTATGCTTTTGGTCCCTTTTGGGTTGGTGAATGAGTTAATACGTTTCAAGGACTTATTCTTTTAGATTTGAGCTTATTAAGAGTTCCTTAAGCATAAAGGTACCAACTTTATGGGGTATTGGGTTGCATGCATGCATTAAGTCATCTATTGTAACACCCGGATTCCCAGGTATGATATTTTGTTTCTCTATTTTTGGGTTTTGTGGGGGAACTCGGCGAGTTGGTGTCTAGACTCGCCGAGTATGGTCGCGGATTTGTACGCGAGTTTACAGCTGGACTCGGCCAGTCCACGCTGTTTAATGAAACCCTAATTTCCAGGGTTTGAGACCTATTTAAAGGGCCTTATGGCCGTCATTTACGGCCACCAACCCCAGAGAGAAACCCTAAAAGAGATCTAGAGCGTTTGTGAGGAAGGAGAGGCAAATCTTGAACTTTTGTGGGTGTTTTTGCAAGAGGGGAGTGTTCAAGGCAAGAGGAGGCTGAAGGAGGTGCGTTTTTGGTGGTTTTGAGCTCATAGAGATTGCATTGAGGTATTATTCTCGGACCTTCTTCAGTTTTGGTGTTGATTCATAATGATAGGGTTTTCTAACCCTTTTAGAGGTTGATTAAGTGGTGTATTTGGTCCCTTCTCGAGTTTGTGTTCTGGATTTGGACCCAAAGAGGTCCAGAGACCTTAACCCCTGGAGCTTTATGAGTAATTTGGGGAGTTTTGAGCTTGGAATGTCATTTTTGGGGCTAAATCACCATCTTGGACCATTTCTATGTTATATGTGTGTCAAGGTCCGAACTTTACGTGATTATCATGCTTGGGGAGGCCAGATCTATGATTGTATGGAACAGATCTGACCTCAGAAGTTGTTTTGAGTTTGTGCATGGCATGAAATCGCTGAGTCCGAAGAACAGACTCGACGAGTAGCATGAAGATTGCTCGTTAATCACTCAGTGAGTGGACTTGCCGAGTTGGGGGAATGACTCGATGAGTCAGGGAGAGTCAGGGGGACTGAGTTCAGGTTGGAACTTGCCGAGTTGTTCTTGAGACTCGGCGAGTTGAGTCGGGGTGGCCCCGCGATTCATGCCAGGTGGAACTCGTCGAGTCAGGGAGGTACTCGACGTGCCAAGAGAGGGTCCAAGAGAGTTAGTGGACACGTGTAGACTCGCCGAGTCGCCCTAGTGCACTCGCTGAGTCGGGTCAAAGTTTGACCATTGACCTTGTTGACTTTTAGGGTTGAGTACAGTTGTATTTATGAGAGTATTACTTTATGTGATTAGGCGGAGGCTAGATCACACTTCTTCCGAGTCAGATATTTACCGAGACATCGAGGTGAGTCTTCTCACTATACGTTACCTAGAGTGGTACTATGCGATGATGTAACACCCAAGATTTTGAAAGCCAAGAAAGTAAAGGAAACCCTAAATTTAAGAGGGACTCGACGAGTCCAAGGAAGGACTCGGCGAGTCGGAGCGGGATCCGGGTCGATAAGAAAGTGACCAACTCGACGAGTCGGCCAAGTGGACTCGGCGAGTCTGGTCTGTGCGAGGAAAACCCTAAATCCGGGGCTTGGAGCCTATTTAAGCATCTCAATCTTCTTTCTAGGGCTCCTTTACAGCCTCTCACACCTAGAACGCCGCACCTTAAGCCCCCATTGTGTTCATTCAAGCTTTTAGCCATTTTTGAGTGGTTTTAAGGAAGAAGAAGAAGTGGGAATCTTTGAAGCATCAAGGAGTGGCTTTGGATCTGAAGTTTGGGGAGCATTTCAGAGCATTGGAAGGTATCAATTCGTTTCCCTCCTTTAGATCTTCTTTGGTTATGAGTTTTGGGGCTTTTAAGCCATGCCTAGATCAATTTCAAGCTTGAGGTCCAGATCTGAGGTTGCTACCTCAGATCCATGCTTGTGTTGGTTTAGAATCCCGTAAAGTATCAGCCATTGGGTGGATTTTGGAGCCTCTTGGTCTTAAACCCTAGTTATTGGTGCATTTTGCCTAGATCTCCCTCTCTACACGTAAAGTTTGCAACTTTACGTGGGGAATAGGCTTGGGAAGGGTAGATCTACAGTTTGGAGTTCATGCATGACTCGGAAGTCCTTTGCATGTAAGTGGATCTTATTGGACTCGGCGAGTCCTTCGAGTGGACTCGGCGAGTAGCTTGAAGATGAGGAGGAACTCGACGAGTGGGATGAACAGCTCGTCGAGTCGGATGAAGATAGGCATGAACTCGGCGAGTTGGATGAACAACTCGGCGAGTTGGATGAAGATTGCCGTGTGCTCGGCGAGTCTATTCTTAGACTCGGCGAGTCAGGTCGCGTGGTCCCAAACCCTTCGAGTTAAGTCTCGAGTCAGCGAGTCGAGCCAGGACTCAGTGAGTTGGACAGGACAGGAATCGGGAATCAGTAGACTCGGCGAGTCAGGGGCTGACTCGGCGAGTAGAGTCGCGAGTGGAAGGACTCTGGACTTATGAACTCGGCGAGTCAGTAGGGTGACTCGACGAGTAGGGTTGACCTGGAAGGTTGACTTTGACCACGACATTGACTTTGACCAGAGTTGGCTTGGTTGACCTTTGAAGGTCAGTTAGACTAAGTGTTATGTTGATATTGGTAGCTCGGGGAGCTAGCGGAGCAGCAGTTCGGAGTCAGTGGTCAGGTAGCGGTCAAAGGGGTTAGCAGCAGCAGTTCAGCAGTATCAGGTCAAAGGTCAGTTAGACTAAGTGTTATGTTGATATTTGTTCAAAGTAATGTTTTATTAAAAAGAAATTTTTGGTCTTAAATTTTGGGATGTTTCAAGTTGGTATCAGAGCCTTGGTTTGAGGGATTCGGGCATACTCTCGGGTGTGCTTGAACTCAAACTGAGGGGTCGGATAAAGAGTTTTCAAAAGTGAAAAGATAGTTTTGAGAAAGAAACCAGTTTTAGAAAAGCAAAAAGAATTCAGAAGGAAAAGAACTTTGAAAAGAGAAAAGAGGTGTGGTGCATGCAATCAACCGAGCTCAAGTAAGTACCCCAAAATACCCATACAAGTTTATGTTATGAATATCAGTTGGTAGAACAGCATGCTAGAATAGGACTAAGGATCTAGGGATGATGCCTTATGTGCCTGTTATTTGTGCTTTTGAGCTGCATGATAGTGCTGATTAGACAGTAGTAGGATAGCCTGTCTAGGTTATGCCTGAGTTTATGAGTCTGTGTTGCATGCTAGTTCAGGTTCTTGCTTTGTGGATATGATTGCTTGAGTATGTTACGGTTAGATTTTCCCTTGACCGAATGCTGCTTGCTTTGTGCATTGTGGGATTCTGAGTGATGGGAGTTAGCCATTAGGTGGATACGTTACGTCACATGTGATCAGGGTTGAATAATCTCAGAGTACTGGAATTGATCCTATAGCGCAGCTCTCGTTTGAGTCTAACCGTTGTAGGGACGAGTCCTTTACTTGAAGGATTATCTGAGCCTCGTCACATGTGATGGTATCCAAGTAATGGCTAAATGGCATCACATGGAGACCTTCAGCAGCTGAGGGCTGGTTTGAGTTGAGTCAGAGGTTTCCCTAGGGTAAGCCTAGGATGAGATAGAGTTGGGAGCAGTACTAGTGGATAAGGGACCTGGTGGAGTCAAAGCAATTCTTGAGGAAAGTACGGATAGATGTGGAAGGTAGTATGGGCCCGTACTACTGAAAGCAGAGGATCCGTACTCGATTCAGGAAGGGCAGAGACAAGACCGGGAACCTGGTAGGGCATGTTTGGTCTCGTATCAGTGATGAGTATTCTGATAGTGGTTGTGGTATATATCAGCATGGTGACATTGCGAGAGAGACCAGCGGGCGGATCAGGCACCGGAGAGGGATCAGGCTCGGGTTCAGGGGCCGGGCAGCTCGAGGAGCGGATGAGAGAGTTGATATCAGCTGAGGTTACGCGCAGTATTCTAGCTCAGACTCCTGCGATATTTGGCACGGTCAAGGAGGGCATACTTGAGATCTTGGAGGAGAGGCTGGGAGCCTTCTGTACTGAGATGATGGCATTGATGGGAGCGCGTACCTTGACATTTCGAGAGTTCAGAGCCTGCGGGGCACCAGACTATCATGGGGCTAGGGACCCCATTGCTAGCAGCAGATGGTTGGCTGATGTTGCCAAAGCTTTTCATACGAGCAAGTGTCCCGAGGGGGACAAGGTTAGACTCGCCTCCTGTCTTCTGAAGGACATAGCGAGGGATTGGTGGGAGGAGATTGGTCATGCTTTGGGGGATGATGCCGCGTTGGACGCGATGACTTGGAGCGATTTCTCGGTCAGGTTCAGGGCGGAGTTTTCGCCGATTATTGAGGTGCAGCAGCTGGCACGAGAGTTTCAGGATTTGACGCAGACTACTGAGACTGTGGCGGAGATCACCGCCAAGTTCAGGGAGAGGGCTCTTCTTGTACCGCAGTATGTCGCAGATGAGGAGATGAAGAAGGCTCGGTACCATGAGATGTTGAGGGATGACATCAGGGAGTTCGTGAGCAGATCCAGCTGTAAGACGCTGGAAGATATGATTTCTCGGGCTAGAGAGAGGGAAATCGATTTGGAGCAGATCCGGAAGAGGAAGCCGGATGAGGTTCAGGTATCTACGGGTTCGGGCAAAAGGCCCAAGGGATCGGATTCGAGATCGAGGGATCATCAGGACCGCAGTCGGTGCGGAAAGTGTGGCAGGGCGCACGGGGGTGCGTGCAGGAGTGGTAGCGGTGGTGAGTCTGGCTGTTTCAAGTGCGGTCGGACTGGTCATTTCAGCAGGGATTGTACTGTTATCGTCGTGCAGGGATCAGACTTGATATGTTTTCATTGCAACCAGCGGGGCCACAAGAAGGCCCAGTGCCCCAGTTTGTCTTCGGCAGGACGGGTGATGGCACCCGCCCCTGCAACTTTGAGGATCACAGATGGCCGTCAGGGCCGGGTAGAGGCACCTGCGGTAGGGAGCAGGGCTTTTCAGATGACGACCTTGGAGACGCGAGCATCGCCGGACGTTGCAGGTATGCAATTTCCATTCTCAGTTCTTTATTTTGTGCATAATTTCATTGTTATGGTTCTGCATCATTAGCGGTATGAGTATTTTATTTTGATTGGTTGATTGTGATCGAGTTATATGCCATCTGCATACCTTGGATATTTGTATGGTAGTTAGGGGGATGTGCTCTATTGAAGAAGGTTTCGAAGGATGCAGTAACTGTAGCATGCTTGGGAGGGATTTGGTACGTTTCGCTAGTTCGGAGTGGTACAGTGATTGTGATGGATTGGCTAAAACCCTAGCTATGGCGGGCTTGGGTTCCTCAGTAGATGGGTTATGGAATGGTAGCAAAGATCGGGATCTCTTTGAGTATTGAGCAGCAAGGGGTAAGCAGGATCGAAGTGGGGGAGAATCCTCCGGGTGTGCCCAAAGAGGAGCACGCAGACCCAGAATGAGTACGTGACCTCCGAGAGGGAAGAGAAGTAGTTCAACGTTTGATGGATTGAGGATTTCAGGGTTGGGAGTTTGAGAAACTCCATATCAGCTAGCGCGTGGGATGGTAATGGTTGGTTATGGTTGAGAATTCAGGTTGTGGATCGCCTGAAGGACTCGCGGGAGTCGGAATAAGGATCTTGAGAAGCCGATGGCACGTGGGTGCCTTCGTAATAGCAATCAGTGGTAGGAAGTGATGTAAGACTACGGGGCAGTCGTAGCATTCACTAGCAGTCGGCAATGGTTGGCGATGTAAGACTACGGGTAAGCCGTAGCATTCCTTAGTAGTTTCGTTAGCGGAGTCGGGGCGAGGCCCTTATCTCCTAGTGATCAGGTAGGGATCAGGAATGGGTAGTGGATGAGAGTAGTAAGGAGTTGCCTGTATAACTCTAGAGAGGTGAGACCTTGGGAGAGGCCGCTCCAGGATATAGTTGGGTGAGACCCATGGGCGAGGCCCGTATGAGATTGGCAGTGTAGATGAGGCCTGGGAGCCGGGTTGCTCAGTAGTATGGTTGGGTGAGACCCGTGGGCGAGGCCCGAGCGAGAGTGACTAGACTAGTGCGACTAGAAGGATAGAGGCGGGTGAGACCCGTGGGCGAGGCCCGTGAGTTTTAGCAGCGCAGGTGGGACCTGGTCGGGACCTTAGTGTCAAGTAGGGGATCGGGGATCCCAGGTTTGTAGTGCCTGGATGGCAGGATTGATTGAGCAGTTATAGATGGTCGAGGTTTCTTTGGAAGTCGCTGAGAGCGACCAGTGATGGTGTTGGGACTAGCTACCGGTGGGAACCGGTAATCCAGTCATTGATAGGTTGGTAGGGACCAGAGCGGTCCCAGTTTATCAGGAAGTCAGTTGAGGAATAGCTGAATTGCCTGTCGGTGGCAGTGTAAGTATGCAGCGTATGGTGGAGATTAGTTAGTTGAGTCGAGGGGTGCTCGACACCAAGTGTTGGCAGGAAGGAGTGTCAGTGAGTGCTGACGGTGATGACCCGTTCTGGGAATAGCAGGGAGGTGATGGAGTTAGTGAAGGATAGGACCTTCACAGTGTCAAAGGAAAAGTCGGTTATGAGGCTTTGCCTTGGGAAGGCAAGGGATTTGCGCAAGGAAAGAAGTGGAGAACCTCTGCGGGTTCAGTGCAGTATTGGTGGAAGACCAGCGCAGGTAGGCGGCTGGTGTTGGGTATTGGAGGCAGATCGTAGGCGGTGGGCCATGGTAAACTTCGAGGACGAAGTTCAGTTTAAGTGGGGGAGAGTTGTAACACCCAAGATTTTGAAAGCCAAGAAAGTAAAGGAAACCCTAAATTTAAGAGGGACTCGACGAGTCCAAGGAAGGACTCGGCGAGTCGGAGCGGGATCCGGGTCGATAAGAAAGTGACCAACTCGACGAGTCGGCCAAGTGGACTCGGCGAGTCTGGTCTGTGCGAGGAAAACACTAAATCCGGGGCTTGGAGCCTATTTAAGCATCTCAATCTTCTTTCTAGGGCTCCTTTACAACCTCTCACACCTAGAACGCCGCACCTTAAGCCCCCATTGTGTTCATTCAAGCTTTTAGCCATTTTTGAGTGGTTTTAAGGAAGAAGAAGAAGTGGGAATCTTTGAAGCATCAAGGAGTGGCTTTGGATCTGAAGTTTGGGGAGCATTTCAGAGCATTGGAAGGTATCAATTTGTTTCCCTCCTTTAGATCTTCTTTGGTTATGAGTTTTGGGGCTTTTAAGCCATGCCTAGATCAATTTCAAGCTTGAGGTCCAGATCTGAGGTTGCTACCTCAGATCCATGCTTGTGTTGGTTTAGAATCCCGTAAAGTATCAGCCATTGGGTGGATTTTGGAGCCTCTTGGTCTTAAACCCTAGTTATTGGTGCATTTTGCCTAGATCTCCCTCTCTACACGTAAAGTTTGCAACTTTACGTGGGGAATAGGCTTGGGAAGGGTAGATCTACAGTTTGGAGTTCATGCATGACTCGGAAGTCCTCTGCATGTAAGTGGATCTTATTGGACTCGGTGAGTCCTTCGAGTGGACTCGGCGAGTAGCTTGAAGATGAGGAGGAACTCGACGAGTGGGATGAACAGCTCGTCGAGTCGGATGAAGATAGGCATGAACTCGGCGAGTTGGATGAACAACTCGGCGAGTTGGATGAAGATTGCCGTGTGCTCGGCGAGTCTGTTCTTAGACTCGGCGAGTCAGGTCGCGTGGTCCCAAACCCTTCGAGTTAAGTCTCGAGTCAGCGAGTCGAGCCAGGACTCAATGAGTTGGACAGGACAGGAATCGGGAATCAGTAGACTCGGCGAGTTAGGGGCTGACTCGGCGAGTAAAGTCGCGAGTGGAAGGACTCTGGACTTATGAACTCGGCGAGTCAGTAGGGTGACTCGACGAGTAGGGTTGACCTGGAAGGTTGACTTTGACCAGGACATTGACTTTGACCAGAGTTGGCTTGGTTGACCTTTGAAGGTCAGTTAGACTAAGTGTTATGTTGATATTGGTAGCTCGGGGAGCTAGCGGAGCAGCAGTTCGGAGTCAGTGGTCAGGTAGCGGTCAAAGGGGTTAGCAGCAGCAGTTCAGCAGTATCAGGTGAGTTTCCCTTTGTATGAATGGGTCTACGGTCACAATGCCGGCCCATGTAGTTATGAGTAGAAGACCTGGGGGTTAGCCCTAGGCACAGTATGCTGGTATGATATTTGGACGAGGTCCAATGACAGAGGGCGGGTGCCCAAGGAGCGGTTTATGTGATAGTTTATACTTGTTGTCTGTGTGATACTTGTATGTGCCTGGTAGGGAGGTGAGTGAGGGCGAGGTCCCGTATCTCACCAATAGCAGAGTGTGGAGGGTGTTCCACATCTCAGTAGCAGCAGAGCAGGGGCGAGGCCCAAGTTAGGAAAGGAGTGAGAGTGGGCTGGGCCCGTACCTCACTATCAGCAGGAGTATGGACGAGGTTCCATGACTCATCAGTAGCAGGACTCGGGCGGGGCCCAGAGATAGGCGAGGCCTTAGAGCAAGAGTTGTTAGTATATGTTTAGCTTATGTAATGTTATGTGATATGTTTATGTACTATTATATGTTAGTGGGCGAGGCCCTATGACAGGCAAGGCCTAAGTGAAACAGATCTGTATCCGAGCGGGGCTCGAAGCCAGGCGGGGCCGTTATAGCGGGCGAGGCCCGAAGTAGAGGGCGAGGCCCAGGATAGCGGGCGTGGCCCAGTATGTGCAGTGTGTGTTTTGCATGGTATGTGGTAAGGTGGGGAACTCACTAAGCTTTGTGTTTACGGTTTTCAGTTTTGCTTTCAGGTACTTCCGGTAGCGGAGGGAGGAGCTCGGGGTGATCGCATGGCACACACCATAGAGTAGTCAGCCTGGGAATGTTTACTCTGATAATAAACATGTGCTTTGAAAACTTATACTCAGATTATGTTTTGGAATGATGTTTTGTTCAAAGTAATGTTTTATTAAAAAGAAATTTTTGGTCTTAAATTTTGGGATGTTTCAAGTTGGTATCAGAGCCTTGGTTTGAGGGATTCGGGCATACTCTCGGGTGTGCTTGAACTCAAACTGAGGGGTCGGATAAAGAGTTTTCAAAAGTGAAAAGATAGTTTTGAGAAAGAAACCAGTTTTAGAAAAGCAAAAAGAATTCAGAAGGAAAAGAACTTTGAAAAGAGAAAAGAGGTGTGGTGCATGCAATCAACCGAGCTCAAGTAAGTACCCCAAAATACCCATACAAGTTTATGTTACGAATATCAGTTGGTAGAACAGCATGCTAGAATAGGACTAAGGATCTAGGGATGATGCCTTATGTGCCTGTTATTTGTGCTTTTGAGCTGCATGATAGTGCTGATTAGACAGTAGTAGGATAGCCTGTCTAGGTTATGCCTGAGTTTATGAGTCTGTGTTGCATGCTAGTTCAGGTTCTTGCTTTGTGGATATGATTGCTTGAGTATGTTACGGTTAGATTTTCCCTTGACCGAATGCTGCTTGCTTTGTGCATTGTGGGATTCTGAGTGATGGGAGTTAGCCATTAGGTGGATACGTTACGTCACATGTGATCAGGGTTGAATAATCTCAGAGTACTGGAATTGATCCTATAGCGCAGCTCTCGTTTGAGTCTAACCGTTGTAGGGACGAGTCCTTTACTTGAAGGATTATCTGAGCCTCGTCACATGTGATGGTATCCAAGTAATGGCTAAATGGCATCACAAGGAGACCTTCAGCAGCTGAAGGCTGGTTTGAGTTGAGTCAGAGGTTTCCCTAGGGTAAGCCTAGGATGAGATAGAGTTGGGAGCAGTACTAGTGGATAAGGGACCTGGTGGAGTCAAAGCAATTCCTGAGGAAAGTACGGATAGATGTGGAAGGTAGTATGGGCCCGTACTACTGAAAGCAGAGGATCCGTACTCGATTCAGGAAGGGCAGAGACAAGACCGGGAACCTGGTAGGGCATGTTTGGTCTCGTATCAGTGATGAGTATTCTGATAGTGGTTGTGGTATATATCAACATGGTGACATTGCGAGAGAGACCAGCGGGCGGATCAGGCACCGGAGAGGGATCAGGCTCGGGTTCAGGGGCCGGGCAGCTCGAGGAGCGGATGAGAGAGTTGATATCAGCTGAGGTTACGCGCAGTATTCTAGCTCAGACTCCTGTGATCTTTGGCACGGTCAAGGAGGGCATACTTGAGATCTTGGAGGAGAGGCTGGGAGCCTTCCGTACTGAGATGATGGCATTGATGGGAGCGCGTACCTTGACATTTCGAGAGTTTAGAGCCTGCGGGGCACCAGACTATCATGGGGCTAGGGACCCCATTGCTAGCAGCAGATGGTTGGTTGATGTTGCCAACGCTTTTCGTACGAGCAAGTGTCCCGAGGGGGACAAGGTTAGTCTCGTTGTTGGTATCGAAGCGATGAAAAGTTAGGCGAGAACGGACGTCAAACGAAGAAGTTATGAATTTATAACGAAGTTTTTCTGTCCCGGCCTACTAAAATTAAATAATAAAAGTAAAGTCAAAATTAGCCGACGAAGTCTAAACGAAAGTTGTAGAGCGTAGTCTCACCTACGCGTGGATATAAAGAACGTCGAAAACGGAGTTTGTATGAAGAAGATATGAATTTCCGAAGTTTATTAAATAATTTGTATTTAAATTTAATTATAAATCCCGGTATTATCCGAAGGGGGAGTCATCGGGCATATCCGAAGTACGCCCAGCGTACTGCTGTACGCCCCGCGTACAGCGAAGCATGACGACCTTCACACTCGAGTTCTTCGGATACGTAAGCAATGACGATTCTGAGGCAGTACGCCCCGCGTACTCCGAGGCTCCAGCCTCCTATAAATAGGATGCGAGGGCAGCCGACTCCTTTGCTATTTTTCTCTCTTCTCTCTCCCGTTTTGCATCGATTTGCGTGTCAGAAGTACCCCAAAGCTCCGGTATCAATCTCGAGCCCCGAAGCAAGTCCCGAGATCCCGAAGATCCCGAGAAGTAAGATTCCTGAGCCGAAGCTCTGCCCGCGAGAAGTTCGATTTTTGTAGAGATCTTCCAGATCTGCTGAGGATTACTACTTCTGCAAGCCGTAGTGCTGTCTGATCATCTTCTGATCAGGTGAGTGTATACTACCTTTCATAAACACGATAATAATACAAGTATGGTTTGAGTGTATTAAGTATATTGTTGTTTATGTGTATAATTTTGTTGTTATAAGTGAGAATGTATATTCATTCTCTACTATCTCATAGATCTGATTTACTTTCTATGAAATACGTGTTATGTGGGTGTGCCTCATCTGTTATGTGGAATATGTATTGAATGAAAATGATATACAGGTTTTAAACTATGTATGAAAATATATATTTTTATCTACTAATATGTTGGGTAGAACATGGGTAGATAGTTGGTGTGTAATAAACAGATGAGAGGCCTCGATGTTGTTGTTGTTGTTGATCTAGTTATTCAGCGGAGTATGGATAACGACCACGGACTCTTTCTAGACAGTCCTGTGGAACGCTAGCAGGTTCATAACCTGTAGGTGTTGTGAACGATGTGTTCACCGGTGTACTCTATCCCCCTCATGGTTGCCTTTAGGATATCTATTGTTGAGGAAACCCCTTAGCAGTAATGGTTGTCCCGATGAAAATCCTAGATTAGGTCCCTTGAGAAAGATGTTATTTTAGGGACGTAAAGTGAGGATAACGGGAATGGGTAATCGGGATAGTGATTGGTTGGTGAAATTAAATATAATTTATTTATTGTGGGTTGAAAACCCTATATGCTCACTAGGCTCCCAAGCCTGACCTACTCAGTTTTATTTGTATTACAGGAAGTGGCGCAAGGGCGTAAGATGGATGAATCATCGAGTTGTTTTGTTTACAAATCTGTATATGTATATATTTGTTGAATGACTTGTAATGTTATCGTTTATGCTTTATGGTCTGTATCGGAACATGACATCCCAAGTTTTGATTATATAATGAAAATGCATCTCTTGATGAAATGCTTTGATAAATATTATTTTATCATGTTTTGTTTTGGGAACAAATTCCACAACTCTTTTAAATCAAAAGGATTTACTCTGAAATTATTTAAAAAGCATAAATGAAATCGGTCTTTTCTGGCCGAGATTTTGGGGATGTCACACTTTGGTTTGAGGGATTCGGATGCATCTTCGAGCGTATCTGAACTCAAACTGAGGATTTGAGAAAGGATTTTTGCTAATGAAGTAAATTTTTTGAAAAGAGTAAAAAGAGTTTTGAGTCAAACAGAGCAGAGCCGTGTGTATGATCAGCCAGCGCCCGAACGGTGAATCCCCAAAAGTACCCTTACATTATGTGTTATGAGATATGTTATGTTATGCATGCTAGAGTAGGCTAGGTATAAATATTAGGACTAGAGTGACCTGATCTGTGATGCCTTAGCCAAGGAGATTTCTGCTGCTGAGATGCTTTGAGGACAAGTAGATAGCAGTTAGGAGCTCATGAGAGTAGAGTACTTGTAATCCAAGATCCAATGAGGAGGACTTGGAGTGAATACTGATGCGGTGTGGTCAGTAGTATTGGGCCCGTACTACTGAAGACACCGGATCAGTGGGCATTCCAAGTAAGAATCTTTTGGACTACGGAGGGAAAGTAGGGTTGCGTCATCGAGTATGAGTGTGCTCGATCGAGTCTCTGATAATTTTTGTTGTATTTCAGAAGCATCATGGTTGGAACTTGACACACACCTGAGAGCACTGGTGTCAGCGACGAGGAGATCCGTCAATTGATTCATGAGGAGGTTGCTGCTGCCATCCGGGCTGAGATTCCCGAGATGTTTGGGACATCAAGACCACGTTGATTGAGACCTTTGATGAGCGATACGCCGCGCTGACTGAGGCTGCTGCAGCTGCAGCTACTACTGCTATTGCTGCTGCCAGACCTCAGGGAGGTGACTCGTTGTTGTTCCGGGAGTTCAGCAACACGAAGCCACTGGAGTTCGACGGGACGCAGGACCCGATTGCCGCTATGAGGTGGATCTCTGGCATCGAGGGATGTTTCTATACGTGCTCTTGTCCAGAGCACTTGAGGGTTCGGTTCTCCTTGAACTAGCTCCACCGGGGAGCGAAGGATTGGTGGAAGTTCATGACGGCGAACTTCACTTTGGCTGAGATTTCCGAGGTGACCTGGGAGAGGTTCACCGCTATGTTCAGAGAGGAGCATGTTCCCCCAGTGGAGAGGGAACGGTTGGTTCAGGAGTTCTTGACCCTCAAGCAGGATACTGATTCTGTGGCAGTGATCACCATGAAGTTTCATGAGAGGGCGATGTTTTGCCCTGAGCAGGTTTCGTCTGAGTAGGCTCGTATGAGCCGTTATCTGAGTGTGCTGAGGAGGGATATTCGGGAGTTCGTGGCGAATTCAACTTACCGGACATTTGCTGAGCTCCAGCAAAATGCCCGGAAGAGGGAGATCGAGTTGGAGACTCAGGCCAGGGAGGAGGCCGAGTCTCAGAGGATAGATCGGCGGCCGGCTCAGTCTCAGCCGGCAACCAAGCGGGCTAGACCCGCTGATTCGAGATCTGGAGGCGCAAAGGGCCGCATTTGTGGGAAGTGCGGAAAGAGTCACGAGGGGTCGTATAGGGCTGGGGTATGCTACAAGTGTGGGAAGGAGGGGCATATCACAAGGGATTGCCCCAAGGGATTCTCGGTTTGCTTTCATTGCAACAAGACCGGCCATCGAAAGGCCGAGTGCTCGTAGCTTCTTCAGGGATCAACATAGGGATCTGCTCCTGCTGCTAGGACTACCGAGGTTCGGCCAGTGAAGGTCGAGGCCCCGAAGGCTCGTGGGAGAGCGTTTCAGTTGATCGCGAAGGAGGTCCGCGCGACGCCCGATGCTGTGGCTGGTACGTATTCTCTGTTCATCTTTTATTTGAGTTGAGTTTTTATGCTTATATGATGATATGCGTAGGTACTTTTCTTTTGAGTTCTGTGCCTGCATTGGTATTATTTGACTCGGGTGCGAGTCGGTCGTTTGTTTCCATAGCATTTAGTCAGCATATTAGTATCCATCGAGAGGCGTTGGATCGGCCTCTGCGAGTTTCCATAGCTGATGAGCGAGCAGTGTATGCTTCGGATATGATTCGAGGATGTGTCCTTGAGATCTTCGGTGTGGAGTTTCCGATAGACCTGGTTCCAATCGCGATAGGGTCGTGTGTGTTATAGTGGGTATGGATTGGTTGAGCCGATTTGGAGCTGTGATAGACTGCGAGTGTCAATTGGTGACGATTCGAGACCCTAGTGGGGGAGTTCTTACAGTGCACGGTGAGGGTACACGTGCGGGGTCAGCATTTTGTTCGGCCGCCAGAGCGAGACAGAGTCTACAGCAGGGTTGTAGAGGATTTGTGGTATATGTGATGGATGTGAGGGTTGTTTCAGAAAGACCGAAGTCAGTTGTTGAGGTTCCGATAATGCACGAGTTTCCAGATGTGTTTCCAAAGGAATTGTCGGGTGTGCCTCCGGAGAGGCAGGTAGAGTTCGGTATTGAGTTGGTCCCAGGAGCTGCGCCTATCGCTAAGGCGCCTTATCGCCTTGCGCCTCCGGAGATGCAGGAGTTATCCTCGCAGGTTCAGGAGCTGTTGGGGAAGGGGTTTATCAGGCCGAGTAGTTCGCCATGGGGGCGCCTATTCTTTTTGTCAAGAAGAAGGATGGCTCGCTTCGGATGTGCATTGATTATCGTGAGCTGAATAAGCTAACGGTCAAGAACCGTTACCCATTGCCGAGGATTGATGATTTGTTTGATCAGTTGCAGGGAGCATCTTGGTTCTCCAAGATCGATTTGAGTTCGGGGTATCATCTGGTGAGGGTACGGGAGGAGGACGTCCAGAAGACAACATTCCGGACTCGTTATGGGCATTACGAGTTCGTGGTGATGCCTTTCGGACTCACCAGTGCACCGACGGTGTTCATGGATCTCATGAACAGGGTGTGCAGACCGATGTTGGATCGCTCAGTGATCGTGTTCATCGACGACATTTTGGTGTATTCGAGATCCAAAGAGCAGCATGAGGAGCATTTGAGGGAGATCCTCAGAGTTTTGAGATCGGAGAGGCTTTATGCCAAGTTCTCCAAATGTGAGTTCTGGCTACGAGAGGTTCAGTTTTTGGGACACCTCGTTAACCAGAATGGGATATTGGTCGATCCGGCCAAGATTGAGGCGGTCATGAGATGGGAGGTGCCGAGGTCATCCACCAAGATCAGGAGTTTTTTGGGTTTGGCCGGCTATTATCGGAGATTTATTAAGGATTTCTCCAAGATCGCCGTGCCACTCACCAAGTTGACCCGGAAGGGTGTTGCGTTTTCTTGGGGTCCGGAGCAGCAGACCTCGTTCGAGACACTTCGCCAGAAATTATGCGAAGCACCATTGTTAGCTCTTCCGGAAGGGATGGAAGATTTTGTGGTTTATTGTGATGCATCGATATCCGGATTGGGAGCGGTGCTTATGCAGAGGGGGCATGTGATTGCTTATGCATCGAGGCAGCTTAAGCCTCATGAGTCGAGATATCCCACTCATGATTTGGAGCTGGGAGCGGTAGTGTTCGCCCTCAAGATCTGGCGACATTATGTGTTTGGGGTTCGGTGTACGATATACATGGACCACAAGAGCTTGAAGTATTTGATGGATCAACCCAAACTGAATATGCACCAGAGGAGGTGGTTGGACGTGGTTAAGGATTATGATTGTGAGATCCTGTACCACCCGGGTAAGGCTAATGTGGTAGCCGATGCATTGAGCCGTAGGGCGGAGGGCGCCCGAATTCAAGATGTTTGTTTAAGATTGTCAGTGATGACCCCGGTGTTGGATGCTATTCGTGGGGCCCAGGCTGAGGCTGTGAAGCCAGAAAGCCAGAAAAGGAAACGAGTTGTCGGACTGGTATCGGAATTTGTTACCGATAGCCGGGGGCTTATGACATTTCAGGGTTGGATATGGGTACCGTCTGTGGGCGGAACGCGTACCATTTTGATGGAAGAGGCTCATCGATCGAAATTCTCGATCCATCCCGGGGCCACTAAGATGTATTTGGACCTGAAGAAGGATTATTGGTGGCCCTGTATGAAGAGGGATGTCGCATGGTTTGTAGAGAGGTGCTTGACCTGTCGCAGGGTGAAGGCCGAGCACCAGCGTCCATATGGTAAGCTGCAGCCATTAGAGATTCCCGAATGGAAATGGGAACATATTACCATGGATTTCATCACCAAATTGCCAAGGACCGCGAGGGGTTTCGATTCGATTTGGGTGATTATGGACAGGTTAACGAAGAGTGCTCACTTCCTGGCCATCAATAAGAGCTCTTCCGCGGAGAAGTTGGCAGAGATGTACGTGAGAGAGGTGGTATCGCAGCATGGAGTGCCGATCTCGATTGTCTCAGATCGAGATGTATGTTTCACTTCTAGATTCTGGAAGAAGTTTCATGAGGAATTGGGTACGAAGCTGCATTTTAGTACCGCATACCACCCACAGACTGACGGGCAGAGTGAGCGGACGATTCAGACGTTCGAGGACATGCTCCGGGCATGTATGTTGGATTTCGGCGGGAGTTGGGGCACGTATTTGTCCTTGGCGGAATTTTCCTATAACAACAACCATCATTCGAGCATTGGCTTGCCGCCCTTTGAGCTGTTGTATGGGAGGAGGTGTCGAACCCCTATTTTCTGGGGAGAGGTAGGGCAGCGTGTGATGGGCAGCACCAAGAATGTGCTTCAGACGACAGAGCAGATCCAGCAGGTCAGACAGAGGTTGTTGACCGCTCAGAGTCGTCAAAAGAGTTATGCGGACAGACGCCGGTTCAAGCTCGAGTTTCAGGTCGGCGACTTCGTGCTCTTGAAGGTCTCTCCTTGGAAAGGAGTGATCCGATTCAGGAAGAGGGGCATGTTGGGGCCCCGATATATTGGTCCTTTCAGGGTGATCGCGAGGGTAGGCAGGGTAGCCTATCGTTTGGAGTTGCCAACAGAGTTGGGTCAGATTCATGATACCTTCCACGTGTCGCAGTTGCGTAAGTGTATAGCCGACGCGTCGGCCGTGGTGCCACTAGAAGATATTCAGGTGGATGCGAGCCTGAATTATGCTGAGAGACTGGTGGCGATCAGGGATCGGAAGATCAAGGTTTTGAGGAACAAGGAAGTGCCACTGGTGCAGGTCCAGTGGTAGCATCAAAAAGGGTCAAAGTTGACTTGGGAACCGGAGCGTGAGATGCGGGAGCAGCATCCAGAGTTGTTTGCAGAGTGATACTTCGAGGGCGAAGTCTGATTCTAGTGGGGGAGAATTGTAACACCCGGATTCCCAGGTAGGATATTTTGTTCCTTTATTTTTGGGTTTTATGGGGGAACTCGGCGAGTTGGCGTCTAGACTCGCTGAGTATGGTCGCGGATTTGTACGCGAGTTCACAGCTGGACTCGGCGAGTCCACGATGTTTAATCAAACCCTAATTTCCAGGGTTTGAGACCTATTTAAAGGGCCTTATGGCCGCCATTTGTGGCCACCAACCCCAGAGAGAAACCCTAAAAGAGATCTAGAGCGTTTATGAGGAAGGAGAGGCAAATCTTGAACTTTTGTGGGTGTTTTTGCAAGAGGGAAGTGTTCAAGGCAAGAGGAGGCTGAAGGAGGTGCGTTTTTGGTGGTTTTGAGCTCATAGAGATTGCATTGAGGTATTATTCTCGGACCTTCTTCAGTTTTGGTGTTGATTCATAATGATAGGGTTTTCTAACCCTTTTAGAGGTTGATTAAGTGGTGTATTTGGTCCCTTCTCGAGTTTGTGTTCTGGATTTGGACCCAAAGAGGTCCAGAGACCTTAACCCCTGGAGCTTTATGAGTAATTTGGGGAGTTTTGAGCTTGGAATGTCATTTTTGGGGCTAAATCACCATCTTGGACCATTTCTATGTTATATGTGTGTCAAGGTCCGAACTTTACGTGATTATCATGCTTGGGGAGGCCAGATCTATGATTGTATGGAACAGATCTGACCTCAGAAGTTGTTTTGAGTTTGTGCATGGCATGAAATCGCTGAGTCTGAAGAACAGACTCGACGAGTAGCATGAAGATTGCTCGTTAATCACTCAGTGAGTGGACTTGCCGAGTTGGGGGAATGACTCGGTGAGTCAGGGAGAGTCAGGGGGACTGAGTTCAGGTTGGAACTCGCTGAGTTGTTCTTGAGACTTGGCGAGTTGAGTCGGGGTGGCCCCGCGATTCATGTCAGGTGGAACTCGTCGAGTCAGGGAGGTACTCGACGTGCCAAGAGAGGGTCCAAGAGAGTTAGTGGACACATGTAGACTCGCCGAGTCGCCCTAGTGCACTCGCCGAGTCGGGTCAAAGTTTGACCGTTGACCTTGTTGACTTTTAGGGTTGAGTACAGTTATATTTATGAGAGTATTACTTTATGTGATTAGACGGAGGCTAGATCACACTTCTTCTGAGTCAGATATTTACCGAGACATCGAGGTGAGTCTTCTCACTATACGTTACCTAGAGTGGTACTATGCGATGGCCAGAGGGTCTTATGTGTTATGTATGAGATTATGTGCTATGTGATATTTGTGTGTTGTATTATGATATAGACCGTACCAGAGGGTCCAACGAGCTATGACCGGACCTAAGGGTCCAACGAGCTATGGGACTGGAGGGTCCCGCTGAGACACATCGACCGGAGGGTCGTATTATATCCTCGAGTGGCGTATGTGTTGTATGTGGTATTTTGGGGAACTCACTAAGCATTTATGCTTACAGTTGTTGTGTTATGTGTTTCAGGTACTAATGATGAGCGCGGGAAGGCGCCGACATGATTCGTACACACACGCATTGGAGTTTTTGTAGAGATTCTGGGGAGATGTTTTGTGATAATAACTTTTGATACAATCTGTTTGACATTATTTATGAATGAATGAATGTTTTAAAAATGGAAAATTATTTTGAAAATTTTACGTTGTTACATCTATTAAATCCTTTTTAAGATTAAGAGCTTCATTTAGCCATGCATGAACGTAAAGTTAGCAACTCTACGTGATAATCCAGCTCAGGGAAGTCAGTTCTAGGTTTTGGAACAATGTCTTAATGGATCATGGGTAAAAATTGAGTTTTGGCTAAATGGGTGAGTACGTTGGGCGTACAAGTAGGTACGCTTAGCGTACAAGCCCTCAAGCGAGTATGTTGCGCATATGTGTTGAGTATGCCCGCATACTCAGTGTGATGGGCTTCGGGTTTGGGACATTCTTTTGGGCTTGGATGCTTAGGGCCTTGTTAGACCATCTGAGTGCAAGTGTTTTGGAGTGGGAAAATTAGTGGGACTTGGGGTAAGGCCCATGTAAGGGTTTGGGCCCAATTTGGAAAATTAGGCCATGTATGGGCCTTGGATGATTACTTAGTTTTGGGCCTTTTAAATTGTAGGTGTGGGACTTAGTCTTGGACCAAACTAGGTAAGGGGTAAAATGGTCTTTTTACCCTAAGTATGGACTGATGGTTATAGATTGGAATCCAGTTGTTAATTTAGTGGTATTGATATTGATAGCTTGGGGATTGTCGGACCAACAACCATGGATTTATCACTGTGATTCAACAGTGTGAGGTGAGTTTCCTCACCATGTTTAGCAGGTCGAAGGCACCAATGCCGACCCATGATCTGTTATGTTAGAATATTCATTGTCTGTGTGACACTAGTATGTGTGTATGTTTGTAAACTTACTGGGCGGGGCCCGATGGTTATCTATATGCTATTACTTGTTATGCTTATATGAACTGTATGTGGGTGGGGCCTGTTATGCGAGTTAGGGCAGGGCCCGTTATACTTATTGGGTTGACCCAGTATATGAGTTAGGGTGGGGCTTGTTATACACAGTGGGTGGGGCCCGTTATGTAAGTTCAGGCGAGGCCCGTTACACGTATTTGGGCGAGGCCCGTTATGTGTTATATATATGTATGGTATGTGGTATCTTGGGGAACTCACTAAGATTTGTGCTTACGTTTTTCCGTTTATGTTTCAGGTACTTCCAGTTCCATAGGGAAGGGCTCAGGATGATTGTAGGGAAAACACCACCTCGTTCCATATTTTCTTGATTTACTTTGATAT
This sequence comes from Lactuca serriola, assembly GCF_051521515.1. Classification (NCBI taxonomy): domain Eukaryota; kingdom Viridiplantae; phylum Streptophyta; class Magnoliopsida; order Asterales; family Asteraceae; genus Lactuca; species Lactuca serriola. Next base: position 38,930,173 of record NC_136408.1, on the reverse strand, counting down.
GTCATGATGATTGATACATTTGTTTATCTCGATTTGTATGACAATGATTTGGATTATTAGTTTTATTAATTTTAAAAATGAAATTTTTGGGTCTTATTTTTGTGACGTTTCATAGAGGCTCAAGAGGTTGGAGGCTCATGATAGGAAGGACCTTCAAGGGGTTAAAGACCATAAATAACGGTCAAAACCATAAAAATAGGATTTTTACACTGCTGCGGTATGCCAACATACAAAAATTTATGCCCTGCATAATGCCCTAAAACGCGTTCTTCAGACTAGTACGCCTAGCGTACTAGCTAGTGTACACCTAACGTACTGCCATACTCCTGATTTCCAGCTTAACTTTAAACAGCCATAACTTCTTCGTTTCAACTCTGTTTTCGATGATCTTTATATGTACGAAAAGGTATTGAAGAGCCCCACAATCATATCTAATTACTTTTAACTTAAAATATACCGAACTAAAATCCTTATTCCAAGAAAGAAGTCTGAAACATCATTTTTCCTATTTTACCCTTTGACTCCAAAACACAAAGCAATGGATTGGAGCTCATAACTAATATTATCAACATCCAATAGGGTCTAAAATCTATTACCTTGAAGCGCAAGGTCTTTACTAGATCTATCTATTGTCCAAAATTCCAAAATAAGAAACTTCTCGAAACAGGATGTTACATTCTTGGATGATGTGTTAGGAAAGATGGGTTTTGGCAGTTTGTGGAGTAGATGGATCCAAGGGTGCTTCACTTCTTCTCGGGGCTCGATTCTAGTTAATGGCTCACCTACATATCAGTTCCGATTTTATATAGGGCTTCACCAAGGGGATCCTCTCTCTCATTTCTTGTTTCTTTTGGTCATGGAAAGTTTGAATGTCACCTTCCAAGGTTTTGGAAGGGAGTATCTCTCTTGATTTTACTGTTACTAGTTGTGATGAAGGGGTATGGTAAACTTAAAACATAGTGCAAGTAGTGTAATTACTAACTCTCTAAGTTATATCAGTTTATAAATTACTATTGTGATATATAGAGTTCTTTCTAGTTTGCTCCTGATAGGGTAAGGTTCATTAACGATCTCTTTAGTGCCTTTCTCTTCGTTCGATCCTTTCTAGGAATCCTCCTCATGAAACCACTTTTGGTTCTTCCTCAACTCCTCTGTTGGCTATTGTAGTGGAGTGGTTACATCTACCTATGTTGTTCGTGCGAGAACGAGAGTGTCTAACGAATCTATGAGATTAATAAAACATTTCTATTAAAAATAAATTTTTATGAGGATGATTCTTACCAGGTCCTCCTATAATCACGTAGTGTATACAGGTTATATATAACCAAGATTAAATAGACCTTCGAATAAGTGACCCTACTCTAAGATCACAACCAAACAAGGAACAGGAAGTAGAGTGAAAATCACAAATTTGAAGTCTATAAAATCTCAATTATATATAACTTTAACGTATACACTCAGTAATTATAGAGCTACCAGTAAAGGTCTTTTAGTTTTCACATAAGTTAGTTATAGTGCTTAAAATACTCCTATAGTATCTTTAATTGTATGTTTGATTTTAGAGCTTCTTGGTATTGAAGTTGATAAACTTTTCGATTTGTTGTTATTGTATAGTATTATAAAATACTCCTATAGTATTTTAAACTTTATGTTTGGTTCTAGTATTCCTTTGTATATAGAGTTGGTAACTTTTAGACTTGTTGCAACACCACTATCACTCTCAAACACATGTTGATCGTATATCAAATAAATATAGTTGATCAGGCTATATTTATCCCATATATGATTACATAATTGTCTAAGTTTGACTGTAGTGTCCAACATCTAAATACTTTTGTTTTGTCCGTCTTGTGATACTTGTTCTAGTATGTATATATGCATGTATGTATACTTCCATGAAAATATTAATATATTTTAAAAGTATAATTCTAAAAGTGTTTTTATCCCATTGTATTTATAGTTGTATATCTTTTATAGATTGATATACTCAGTTCACTATAAACAATGCTCTGATACCAATTTGTCACACCCCGAAACCAGAATGACGGAAACGTTCAGGGGTGAATGACGTCATGTACAATATCACAACAATTGTATAATAATAATCAAAGCAACAACAATCATTGTATTAATAACTTAGTATTTACATTGTATTCAAAACATTACTTGTTTAACATTAAAAACTATAGTAAAAAATAAGACGTAATGCTACTATGCTCCGTCTTTGTAACACCTGAGAGGGTACCTGTGCACTAACTTTCCTGAGAATACAAATGGTTTGAAAAAGTGTCAAAATTTAAGTTGGTGAGTTCATAAGTATTTTGTTGAAAAAGATATGTTCTTTGTTATTAATAATGTTACTGTGTTCTTCCAAAAAATCTAATATTTTCTTAGTAAATAAATCGTAGTCTTAGTATTTTGAGACCAAAAAGTATAAGTTTCTTATGTTTGAGGTTCTGATCCATGTAATTTGTATGTCCTGTACTGTTAACTCATATGATTACTTAGTATATACTAATTATATATGACTAATATCGAACGGACAGTCAATTGGGTGATTCTGCCCTAAGCCCACAACCAAACAAGGAACAAGAAGTAAGGCAGAAATCACACATTCCACTGCCTATCGGATATTATTTATATATAACTCTAATGTATATGCTAAAGAATCATAGAATTAACAAGCAGGGTTCCTTTATGTTATACTAGTTTGTAAATAAGTGTTGAATCTTTCATAAAAACGCTCTTAGTTCTGCCTTTTCTATTGTAAAGCATTGTTTTTTGTAAGTAATTGTATCTGTTTTCAGGAAGTCAAATTGTAAACTGTTTACTTGTAAAATAATGATGTTTATCCTGTAAAATCTTGTATTTTTCCATGAAACCGGTTTGTAGTCATAAACGTTCCAAAACCGAAATGTACAAGTATAATTACCATACTTAATTTAATGATACCTAGTTTATTCATAAGTAAAACTAGTTGAAGTTGGGTTTTGTCATGAAATCTGAATGTAAAGTTAATATTCAAATAAAATTATTTGAAAATATATTATTCGTAAACAAGTCGTTGTTTTCTCCTTGTGAGTTCTTATAACCATACTAACACAGTCGGTTTGATCGCGACGTTTTTCAAACGTCAGAATGTTAACGACATTTGTCACCCCAGGTTTGTAGGCATGATTGTAGCTAAGAGTCGGGATGTGGGATTGTCAGTCTCAAATAGATCTATACACAAATATATCGCTCTCCCTACAAGAGACTCTGGTTATAAGTCAGGACTTTTACCAGTACTTAGATAAGTATACACATACATCTCACAAATTGCTTCAACGTTTTACGTGTAATAACTGAAAACCCTTTTTGTTTATATGTTAACTGAAAACCCTTTTTGTTTATATGTTAACTAAAAACCATTTTTGTTTATATGTTAACATTTACTTTGTAGAATAATATATTTATTCCATAAACTATACCTATTATAGTTTATAAGTTTGTTTCCGTGTTGTTGTAAAAATCGTTGCATCTTAACATGTTTTGTAAGTCATTTGTAAATTCAATAGTAACAATATTTTTCATATATAGTAAATTTCACGTTTAATTTCTTATTAAAGGTAAGAAAATATAAAAAGAAATTTATATTTTTAAACACAGGATTTCTTGTGTTTTACTTGTATCCCCCCCCCCCCCCCTAAAACAAATTTAAAAATTTTAAAAACGTTGGGGTATGAACTCACCTTTTTTGTAGTCGCGGTTTAGATGTTAAGATAGTAACGGTGACTTCGAGCCAGAACACGTATAATTTCCGAAATCCTGGTAATATTTAAACACATAATATTGTGTTCCAATTAGTTAATCTAATAATTTAAAGTGTTAAGTAACACTAGTTTTATAAATAAAACTTACCAAAACTTGTAAGAATTTGGAAACACAATGCCTCTTGAAGTAGTTTTTGTTCTTGAAATGAAAGGAATTTGAGAGAGCAATGTATGAAAATTTGTTTACTCGAAGTGTAAAAGTGTAGGATATTTTCGAAATGTGACTTAAATATGAAGGAAAAGGAGTTAGTTTTGGAGATTTCGGCAATGAAGTAGCTGATTTCGGCCGAGAACTCTACCCGAGAAGAGAGTATTCGGTCCAAGCTGTTTGCGGTCTAAGAGGATTGCGACCTCGCACGTTTGCGGCCGAGAACTCGTTTTTGGTCCGAGGCTAGTGGACCTGCGAGATTTCTCGGATCCAAAGTAAAGTATTTTCAGTATGGACTATTTGATTTCCTTAAATTTTACCCTAACGATGCAATAGAAAACCGCTTCCAAATAAACATGAATTCTTGTTTATTTGCTATTTCGCAACCAACGTTGGGTTTTATTTTTGATAATATTGTTTCTCAATCATTTTTATGGTGTAATGTTAGGGCTAGAAAAGTTATCAATTGGGTCGGGTGGCTTCAAAACCCAGAACTAGCTATTATGTGAGTCTTTGTTTTGTTGTCTAGCTTGTTGCTAGCTTTTTTATAATATTTTTCATTCGAAGTTATAAAAAAAATATTTAGATTAAAGGAAAAACTACACAAAAGATACTAAGTTTTCAACAAAATTCGATTTTGACACCACGCAATTTTTCTTACAATTAAGACACTAAGTTTTCACAATCCGACTTGACACTACATTTTCTAATTTGTTTCATTGGTGACCATTTAACCGGTCAAACCAACTGACGGCTATCATGGTATGGTGTTGTGTTAATTTCTGACGATGTGACATTCTTTGGTGACATCATTTTTAGGTGTCAAAATTGAAAAAAAAAAGAACCTAATTACTTATTTGAAAAAAAAAACACAATATTAAAATTGAAATTTTCTGTAAACTTAGTGTCATTTATTAAATTTGCACTTGTTATAACGTAATAATCATGACTTGCTTGACGCTTGGAGACCCTTTGTGGGGAAGTTTTTTGAGCAAAACAACAAAACAAAATTGGTGTCTACACATGTAGTGCCATGATCTCAATGTCATTAGTTTGCATTTCAATCTCCAACATCCTTGATGTTGATGTGGGATGCCTAAAATTAGTGGACGAAATTAATTCAATTTTTATGTGTCTATCTATTGAACTAAAGAATTCAATGCATTGTGGATGTCCTAAACTTATTGGATGAAATGAAAGGTTGTTGTTTCAAGCCGTGGATTTTGTAACAAGTCGAATATTAAGACATGAAGTTCCAATGACCACCATTTGAGACTACAAATTTATGCATTAATTGTTATCATAAATATGTAACAAACGAATAATCATAACTTTTTATTTTGAAAAGAAATGCAATTACCAAACCATAACAGCGGATGGATAGGAAACTAGAAGAACTCGTTCATACTTACAAATGCTTCCACAAAAAAAAGTCATGCCAACATTGTTACACAACAATGAGAATTTGAAATAAAACATTATCAACATCAAATAGAACCAATTTGAGAAATTAAACGTCATAGCAGCAAGAACGTGATCTATCTTTAACTTGAAGATTAAACCCCAACAAACATGGAGAAAGAAATATAAAAATGAGTGAAGATTTTATGAGTAATGGCATAGCCAAGTTCTGTGATTGGAACAATCTAAGCAAAGGTTTGACAATTGCACTAGAAAACATAGATGAAACAGAGTATATATAGTATTTGCGAGCTTCATGCGATATCCAAGGGTTGTGGCTGAATTTTGTAGAGGAAAGTCCAAGAGATAGAGATTTGAATGCAAACTAATAGTAACGAGATTATGGCGGTGGATATGTAGATTCTAATTTTGTTTTGTTGTTTTAATCCAAAAGTTTTCCTCAGAAAAGGCTCTAACCCTCCAACAAGTCTTACTATATCGTAAAGAAAAATAACGTGTTAATCGTAAGAAAAATAACATCATATCAAAATCAAATCTTTATAAAAAATTAATGTTTTTTTGTGTAATTTGCGGTAGCATTACTTATCCAATATCAAATGACAACAACTCAATATGTTTAGGTAAATAAATATTTTTAGGGTAAATGGCACAAAAAACACTATTTTTACACAGAAATTCGATTTTGACACCGTGTTATTTTTTGTGTCAATTTTGACATTGTGTTTTCCAATTCGTTACAATTCTGACCACTTGACCGGTTAACCAGGTTACATGCTGACGTAGCATGATGACGTGTCAGTTTTGATGACGTGGAATACTGACATGATATGCTGACGTGTCAAAATTGATTTTTTTTTCCACAAAAAACACTAAGTTTTCACTTTTTTTCGATTTTGACACTAAGTTTAATTTTTTATTTCAATTTTGACACTATGTTTTTTTTTTGTTCCAATCGAACATCATTTATCAAATTTTGTTCAATTTTGTCTATTTTCCATTTGAAAACCGTATAAATATATATTTTTTTATTACATTTTAAACCATATAAACATATTTTTTTCGTTTAAAAACCACATTTTTATTTAAATACAAGGTGTTTTTTTTTTTTTTTTTACATTCAAAGTATTAGTTATATCATGAGAATCAAACTAACCATAAACTTCAAATAAGATGTAAAAATTTGATGGGTTGCAAACTTGATATCCAAATTTTGATCAACTACACGCCTATAAACCTTCAAACACATTTTAAAGTTGCATATTAATGTAAAATACAATTTTTATATAGCTAATACATATTTATACATAAAAATATGGTTTGAGTGTAAAAAAATGTATTTATACAAAACTATGGTTTTTAAATGAAAAAAAAAACATATTTATACGGTTTAAATGTATTAAAAAAATATTTATACGGTTTCAAATAGAAAATTGTCAACATTGAACAAAATTGGAAAAAATGATGTTCGATTTGGAACAAAAAAAACACAGTGTCAAAGTTGAAAGAAAAAATTAAACATAGTGTCAAAATCGAAAAAAATGAAAACTTAGTGTTTTTTGTGAGAAAAAAATTCAATTTTGACACGTCAGCATATCATGTCAACATGCCACGTCATCAAAACTGACACGTCATCATGCCACGTCAACATGCAACCTGGTTAACCGGTCAAGTGGTCAGAATTGTAACAAATTGAAAAACACAGTGTCAAAATTGACACAAAAAAAACACAATGTCAAAATCGAATTTCTGTATAAAAAGAGTGTTTTTTGTGTCATTTACCCATATTTTTAATATTTCTGAACATTAAAATAAATTATATATGATTTGCAATATCACAATCCAAATAGTTAAACACCAATCTTCATCCGAATCACGCATAAAAAATATATATAAAAAAAAATGAATCGATGTTATCTCAAACTAAAACGCCAAAGCACGAAGAATCGGAGTAAACAGTACACACCTGATTGCAGAATTTTCAATACGGCTTTCAAACAATTTAGAAGTATAATGCATCGCGCCAAATCCACACTAAAACAATGAGGCGAGAACCATAAAGAATACGCCGAAGATGGATCTACAGACAGCGGTGGAAGCGGAGGAGTGATTGGAAGCAGCCACCGTGGAAGAGGGAGGAGAAGGAAGCGGAAGGACACGAATCGTGACTTTCATACCGTTAAAACAACCGCCGGTACCGCAGATGAAGTAGTAGCGCTGCGATTCGTTGAGAAGAATGAAATCCTTTCCACTGCTCCAGTTCCCTATGGCGCCGTCGAGAGTGCAGTTGTCGTAACCGGTTTTGTTCACCTCAATCACATTGTACTGCGTCTTCTGGTACCTAAATGCTACAGTTGAAAGTATCATCCATTAAACAGGCACAAATTTCAAAAATTACAAGCATCACTAGAAAAGTAATACATACAGATGAAATCTCCAACATAGAAAGTATGGTTGTTGGCCCAGAGAGTGTAGTTGATGCCAGGATTCCAACCACGGTTGGCGCCTACAATATGATCGGTGGCGGAGACGGTGGTTGCAGCGGCGGCGATAAGGAGGAGATAAATGATAAGGCGTGAGATGGACATCATTGAGTAATGCACGCACTCAGTGGTACCACTGCCAGCTATCGATTAAATGTGTTTTCTGTTTCTTCAAATATAGCAAAGCTGAGGGGTCCATTTCATAAATCTATCTACTTATTTTTCGTTATCCGTTTCTTTAAAATTTTAACTTTTCGTTTTAACATTCTAGTTTTAAACTTTTCGTTATCCGTTTTTGTTTAAAACCTTAAAATGTAAAACTTTAAAAAAAAAAAAAAAAAAAAAAAAAAAAAAAAAAAAAAGTTGCTATCCGTTTTTTGTTTAAAACTTCAACATGTAAAAACTAAAAAAACTAAAAAGATGTTATCTAACCTAAAAAAAAAACAGACAGACTTATTGAACAAATATCATCTTCAAATTCTTGTTGAAAACCTTAAAATATACTTCATATGTTTTATTTTTTATATTTACTGAATTGTTTCTGATAGGTGCTAAACGCATAAATGCAACCATTAAAATGAAATATTGGTGACAGAAATTTACAATTACCACCAAAAAAAAATTAGGTTTAACTTTTGGGTACTTTGGTGCTTAAAAAAATACAAAAGTGTAGTTAACTTCCCAATTGTTAGATATGTGACATAGAAATTTACAATTAGTTTATGCAATTTATATTTGCTTACAGCATTTAGTTATAACAGAAGTTTTTTTTATTACATAAAAAAATTTAACTAAAATATGATACTATATAAATATAAATTAATTTAAAAGAGAAAAATAGGTGCTTAGGCTTTAATAAAGTCCAAAAGGATTAGAATAAATAAAACATTTAACATGTGTTTTTCATAAAAAGAAATTAGAACATTGTTTAATGCATCAGGAAAGCTCTTTCTTTTGCATAATTGCTCACCCCCCCACTTAAAAAAAATGGTTAATTTAACAAATAACAGTGTCCCACTTGGATTACTTTCCTTTTCAATCATAAATGATTGATGTAATTCAAAAAAATATGTTCCATTGAACTCATTTACTTAAAATATTTGACTTTCCAAACATTTTAGAATTATTTTAGTTAAAAATCGACAAATTACAACATTATTAAACTGCTTAAAATCCCCCAAAAGAAGTCACAACAGTCAAAAAGAGATATTATGCATTGCAAGCTCACCAAGCAGAATTTTCTTTACAAGAGAGCTTTAGTTTAACTTGAAAAGATGTTCACAACAATTACACTTATGTGAATATATATATTTTCTTGTTCATAATCCCATTCATCAATCTTCTACAATGGCATCAATCTTTTGTACCTGAAAAACCATAAAAATGAGCAGAATATAATGATTCCAGTAACCCCTGTAATTGACAACACCCATGTAAAAGCCGATGGGTTATCAAACAATGGAATCATAAAATTCATCCCAAATATCCCCGCCACCACCCCAAAGATTGCCACAACAAAAGTTGCAGTTGTCAACAACAGCTCAAACTGTATCAGCTGGTTCCGCACATTATCCTGCAAATCCAAGGGTAAAATGGTCATTTACTCATATATATATGGGTGTTTCTTTTTTACTTAAGACAGAAAGAACGACTTAATAGAGAAAATCAGGGAAATAAAGTTTTCCCCATAAAAGAGGAAATATACCAGTTGGATGTTGATGAAGTCTTCAGTGTCATCAATGTATTCCTTCAGCTGGTAGAAGACAAAATAATGTCAAATATTTTTCAAACATCATCATCCAGACAACACTGGATGAAGTTAAAAAAAAAAAAAAAAAGGTTAATTGAATATTACTGATGTCAACTTATTGAGACTGCTATCAATGACGACAAAATAAGCTTCTAGAAGCATCTCCAATTCTTCAATGTTTTCTGTGCCACTTTCTGAACTCCTCATACTACTCCTTGCAAGGCTTCTTGCAAGGCTAACAGTTTTTTCAAGTCTTCGACTTTCTGGAGGTGAAGAAACTGGAGAAACTGGAGCAGAGATGGATTGTGTCCCATCATTTGACCTGTATCCAATCACAGACTGATCTCCAACACTGAATAATGAATCCATTCGCCTTTTCTTCTCAGTTAGATACATCTCAGCCATATCCCCATCATCATCCATTAGCTGCTCTATTTCATCTCTTACCTATAATTAATTGTATTGCATTCGACATAGTGTCAAAATAATCCCAAAAAGGTCGGATTGTCACAGACTGATGTCAATGAGACAAAAAATTGTAATTTTGTGTTCAACCCAAAAAGGTGAAAAAAGGTAGGACCCACACTTGCTATGTGCAAAAGACATAAATGCCCTTTTCATCCTGGTCATCAAAATTAGCCTTCATAATGCAACCTAATAGAAAAAAAAAGGGAGACAAAGACTAATATATAGCACCTTCTGGACCCTTCGAGTCAATGCAACAAGTCTGCTTTTCAGTCTACGAACACGTTCCAAGTTTAAAGTACTAATCTTTGATGTAAGTTCATCTAGCAATGGATATGCTTCAATTTCTAATTCTGCTGCCTGATGAGTGATGAATTCAAAGAAAGATTGTATCTTTTAGTTCTGAAATGCTTAATACTTATAAAATGTAACAATTGTTGGTTATAATTATAAGACAAACCTGTGTATCCAAAAATGTACAAGCAGCCTCAAGAGCAACTTCTAGAGCCCTAAACTCAAAGGGTAAGTAGTCAGGTGAAGTGTTACCAAACATGTCCCCTAAGGATCTGTTTGAATTTCCCATCCGTCTGTTCAACTCTGCCCCTTCTGATTGCCAAACCTCACCACCCCCTGCAGCTTTTAATCGTCTTTGTAATTCCACCACATATTGTAACACATAGCTATCAAGAGAATTCAAAAGTAGAACTTCATCTGCTGTTATAATGCAACGAATCTGTTCCAAATTTACAACTATAGCCTTCTCTCTTCCAAGAATCGTTGAAGGGTAGACAAATAATGGATCGAGTAAGCGAAGATCACGTGCAGGAAGATCACAACGTCTCATTATTGTGAACTTGTCGACTTCAATGACTTGGGAATCACCAGTTGCAGCATCAACACGGATCCATGAACGAAGACCTTGACCACGTTTTTTTAGGCCTAAAACATCTACACCTTGAAAAGGCTGGCGACCTGATGCAGATGGCCTGTATGATGCATCTCTAAGGTTTATAGCTGATGCAGGTTTTGGTGGGAGGAGACGCTCTTTTAGGTCTGCCATTAGAGAAGTCTAACTGCAGAAACATGTGTTTATAGCATAAGAGACAAAAGTTATCCAAGAAAAATGTGAATTCAAAATGTTTGTTAGCTGCTATATAAGTCCCTGATGCCCATAGAATTGGTAGAGTATCGGGGAATTTGTTTTCTTTGATAGGTGCACAAGATGTAACCAATAAGCATTGATTACAAAAAAAACTTAATTTTGTCTCTTCCATAAGAAGCAAAGAAAAGGGAAAAATACAATCCAGATTGGCGGAATCATTCTTAGAAGGATTGGGAAATTATGTAGTTACAGCAGCAAAATTTGGCAGTATTGGTCCAATTTGAAATTGATGCGTCACGTCGACTTACTACAAGAAGTAATCATTAATCAAACATTTTTTTTTCAATTGATTTGCAATAAATTTTACCTGATTTTGACTATTTGTACATGCTCATATATTCACTCAAGTTTTCCCTTTACGATTGTAGTCCAAATGCAAAGAATAGGTGATGAAACTTGAAGTAATATTCACAAACAGAAACTGTAAGAGGACTAAGATTGCATTAGCAGTTCTCCATATGTTCGATTTTGATTAAGCAGATATATCTATTTCAAGCCACTCAATGAAATGAACGATAAATCAACTCGAATCGAGAACAGAGAACATCTAATAAGAAAAATTGAAAGGAGAAGAAGAGATCACTTACTTCCCCCACTTCCCCCAACGAATAATTAGGGTTTCAATAATCAGAAAACTCAATTACAACACTTCACGCAGTTCACGGTAATCAATCAATCTGAAAAAGGAACATACAAAGAATTCAAATCAGAAGTTCAATCCAAAGAGCAATACATCCTGACATATATATACATACACAAACAAAAAAACATCAGTATTAATGGACTTACAGATGCATGTATCATTGTATTGTATTGAATGCAAATAGTCTTCGCGTCAAAGCAATAATCAATGGTATACTGAGAAGTACAGAAGGTCTGTTGCCGACTATAAATACACCTACATATACAGACTTTAGTGTGTGTATCTATGTGCGGAAGAAAGCTATGGTTGGAAGCTCCAAGCCCATTAATTTGGAGCGTGATATGCTTCGAACCATAACCAAACAGATTGCCCCCCGGATTTTTCTAAATGATAGCATGCCTGATTGCGTGTGATGGGGTTTGTTAAACGCCGTCGTACTAACGGTTCCACCAACCTTTTAGAATCGCTGCCAAAATAATTATTAATATTACCTCTGTAAAATCGAAAAACATGGTACAAAATATTTTCAGTGCTTAACATATGTTATACTCATTTAATGTTTATCATGCGATATAAAATTTAGGGATAAGGATTTAAAAGGATAATATATTTTTTGTTTTATATATATTTGGTTATTGAAAAAAAAATTCGTTCATATTTGCCACTTCAACTTATTTAACCGTATACATTCAATCCTTATTAGGGATGAGCATATGGACCGGGGAACCGGCCGGAACCGGTACCCGGAACCGGAACCGGAACCGGGACCCGATGGAACCGGTCGGGCCGGGACCGGGACGTTATTTTTGTGAATTTTTGGAACCGGGAACCGGTAGGAATCGGAACTGATATAACCAGAACCGGTAGAACCGGCAAAAACCGGTACCGTATGATGCTATTTTTTTAATACAGGTTCCAACATTTGAAGACACGACAAGAACCGGTAGGAACCGGGAACCGGTAGAACCGCCGGGCCGGTTCGGTTCTTGATTTTGGCCGATGCCGGTTCCCGGTTCCGGTCCGGTTCGGTCCTTTTGCTCATCCCTAATCCTTATGACTGACTACTCTAGTCCTTACTATATATATATATATATATATATATATATATATATATATATATATATATATATATATATATATATATATATATACTAGGTAAACCGGAAAAAATGACTTAAAATGGTAATATATTTTTCACTTTTTATACATTTATTCCTTAATATTTTTTTTATATTTAGTCCTTAATATATGTTTTTTTGTTGCAAAATAAATTTGTGTTGTTTTTATACACATTCAGTAGTTATGAACGGTTTCTTTAAGTTTTTCTCATGACATTCTACGTGGGACAATCATTAACGAGGTATTCGGGGTTGTTCATGTTTATGGTCATCGCGATCTCAGCTGCTTAATTGCTTGGGTTATGTGTTCTAAACGTTGTAACTTCATATGATCTCGGATTTTTACGATCTTAATATCCACACATTCGTAATTATTGTGATTTGAACGTCATAACTTCATCATATGATCCCAGATTTAACGATATTTATATTTATGCGTTCGTATTTGAGTATACTACAACTTTCGTTTAGATTATTCCCGTTAAAAAGTATTTTTAACGGGAATAATCTAAATGAAAGTTGTAGTAGATTTAAATACAAACGTGTGGAAAAAAGGATCGTTAAAATTTGAGATCATATGAAGAAGTTATGACGTTCAGAATATAATAAATACGAATGTGTGGATATAAAGATAGTAAAAATCTGAGATCTTATGAAGTTACGAAGTTCAAAACACAAAACTTAAGCAACCAAGCAGTTGAGGCCGTGGTGGTTATAAGCATGAATAGTCCCAAATACCTCATTAATGATTGTTTCATAAGATATCGTGAGAAAAACCTAAACAAACTATTTATAAGTACTTAATGTGTACAAAAATAACAAAGAGTTATTTTGCAAAAAAAAAAATATTAAGGATTAAATGTGCAAAAAAAAATATTAAGAATTAAATGTGTACATAATGAAAAATATATTACTTTATTAAATCATTTTTTCCGTTTTCCTTGAATTAACCAGTCATAAGTACTGAACGTGTACGGTTAAACAAATTGAAGGGACAAATGTGAACGAAAAAAAAAAACTCAGTGACCAAATATGTACAAATCGAAAAAAATATATTACCCTTTTAAATCATTATTCCTAAAATTTATGTAGAATGATAGCAAGTGATATCGGATAAGTTTGTCAAATAATATACAAACTATTTAATCACACTAAACTATCTAATTGCAACTTTAAAATACCAAATAACATTTAACATTTTTTAGATTGTAAAACTAAATGTTTTAAAAATTATATCGATATTAAGATCATTATTACTAATACATGGCTCGGTAAAATCTAAAAAAAATATTTATGGTCTCTACTAAAAAACCATTTATTCCTATATAATATGATTTATGATTATAGTTTTAATTATACGTTTGGGCTTTTTAACTGAGCAATGATAAAAAAAAATGTATAATTTAGTTAGTAATATTAACTTTAACAGAGTAAATTAGTAATTATGACTTGTAAAAGAGAACGTATGTGAAAAGAATAATAAGTGATATATTTTATGAGTGATGTGAACTTAATTGAAGGAGAACATATGTGAAAAGAATAATAGATGATGTATTTATCACTAATATAGAATATAAAATTAAAGAGATACCATACATTGGATTTTTTTTTCAAGTTAACTCAATATTATAATTTTTTTTTGTTGTTTTTAATCATTTTTATTGATAAATGACATGTTTGGTCATGACAATACATAAGTATAAGTTAAGTCGTAGTTAGGTTTTTTTTTTTCACAGCTTGAGTTGGGTTACATGGTAAGACATGTAGAAGGTATGATGAATAACCAATTGATCAATATCCAAATTATGGCACTATTCAATCCATGTGGTCATAAAAGTTCTTCTACGGTAACTCCAGAACATAAGACATAGTTTTATATTTACAACGGGAATTAGTCGATGCGTAAAAGACAGTTTGGTACTTTCGTTAAAGAAGTTTCCTTTCCAAAAAAAAGTACATGTTGGGTCTCTTGGTATTGATTCATCTGGTATTTAAGACTATCATTGTGGATATTAGGTTTAATAAAAGGTTTAGTGAAAGGTCATTATTTATGTTTGAGATTGTTTACTTACTTCACATCTTAAATGTTTTCATTGGTTGATTATTTTTTGTTAGATAATGACAACCTCAAAGATACAAGGCAATCTTTGAGCTTGAAGGCAAATCCAAATCTTACATTAGACACATGGAAGAAATCGAGAGCCTGATAAAAGACTCGTGAGGAGATGTTTAGACCCATGCTTTTAATCAATGGTTGGATTTCTCGGCCCCTTGTGAAGACCTGCTCAGTATCCATCATATGCTCCAGACTCATTTCTAACACTTGTACTTGCACCGGGTTAGGAAGAATTTTGTATGTTGTTTAGTGCAATGGTCGCTTTATCAGCGTCTATTAGATTTTGTTTTGAAGTTTTTTTTATGTATTGACTATTAGATCTTTTGTGTTTTGAAAAATGGAATTCAAATTATTTCCTACTGATTTAACATGTTTGTTTTGTTTCTTTACGTGACACCATTTTGCAAACACTATGCAAAACACCCTTGATCGTTTTCTTTCAGGTAACAATATTCACATAAAGAATTAGAACGGCATATTGTTGTGAGTATGTTTCTTCCTTGTTGTCTCCTTTATAAGTGTTAAAAGGTTTAAAGTTTTATATAACAAACTTAACATTAATATAACTAATAACAATCTTTTGTATAAAAACTTATAAAAAGGATAAGAACTAATATATCAGTATTGTTGTGGTATAGTTTTGTTAATTCTCTTTTACATGTTCAGACTGACATGCGGGTGCGTCGCTCCATAGGTCATTCTTTGACCCAGCCATTTATTCTAGTTGACATGTGGGTGTGTCACTCCATGGGTCCTTTTTTGACCCAACCATTTATTCTAGTTGTACCTTTTATTCGGTATAGATTTACATACATTATCATACATATTTTCTCTAGTCTCCTTTATAGATTTAGATTAAGGTTTCATAGTTTGTGTAAGGGTTTGTTGTATCGTCCGCAAGATAGGACTAAATGATTAAGACAATAATAAGATAATTATTCTTCACGGGAAAAAATAGGCGTTTTCAATAGACGATTATTTAGAGAAAATATTCTAAATGAAAGTCGTAGTAGTCGTAAAAGCGAACTTGGGAAAATAGAGAACATCCAAATCTTACTTTAAAAGGGGAAGTTATGATTTTTCGAAAGTTTTAGCTAGGGGTGTTTACGGGACGGTTCGGCTCGGATAGTAATAAAATTGTAAACCGTGACCATAGGGGCGGGTACCTAAGATGCACTAACCAAAACCGAACCGAATTATAAAAAAAATCGAACCAAACCGAACCGTGTCAAAGCGGGTAACCACGGTTCGGTTCACAGGTACCCGCTAAATACAAAAAAATTGAAACCATTAATCAAAAAATACAAACTATCAATAAGTCATCAAGTAGAAAATTTGTTGAAGTTCAAATTATATATTATGATTTATATAATAACTATAATAATAAAATTAAACTGTGATAAAAGTTCTATATTATGGATTGAGTTTTGTTTGGGTCATTGGAGTGTATGCGTATGATGGATGAATTAAAAAACAATGTTGGGTGCTATGAGCGAGGAACACCAGAGCATGGAGAAACGAGATATATATATATATATATATATATATATATATATATATATATATATATATATATATATATATATATATATATATATATATATATATATATATATATATATATATATATATAGGGTTAGGTTATTCTGTTTTCACTATCTATTGTGTGCATGTATGATTGATTCTGGACCAATCATTTTATTTATTTTAAGAAAGTAATTAATGCATATTACATGTTGAAGATATAATGTGTATTAATTATATCTTCGGCATTTAATATGCACTAATTACTTTCTTAAAATAACTAAAATGATTGGTCCCGAATCAATCATACATGCACACAATAGATAGTGAAAACATTTGAACCTAACTCTCTCTCTCTCTCTCTCTCTCTCTCTCTCTATATATATATATATATATATATATATATATATATATATATATATATATATAACCTATATGTTCAAGAGTTGCGTTCATGTCCACGTCGATGTGCCGCTTTCGTCCTCCAATAAAAAAGCTTGGAGGCCATTTTTAACGTATACGACCATTTGCAACTGCTCATCACCGCCTCATCGTCATCTTTGTCATACTTTTCTCATGCTGGCGTCTACATACCACCGCCTCACCATCATCTTTCCTGGCCTCATACTTCGTTGGGTTTTCTTCCTTCCCGACATTTCCTCCAAAGCTACTCGCCAGCTCTTGCTTGGTTTCAGGCGCCAAGTCAAAAAACGTGTTGATTTCTCAATAAGGTTGGGTGGCGATTCTTAACATATACGGTGGGAAGCTCCTTGCCTGCGTGCTTCCTTCTCCGGTTATCCTGACCTCACGCTGAGCAGAAGACTTCTAAGTTTATCTCACTTGTCGGTGGCGTTTCCTCCAAAGCTACTTGCCACCTGCTTCCTATTAAAGCCCGCACCCTCTATTTTACCCTCCACATTTCCTCCATCTCTTCCCCTTACCGTTCTCCTTCTTCCACCTCCTCTTTACTCAATTTCAAACCTTTTGCTGACTCCGACTCCATCTTTATTACGTATTTAAGGTATGTATTATTTCATATCTTTTATTTACAGTTTCCAAAACTTAGGTTTTCTATTGATTAATTTTCGTTCTCACTGTGAACGCTGGAGACTGAATTTATTTCTGAAGCCCTAAATCAATTATGGAGCTTTAAATAAAAGCCTTTCATTTGCATATATATTGAATCTCGAAATGGATTTGTGATTTACATCTCCAATTAGAAGTCGTTGTTCCCTCCTTTCTCTGACCTGATTTCGGGGTAGCTGGCATCCTGTTCTCATTCAAGCTTCATGCTTCAGTGAGTTGTATGCTTAAAATACGTGTACACAAGTAATTGACGCTTGATTGGAGGCTGAATCATGGTTCAGCCTTTTTCTTTTGACGACACATATGCTTTGTTTCAAGTGCATGCGCCCTAAAGCTCTTAACTCTATGGGTTTATAAACCATATCCAATGTAAATTTTGTCACCTTTCTGCATTATTTTGCTAATTAAATTGAAGATTTAATGATCACAGGTCTGAAGTTAACCCAGGTAAAGGGCTTATACCCCAATTTAATTCCTTCCTACCATGTTTCTACCACCATCAATATCCCTTCTTTCCACTCATTCTCAATCAAAACGAATCCCTCTACAAAAGTGTTTTCTAAAAATAGTACAGATACTCCACTTGATTAACAATTCCCCCTATTGATTATCACCTATAATAAGTTTGATGAAAAAAATGAAAGAAAGGAAAGATAATAAGTTTTATTTATTTGTTGCAGGAATATGGCAGTGTACAACAATGCAAGACTCAAGTATTTGTTTCTGGAATCAAGGTACCACATGCACCCTATATTAGGTAATGGTTGTAAGTAGTAATTGAAGATGGAATAATATATGTTTCTGATGTGATAGATCTTATCGGTTCATGTGTTTGATTAACTTAAATGGTTTGGTAGTAAAACAGTTTTCATTTTTCCTGATTTTCTTAATGGAGTGCAATTCTGGGAGATGTAATGTGAATTACATATTTAGCTTGTTCTTGGTTTCTATATTTGATTATGGGTTGAACATTTTTCTTTTCGTGAAATTTGAGGACTTATTTGCTCTGGGGCATTTAGTGTAGGGGTTTGGCCATATTAACAACCTCAAGTTGAAATGCAAATGAAGTAAATCTAAAATTTTATGACAATTGGAATTTTTATTTGATCTGTTGTTTAATTGCATGATATAGGGCGTTTCTTATATACTTAGGGATCAATTGTTTGTTCTATAATTTGGAATTTGTGATTCAGCTTTTGTTTTTAATTAACTTTAAATGCCTAATTGTTATCCTCCATTTAATTCGCTTCTGTTAGAATTCAGGTTGACGTTATTGGATACCATCAGAATAATACCATGTCCCTGGATCAAAATGTAAACCTTCTTGTGATACAAGGAATGATGCAGTCATGGCCCACATGGTAGTCTTAAGGTAAACTAATGGGCATCAACTAACTTAATTTATTTGAACTTCCTACCATAATATCTCCATAAAGTAGGGAGTTTCAATAAGTATCATTTTATACATATTAAATAGGTAAGTAAGTTGTGTTTTAATTGAGTTTAATGGTTGTGGAGATCATCTCATTAAATAAGTTTGTTGGTTTTTGCGTATACTCACATGAAATATTCTCAACACTGGTGCAACAGAAAGGGTAACATAACTTGTTAGATGTGCCATCTGTTATGTTATCTTGACAAATAAATGAATTCTTTTTTAATCTATCTTCAATTATTCTTGAGTAATGAATTGATCTTGGATTATCATGTCAGATGTATCAATTACCTTAGGAGTACCGTTACAAGAGAAGTCAATATGTTAGTAATCTTATATTCAACTTTACCAACCTATATATGTTGCTCTACCTCCTCAACACTGTGTGGTAGAAACCACCATAAAAATTGGGTAAAATTTTCTTCCTTATTTTTATAACATTTTGTTTTGGATTAAATGCTTGTATATGCTACAACTTCCAGTCTTTTGTCGACTTATGCAACAAAGTGCTTTTGTAGATGAAATATGTAACCACATTTTATTCCATGCCTAAAATATGTAAAATATGTAAAATATGTTTAACCGGATGAAATGTGGTTGCGTAATTAGCGTGATTTACATAGATTTGGATCTTTTTATGCTAATCATATTTTTAATAGTATATCATTCAATAAAACATACAAAAAAAAATAAAAACAAAGAATACAATGCATGCAGATTATCCTAATCGTAATAACATAATTGTTAGCATACAGAAGATACCTTAGTTATACATACTTTGTTTATTGGAACTAAAAACTATTATTACAACTGTTTTTTTTTTCAAAATGTATTATTTTAGGTAATTTCGACTAGAAAAAAAAATTCTTCCCAAATTTTTTTTATACTACTTGATCATTTATTAAAAATTTCCTTACCAACTAAAGTAAACGAGAGGTTATATTTTTTAATTCCGACTTACCTAGAACATGTCCAGTATTTGCGTTTACGCAATGAAAAATCTATGTTTTTCTGGTATGTAATCCAATGATGCAATCACATGTGAAATGAAAAATAGTTGATTTCACAAATGAACCAGACTTGGAATTTTATGCCATTAGATTGTAGTCGGGTACAATGGGTTTGGTATTCTAAAGGGGTGAAAACAATTCGGGGATTCCTCCATGACTAGATTTCATCCTTCACTAAGTGAGAATTTGAAGATTTTTTGTCTAATTGAATGATTAGAAAAATGAGTCACTTAATTCATGGGACAATTTTCAGCAAGATATAACAACACACCTTCTTCCTTTTAGTTAACTTTCTTAACATTTCTTAATCATAGTTTATTTTTTCATTAAAGCTTTGCACTTTGAAATTACAATTCTATAATTGCCTCTATTTTGAAAAAAACTCACCCAATTATAGAATTGTGCTTTCAGGCTTTGAGAGTACAATGCTTTTATAAGAAAATGCTTTTATAAGAAAAGTACTATAATTAACTTATAACTTAAATTAACTTATACAAATAGAGATTAAAGTAATTAATATTATATAATTGTACTTTCATCGTACAATAGTTTAATAAGAAGCGAATTAAAATAAAATTCTAAAAGTTAAAGAAATAGAATGAAAATAAGATGCTATATTAGACAAGCGAATGACAGTACATTGCTACTTTTTTGCATTTTGTCGATGCTTCTGGTGTGTTTGTTCTTTGATCTGTATAGCAATATCTTCATGCTTATTGATAAACTAAAAGACTATTGTGGGGACACAAAGCCGAGTTTGGGTTGATCAAGTATTCCCAAGTTTTCCCTCACATATTGATTCTTACACCTGGCTTGTGAAGTTCAAGAAATAAGAACAAAATGGTAATTAGCAGTATAGTTGTTTCACAACTATTGTAGTTAGGTCAAAGGTAAGGGGTTTTAATTTTAAAACTACCATTAGTAGCTTCATTACTCTTTAGTGTTTCTTGATATGATGTATTTTGTTGGTTTTAGGGGTCAAACCTGCACAAGGGTTGACTTAGATTCATGTGCATCGATAAAACTTAAGGAATAATATAAAAAATAAAGCCAAAAATATTGATATTAAGTTTGTCTTCCACACTTTGGTTTCAAGTTTTTCCTTTTAGCAGTAAAACTTGTGATTGGAGGATTTACTATAGGTGTTATTGTATGTGTTCTGCAATTTGTTTTGATGAGGGTAAATATGGAAATAAGTACTTCATTAACTTGAAGGTTGCTGTGGGATTTATCTTTGATCAAACTTAGCTTTGAAATCTGTATTTTTCTCATAATCACTTAAAACTAGCTTACTTACCAATTCTTTAGGGCCGTGATTATCACGGCCCCCTAAGTTTCCTAGTATATATATATATATATATATATATATATATATATATATATATATATATATATATATATAAAGTTCTCAAGAAAAGGAATAGTGAACTTATCATTTTTTTTGGCAGAATTGGTCTTTGTATTATTGTTAGGCTTTAAAGTTATGAATAATATATTTGGATGTTTTTTGTCAACTTTGCTCCTCATTCTTTACCCATTTTGATACTTTTGGTCCTTTCAATTAATAATTTTACATTTTTTAGGAACCTTTTAATATTTAAAGTTTGGCCACAAAACTTTAACGGTTTGACAAATTTGATCCATTTTCTAAAAGGTTGTTAATTCCTACCTCTTTAATTCTTTAGCCATTTTGACACTTTTGGTCCTTGCAGTCAAAACTTTTATATTTTTTCATTAAAACATGAAATAATCGGTCCGAGGCAAAGCTCGGGCTTTTCATCCTTGCACTTTCTACGTCTGTCATATTTATCGATTTGGAAATAACATTGAAAGCTTCTGGCCCCCGCGTAGCGGGGGTAACCTTTCTAGTTCTTATTATTATTTTTAATTTTATTTAGTTACTTTTATATTAACTAATATATACATACACACACACACACACACACACACATATATATATATATATATATATATATATATATAGAAAGAGAGAGAGAGAGAGAGAGAGAGAGAGAGCGGTAGGTTCAAATATGGATTGACATCTATTGTGTGAACACGTGGATAGTGTTATTGCATGAGAATGACAAATAAAATATGTTATTTGATAATATTAATACGTTCAATCTTACATAATTATTGTTATTATCACACATCCTCACTAATTAAATCGTTTATAAGGTTATTATAGACTTTTTATTATTATTCGCATTCTGTCAGAATGTTTATTGAATCGTATTCTGTAAAAATGAAAATGAGTGAAAAACGACGTGTGAGAACAAAAATGAATAAGAATTAGTAAGAATGCATAAAAATGATGATATTTGTGTGAGGGTGAAATATTCGCATTACTAAAAAATTTATTCTCTTAGTAATTATCATAGAATAACACTGTCCAGACGTCCGCACAATAGTTATCCGTCTACATTATAACCGAGCCCTATATATATATATATATATATATATATATATATATATATATATATATATATATATATATATATATATATATCAATGACGGTTCGTATCTGTGGATTTCGAAATATCAAAACCGAAACCGACCCACAGATAGTTGATTTTTTTGGTTTCGTATTTTTTTCGGTTTCAGATTGGCCGGATTGGCTCGGTTTTGCGGTTTTTTTGCACACCCTTAGTTTCAACATAGTTGTGTTAGCATAGAAACCAAAATTCAAATCGATCGATTATTAGGATCAACCTAACAATCTAAACGAAAGTTGAAGACCTCTTCAATACCAGTTCGTCGATATAAAGACAATCGAGAACAAATGTCGTATGGAAGAAATATGATTTGTACACAGACTTTAACAATTTAAGCCCATTAAAAATATAGCTTTAAAAATAAATTGAAAATTAGCCTACGAAGTCTAAACGAAGGTTGTAGATCTTATCGATAGCTATGCGTGGATATAAATAACGTTGAAATCAGAGTTCGCACGAAAAAGATATGATTTTCTGAAGTTTTATGAGAAGCGTCACTCTCAGGTAGGTTGCACGTTGTGCACCTTCTAGAAGGTGGGGGCGTGGACCACCATATTCGCGACACGCGGCAGAAAAACGAGATGATCAATGTCACAGGTGTGCGTGGTGCACATAGTCTGGGTGCAACGTGCATGTCTGATTTTGGCCCTATAAATAGCCAACCACCTTTATTTGTTTTCTACACTTCCCTTTCTTCTTCTTATCTCTCTTTCTCTCTCTCACTCTCGAGTTTCCTTCAATTTTTGCCTATATTCCCTTAGTTTTAGTATTCGAAAAATCCTTGTGATCCCTGAAGTAGTAGTATGTATCAAGTAGAAGCTCTGCCAATATAATTTCCAGACTTTTGTCAGCAAAATATCTGTAAGTTAATCTACACTCTAGAATTTTTAGTATAACTTAGATTTAGAGTCATAAGTCGTTATTATGGACCTGTAAATAAGATTTATCAGTGATTCTGAGTCATTATACTGCTTGATCTACTTACATGAATGATGTCTAGGCTGGATTTAGTGAGGTGTTTAAAGTAAGCTTTCTAAATAGTATACTTTGAATACCAACCACACCCTAACTCTGATATGATCCTACCTGGTTATTCCTTACTTGATAAATCTTGATGTAGACCTTGAGATTATTGAGGAATCTAGGCGATTATTTAAATAGTTGCCAGGATTGTGAAACTAGGCTAATACTTAGTGTTATTCATTTAGGTATTTAAAAAGTGTGAAGGCGAAGCGCTTCCCTAACTTTGAGTCACCTACATCTGTCATAGTTACTTTCGGCTTACACATAGATATGAAGTATTCTTAAATGCTATGCATGCTTATATCTGTTTTCTTGACATGTGTTTTGTATGTGATAAAGTGATATGATTTTACTTGTATAAATTAGGGTTAATGACATAAAAGCCCTTGAGTTTCCAAGAAATGTTTGGTTTTACCCTTTGAGATTTTTTAGGTTCATTAAAGCATGATATTTAGTTTTATTGTTGCATTTATAGCCTTTTAGGGGTTTTACCAGATAACTTCCGGTTAAATGGACAGGTGGCATGCCATGTGGGCGTTGATTGGGTGTCTTTTGATGACAAGGCGTCGATTCATTCCTTGATAGAAATCAACCGGTTCCCTTAACAAAGGGCACAAGCGCCTTACCACTGGGGTCGAAGTCATTTCGTGATTAAGAACCCGACTTCATTTATATAATGTAACACCCGTAAATCCGGGCTAGTTAATTTAGAGATAATAGGGGTCGAAAATGACTTTTCGACAAAAGATTATTTAGAATAATCTTAACCAAGTTGTAGAATACATGTCAAGGGTTCCGTACATATAAAGAACACCGAAATTCGAGTTATAAAGAAGAAGTTATGGTTTGTCGAAGTTTTACGGCAAAACCGGCAGTCTGGCACAACACTGGGAGATGTAAATAGTGAATTTATGATGGAGGACTTTTTGGCCTTAATAATCTAAACCAAAGTTGTAGTATACGTTAAATCGAGAGAATCCATAAAAAGAACGCCCAAATTTGACTTCGTATGAGGAAGTTATGAATATTCTAAGATTTGGCTTAGCAGTGCACAACCTGAAACTCGAATTTTAGATCAAGAGGTTTTTGGCCTACGCGACCTGAATGAGAATTGAAGATCTCATTAATAGGAACTCAACGGTAAAAAGACAGACGAAAACAAAGTCCATATGTAGAAGTTATGAATTTTACGCGGACATTTAACAGTATAATCTTCTCGTACTGTTAAATTTAAGATCGGTCGAGAATTAGCCGACAAAGTCAAAATGAAAGTTGCATATCTTATTTTTACCTACGCGTGGATATAAAGAACGTCAAAAACAGAGCTCGTATGTGAAAGTTACGGATTTTAGAAGTCGGAAGTGTGTTGTGCGACAATGGGTGATGTGGCACAATCTTGGCCATTGCTTTCTCCCCAAGTCTTGCCACTAGATGGTGACATGTGGCACCAAGTTCAGCCATTTTTCACCCTATAAATAGAACCTCTCTCACCCTCATTTTCTTCACACCTTTCTCATTCTTTCTTCTCTTTACTCTCTCTCTAGAACCTCTCTCTAGCCCCGAAACCCCCCGAAAAGCCTAGGGAACCTCCCTAGCACGAAGCGGAAGACCCGGAGTGCTCGATGGCTCCGAGAAGAAAAGATTTTCGGCTCGGGAACGCTGCTCCAAGCAAAGCCCGGTTTTCTATAAAAACCCGTTGTAAGTGAGCTATGCCTACGCTATTTTTAATATATCGTTTATTTAATTATAGTAACGTTATTAGGAACTTATAATAAGTACTTGGGCTATTATTATGAGTTATATAAGTATTGTTTAACGCTTATATAATAGTAATAATAACTAGACTATTAATTAGTCTCGGCGAATAATAGACTAAACTCTAGTGGTAATAATACTAGGTTTCGTTGAAGGAAATTATTTTTAAGAAGCGAAGCGCTGTCTGAGTTCGGTTTCACCACCTTTTCAAGTGAGTGCATGGTTCCTTTCATCTTACACAAAGATATGAAGTGTTTTATATAAATTCCATGCTACGTGTGCATATTATCTGAATACTTGTTGTCTATGATGGATGAATGATTTTATAATGTTTTAAATGATTTAAATATATATTTGTTTTATATCTACAAATATGTTGGGATAAAACATGGGTAGATGAAATAGTTGGTGTGTGATGAAATAAAATGATGAGAGATAGGTGATGATAATTAGGTGATGGATAGGTGATGATAATTAGGTGATGGATAGGTGATGATGAATCGGTGATGTAGGATGAAAGGTACTATAACCTTGTCCGGCAATTTGGAGATGTAGTAATCTACTAGAGTGATGGCGACCACGGACTATTCTAGACAACCCGTGGAAACACCAGCAGACTTATAAACTGTAGGTGATGAATTACGAGTCCAGGTGATGTTGTGACTGTATATTCATGTGATGATACTCTAACCATTACTATGAATTACGAGTTCATGCGACGTTGTAACTACGTATTCATGCATTAGGAACAAGCATATAAGGAAATGTGAGGTAAAAAGATGAGAGGTAAATATGATATAGAAGATGACCCTTAAGATAATTCTTTAAGGAATATTAAAGAAGATAACGGGGATGGGTAATTGGATGGATTGTTTGATGTTTAAATATAATAATTATATTATTGAAGGTTGAAAACCCTATGTACTCATTAGGTTTCCCAACCTGACCCACTCCAGCTTATTTGTATCACAGGTGTCGATACGAAGCACCTTTGCACTGAGAGATTTAAAAGAAATGTAAATCACTAGTGTAAATGAATGTAAGTTCTGTTTATGCTTATGTTTGTGTATTGACGATGACATCCCAAATGATTAAATGAATAAAAACACATTTCTTCGAAAATGCTTTGATAACGTATTTATCATGTTTTTTCTGGGAACAAATTCCGCAACATTTTTATTGAAAGAAGTACTCTGATTTTTATAAAGCATAAACAAAATCGGTCTTTTCTGGCCGTGAAAATGGGATGTCACATATAATGGGTTACACTGATATTAATTAATATTATTTGGTTATATTTATTTTGATTAATTATTACTATTATTATTATTATT
Source organism: Lactuca serriola (assembly GCF_051521515.1). Taxonomy (NCBI): domain Eukaryota; kingdom Viridiplantae; phylum Streptophyta; class Magnoliopsida; order Asterales; family Asteraceae; genus Lactuca; species Lactuca serriola. The sequence continues at coordinate 38,903,394 of NC_136408.1, read as the reverse complement.
ATTATTATTATTATTATTATTTGAATATATATATATATATATATATATATATATATATATATATATATATATAATTTTAAAGCTAAAAAAATATGATTGTATATATACGTTTAAAAACATATTTATATATTTAAATATGTATTTTTATATTTGAAAGTATTTTTATATTATAAATTCATTATTATACATTTAAAAACGTATTAATGCTTTAAAAAAAGTATATATATATATATATATATATATATATATATATATATATATATATATATATATATATATATATTATATTTATATTTAGTAATATATATTTATTTCCTATAGAAATTATCATATATTTATATGAAAATACCTACGTATATGATTTATATCGTAAAAACCAATAATTATTATTATTATTATTATTATTATTATTATTGTTATTGAAAACATATATACACTTTGGAAAAACGTAATTATACATTTAAAAGTATATAAACTTGTTTAAACATGTTTAGCCTATTTATCTGTAACATTAAATACATAAACGTTTTTATATGTATATTATTATTATTATTGTTATTATTATTATTATTATTATTATTATTGATATTGATATATTTAAAAGCATATATACCCTTTGGAAAAACATATTTATACATTTAAAAGTATATAAACTTGTTTAAAGATACTTAGCCTATTTATCTGTAACATTGAGTACAAAAACATTTTTATACGTATAAAAAAATATAAAAATGTATTAATAAATTATATACAAATATGTATAAAAGCATTATGTATTAATACATATTATATGTCAATTTTATCATTTGAATATGTACTTTTCAAATAAAAATATTATACGTATAAAAAACATCATTTATATTTAAAAAAGCATATAAAGACTTATTTATACATTAAAAACATAATAATGCGTTTTTACACGTATTAAAAACATATTTATATGTATTTATATAACTTAAAAATATGTTTTTGTATTTTAACGTTTTAAAATCATATTTATATGTGTTTATGCATTTAAAAACATATTTATATTTATTTATACGTTTTTAAAATATATAAATTTGTATAAATATATTTTTCAGAAAATAATGTGTATAAATATATAAATACTCTTTTATAAAAATATATATAGTAATAAACATAATAATAATAATAAATTTTTATGTAACAGTTGTAGTATTAAACGATTATATGGTATATAAAATTATTTAGAACAAAAGTCTATGCTTGGCAGCATAGTGGTAAGCTCCTTCGATCTTGGATAAAGTCTTCCTAAGATGTCCAGAGTTCGAATCATGTTGTAGGTATCTTTTCTCCAATTCTAAAAGGGTAAAAATGCAACATGACGACCATTAACTATTCTAGGTAGTCCGGTGGAACACCGGTTAGTGGTGTTAATGATCATACTTTTAAGGGAAAGAAAAGATGTTCATTCAGGTACTTTAATCCCCCTCAGGGTTGCTTTATATATATATATATATATATATATATATATATATATATATATATATATATATATATATATATATATATATATATTGTCTACTCCCAGAGATCCTTTAGGACAGATCCAACAAGATCACCACCTTATGCTCAGAGAGTGAGAATAACAGGAATGAGTAAATTGGTTAATTGTGTAAAATAAAATATACAATTATATTATTGTGAGTTGAAAACCCTATGTATTGGAGATAAATCTCATACATAATTAGATTATTTTTTTACTTTAGTTAGCTTACAATATTCCATGTATATCTCCTATATTCTTGTTGTATTTTGTATAAGTACACGTTATTGATTAATATCAAATAAGGTGAACAATTATCACTTTCTCACATGGTATCAGCCATCTCACGTTCCTAACCCTAATCGCCCCTCCTCTCTTCTTGTTCCTCTCTAAAATCGACGATGGGCTCCTCTGAAAATACCTTCTCTCGTAATACCCTCATTCACATGCTGACCATCAAGCTAAATTCTTCTAATTACCTCCTCTGGAAGAATCAGATTACACCTCTTCTTCTTCATCAAAAATGGATGAGTCATGTCGATGGTTCCTCTACCATCCCGCCATCCACCACCATCGTTGACGGAAAAGCAGCTCCCAACCCAGCCCATGATGCTTGGGTGGAACTCGATCAAAAGGTTCTTTTGATCCTTCAATCGTCCCTCTCTGAAGAATCCATGGCAGAAGTTCTTGGTCTTTCCACCCCCCGTAAAGTGTGGACTACTTTGGAATCTGCCTATAGCCATGATTCCCAGGAACGATCCCAGAATCTTAAAGATTCTTTACGTCAACTTAAAAAGGGTAATCTCTCTGTCTCTAATTATGCTAAGCAATTTAAGAGTATCTGTGATCAGTTACAGGCCATTGGAAAACCTGTTTCTAATGATGATAAAAGTCACTGGTTCTTGTGTGGTTTGGGACCGACCTTCGAGACCTTTTCCATTGCCCATCGTGCTCTCCCTACGTGTCCTCTATTTCGTGATTTGGTCGCTCATGCTGAAGGCCACGAGCCCTTTCTCTCCTCCTTGCATGAATCGACACCTCCCCCTGCTGCTTTTACTGCAAATACCTCTCGTGGAAGGGGCCGATCAGGTCAATCAAACAACCGTGGCAACTCTTCAAATCGAGGTATAGGTCGGTCTGGTCGACGACCTCCTCACTGCCAGCTATGTTGCACGGATGGTCATTACGCGTGTAACGACCCAAAAATCACGACTAAAAATTTCTTTTAAAACATTACTAAAATCATATTTATAAAAACCGTATCATAAGTCATAACAAAATTTCTCGAGTATTAAATCAAAACATAACATCATTATCAGAGTCAAACGTTCCCAAGCTAACTGACTATGGTGTGTGCACTGCAATCTTCCCGAGCTCCTCTTTTGAAAACCGAGTACCTGAAACCAAAACTGAAAACCGTAAGCACGAAGCTTAGTGAGCTCCCCCAATCTACCACATACCACACAATAACATATAAAGCACATACTGGGCCTTTCCCACTGCATCGGACCGAAGTCCGGGCTAACTGGGGCCTTGCCCCCTACATCGGACCTAAGTCTGAAGCTGACTGGGACCTTGTCCCCTACATCGGACAGAAGTCCGAAGCTGACTGGGACCTTGTCCCCTACATCGGACCGAAGTCCGAAGCTGACTGAACATAGCATGAACATATCCACTAGCATGAACACACATATACTACATCGGGTCGTAGCCCGGATCACATAACACATAAATCCTGTCTGAGCCACGAAGGCATCAAACATGCTAACTACTGCATCGGACTGAAGTCCAGAAACTACGGCTAACTGAACGGGCCGGCATTGTGGCCTTAGACCCGTTCCTTCTGGAAGGAAACTCACCTGAGATTGCTGAACTGATGCTGCTAATCCTTTGACTGCTACTTGACCTCCGACTCCAAACAACTGCTCCACTAGCTCCTCGAGCTACCAATGCCAAGATAACACTTAGTCCAACTGACCTCCAAAAGGTCAACTAGGCCAACTCTAGTCAAGGTCAAAATCCTGGTCAAAGTCAACCTTCCAGGTCAACCCTACTCGCCGAGTCCACCTAATAACTCGCCGAGTTCATATGCTCAGGGTCCTTCTATTCGCGACTCGACTCGCCGAGTCAGTCCATGACTCGCCGAGTCAACTATTCCCGAGTCCTGACCTGTCCAACTCGCTGAGTCTCCACCCGACTCGCTGATTCAAATTTCAACTGGAAGGGTTTGGGGTTTTCGCGACCTGACTCGCCGAGTCCAAGAATAGATTCGCCGAGCCCAAGGAAATCTTCATCCAACTCGTCGAGTTGTTCATCCAACTCGCCGAGTTCATGCCTAACTTCATCCGACTCGACGAGCTGTTCATCCCACTCGTCGAGTTCCTCCTCATCTTCAAACTACTCGCCGAGTCCACTCGAAGGACTCGCCGAGTCTATCCAGTCCTTAATCCATGCAGTGGCTTTTCGAGCCAACCAGGGCTTCCAACTCATAGATCCATACTTCTAAGGCCTATCCCCTACATAAAGTGGCAAACTTTACGTGTAGATCAAGAGATCTAGGCTCAAAACACATTCAAACTAGGGTTTATGGCAAACATACTTCTTCAACATACCAAGGGTTGATACTTTAGGGGATTCTAGACCAAAACAAGCATGGATCTGAGGTAGCAACTTCAGATCTGGACCTCTAACTCGAAATGGTTACTTATCATGCCAAAAATGTCCAAAACTCACACATAAGAATAGATCTAGGTGCAAAGGGAGTCCAAGCAACAACTTATTACCTCCAATTGGTCTGAAATGTCTTCTCAATCCTGAATCTACAGTCCCTTCTTGCACCTCCAAGGCCTTTCTTCCTTCTCCAAGCTTTAGTGCACTCTTCAAGGCAAGATCTAGCTCAAAAACGAATATGGTGGCTAGGGTTTGGTGTTCTGGGGTGGAGAGGCAGTAAAGGAACCCTAGGGAGGAGAATGAGACGTTTAAATAGGCTCCAAGTCCGGATTTAGGGTTTTCCTTGCTCAGGCCTGACTCGCCGAGTCACCTTGGCCGACTCGCCGAGTCGGTCGCTTACACCTCAACCTGGATCCCGCTCGGACTCGCCGAGTCCCTCCTTGGACTCGCCGAGTCTCCCCTTAAAATTTGGGGTTTTCTTTCCTTTCTTGGCTTTCCAAACTTTGGGTGTTACAATGCGAGTGCCTGTCCAGATCTCAGCACCTATGCTCACCGGTCATCTCATTCTGCCGCCAACCTCGCTCAAGCCTTTCATGCAGATTGCAACATCAATGAATCTTCTGCGGATTGGTACGTAGATTCAGGTGCGACTGCCCACATGGCTCCTTCTTCGGCTAATCTTGACTCATTTGCTCCTTATCATGGCAAAGACAAGGTTGTTTTTGGAAACGGTAATATGCTTCCCATCTCTCATACTGGTACTTTATCGATTGCCCCACACTTAAAATTGCGCGATGTTCTTGTCATTCCCCATATGAAAAAGCAACTATTATCTGTCAGCAAATTAACTAATGATTACCCGGTTGATTTTCTATTGTCTCGGTCCTCCTTTGCTATTCAGGACAAAGTTACAAAAAAGATCTTGGCAACCGGCAAGCATAAGGATGGTCTATATGTGCTTCATTCCGCATCTCAAGCTCTGGTGGCATCCGTGGTCTCTTCTAATAAAGCGTATTTTGATTTATGGCATAAAAGACTTGGCCATGTTGCTTATGATATTGTTTTTCTTCTTAAAAACCATGGATATTTGAGTGTTACTTCTACTTTACCAAGTTCTAGTATTTGTTCTTCTTGTGCACTTTCCAAGCAACATCGTTTACCCTTTAAGTTGAATGAGAAACGCTCTTTACATGTTCTTGATTTAGTTCACTATGATTTATGGGGACCCGCTCCGGTTACTTCTGTTGATGGTTATAGATATTATGCCTTGTTTGTTGATGATTACTCTCGGTTTTCTTGGTTTTATCCGCTTAAAAAGAAATCTGACTTTTATGAGGTTTTAGTCACATTCTTAACATTTGTTCAAACCCAATTCTCTTGCAAGATGAAAACCTTTCAGAGTGACGGTGGTACAGAATTTCTTAATCATCGGGTTGCTAAATTATTTGCTGACAATGGCACTCACCATCAAATGTCATGTCCTTACATTCCTCAACAAAATGGTCGTGTCGAACGCAAGCATCGCCATCTCACTGAAACCGGACTCGCCATGTTATTTGGTGCTAATGCCCCTGCAGATCGTTGGTTAGAAGCTTTCACCTCTGCAACCTATGTCATAAATCGTTTGCCAACCAAGTTACTACTAAATAAATCCCCTTTCGAGATTCTCTACAAAGTCGTCCCTGACTACAACAACTTTAAGGCCTTTGGTTGTCGGGTTTTTCCTTACTTACGACCCTATGTGGAACATAAATTAGCACCACGAAGCATTGCATGCATCTTTCTCGGCTATTGCACACAGTACAAAGGATACAAGTGTTTTGATCCCATTACTACAAAAACTTTTATTACTCGGCATGCCAAGTTTAACAAAACCTTCTTCCCATTCGCTGGTGGTCCATCATCTACAGACGAGCTCACTTTATTTTTAAGTTCTTATTCGGATGACATACCTGCTACTGTACTCGATACACCAGAAGCACCCGTGTCCTCGCCATCATCAGCATCGAGTTCTTCTACAGCCCCATGTATTTCGTGCCTGCTTGATAATCCTATCACTGCTGCTGCTGCACCCCTGCCACCGCCCTCACCACAACCGTCTCCTGCTCCTGCGCCTCCGCCTCCACCGCAGCCCTCTCCACCGCAGGCATCACCACCAGCTCCTCATTCACCACCTGGGCATTCGATGATCACTCGCGGGAAAGCTGGCACTATTAAACCCCGCCATATTTTTGATCTTCTCGCAATTGCTCCGACATGTTTACATGCTGCCTTATTTGCTGCTAAAGAACCTAAGGGTTTTAAATCAGCATCCAAACATGATCATTGGTGTCGTGCCATGAATGAAGAAATTCGAGCTCTATGGGATAATCATACCTGGACTCTCGTACCACGGCCATCAAATGTCAATATTGTTGGATCTAAGTGGGTCTTTCGCACTAAATATCATGTTGATGGTTCTGTTGATCGGCATAAAGCTCGTCTAGTAGCACAAGGGTTCACCCAAATTCTGGGGTTTGATTTTTCCCACACTTTTAGTCCAGTTGTTAAGGCCACAACTGTTCGAATTGTTTTGTCCTTGGCTGTCACAAATCGATGGAATCTTCATCAACTTGATGTTAAAAATGCCTTTTTAAATGGTAATTTACGTGAAACAATATATATGGAGCAACCTCCAGGGTATGTTGATTCTAAGCATCCAAATCATGTGTGTCGTCTCAACAAGGCGTTATATGGCCTTCGTCAAGCTCCACGGGCTTGGTTTCAACGCCTTAGTTCTTTCCTAGTTGCTCAAGGCTTCAAATGTAGTCAAGCTGATACATCACTTTTTATTTTCCATCAAGGGCCATGCTTACTCTACCTCCTTGTTTATGTTGATGATATCATTCTAACTGGAAATCATTCCCCATCCATTGCACGCTTTATTAGTCGGTTGAAAACTGAATTTGCTATTAAGGATCTAGGCAAATTGAGTTATTTTCTTGGCCTTGAGGTTACCTATACTTCGAATGGTTTGTTTCTCAATCAAAGTAAATATGCTCATGACATCTTAAGTCGTGCAGGTCTTCTTGATTCCAAACCTGTTGGTACTCCTCTTGCCACTAATGATGTCTTTACTACTACTGGCACACCTTTTCATGACACTACCTTATATCGATCCTTTGTTGGAGCATTACAATACTTGACAATTACAAGGCCTGATCTTTCTTATGCTGTTAATCAAGCAAGTCAGTTCCTTCATGCTCCTACTGTTGACCATTTTACCCTTGTTAAAAGGATTTTACGCTATGTCAAAGGCACTATAACTCATGGTCTTCATTTTTCAGTTCCTACAAAGTCAATGCTCATTGGTTATTCGGATGCCGATTGGGCTCGTTGTATTGAAACCCGACGCTCCACTTATGGCTATTCCATCTTCTTTGGTGGTAATCTTGTTTCTTGGAGTGCCAAGAAACAACCTACTGTTTCCAGGTCAAGTTGTGAATCTGAGTATCGTGCCATGGCAAATACTGCAGCAGAATTGGTTTGGATTACACATCTGTTACGTGATCTGAATGCCTTGCCATCATCTCGCCCTACCTTGCTTTGTGACAACTTAAGTGCTATTTTCTTGAGTCAAAATCCTGTTGCACATAAGCGGGCAAAACATATAGACATTGATCATCATTTTATTAGGGAACTTGTTTTATCTGGCAAATTGCATACACAATTTGTTCCTACCAAGCTTCAAGTGGCTGACATCTTTACCAAACCTTTACCAAGATCGTTGTTTGAAAAGTTCCGTGATCAGCTTCGAGTTCGCCCACCACCTGTGCGCTTGAGGGGGGGGGGGGGGTATTGGAGATAAATCTCATACATAATTAGATTATTTGTTTACTTTAGTTAGCTTACAATATTCCATGTATATCTCCTATATTCTTGTTGTATTTTGTATAAGTACACGTTATTGATTAATAACAAATAAGGTGAACAATTATCACTTTCTCACACTATGTACTCATCAGGTTCTCCAACCTGACCCACTCAGTTTCTCTGTATCACAAGTAATGGTTTGAAGGTACATTATGTTGAGAGATTCAAGGAGTTTTAAGCCATTAGTATAAATAATGTAAGGTTTGTAAAGTTTATGCTTATGTTTTGTATTAGTTATGACATCCCAATATTTTATTAATAAAACATTTTCTTCAGAAAAAATTTTAGGGGAAAAATTCTACAACTTAATAAATACTTTGTTTTCAAATTAGCATAAATAAAAATATCTTTTTCACACTGTAAAAATAGGGATGCCATATTTGCTTTGTTCTTTAGCTTATTTCTGTAATATTGAGTGAGTGAATACTATAGTGAGGTTTCCTTCTAATTGTATGAAGTATAAACGATCTAATTCATAGTGAGTGAATTGATCAAGTTGGGAAATCCTGAGTTTCTTCTTTCTTTACATGGTATCGGAGTGGGGGGTTGCTCTAATTGCTATTTCTGGCTAAACGACATACTTCAAAGGTTCTTTGTAAAAGGTTAGAGTACTTGTTACTCATTTTTGTTTCCGCTTTCTTCTTTGTCTTTCGTGTTGTAAACCTTGTAGATCTGACACCGATTGTGTCAAATCTAGGGTTTGGTGTGAATCCTTTTTAATCGACACCTATTGTGTCGATCTAGGGTTTTTTGGTTCGACCTTCTCCTTGATCGCCTTTTTTTTTGTTAAGTTTTTCGCTATTGCGAGTTTCTTATTGTTGCAAGATTTGTCTTCATCCATGTTGGTGATAATCTATGGCCTCTTTGTGAAATTTGTATCTCGCTTTAAGTCGTTCAAGTCTAAAACTGTTTGGTTCCGATTAACTCTAATAAAGAACGAAACTATATGTTCCAATTAACTCTAAATAGAGAAAGGAACCTAATAAAATTGATTTGAAACATCGGTTCTATGGTAAAAGCCCTAATTGTGTCGGTAAACTTCAAAAGTGAGTATTAGACCTCTGTGAGCCCTTATAGTTCCCATTGTAGTTATAGGATATCACTGGTGTCTTGAGTACACCAGCTACTTTCTATTTGGTTATGTGCTTTTCTTTCCTAAGATATTGTTTGTTCTATTTGTTGTTGCTTAAGGTCTTATTTGATTGCTTTATTAGTTTACTACTTATTATTGTTTTCGACGTTGTAGTTGACTCATCTTGGGCATCCAACAAACTGCGGTGGCCATCTTGAAAATTTTGTCTTCACAGTAGTCTGTTCTTTTCTTTTTTGATTACTTTCTATAATGAATGGCCCAACTAATCCTGTTGGTAGTGGTAAAATATGACATAATTGATTTTGATGATATATTATATATTCATCCTTCTGATAACTCTATTACTACTATTGTTACAATTAAACTGACTAGAAATGAGAACTTCCGGTTGTGGCGTAGTTCAATGATTAAGGGTCTTAAAGCAAGAAATAAGTTAGGTTTTGTTGATGGAACTCTTAAAAAGGAAAGTGTTGAATCAATGGGAACGTGCTAATGTTGTGTGTTCATGGATTCTTGGTTTAATTTATGAGTCAATATATGTTGGTCATGCTTATTCTGAAGTAGAATAAGATATTTGGAAATAATTATTTGAAACTTATTATAAGGTTGTTGGTTTTGTTGTGTTTAATATCCATCAGCAAATTAATTCTTTAAATCAAAATGGATCTTCCCTTTTTTTTTTACTATTATAATAAACTAGGTGCTCTCTAGAAGGAATTTGATGGTTTTACTAGTCTTACTGAGTGCACTTGTATAGATGTTACTCGTTTGAATGATCACTCCAAACTCATGACACTCATGCAGTTTCTAAGTGGACTTGATGACTCCTATAATCAAGTGAAGAATCGCATTCTTTATATGGATCCGTTACAAAATGCTAAAACTGTTTTTTCAATCATTTCTCATGAAGAATCTCACCAAAAGAATGGTTCCTTTTCGACCTCTCAATCTTCCACTAAGACACAAAATAGTTCCTTTAAGAGTAGGTTTAATAACATGTTTAATAATAATAAAAGTAGGAATCAATGTATTCAATGCAAAAATTATGGTCGTAAAGGGCATACAATTGATAAATGTTACAAACTAATTGGTTACCCTAAAGATTTCAAACCAAAGAGTGATTCTAGGAATCGATCCATACCTTTGTCAAATAGTGAATGTCCCCTAAGACTTTGTAACACTCCAAAAAATAAAAGAAATTTAAAATGTTCAAAATCAACCATTAACCAACATTGTTTACAAAAAAGAGTCATTGTTTTAAAATCATTATTACAAAATCAGAGTTTTCCCAAGACCTAGTGACATAAAATAGGAAGATGTGCACAGTCACACCTTCGCTTTCCCACAATCATTTGAAGTACTTGAAACCATAAACTAAAAATGTAAGCCGAAACTTAGTGAGTTTCCCCAAAGTACCAACACACCACAAAAAAACAAGCATACAAATATGAGCAGCCAACCTGATTGGACCGCCTTGCAAGGCCTACAACCTATTCGAATCGCTCTACGGGACGCTGGCTTGACTGGACCGCCTTGTAGGGCCTACAACCTATTTGGCTGTCCCCGGGTGTCTTGGCCTACAACACAAAGCAGGACTGCCTCAAGCCAACACAATATGTCGACATATGAAACAAATATACATAAACACAAAGCCAACAAATACAAATAATCATACGGGTCTACTAAACACCTACAAACTAGCATAACACTATCCTAACCATGATAAGCACTCTAGTGGGCCAGCATTAGTGCATTCGAACCACAGGTACAGTGAAGAAACTCACCTCTTAGTTTGAATAAATCCCTGCTCCGACAACCGGCTCTACCCGACTCCTAAACATCAAAACATTTTCCCATTCTAAATTAATAACAACTTTCCCAAAATATCCTTGGTCAATACTGGACAAAATCAACAAAGCAACCGAGTCAACTAAGTCCTCGTACGCGGGGCGTACTTGTGACATCCCCAATTTCACGGCTAAAAAAGACCGATTTGTTTATGCTTTGTTTTATAAATCAGAGTGATCGTTTAAAGAAAACGGTTGCGGAATTTGTTCCCAAAATAAAATATGATAACCATTTATCAAAACATTTCTCAAAGAGAATGTATTTTCATTAAATAATAAAACCTCGGGATGTCATGTTCCGATACAGACCAAAAGCATAAACAATATAAAATAGACCTTACAACAGTTATTTATAACTATTGATCTATAATCCGAAATCTCTCATCAAGTCCACCAACTTATACTCTTGTGCCATTACCTGTATTGAAAAGAAAACTGAGTGGGTCAGGCTTTGGAGCCTGGTGAGCATATAGGGTTTTCAACCCACAATAATATAATTATTATAATTAATTATCAAACAACCAACTCAATTTCCCATCCCCATTATCTTCCTTACTCTTAAGGGTTTACCCTAAGAGTTATCTATTCGTTTACTCCGTATTAGGCACTAAGACAATAGTTGCCAAGGTTCCTTCGTAAAGCACTAATTTCATAGCTGCTGTGGTTCATTCATCGGGTACTAAATCCATAGCTACTAGTGTAGGTACTAAGTCCATAGCTACCAACGTTTATCTAACAGTACTATATCCATAGCTACCAACGTTCGTCTCTACGGTACTAAATCCATAGCTACCAAGATTTGTCTATACGGTACTAAATCCATAGCTACCAAGGTTTGTCTATACGGTACTAAATCCATAGCTACCAAGGTTTGTCTATACGGTACTAAATCCATAGCTACCAAGGTTTGTCTATACGTCTCATCCTCAAGCTCATCCGTCATCACACACCAACTAATCCGTCTACCCATGTTCTACCCAACGTATTTGTAGATATAACATACATATACAGTTTAGATCATTTAAAAACCTGTATAAAACAATCATTCAACAACCATCTCAAGTAAACCAACAACATATAAACACATAGCACGTATTTCATAGCAAATACTTTATATCTATGTGGTAGAAGAAAGTAACCACACACTCACACATATAAACAACAATATACTTAATATATTCAATCAATACTTGTATTATTATCGTGTTTATGAAAGGGACTATACACTCACTTGATCAGAAGATGATCGGACAACACTACAGCTCTAAGAGTAGTATTCTTCGGTGAAACCAGGATATCTTCACACACCAGGTTTCTCACGGACAGAGCTTCGGCTCGGAAACTCTTTTCTTCTCGGGATCTTCGGGCTTCGGGACTTGCTTCGGGTCTCGGGGTTGATATCGGGGCTTCCGGGGGTGGGGAGTTAAAATAGGGCTTAGAGGGTGTATCGGGAGTGAGAGAGAAGGGATGGAGCAACCATAGTCGGGTGGCCCTTCAAATGTATTTATAGGGCAAATTTGGCCCTTGCCACGTCGTGGCAACCTTTTTCCATGTCGTGGGCTTGGTCGTCATTGCATGCGTCATTGCAAGTTGCATCTGGGGGACTCCCGGAGGTGTCAGGAGACTTGCCACGTCGTGGTCTCTGACAGTTTTGGGGTTTCGCGCCCTGAACTTCAGAAATTCATAACTTTCGCATACGAACTCCGTTTTCGACGTTCTTTATATCGATGCGAAGGTAAGATTTTGCTCTACAACTCTCGTTTAGACTCCATTGGCTAATTTTGACTTTATTTTTAATATATTATAAATATATTACTTATATATTATCTTTAGTAGGCCGGGACAGGAAAACTCCGTTCGAAATTCATAACTCCTTCAACTGAACTCCGTTTTCGTCCGTCTTTCCGTCGTTGCACTACTATCGATGAGATCTTCAATTCTAATTTATATCACTAAGGATAGATATCTATCTACCTTAAATTCACTATTTACGTCGCGCTGGGTCACGCTAGGTCGTGTCGGTTCTGTCGCAAAACTTCGACAGGTCATAACTTCTTCGTTATAACTCGGATTTTGGCGTTCTTTATATGCACAGAAACCTTGTGACATATACTAAAACTTGGTTAAGGTTAATCCTTCTAAATAATCTTCCATAAAAAAATCATTTTTGATGCTTATCGTCTCTAAATTGACTAGCCCTGATCTACGGGCGTTACAGTACTTCGGATGTACGCGGGGCATACTCGTGGTCCGAGGCATCAAGGCTCCACCTGCTTACACGTAGCGTACCATTTGGTACGTCTAACATACGCAATGGTTTTCCATCTTAACCACTTAACAACTTAATACTTCGACTTTTTACGTCTAAATGCATATCCAAGGCCAAAATACCACTAGGAGTTATAAAGTTTCCAACTATATGACTTTGCATGCCCATTAAGTGCTTAATACAAACAATCCCAACTTCTTAACACTTAAAGACCTCCTAAAGCATGCATGGGGAAGAATTAAGCATCAAGATCTCATTTTTATGACTCAAGGCCCCTCACTGGGTCTGAAAGGACAACTTATTTGATCAAGAGCATGTCATGCTCAAGAATCACAAAGGTTGGGACCAAAAATGCCCTAAATGAAGGAATATCCAGATCTATAAGAAAGGATAATCAAGCTAGGAGCTTTTTACCTCCTAAAGGTTGCTAGCAAGGTGAGAATCCCATATCCAAACTTCTTCCAAGCTCCAATATCCTTCTACCACTTTTTTCTTCTTTAAGAACATCACCAAAACACACAAATGAGCTCAAGGTGCAATCTTCACACTTAGGGTTAGCTAGAGGGACAATTTTTAGGTGGGGGTTGATGAGGGTGAAGGTCTTAAGGCGATAAAGATTTTTAAATAGGGTCAAAACCCTATGTTTTAGGGTTTGAAACCCTCACACGTATACCCTACGTATGCAATGTACGCCGATCGTTCTACGCTCTCACATGTACGCCTTGCGTACGAAGCGTACACCCATTGTACTAAGCTTCGACTAAAATTACTAAAATGCCACCGCGGGCCATTTTGTAATCTTTATCATGCATATGGGCCCAAATGCGATATTTCTTCAAACATAGGGTTTAAATTGAAATTGTCTCATCATCGGGATGTTATAGACTTTGTGGACATGAAGCGAGAGAGCCTAAAACCACCTTACGGTATAAGAAAAATAACATGCCAACCAAATACTTTTGTATATTGTCAATGTACATTAACGTAAGTCCAACACACCCAAAAATCAATAACATTAGTGGTGCATAAATTTGTGTAAATAGGAAGACAATAACATTTTCTAGCCTTATATAAGACTTTACCCCCTTAATTATCAAATGGACAAAGTAATGAGTTAAACTCGACTTGGATTGTAGTGTTGGGCAAGCTGAATTAGATTTGGACTAGCTAAATTAGGTTTTGATTTAATATATTAATGGTCAAAGATACATGTTTTGGGTCTTAGGGTTTTTCTTGACTAATTAACATACATACATACATACATACATATATATATATATATATATATATATATAATTAAATCCAAAGCTAATTTTTGTAAATTAATCATTTAATATATTAATTGATGCTTAACAACTTTTGATAGTTTATCGGATAATTGAAATTGGTTGGTAGTTATTAAGTGCCTTTTGACAACATATAAATACATCAAAAAGAACATATTTGAAAGCCTATAATACATAATACACATGTCTTATATTGTTTTGTACATAATGAGAGCAGATCTCATTAGATATAATATTGTTTCTTGAATTTATTTTTGTATCCTCAAGATATACCCTTAAACAAACAATTTATGTCTTATGACAGTATAAAATACCCACCCTCAATCTCTGAACTTCATAAATAAGTTAAATTGTTACGATAAATGTAATAATAAATGAAACCCATCAAAATATTTCAATTCATATATCAAAACTTGTATTTTCATCATCACATAAGGCATCTCCAACCCACCCTCAAACTCTATTTATTTCCCCATTCTTCTTCAATTCTACCCCATTTTTACCTCAATTTTTGGAGATATGAATATGAGGGAATACTATTCATATCTCTAAAAATAGATGTGAAGTTTGGTTGCCAATTTTATTTTCTCTCATTTTTATTTTATACATTTCTAGTTTATTTTATCTACTAACTATAATTTAAATGCAATATTTAATATTTATAATATCATGTTATATACTAATTTATATTAATTAATCATAAATATAGAGTTTAATTAGTAGAGGTGTGTATTTGACAATATATATAAGTTATAAAAAATAAATATTCTAGGAATATACTTTTTGGAATAAAAAATAAGGTAGAAAATGGAATAGGATTGGAGATGAAACACTATTTATTCCATTTTTTATTCCATTTTTTATTCCAGGGGGAAAAATAGAAATGAGTTAAAGATGGTCTAATACAATGCCAAAAACACACATGAAAATTAATATATCACATTAGATTTTAATATATCCAAAAGTGGCTCCAATCATTCCAACCGTACACCATTTTTTGTACACAAAACCAACAATGTATCTAGGAATTATAATTACACATGTATATATATATTATCATAATGAATATAGCAAAATTTACAATTGTTTTCTAAATATATACATGCACATTTAGGTTCCCTTACACGAGAAGAAATAATGTGAAAGGAAATAACTTTAGGGAGATGAATTGAAAAAAATTAGATATAAGGGTTAATGTGTGAGGAGTAATCACGAATACCCGCTCCTTCCCAACCCATCCATTCCTCCCACATGTCCCAATCAGGGTCCTCCATTCCTCTCATCGTCTCATCTAACGGTTCATCCTGTGTTTCTTCTACACTCATTTCACCCTTTAAACTACTCATTACTATCTGCTCATATGTAAAATATTATTAAAATACAAAAAACGATATTGTTGTCTATCATAGTTTAAACTAATGGGATGACATACATGTTGCCATGAGCTTATTAATCTTATAGCGTAAGTTACTAAAATCGTCCTTATGGTTTGGTTAGTTTGGTCTATAACCATTTTTTTGCATTTGGATCATCCATATGGTTTGATTTTATTGCGTTTTTCGTCCTTTACATACATAAAATTAGGGACCAAATGTACAAATTTGACCAAACTATGGGGACGAAAAACACAACAAAATCAAACATCAGGGACGATCCGGACGATCAAAAGTAGGGACAAAACGTGTAATTTTGACCAAACCATAAGGACGATTTCAGTAATTTACTCAATCTTATATTCTCAGCATAAATTTTCAAATGATATCTTATATATAGACCATTTCTATAAATTAGTTATTAGAAAGTAACGATTTCTATAATTTTATAAAATGTCAGGACAATTTATGTATATTTGCTTATGGTTAAGGACTATTTTTGTATTTTTTGCAAAAAGCAGGGCATGTTTTTATAATTTTGTGAAACATAGGGACCAATAATGTAAATTTGATAATAGGCAGAAACCATTTCTGCAGTTTTATGAAACATAAGAACCATTTCTATAAATTTACTAATAGGCAAGGACCATTTCTGTAAATTTGTAAAACAAAACGACCATATCTGTAAAATACAATTCTGCATAGGGACTTTTTGGTATATTAGAGGATCATTTTTGTAATTTGTTTTGACCATTTCTATGATTTTCTATTATATGGACTATTTTTTTAAAAAGAAAAATTGTATGCACTGTTAGGTTAAATATCTCAAAAAAACATAAAAATATATAGAATTAAAAACTTGAACAAAAACTTATTTATCATGTTTTAATCAATCATATCAATTGACAATCACTAAAAGGTGAAAAAAGAAAGTACTATGTCTATTGTCTTGATTGTTAAAAAAATCCTTGGACAAAATAAATTGTTAATGTTACATCTGCCATTTTTATTATTTATAAAAGGTGAAATAAACCAAAAAAAAAGCCATTAGTGTTGTTTTAACATTTTTAATCGAATATTTGAACAAAGTAAATTATTGATCATGTCAAACAAAAACTGGTAACGAAATAAAAAAATTAAATTACAACTTAATTATTTGATTACGAATTTATAACACATTTCAAACTATTGACATTAAATAAAGGACCTGATAATCAATAAATAAAATTTCGAATAATAAGTCCTTTTTTTTTATTATAAACTTAAACTTAAAATATATGTTTAAATGGACTAAAAGACATGATCATTATAAAAGAAATAATATATACTTTATATGTTGCTTATTTGATTATAAATATATAAGCTTGTAATGTATCTTGAAACGTAGATACCAAATAAAAGAACGATCTCTTAAATATTTATTTGAAAATACGTTCCTAAAAAATGTACATAACTAAAATTTCTAAGGTAATACAATCATTTCAAGACAAATTTCAAAATGATAAGTTGATAACTGAAATGTGCAATAATTTTAGCATATGAGATAATGATAAGAATATGCCTTCTGATATCCATATTCGATTACTAGTATTTCTGCAATAATTTGTTACCATTTTTATTTAACAGAAACTTATATAAAATAAAACTAGATTGAGAAATTGGGTGCAAAACATTTTGAACTTTCTGATTTGATTTTTCATATTTATAGTTTCAAATTGTATGGGTTATATTGCAGAGTTTTTGAAACAACAGTACATATTTCTAATTTTCAATGTTTAATAAAGTGTGGAATCAAGAGTAAACTTACATCATATGCTTCGTTAATTTCTTGAAATTGGATTCCACAATCGCTTCCTTTGCAAACGTCCGGATGATACTAGAACAATAAGAGTTTCGATCAAAGAGAATAGCAATTTGAAAAGATTCATAATTTAATTGAGCGAAAATCATACTAAAATCTGCACCGAAAAAAACGGCAACTCCAATTTTAAATCCTTGAGTTGTGATAGTATTTTTGTGTGATCAGTGCAATTGATAAACTAAAATTAGCATCTATTCGGTCAATAAACTACTGCCTTCAAAAAATTAGGAAGAGGAAGATCTATCAATCGGAAGGTTCTGCAATCACTAGTAGAAGAAAGTAATTAATACCTTCAAAGCAAGCTGTCTGAAAGCTTTTTTGATCTCAGATTCAGAAGCACCAGGATGAATCCTCAATATTTTATATGGATCTGAAGCTAGAGAATTCGTAAAAGCACAGCTAACTCGAAACCTCTTACCAGCACTCGTCGTCGTCGTCATCTTCTCGTGAGATTTCTTCAGTTTTCCCCACGACGATGAAGATGAAGTGGAAGATGAAACGCAACCGTTGATAACTCCAGCCACAGACGCCATTAGCACTTTATTATATCTATTGTAAAGCTAAGCTAACTTCAAAGGAAATCAAATTAGTCCTTTGTGAAATAGATACGAAATCAAGCTCTGTAGATCGATCTATATATATAATTAATAGTTGGTACGCGCGTATGTGAAATGTGTATGGGAAACTATGAAATAGAGATCAAACTTGCCACGTGTTAAAAGTCGCCATATGAATTTTGTAATCGTGTGTGAAGGAAGTCGATTGTTGAGTGAAGAAATGGTCATCAATGGAGAAGACAAAGCATCTTTTCAATGTATATAGAGACATAATAGAGGCATTCCATTTATATATTCAAGTATAATAGAGAGAGATAGGCTGCTTGGGACTTGGGAGGTCATTATCCATCGACCATCGTGGTCAGATTAGAGATGCTTAAGGATGACGTGTCTATTCGTGATTGGTGGTTTGAAGTAGCGTACTGATGTATATTTGTATTGCCATATATTTTGTTAAAAGATAAGGTGTAACAATTAACAAGTAATCGTATATGCTTTTTCATCTAGCTTGTTATTGTTTCTTTCTGTTAAAAATGGTAAGTCGTAGGTCAAGATGCTAGAGGTGCGTTTTTGACAAATCCAATCTGGATTTTAATTGATCCGGTTCAAATGATGTCACATAGAATCCGATCCGGGTTGAATTCAATTTTGGGTATGATTTTGGATTTGGATTCTCCATAAAACTGGTTTACGATTCGGGTGTCAATCCAATTTTTGGGTCAGGATTCATGATCCAGTTAGGATCTCGTGGATAAGAGTATCTAATCCGGTTGGGTCAAATCCGGTTTTGAACTTTGATATATAGTTTTTATGTGCACTTCTACTAGACGATCATGTCAAACCCATTTAAGGTACATCACTAGATGATAAAGCATTGTTCAAATATTAACCGAACATTAACAATATTTTGGAAATGCTAAAGTTTGAATATTATATCTTTTTATTTTGGATAAACAATTTTATGGAATTTTGTTGTCAAATAGATCATACGATAATCAAATCCATGTAAACGACCAAAATACCCCTTGATTTCCTTTGTGAAACGGTAATAAACCCATTAATTTATTGATCAATGAACATTATTATCAGAAAACATCATAAAAGCATTGAATTGATGGAGGTTTAAAAGTTATCTTGTTTATTCTTTGCAAAATATAATCATAATATAACTTATAAAGGGCACAATGTGAGACAAATTTTTGATATGAAATGAAATTTCTAATGGTTCTGATTTATTTATTTATTTATTATTTTTTTTTTGAAAAAGAATCGTATATTGCGAAAAAATGATAATTTTATTAAAAACGTTTCTTTTTTTTTTTTTTTTTTTTTTCAGGTGGAAACCATAAGTGATAACCAATTTTCAATGAGCCTTCTGGTGTGCTGATTATAATGGTCACTTTGGTTACGATTTTACATGTTTAAGTGTTACAATATAGTTCTAAACACGAATCAACCATTTTGATTATCAAATACTTAAATAAAATATGATACCATTTTACTAGTTATAATACTATACTTTCACATATAGCAACATACTTCCGATATGTGATTTTATTTCATGTTCATGTTAACATCACTTTACTAGTGTATAATATAATAATAATCACTAACTGTTTGTTATATCGCCAAGACACCAAAACTATAACTCCAATTTAGGCATCAATGTTCATATTTTATATAAACAACTTCATACACAAATACAATACATATTTATAGATATATACTCTAACTGCAAATCTTAACCCAAGCTCATAAATAATAACAACTAGGTTAAGATTTTATGAAATTATCAACATATTATTTGTTAAATATCATTACCAAATAATGATATTATACGTGTTTTACATTTATAACAAATTCCCAAATTCATCAAGCCCTAAACACAATTTAGGATCAAATAAAGGTAAATGATGAAACTGTATCTTAATATATGACTTGTCACTTTGGAAAGAAGCAATACCGAAGAAAACTGTATCAACTTTTTATATTTTTAGTGTTGGTTCGACAAAGAAAAAAAAGAAGGGGGAATGTGTTTAGCAAACATAAAGAGCTGGTCAACAAAAGGCAACATATGAGGGTGATGCGGCTTCCCCCCGTGATAGGAAGTCATGGCCACATTACATTGCAAGATCATTTTTCAATCAAATCAAGAAAAGCTTTCACACCAAAATCTAACATCTTTTATGCATCAGCATTAACAAACACAACTTACACACAATAAACAACACCTCCTTCAAACCCAACATAGTTCTTTTATTTATTTATTTATTTTTGCAAAACAACGTATCAACAAATATATGAAAGGCTCAAATTTTGTTAAACATTGTCTTGTTTAAACCAATTTATTGAGTTTTGACCGAATCATGCACAACCTCACATAACATATAAAACTAGAAACATTAAGAAACTTTAACTTCTTCCATCCATTAAAACTATTAGCATAAATTTTGCATGGTTTATGGTATATTTTGCATAGTTTTAAGTTTAGCATTTATTTAGCTATATAAGTTTAGGGCAATGTACATAAAAGTCACTATATCAAGACCATTTTTCCTTTTAGTCACTATATTTTATTTCAGTCAATGAAAGTTACACATTTAAAAATAAATTTCAACTACAACCACTATGCCCACCTATTTTCGGTTTAGCATATGTTAAAACTTGTATGACTTATCGTTTATCTACATGACATCATGTGTACTTAATGAAAGAACATATCTCCTGAGTTGAATTCTCATTTGCTAGTTTAGGAGGTTATACACATACAATGTAGGTAAATAATAATCATTTTTAGAAAGTTAGATGTTATTTTAGAAGTACAAATGATGTCAAGTGTGAGGATAGTAAGGTGGACTTGTGGTTGAACTTTGCTGGATAGGATACCGAATGGAGTTATAAAGAACTCATTAACTGAGGGAAGGATGTTTGAGATGGTTTGGACATGTCATAAGAAGGTTACCTTCGGTGACAATAAGGAGGGTAGAGTCATTTAGGATCGATGGTTCGAAGGAAGAGAGAACGTCTGAGAAGGAAATAAGGGGATAATGTGAGGTTTGACATGAAGAAACTTGTTTTTACCAAGGACATGACCTCATATAGGAAGGTTTGGAAGTCAAACATTAGTGTTGATGAATAGTCTCTCCACCTTGTATGTCTTTGTTTTTTGATTTTTATTTGTTGATGACGATTTCTTGCACTTATGTTACTTGATTATTAATGTATTGTTGCACTGCTCTCTATCACTTACTCCTCGTTGCCCTTTTGTAGGTTTACGTTGTGCACATGTCGGAGATCATCTTAGTGACACAATCGATCTACCATCCAAGGAGACTTGACTGTTGATTTATGCATTGCCCCTACTCCATTCTAATGGGATATGCATGGTCTGTTTTTGTATGATGTCAAGTAGGTATATATGTAGGTATATGAAAACTCATATAACTAATAGGGGTCACCATTGACGTAGTGGGAATTTCTTTGAAAAATGGGTAGTTTTCATCGACCAGGAATAAAATATTGCGGTTAAACCGAAAAAATGGCAAAATGTAATGGCTTTAATATTATACTGCTCTCAAGTTTATGAGTAGTTTAGTCATTTCTTAGATATGTTTTACCCTACTTGTTTCTTATATATAGTTTCCTTTTTTCTTTCATTGTATGTTGTAAGTAAGCTTTTCTATGATAGTAAAACCTTGGTCATGTTTTGGCACCAATCTTCATGGTACCAGTGCACACATCAATTCACAGTTTTTCGATTTGTTGATTGAAGAAGGTTTCATGTTGAGCAACAGTTTCACATGTACCCATTTGCCAACTGTTCTCTAGTCATGTATTTGATTGTTGATTGCATTTTGCATCCAACTCCTACTAGCTATCTACTCTGGCTTGGGGTTTTTATTTGTTTTTTTTTTATTGTCAATATGGCTGGTAGCAAACATGATTCTCTTGGGTCAATTAGTACTCAACTAGATGCAAAATATATATGCTAGCAAACACATCTAGCAACAACCATTTTGTGAAATACAAGCGTAGAATTTGAACTCGAGGCTGTCACATTATCTGTGATTATCATGAGCAAAATTCAAATCAACAAATGGTGTCTCAAATACCATGGGCCAATTCAATAAGAAGAAAACAATCTGTACATGAATAGAGCGATGTTTCCTATGGATATAAAAGAATATTATGTATTTCTATGAAACGGTTGTGATGAATTAAAAAAAAAAAAAAGTATTACCGCTAGTTTGAACCAGGTTTGTCTTTGCAGTCAGATGAGACAGAGTCTTGATCAGGGGACGTCTGTTGAGAAGTAGATGGACCCGGGCCGGGCTTTGGGCAAGTTTTAAACTGCACCAAAACCATTGTCATGTTGTCACATCCTTCACCACCAGAGGTAGGTGCCAGACACCTGTCGAATACCTTCTCACACACCACCGATAGCTTACTTTCCTGTGTATCAATTTAGTCTTGTTAGGTTTACCATTATCAAGATTCATGAGGGCGTTTCCGTCTTTTTTCACGAGAGTCTAATGCTATCTTCGATAATCATCATGAAAATGGTATTTACGTCTTTTGCAAGGGACGGGACTGGTCAAGCTTTTTAAGGCAAATTTTGATGAAGAGGGCATTTACGTCTTTTGCACAAACAAATCAAGAGCAAAACGAATCCTGTTTGGGTGACATCAGTCTAATACATGTCAAACACAATACAAGACTGTCATGTTCTATTCTGTTTTGTCCTGTGTAACAGAGGGGCCCCACAAGATTGTAGGATCAATAATAAACTGTCAAGTGTGAGGTAGAAATGGACGTACAGATTTTATTTGCTCGCGTACAAAATCCACTAGTTGTTGGCTTGACATGCAATCCCTGTAAAAAGAGAAAAAAAAATCTCCGCATTCTAGAGTAAATTACAAAAATGGTCCTTGTGCTTTCTAATTTTTACCATGTTTAGTCCAAAGTTAAAATGGGTTTTCAAAATTTGTCCTTATTTCAAGGTTCCAGGGACCAAAACAGAAAAAGGTTTCAATTTTTGAACTAAACACAGTTAAAATTAAAAAACACATGTACCATTTTTGTAATTTATCTTAGATTAGATATATCTCCAGTCACATGACATATAATGTAAGCCAGTCATATTTAGTTAAAACTGTAATCTCATTCTAGCGCATTATATAATGACCAAAAGCAAGATTGAAAAACTTACCATATTCCATCACAAGCAATAACAAGAAAATCATCATCCTCACAAAGCTCAACCTAATCAAAGGAAATCAACAAGCAACTTATAAAATTCCAGAAAAAATGTAAATAAGGAATATTAGATAAAAAAAAAAGCATTTAAAATGCTTTTACGCACTATGTTTATATCAGGATTAGCAGTAAGAATTTGTTTT
This sequence comes from Lactuca serriola, assembly GCF_051521515.1. Taxonomy (NCBI): domain Eukaryota; kingdom Viridiplantae; phylum Streptophyta; class Magnoliopsida; order Asterales; family Asteraceae; genus Lactuca; species Lactuca serriola. The sequence goes on along the minus strand of NC_136408.1, from coordinate 38,879,620 downwards.
TCAGCAGGCAGTGATTTATCCTTCTTCAGTTCCATGTCCCCTGAACATATGATGAAGTAAGAACCACAAAGACCAATACAGGATACAATCATACAATTACTCTTTTAGGAAATAATTATAAAAAATAAAAATCGACGTATGAAAAGTACCAATAGCCCTAGTTAAGTTTAGAGTCCCATTAACTCGACCACAATGAATAAAACCACCAGCTTTTGATATCCTTTCTTTTTCAGCATCAAGATCAGGCTTATGGTCTTTTGACAAATTATATGCCTGTATATAAGATTAAACCCATGCTTATCCACAAGTTCCATGATTCATATATTTAAAAAAAAAATACAAATATATAAATTAATTACCTGACCCTTACGAGATATCACACAACGAGAATCACCAGAATTAGCTACAACAAGTTGGTTGTTACGGATGATTGCCACACAAGCAGTGCTACCACATTGTGGCCCTTCATAGTTAGAGTGTGGCCCCTGAATCATTAGAAAAACAATATATGACCTATAATAGCAACATACTATAAAAACAGTAAAATTTATCTACCATGGTTAAATATTTTAAGATTATAATAACATGTTGGTTTTAATGGATTCAGTATTTGAACTTTTAAAGTACCTCCTCAACAGGCCAATCATCATGTTGACTTTTTGCTTCACCACTTTTAGGTGAACAAATTAACCCTTCCATCCTCCCGCTTAATTGATCTTTTTTGTCTCCCAAAACAGATAACTCTCTCCAGCCACGTTGCCCACACATCATCTCATCCATTCTACATAAAGATGCAAACTTGTTTTCATATATAGACATGATGTGTAACAGTGTAAGTGTAACAGCTATTGATATTACAAAAAAAATAGGTAACCTGAGGAAAGCTTTTTGGGCAGCAGTTCCAATATCACCACTAGAATAAGCTTCATGTTTCATCAGTTGTTGGTGAAGATACTTTGCACAGAACTTAGAGACAGACTGACCTGCAAACTACAAGGCTTAGTACAGAAATTTCCCAAAAAAAACAACACAATGATTAGATTCGTTGAAATACTAGTATACTACAACTCTGTTAATGTAGTAAAGATGTTATCAAATCAAGAATTATAAAATAAGTATACATGGGTGTTAAAGCTTGTAGTCATACCTCCATGGCCATCATAAACGCCAAAGAAAGATGTTGAACAGTCCAAATCAAGATAAGCAGCATGCTACCGAACACCTCATACCAAGAAGGCAGACAAAATTCTGAGTGATCCATATGAATAAACAAATTTTACATTGCCCAAAAAATACAGAATGACATTTGAGTATCCAAAACATTCCATCATCTTAGAGACTTTATGATCTCCAATAGTCCAACATGAAGAATAGTTTTACATAACTAGAACATCATAGTGCATACTAGCTACTTACAGCATCTTCCATTGATGTACGCCATCCCTGCATGGATGACACCCCATATTTCAGGTTATCATTCTCACCATCCTGAGAAAGCTTGTCAGTTTTAGGCGTGCTTAGGTATATTCCCATTCTATCTATTTTCCTGTTGAAGGTTGCAATATCACCAAAAATACGAATAAAAATGAAAATCAGATATGAAACAGAATGCTGAGAGTATAAAATTTGATCGTATCTTGTCTCAATTAAGAATCAGAAACTAACACAGTCTAAATGCACAGATAAAAGCACATATACCACAGGGACAGAAATAACGATTTAAACCAAACGCACAACATCAATTAATACACTCGAATTGGTAAACAAAATCACAGATTCAAACACTGTCCATTAGAATTTTACGCCTAATCGAAACTGTAAACTGAAACAACCAGATTTCATGTAATACACTCGAATTCTTTTAATTGAATCAACAAATTGTGTAATGAAGACAGTTAACCACATCACACGTCACTCAACATCACCCATTCAACAAACAATAAGAAATCATAAATGCGTTGCATGGTTGACGAAACAATAACCGAACTACACGTAGTCCCAATCACAAATAAAAAAAAATCGTGTAGAAAAAACCCTAACGATAACTGATGGATCAATGATTGGAAAATAAAATTAAAACATTGAGAGATGGATAACGAGCATGATTATATCATGCGAACCGAAAATCAAATCATGATATTAGATTTGAGAATCGCTTCTTCGAACAATGAATGAAAGGTACTGAGAGAGATTTAGAGATAGACTTACGGTTTGCAGAAATTTGGATCATCCGTAGACAGTGTTCCGATGGGCGCCGGTGGTGGTTTGGGGGTGGGGTAGGGGGAGCATAGATAGTTACAAATGTATTTTTATAGTTCGAAAATTTGTTATAATGAAATCGTTGACGCGGCATTAATATGGAATGTATTCGGCCGGGTGGAATGAATGTATTGGGCCTAATTACCTTACTCCAATAAGTGAATAAGTATGTGCATTTTATTGCTATTTAGAAATTTATGCAATGGGAAAAAAAACAAACCAAAAAATAAAAATGCCAGAAATTTATAGATTTTTTTTTGCTAATATATATTGCCATTCATCAAAATTTTCTTCTATGTTCTCATGGATTTGTCCGACTTCAACAAGTCCATATTATAATTTTTATTTTTACCAAAATTTGATCTCCTCAAATATTTTTTATGAAATGACTTCAATTAAATATATATTTAATCGTTAATTTTATTGTTCAAAGCAATTGGAAATCTGGAAAAGAAAACTAAACAAAAAGCTGTAAAATTACAAAATTTTAAATATCAAAACAGAAACAATGAAAATTATATATATATATATATATATATATATATATATATATATATATATATATATATATATATATATATATATATATATATGAGTTTAAATGAGACTATGAGATTTTGTGACACATGACGAAGAAATCTTATTTATTCATTTTGAAAATTAAAAAAAAAAAATTCTAAAAAACAAAACAAATAGAAAAATTCGTAAAAAAGGTATTATGTTCATTACTTTTTATTAAAAAATAAAACACAATTACCTTGTATGGAAAATTTTAGAATTTTTAGAATATTTTAATATTCTATTACATATTATATTATAAATATTCAAATAGAATTATATAATATTCTAAGATTCTTGTAGAATTGTTAGATTATTTTAATATTCTATTAGAATTGTTAAAATATGTTATATATTCTACTAGAAATATACATTTAAAATTCTGTTAGAATATTTCACATATATTTAAAAAAATGTAAACTTTTTTTCTATTTTTTTTAAAATGAAGAAATTAATATTTTTAAAATTCAAAAAAAATCATTTATTTTGCATTTTAGAATTTCTTTTTTGTTTTTTGATCTTGAAAACAAGTTGATATATAACGTCCCATTTTTCACAACCATATATTTCATTTTTAGATTAAGTAAAAAACATTGTTTCCATATGCATCAAAATAGAGTCATCCTAAAAATCAGAGCATCATAAAATGCAGAATCACAAAAACTGCTGATGAGTGTGTGTATAACTAAGCATTCGCATTTCCACGATCATCTCAAGCTCTTGAAACACATTTAAATCTACATTTGTAAGCACGAATCTTAGTGAGTCCCAAAATGTCACATACAACATAGCATAATAAACAACATGTGTTATCAGCAACCATGGGACTATCAGCAGTCATGTGGTCTCACAAGTCACAACAACCCTATCGGTTATCAGCAACCCTGTGGACTATCAACGGTCCTAGATTTATCAGCAACTCGATAAATACACATAAAAACAATCAACAAATAAGACTCAGCTAGTCGAGCATGCACACCACTATGACATAGGTAATATAGTGAGAAGACTCACATCGCAAACAACAAACAAACACAATAGCTCTATGACAGTGAAGACTGGTACTAAGAATCACTTAACCAACAATATAAAAGTACCCTCTAATTCTACACCCTAAAAACCCTCAAGTTGACGAAAAGTCAACTTGAGGGTCAAAAAGTCAATGATGAAAGTCAACAACTAACTATCATGTCGTAACCACCCACTAGCTACATCGTGGCAGCTCCATAACAGAATAGTCACGACCTGATAGATGTCATTATATGCATCTTTTATAATAGTTTTTATTTGCATTTTGTATCATATTTTAGGCATTTGTGTGTGAATTAGTTTAAATGATGTTCAACTCATGTATTTTATCAAAATTCACGTACTACTCATGTTTTTATGTCATTTTTAGATATTTTAAGTGGAGCGGTACTTTAGAAGCAATCGGATGTATATTTGGAAGTTAAATGAGCTAAAACACCTGAGGAAGCTGGAAGTTGGATTAGATTTGCTGAAACTGAAGAGTTTGCGTATGAAACGTGTATTTTTGAGTTTACACAATCGTGTTTTTAATCGTGCTTCTCTTATGCAACCTTTTTAAGCTCAAAATCAATTTTCAAGAGTTCGAAAGGACATACGTGATCAGGCTTTTGATTTTCCATAAAGCATGATTGTGTGTTTGAGAAAAGTGTCCAAAATAGCATCGCACTTCGTTAAACGCGAAAAACGGGGATTTTTGGGACTTTTGTGCAATGTTTTAAAAACCGGTTTTTTAGTTGAACCGGTATGGTGACCGGTTCCTGGTTCAACCGGTTTAACCGGTTTGACCGCCGGCAGGGGCGTGTCTAAGAAGGAAGAAGGTAGGTCCTAGGACCTACCTAAACTTTCAATTTCATTTATAATATATGTATCACAAAAATTAGGAACTACCTTAGAAAAAGTAGAGGACCTACCTTGAGTTTGTTTTTTACAAAAATATTGATGGGATGTCAAGCCTACCAAGCAAATTACACCATTTTGCTTGCAAATAAAACGTAATATAATGGTAAAAAGGGGTATCGATCCTCGGGGAAATGGTTGTATTCAATCATCAATGCAATCTAAAAGAACTATCGTAAATAAACTAACTAACTACAATTAAACTAAAAGGGGGGTGTTTGATTACTTGAAAACTAAAAGACTTGAATAACTAAAAACTTGCAATTAAGCAAGATAGTGAGATGCTCAAATATTGGAGAGAGTTGGTTAACTAAGGCAATTCAACACAGTGAACATTTGTGTGTTTATCATTAGGATTCAACATGAAGCTTATCATTCATCCCAAATTGGTTATAGCAATCATGAAGCATGATATGCCAAGATTCCTCTTAGGTAGTATGGAGGTTGGGGAAGCCCACAACACACCTTCTTAATCAACATCAAGGGTTTAATTGAAGCAATTAAACCCAAGAAGTTAATTAGCCTTAAGAAAGAAGGAATCCCCAATTCCTAGAGGGTGTCAATGCTTACACATCCATAAAGGAGTTACGATTCATAAACTAGAGATGATTTTTACCATCATAAAGCCCTTGTTCTAAGTTAATTCAATGATTCAATGCAAAACCAAAGAAATAAACTAACAATAGCTCGTTCAAATGCCAAGCTCATGATCAAAGCATTAACCAAGCATAAGAAATATGATCTAGAACCATAAACATAAGATAATTGATAATCTAGCATGAATCCTTAAAAAACCCACAAACATTCAAAGGTTTTAACCAAAGTTAACCAATATAGAGAGTTTAGTCACTCATGGCAATAGAAAAACAATCACAAAAGTCTAATTGCATAAAGAAACTACCAATATCTTGGAAAGATAAAAAAAAAATGAGTCTTCAAGCTCCAAAATTGCCTCCTCCAGGTCTCTAATGGTGAAAAATCGAGAATGTAGCTGATAGATCTGATCCCCCAAGGTAATGGCAAGCCAAATGACCAAAATGCCCAAACTGGGCAGTTGCACGGGTACCCGTGCGACGAAAATTCCACCCGCGCAAGTGTTGTTGTAATGCTATTGGCTCCTCATTCCTCCACTCCACCCTTCCACTACCAAAGATTCCTTTGGTCCCCTCCATATCCATGTGATTTAAACTAACCAATCATCATTTAGCTTCAAATATGGATGCTCCAAGTCCAAATTAATTATCCATGATCCATCTTCACAAGCCCACTTCATCCAAGCCTTTATCTTTTTAAGCCCAAATCTCCTTTTATGGATCTGCCAAGTCCAATAGCGCCTCGAGAGCCCACAAGTCCGTCTTCACTCTAATCCACAATTGCGATAAGCTCCAAAACCGTGCGCTAAAAATCTAAAATAAACTAATAAAAATAAGAAAATAAAATAAGCTAACAAATATCCTAAAAAACCATTTTAAAAGGAGAAAAAATAAGTTACAATGGGCAATTATGTTGTTAAATATATAGGGTTAAATATAATATATAGTTTTTATCAAAGAATAAGGTATCAATGTACTAATAATCAACTAGTTTTTCATCAAATCATTTAGTTTTTTCAGTTATATTTTAATCGTTTTTTTTTTTAATTTTAATCGATGGTGGCTGATCGGTTTTTTCAGTTATATTTCATTGAATCATACACGACCCGATCCGACCTCCACAAGTGTTGATTTTTTCATCGGCTTCACTAAATTTAGGAACCACGTGATATTTTGTTCTAGATTCGCCACTGACCGCCGGATGAACCGGTTTTTATATTTTTCATGTTTTTTTTTTCTATTTTCCTACTCATACATACATGTAGAAATTATAAATTTGATGTTTACAAGTTCAAACATTAAAAATACACATTAAAATAAGTTGTAGATGAATCCAAATACATTAAAATAACACATAACCATAAGTTTTAGTGTTTTAATCAATCCACATATGTAAAAAAAATATATAATACCGAAACGAAATATAGTTTTTGATGAATACAAACATATCAAAAGAATTTATAACATTTACCATATGTTTTTATTTAGAGATAACTAAATAGATTTGAAAAAAATCACCAAAGTTTATTATGTGAATGATTCTTTTTCATGTGTTTTTATTCGGTTTAACCAGTTTATTTTGACCGGTCCAACCGGTTTTTTCTAAAACCGGCCGGTTCAATCCGGTTCAGAAATCAATGTAAACCCGATGATAGTTGAACCGCTCCCTCTCTCGATTCCCGGTCCAACTGTTTCGACCGGCCGGTTCAAACCAGTTTTTAAAACATTGCTTTTGTGCAAGAACACGATTGTGTTTTTCCTTAAAACACTATCATGTTTTTGAAAAATTGTGTTTTTGTTGTTGGCTCGTATATAAAGACTCCCTATTTAATCAGTTTAAACCCTAGACGTTCACAAACGACCAAAGACGACTTTTGGATGTGATTTCTGCACTTTTTCATCAATTCCTGAAGATCTGAAGGTTGTAGATCATCTTATTCAATTAATTTAGTAAGATTAGTCATTTAATTTATCTTTTCATTGTTCTAGATCATATTTTAACTAGTGTTATAAAAATCTCGACTAAGTCCCAATTAATCTTCGATTAATCCGTAGGCTCTAGTCGACCGATTAGAGGGCGCTTAGCGATTAATTCCTATATACATAATGAGTAAAATAATAGAACCAGATGAAATTTTAACACCTTGAAGAAGTTATATGTAAACAGAAACTATTTGTGATATGATTAGAGTTGTAATAATCATATTAATCAATTTTGTTATGGTAATAGTGGTATTTACAACTTTTATATGATAATAGTCATATTTAATTTTTTAAAATTCAACAAATTAGCAATTAATGATCCTCGATTAACCCCCCCCCCCCCAACTGATTAATCACTTATCCCCAGTCCATCGACTAGCTAATGTCGAACGCTTTTTACAACCTTGATATATATATATATATATATATATATATATATATATATATATATATATATACTAGGTTTAAAACCCGTGGAAACCACAGATTAAAAAGAAAAAAGAAAAATAACAAAAAGAACACTTTGTAATTTGGAATCATAATGACTACTCAAATATATGACAAAAAAACTATATGCAAACAATTATTTTATTCTCTAAATTTTTTTATTAAAACATTATACTTTGAAAACTTTGAACTATTTATTTATAGTTATAATCCATGGTGAACATATCAACACCAACTTTTCCAAACTGAAGCTAAACCGTTTCACCATCACTTTTCCCACCTGGTTGACTCGGGTCCAATGTTGCCACCAACTGAAAATTCTTAACCTATTCAACTGTCACCCACCCATGGAAATTCAAGCACCAACACTGCCAATGTTCATGCCACCTTGGAGCTTTGTTTCTCAAAAGGATTTGAGTTTGACCAGAGTCATACTGTTGATTTGTTGATCTGGTGATGTTGATGTGGATGTTAGAGAACACATTATTCTTCTTGGACCCCTTGATTTCAAAAGATTAAATTTGTACGAAGTTTCTTCAATCTCAAAGTTGCTTCATGGAACTTGTGGGCTTATTTGTTTGCTTGCAATTTGACTCACGAATTTGCTACTTAAGTGTTTTGCACCATTGTGTCGTGGTTGGCTGTCATATATTGTGAAGTTTGTGCCAAGAAAATCTGACCTATGAAGGGTAAAATAGTCATTATGTCCATATTATGTCATAAAGAAGCATCAATGCATAGGTGTATAGATTAAGTGCTTAACCCATTAAGCTCATTAAGTACAAAAAAGAAATAGTCACTTACCTTAATTTGCCAACATAAGCATTACTTCCTTGAGATGAATCATCTGGATTAAGTGATATTATGTATTCCATGTGAGCACCATGTCTATATCTTCTTACAGCTAAAAGAAACTTACCCTTGTTTGTAAATGCTGCAAAAATGGAATCCAAATGATTAATACTTCAATTACAAGTTACCAGAAATATATTTTCTGGCATGTCTGGTTGTATAATACATGATTCACAAACAGAATAAAGTTATCAATGATGCTTACATGGAGTAGCAGCAAGATAGAGGTAAAACATTGAGTTCTTCTTGTTTTTTGTAATCAGGCATTGAATTGGAGAATCACCTGAACCAGGCTGCAAAGACATGGAAATTCGTTAGATAAGTCAAGCATGTTCATCTATTAACAACATTGATAAATTTCAAGGATCTATTATAGCGTAATAAGTGAATAATGGAAACCTAGAAGGTAACAATTTGCAAAAATTATATACGAAGCATCATTAGGCATATATTCCCTAATTTACCATGTGGATTCGACGATGAAGTAAGCAATATTATAATGAACGACGTGGTTACTGGAGAATACCTCAAAATAAGACCAAGTCAAAATTGGCAACCATGACCACAGGTGAGCATCTATCAAACTGTTCCTAATCATTATCACAATAGAATTGACTTTATGGACTTTTGACTTCTGCGGCTTGCTTTCAGTTGTGTGAGCTAATCAAAAGCTTCTCCATAACAAACCAGATAATCATCTGTCTAAACATAAGAATCTAAAGCAATTTAACAAAAAATTGAAAAAAATAAACTAACTACATTTAATTCATTGATTCAAGCCTCTGTGGAATCAACGACATAAAAATTAAGGTATATAGCTTGAAACAAATAAAATCAGATAATATACAGCCATATCGTACCTGCTTAAGACAAAGAAAGGAATGTGATCTTCCCACTGTGAATAGGAGGCTTTACGATATCTCTCGTAACTTCTCTCCAACTTTTACAAACACATCCACAAGCAATCAAATTTCGACGGAGCGGCCACCCGTCATCACTCGTTTCCACTCGTTTGATTATCTCACCTAAGAGCTCTGGCAACAAATTAGACCACGAACCTCTTCCATTATTCTTGCCGAAGTTCTGTTCACCAACGACGTCATCGTCTTCGGGAACAACAACAATGTTAATTTCCAGCGGTTTTGATAAGGGCGTTAGTTGCTTAATCGAATTCGACCGGCCGCTGGTTCGACGTGATAGGAACGATTGTTGACACCAATAAAGAAAATAAAATGATTGTTGGCATTACAGGGAGAAACATACCCCCTCATATTGGAACTCTCATTTTTGTAATCAAGAAGAGGATTACTGCTGTTGTTGCTTGCTAGAGTTTATGTATGAAGTGGTTAGGGCAAAACAGAGTGTAAGTGATAGGAACAGTTACAAAGATGTGAGAACCGGATGAGTGTATTGGGATGAGAGAGACAAAGGTGAGGGAGATGGTTTCGATGGAGATGTATATGAAATACATAGCGAGTATGCATTAGATATATGCAGCTTGAAGCCCTAGCCAATGGATTTTAAATTTTAAGAAGATTAAGTATTTATTGTATGTTACATCGTTCTCAAATGGAATTTAGAAAGGAAACAAAATCCCTGATTATTTGGGATACCAGTTACTCAGGATTTGAAATTGAATCATTAAAAGTCCGTGATTATTTTTGGACGTGATTTTATGATAATCAGAGTGTAAAGGAGCAGAGGGGTAAAATCATAATTTCACTTTGTAAATTTGAGCGGGAAAAAAACATTCGGAAGAGCTGAGAAAATGACACCTGGCACAAAGTACTGTTTTATTAGAACAGAGTATATATATATATATATATATATATATATATATATATATATATATATATATATATATCCTCTGCAATGCATTGTCGTTTGCTTCCTCTTTCTTCGACATGCTGACATTGAGGGACAGTGTACGCCGAGCAAATGCTGACCAACATGTTGAGCCACTCCGCTTGGTCTAATCAAACAATTCAACTATCAAAAATTGTAATCATTATCAGAACTTGAGTTTAACCATAAAATAGCATAAAATTCAAAATTATTAAGAGAATTGACTTATCAGGATAATTACATTTTCGTTTTGTTCATATCTGGATATCTTTTTTTTTATGTACACATATAAGTAACGAACTTTTTAGAAGTGTTCACATGCGACCATTGTGACCGGTTGTTACAACCGATCATAATGGTCATATGTACACACACCAACAAGTTCATTACTTAATTGTGTAAAAAAAAACGAAGTTACCGCATGTGAACAAAACAAAAAGGTAATTACCCTTTTAACTCAATTTCACTCTTTATTAAAACGCTCGATCATAATATCTGCAATATTAATATGTTCAGTTAAATTTCCTTGAGACAATATTTATGACCATTTATGAGCATTTAAATTGACCGCGACATGTTGGGGTTCGATTTTTGTAACATCTATATATATATATATATATATATATATATATATATATATATATATATATATATATATATATATATAAGACAAAAGTAATGTTGTCGATGTAGATAAAAGATACTTTTATTTTTTGTATTTTAAATTCATGTAATACGTGGAGCAAATTTCATTGAAGATGACCGTTCTATTTAATGTTATTGGTCTCCATCTCTTTTACTTTTATTATCTACTAAATTTTAATTTTTATATATTGAATATCTTAAATAATAAAATTCTATAAAATAACGATGTGTTTTTTTCCGTCAAATTTGAAGGGTTTTTTTTTGCCAAAATAATGTATTTTAAAAAGATATTTACTAAAATAGTATGGTATTAAAAATATTTAGCATTTATGTTAAATTTAGAAGTACAAAAAAGCAAATTGAATTCTAGGGTAATTATCTTTTTGTTCACATCTTGGTAAGTTTGTTTTTTGTGTAGATCTAGGTAAAAATTTTATTGGAAGTGTTCATATACAAGGCGATTTGAACACATATTGGGCCCGGGGCGATAAGAAAAAAGGCCCCAAGTGTCAAATATCTCAATGCCAAATATGATAAAATTTTGAAAAAAAATATCATTTATAATAATAATCAATAATATCATCCAAACCATAAATATAGTCATAGTATTTACAAAAACACCACTAATATTTACAAATTACAATAAATTTCTAGCTTTATTAGATACAAAACTAATAAGATCAATTTAATCTAGCATTTTTTTCTCTATACAGAACATAATATTGCCAATATCTTTCTCTGTACATCTATACATAATATTCACCTAAAGTGATTCTTCAATAACTTTAGCTAGCTTTGAACAACTTCAAAGTAAACTTCTCTCTATAGATGCCTATTGACCTTAGGTAATTTTAAGTTTTTGAAAACTTCTAACTTCTTTATACAGTTGTAGAGATGCATCTACAAATACAAGTTGTTAAATAAAACCACTATGTAACAAAAGTCATAAAAATGATAACTAAAATAAAATAAAAAATCTGATAAACAGCTCCTCTAATTACAATATTAGAAAATTCGGAACTCTGAAAAAATAAAGTCATAAGAAAAACAGTAGAAAAATTGGAACATAAAACTTCTCTTTATAAAATTATATACAAATATCTAGAAACATAATACCTAATTGAGTGGAAATTCTTAAACCTAAAACATTGATTATCAAAATTTTCTAAATAAATCAACTTCAGAAATCTGATATAACATAGAATGACCAGAAAAAATCAGGAAAAAAATGATACACAAGCCTATAAGCTTTGAGAAACGAAAAATCTGAAAGAAAAATCATACCTTCTCAAATTCTTATCTAATATCACGCAAGTCGCAAGGATTTGAAATCAACATAGAGAATCGAGAGTACGAATCATAATGAAATTGTGAGAGTTTGAGAGAAATAGGGGTTAGAAGTGGGGAAGTCGATTGTGACTGTAAGAGGGAACAGAGCGAGTTGGAAAGATGCGTGCGACTCATTTGATTAATTCTTGAATCCGTTTTTTAGAGGTATGTCGATTCATGATGTCAAGGTGGAGATGTCGATTAAGTTATCGAGTATGTCGATTCGATTAATGATTCATAAGACGCTCTAATTGGCTAATTCTTGTCTCCTTCGGTCTTTCCCATTCCCACAGACACATTCAAATAGAAGCAAAGTAATTTGTTTTGTTGGGCTAAATTGAGTTTAGGCCAACATTGGGCCCTAAAAACATGTACATAACTCAAATTTACATATATACACTACATGCCTAGAAATTTTGGGCCCACTAGAGGCGTGGGCCATGGGCGGTCGCCCGGGTCGATCACAGTCTGGACCGGCCATATTCATACGTGACCATTATGACCGACTATAATTTGTTATAACCGATTATAATGGTCATACATAGAGGCGGAGTGAATAGGGGGGCTGCCGGATGCTTGGCCACCCCCAATCACTTTTAAAATTGTAGCAATATTGTCGATAAAAAGAGTTATTGATCACTAAACTTTGGCCCACATTGAATAGTTAGTAACACTTAGCCCCTTCCAATTATTTAAAAAAAACAATTATCATATATTAAAAAACATTTTGTTAATGAAGTTGGTATGAGAATTGTCTAAACTTAAGGCCCAGTTTCACTTTAATTATTTAAAACAATTGTATCACCCAATTTATTTTATTTTTAATTGACTATTTTGATTAATATCCCATTTATATCAATCCGTAGTAGTTATATTATCCCCATTTGTTATAGCTATATTACCACCATTTATTTATAAATAGTGTGGGTTAATCGACGATTATTAAGAGTCTAAGCGTAGCTATTTTTATTCGTCGAATTGGTTAGCTTTCAGTTAACAGATTGTTTTCGTCTACACTGAAACGATTTCAATTCTTTAATTAAAAAGGTAAATTTTATTTCTTATTGCATATGCTATTTAATAATACTTGTAAATAATAATTTAATTATAATTTGATAATTTGATTTATTATAATTATAGGGTAAATTACGAGCAAGAAAAGAACCATCGATTCTTTTTTCAAACGAATAGAGGATATATGTGAGCCTCAATTGCATCCGGTTAGTGATAATACTAAATAGGATATTCATAATGCACACCCACAACCTCATAGGAATACTAACATGGAAGAGTACAATAATATTGAACCAGAATAAAATGATATTCCAGATATAGGAGGGGTAAAATTAGATTTTTTGATTCGTAATAAAGGAAAACGACATTCAATCTTAAGCTATCCAACTATCCAAGTAACCAACATGAAAAGATTAGACGATTATGTACTAAACTTAGACCATAGCAACTTCAAAAATTAAAGTATCCATTAGTGGCCCTATGGATCTATGCGCAACCCCCGTTATTCTTAAATCCTGGCTTCAACCCTGGTCATACAGTTCCAAAAAATTTTACCTAAATATTTAAAAAATACTAAATTACCTAGACGAAGAAAACAAAAAAATAATTATCGTGATAAGTCAAATTCTCAAAACTATTCGATAGGTATTTATAAATCTTTTCTCAGTTTTCATATCGATACATATTAGACTTTACATAGCCGTCCCTTTATTCATATCCATACGTATTACACGTTACATAATAATCTCCCCTTGAAATCGTGTCTCTATTAAAATTTTGAAGCGACGTTACATAGTCGCCCTTTAATTCGTGTCTCTATTAAATTTATAAAGAAACGAATACGAACATATATTCTATTATTCTATTTTGTTTAACAAAACTATTTTAGTCAAATACACAAAAAAATAAAAATAAAAGGTTACATCTGTCAAATAATTAAATTCCACGTCAGCACCAATTATTAAATATTCTAGTGGTGTAAAGAGGCAATAGAGAGCAACTGATCATCTTGTTTTATTTGAATGTCACAACTAAACGCCAGAGCTCGAAGCGAATTTCCATTCCTCCCGCCTCCCGCCATCGACTAACATCGGCCGTGTTGGGTCAGCTGGTTGTGGAGGGGTTGGTACACTCGGGGCAACTCTACCATACATTCCTTGGTTTTCTGGATCATTTGGGTCCGGAATCGGTGGTGTTGTTGGGTCATCACGGCCGTATGTTGACCGGTCCTTTGCACTATCTGGTTTTAATGACGGCGGAGCTCCCCGACACGGCGCTACCGGTGGTGGTGGTGCTTTCGGGTTATCTCTACCGTAAACCGCGTCACCCTCACTCGGTCCTCCTTTAGGTGATGGCCGAGCGTTTAGATAATCCCGGCCGTATACAATCTCATCGTATGACGGAATTATTTGAGCTAGAAAATCTGTGGAAATGATAAAGTTTACAAATTCATTAGGATTTTTATTGTTAGTTGGTCGAAAATTTTAAACTAATAATTTGATATAAACGTAAAAGATCGTATACATATATACCTGCTAGCCTCTTCTTGGCTCCACCATATATGGTCGGACTGTTTGAGTTTGGATTCTCTCCGCCGTAAGTCGATTGACCCCGAGACGGTGCTACTTTTGGTGGCGGTGGTGCTTTTGGGTTAGTTCTACCATGATTTGTCTGGCCTTCAGGCGATGGTCCTACAGGTGAAGGTGATCCTTCCAGTTTGTCACCGCCGTATACAGTCTGGCCTTCCGACGGTAATCTTGCTTCTGGGTTATCTCCGCCGTAAATCGTTTGGCCATCAGACGGTGGTATTTTAGGTGAAGGGCGTCCTTCCAGATTGTCTCGGCTGTAATTGGTCTGTTCCTGTGACGATGAAAGTGGAGGAGGTGGTGGTGACTGGGGTTCTTCTTCACCGGTTACCATCTGAATTATCTCCGACGTCTTAGCAGGTGGTCGTCCATTAAAGCTATGGTATACACATCCATCTGAGAACAAATTAGCAAAACCACCACAATTAATACAGAAACTAGCTAGCTATAGAGGTTAATTAAGTAATGAAGCTATGAATTCGAAAAATGAGTCAATTAATTGAATACCATGTAAATGACGAGCATTGTAAGCTCCAAGAAGAGTATAGAGAGTGAAGAAGAAGAAGAAAGCGAGCTTCATCACTGCCCTTTTTGTCTCCTGTAAGCTCATGCAATAAAAGAAGAAAGCACGAATGCTGAGGAGTGTATCGATCGCTCTATATATACATAGACATAAATACATATGTAGAATTTATTCAACGCATTTCAACATATAGATTTGACTAGAAGTGAGAATCAGTGACACACCCGCGTGTTTGAAAAGTTAATTGGAATGGTGGAATCTTTCCTATTTAAAAGAGTCAAGTGGATGTAACTAACATTTTTAGTTAAAAAAATAAATACATGTGTAGATTAGATGTAACATAAAATACAAAACAATAACAAAATAACGTTCACATATCCACCTAATCTAGCCTCATATGTTTTAAGTTTTAACATGCTAATATATCATGGTCCGTTTTTGCTAACTCTAAACTCTACTCAAATTGTAACATAATTTCCGAGAGGAAGAAAAGTTTGCTAACTTCACATCTAGAGAGGCATTTACCCTTGGAAAAAAAAAGTTTTGTCCATTTTGAACATAAATTATGGACCTTGCATAATCTAAAAATAGCTAAATAGTTATGTATTTGTGTTCTCATTTGTATCATCGTCCTTTTGATATATAGAACGTTCAAAACAGTTCTATGAGTGGTGATTGAAAAAGATGTTTAAGTGATTGAATGGGTTTAAATTTGTCTCGTATTTGTTGGAGTGAAAAGAAAATGTATTTATATGTATAAAGATTTCTAAAGATTACAAGAGCAAACAACACCAAACTCTCTTTTGTACGTGCTTAATAAAAAAAGTTCTAGTATTTTTTATGAAAATTTGATAACATTTTTAGTTTTAATTAAAAATGGAATTAAATACAAATTTTTGTTTCAGTATTTTGTTCCATTTTCGATCAGTTACGTTTGATTCAACAAGACTAGTTACAAATTTTATTATATAAATACAACTTCCCTGTAACTATTTTTACTCATCAAAAAACGATTTTACTCTCTTTTCTTCTCCCTCTGCTACTGTGTTTCCTTGTTGTTGCTAAGGTAAAGTTCATGCATGGTTTGGTTCAAGCATTCTATAAAGATTGTTGTAGCTGTTTTATCTAAGAAACAAACGTTTTGATAATGGGACAACTTTGTTTTAAAGACCCTATGTGCAACACATCATGTCTCAACTTCTTTCTATTTGTCTAATGTTCTTTCATATATTTCTACTACACCTTCCTACAATGACTTGCCGCAAAAAAATAAGGGTGTTTGTTTGAGAAAGTTCAAAGTGTTGGAAGGATATATAACTGGATTTCATTACAATATGTTTGGCTTATTTATTTTTCCAATTCAAGTCTAATGATTAAAACTTCAACTTGTATCTTTGACTTATACAATTTCATTTCATTTTTCATGTCATTATTCACGATTTCGATATCATCATTTTGGTGGATTTCATCTCTTGTAGAGTACTTATGCTATTCATTAGGAAGCTAGGGTTAATCGAACTCAAAACCTGGCTTTTCCTACTTAAATATTGTATAATGAAACAAATTAAGTTGTAGCTTTCTATCAAACAAATGTATATCATAAATTACTTAATATGAAGTTAAGGCACACTCTAAATCAGCTACTTAGGTTGAGATACGATGTTGTTCGAACTTATAGATTTGTTAGAATTTACAAGTTCGGATTATTACAAAGTTTGTCATCATCAAATTCTAAAAATTAGACTGTAACATTTGTATCAATCTCGACTAGGGTTACTCATGAGGATTCAAATATCTAGGACGATTCAGAAAAAAAAAAAAAATCCCTTAGACTTTAACGTGTAATGAATTAAATTATATAAACTGAAAGATTTTTAAAACGACGATAAACTTTATAGCAATAAACATAGCAAAATCATAGTATTTTAAACCAAAGTTTAATTAGTTTCCATAAAACTAACAAAGATAAGAAGATATAATTATTTCATTTTTGAACTTAAAGAATGAGTTATCAGTAAGAACTAGATTATGATCCGTGTTAAACGCGGGGGAACGTATAAATAAAATATAAATGTATATAGATATTGCAAAATAATTAAAAAAAAAACAGGGTTAGTGGTATTATTGAAATGTATAAAAAATACATTGAAATCGGTAAATATATATAATTGTTGAAAAACTTCTTTGTAGACAATATTTTTTTTATTAGTTGAACGATCGTCTTCGTCACAAAGTAACTTCAGACCATTTTTACTTGTGACACGGGAAACAACTACATATAGCTTACCATGCGCGAAAACGGGTCTACACAAGTATAATCCAGCATTTGACGACGTACTTTTAAAATACATTGTTATTTTATGGCTATATTGCGAAATATAATTGTTTATTTCGAAAAATAGCAACTTATTTATGTTCATTCGAAATGAACCACATAAACCCCCCACAATATTAAATATAAAGAAACTCTAACAAATAAATATAAAAATAGTTATGTTTGCTCGATTTAATTATTGTTCGTGACTCATTGAAAATGTCAAAATACATAATTAACACACAACTTACTTGTTATTATGATACAAATTAAACAATTTAAACACATGAGGATATCTTTTTTTTTTTTTTATTTTATGATAATAATAAAATAATGGAAAAAAGAATGTTTACTTCAAGACATATGTGGACGTTTGAGTAAGGTATGTGGTCTTAACTGCTGAGTATTCATATCTTTTAGATATAGCTATTAAATGGTTATCCAGGATGAATTAAAAGTTCATTGCTGTTTCTTGTCGGTTTAGAAGTATGTTTCAACCACTTTTGCATCAGATAAAAAACATATAGGTTATTTTAGTATTACCGCAATCTTACTTTCATATAAAATTATTTTTTTCGCATCGGACCAAACTCGGTGTTTTTTAGCATTATTATCATCCTATATTATACATTCTTGATAGTTTTGAAAAATTCATTGCAATTTCTCATTTCTTTTTGAAAGTTCGTTGTTATTTCTTGTTACTTTTAGAAATAAGTTTTAGACAATTTTTTGTATCAGACCAAATTTGAAGGTTATTTTCGCATTATTACCATCGTATATGTTCCATTTCATTTTTATTATTTGAATATAGCTTTTGTAGTTCAAAATCGATACGAATACAAAAATATTAACTATATATTAACCGGCTCCCTATAATGTATAATTAAAAATCAAGACAGTGTAATCATAATTTATTGATGTTAGTTAAAATGTAATTTATTTGGGGAAGATGTTAGTTTTTGGTTATTTATTTGGGAAACATAATATATATTTTGCATTAGAAGTACTTACCTTTTGAATTTATCATTTGTTACTTTAGAATTTTATCTTGGTTTGACATAGCCATGAACATCCTATATTTAACACTTTGCTCTTTTTGCACCTTTACTACCTGGTGATTTGTTTTCATTAAATCAAGATTTAACATGTTTTTAAAAACAAATATAGACAACAAACTTTTAAACTCAATGGATACGCTAAAAGAGACATGACACTTGCCTTTTGTGAGATCAATAATACCAAATTAGACCACTTTCTGCAAAATAATTTAAGAACCGAAGAAAACATGATTGCTCAAATATCTAATATCAATATTTAAGTCATAACCCGTTATATGCCGAAAAATTGAAATTTTCAACCAAAACTCTGTTACATGTCATCAAAGTTGAAAAAAGATCCTTTAAAGTTAGATAAATGTATTAATTTAAAAAATCGTCATTCACTTTTTTGTTGGATGTATTTTTTTGATGACAGGAACAGTTATCAGGCCAAACATCCGTAAAACTCATCCTAGCCAAATCATAGAACGCTTAATCAACAAAATAGAAGACCACAATCATAGATGGTAATCCGGTTAGAACATCTTTTTCTAAAAGATCAAGAAATGGACAATTTATTATAATCTTATCATGTTGATAAAAGTCATAACAAAATGCAATAGATTGAATCGATAATTTACATTACATATAAAAAATGAAGCCTCAGAGATATAAAAACCTAAGGACGAGACAAAAAAAAGCATGCAACACTACAAAGTTGCAAACAACAAAAACACATGATGCTAAAAATCTAGAAAAAAATAAAACCAAAATTTATACAAGGTTGTGAGGTGAGCGTAAAGAACTTTTGTCAAATTCTGTGAGACATTTCGTCAAACGCCTAAGGTGCCTGTTCTAATAACTCATCTTTTGAATATAACATGACAAATAAAGTCCAATGTTATAGGAAAGTGTAGGAAATAAACTAAATTAACATATATTTAGATTATGCGAATTATTTTGAACAATTTTCCTTCAAAAATATATTTATAATTGTTTCATATCTACATATAAAGTTTAATAAAAAATGTTAATTGTAATTATGCAATTTGATTCTACCATATAAATACGACCACATATAAAGCTTAAGAATCAAATAAAAAATTTGTCTATAATACCGTAAATTTGATATTCAAGGAAATAAGATAATTCATAATTTAGATTCTAACTTCTTAGTCTACTTTTGATATGGTTCATGTATTAATATTCAGAGAAACCGGTAGTCAAGGATGTTGTGTAACAACGTAAATTTCAAAACAAAATTTTCATTTTTCATCAACCAAATTCAGGTAAAAACATTCTCAAATATTTCCAATATTAGTTTTTGAAACAAAAAATATCCCAAGATCACAAAATCAAAATCTCTCTCTCTAGTGTGTATGAATCACGACGGCGCCTTTCCACGGTCCTTGCTAGTACCTGAAACACATAACACAGCAACTGTAAGCATAAATGCTTAGTGAGTTTCCCAAAATACCACATACAACACATACGCCACTTGAGGCTACTGTACGACCCTCCGGTCGATGTGTCTCAGCGGAACCCTCCAAACCATAGCTCGTTGGACCCTCTGGTCCGCTCATAGCTCGTTGGACCCTCCGGTCCGGTCTATATCATCATACAACATACATATATCACATAGCACATAATCTCATACGTAACATATAAGACCCTCCAGTCTGCACATAGATACCACTCTAGGTAATGTATAGTGAGAAGACTCACCTCAGGTGTCTCGGTAAGTCTTTGACTCGGTAGAACTGTGATCTAGCCTCCGCCTAATCACAAAAGTAAATACTCTCATAAATAGAACTATACTCAAACCTTTCTTAACACCCTCAGAAGGGTAAAAGACCATTTTACCCCTCTCTTGGCTTAAAGGCCTCACTGTTGACCAAACCCTAAAAGTCAACAAAAGTCAACGGTCAAACTTTGACCCGACTCGTCGAGTGCACTTGGGCGACTCGGCGAGTCTACACGTGTCCACTGACTCTCTTAGTCCCTCTCTTGGCACGTCGAGTCCTTCCCCTTACTCGACGAGTTACACCTGGCATGAATCACAGGGCCACCCCGACTCAACTCGCCGAGTCTCAAGAACAACTCGGCGAGTTCCGCCTTGAACTCCAGTCCCCTAACTCTCCCTGACTCACCGAGTTATTTCCCCAACTCGGTAAGTCTACTCACTGAGTGATTTACGGGAAACCCTCATCCTACTCGCCGAGTCTGATCTTTGGACTCAGCGAGTTCATGCCATGCACAAACTCCATAGACCTCCTGAGGTCAGATCTGTTCCTCAAATTCATAGATATGGCCTTCCCAAGCATGATAATCACGTAAAGTTCAGACCTTGACACTCATATAACATCTAAATGGTCTAACTTGGTGATTTAGCCCCAAAAATGGCATTCCAAGCTCATGGCTCCCAAAATAACTCATAAAGCTCCAAGGGTTAAGGTCTCTGGACCTCTTTGGGTCCAGATCCAAAGCATAGACCCGAGAAGGTACCAATTGCTCCACTTATCCATCCTCTAAAGGGGTTAGAAAACCCTAACTCTAAGAATCAACACCAAAACTGAAGAAGGTCCGAACAAATACCTCAATATGATCTCTATGAACTCAGAATTCACCAAAATCGCACCTCCTTCAGCCTCATCTTGCCTTGGTCACCTCCTACTTTCAAATACACCAACAAAAGGATCAAGAATGACCTCTCCTTCCTCACAAACGCTCTAGATCTCTTAGGGTTTCTCTCTGGGGTTTGGTAGCCGCAAATGACGGCCCTAAGGGCCTTTAAATAGCTCCCAAACCCAAGAAATTAGGGATTTATTAAACAGTATGGACTCACCGAGTCCACTCATGGACTCGCCAAGTCCGGCTGTGAACCCGGATACGAATCCGTGACCATACTCGGCGAGTTTAAACACCAACTCACCGAGTCTCCTCACAACTTCCAAAAATAAAGGACTAAAATATTATACATGGGAATCCGGATGTTACATGTTGATATCAAGTGTTTTATATTGTTGTTACCGTTAAAAAACTAAGTTTTATTTTAAAATTAAAGTTTTTTCTTCATGGTAAGTATGTTGCTATAATTTGTAAAATAAAACCACAGCTATTGTAGTTTATAGAGGTTGTTGAGGATCGAGTCAAAGTTAATAGGTTAAGCATTTAATATGAAAAGTTATACATTGTTGTTTTGTTTGACTTAATCAAGAGTGAATGATGTAATGTGTTAAGCCAAAAAACCTTATGTAATGTTTTATGAGATTTCAAAAATAGAAACATAATTTTGTTAGTCATAGAAAGCAATCTTTGAATGGTTGTATTTACTGTATAGAAATATATACAAATTAGAATAATTATAGTTTAACCTTTTCTAGATTAAATTGTTTATAAAATCTATCCACTTAATAGTGAATAAAAGATAAATTAAAAGTGACATTTAAAACATGAAAAAATCACAACAGGTTACTCTTAAAAATGATATAACAATGTATTTTAAAAGTACATTCCTAAAAATGATATAATATGAAGTTAGTATAGTCGACAATAAGGTTAGAAACAGTAACCAAGTCGAGATAATCAAACAAACAGAAATAGTAGCAACAACCGATTTGATCCATTTTTAAATTAAATTACTGATTTACCCTTCTGATGAACATTGTCCATACTAAATTAATGATTTAGCCTTCGGAGAAAAATGGAAGTATCATGCAAAAAGAATCATTTTAGTACACATGTCATCTCAATATCTATTGTTGAATTGTTTTTCCAGCCCAATGCTTTTCTAGTTTCCTAAGTCGAATTACCCTTTTACCCTTATGTTTCTTTACTTAAAGGTTTCATGCATCTAATTGTAATCAAATTAAAATAAATCACATAAATTTAGGAGTTTATTGATACCTTCAAAAGGTAAATTCGAATCTTCCTTCTTTATTTTATCCCAAATAAAATTACATTTCTGCCCCTAAACCTTAAAATCATACTTAACATTTAAAAAAAATCCATCCAACAATATCAATAACCTTTAGTTATGATTTCAATTTAAAGTTAAAAATGTTGTAATTCAACCATCATATTAAGATATTAATTTACATTCAAACACTAAAATAATATATCTTTATTCCTGTTATACCCTTATCCTCCATTTTCCATTCGGTGTTACCATATATTTATTGTAACGTCCGTAGATCAGGGCTAGTCAATTTAGAGACGATAAGCGTCAAAAATGATTTTTTGATAGAAGATTATTTATAATGAATAATCTTAACTAAGTTGTAGTATATGTTACAAGGATTTCGTACATATAAAGAATGCCGAAATCCGAGTTATAACGAAGAAGTTATAACATGTCAAAGTTTCGCGACAGAACCGGCACGACACAACGCGACGTAAATAGTGAATTTACGTTAGAGCGATATTTAGCCTTAGCGATCTAAACGAAAGTCGTAGATTTCGTTAAACCGTGAGCGTGCATAAAAAGAATGTCAAAATCTGACTTCGTATAAAGAAGTTATGGTTTTTCTAAGTTTTGACTTAGCGGTATGCAGCCCGAATACTCGATTTGAGATCGAGCGGTTTTTTTTGGCCAAAACAATCTAAACGAGAATCGAAGATCTTGTTGATAGTAGTGCAACGGTAAAAAGAAAGACGAAAACGGACGTCAGATGAAGAAGTTATGAATTTATAACGGAATTTTCTTGTCCCGGCCTACTAAAAGTAAATAATAAAAATAAATTCAAAATTAGCCGACGGAGTCTTAACGAAAGTTGTAGAGAGTAGTCTCACCTACGCGTGGATATAAAGAACGTCGAAAACGGAGTTCGTATGAGGAAGATATGAATTTCTGAAGTTTTTAAATAATTAATATTTATTAATTAATCTTTAAATCGGATAGATATCCGAATGAGTCATTGATCTTATCCGAAGTACGCCTAGCGTACCCCGGTGCATGAACCACCTCGGACTTTAGTGCTCCGATACGCCCCGCGTACTGAGCGTTACGTCCAGCGTAATGCGAGGGTTCAGGCCCTATATAAAGCATGCGAGGACAACCAGCCTTTGTGCTCATTTTCTCTTCTCTCTCTCTCTCTCTATCTCTCTCTCTCCTGTTTTACCTCGTTTTTTGTGCAAGAAATATCCCGAAGCCCCGGTATCAACCCCGAGACACGAAGAAAGTCCCGAAGCCCGAAGATCCCGAGAAAAATAGTTTTCAAGCCGAAGCTCTGCCTGCGAGAAGCCCGGTTTTGGAAGAAACATCCCGGTTTCGTCGCAAAAGATTATTTTAAGAGCCGTAGCGCTGTTCGATCATCTTCTAATCAAGTGAGTGTGTGGTCACTTTCTTCTAACACATAAATATTAAGTATTTGCTATGAAATACGTGTTATGTGTATAATATAAAGTTGTTTATATGTGTGAGTGTATAGTCACTTTCATAAACACGATTTTAATACAAGTATTGTTTGAATGTATTAAGTATATATGTTTTGGGTGAGTGTGTGTTCACTTTCTTCAAACACATAAATATTAAGTATTTGCTATGAAACACATGCTATGTGTATAATATAAAGTTGTTTATATGTGTGAGTGTATAGTCACTTTCATAAACACGATTTTAATACAAGTATTGTTTGAATGTATTAAGTATATGTTTTGGGTGAGTGTGTGGTCACTTTCTTCTAACACATAAATATTAAGTATTTGCAACGAAATACGTGTTATGTGTTTATATATTGTTGTTTATTTGAGATAAGTGTGGAATGGATGTTTTATATAGGTTTTAAATGAGTTAAACTATATATGTATGTTATATCTACATATATGTTGGGTAGAACATGGGTAGACGAATTAGTTGGTGTGTGATGACGGATGAGTTTGAGGATGAGGCGAAAGACGAACCTTGGTAGCTATTGATTTAGTACCGTATAGATGAACGTTGGTAGCTATAGATTTAGTACTGTTAGATAAACGTTGGTAGCTATGGACTTAGTATCTACAATGGTAGCTATGGATTTAGTACCCGATGAATGAACCATAGCAGCTATGGAATTTGTAACACCCAAAGTTTTGAAGACCAAGAAAGGAAAGAAAACCCTAAGTTTAGGGGTCGACTCGGCGAGTCCAAGGAGGGACTCGGCGAGTCCGAGCGGGATCCGGGTCGAGGTGTAAGTGACCAACTCGGCGACTCGGCCAAGTGGACTCGACGAGTCTGGTCTGTGCAAGGAAAACCCTAAATTCGGGACTTGGAGCCTATTTAAGCACCTCATTCTCTCCCCTAGGGTTCCTTTACTGCCTCTTTCACCCAGAACATTAAACCCTAGCCGCCATATCCTCTATTTGAGCCATTTGTTGCCTTGGAAGGTGCATTAAAGCTTGGAGAAGGAAGAAGGAACTTGGAGGAGCAAGAAGGGACCATAGATCAGGGATTATGAGTTCATTCTGAGCATTTGGAGGTAATAAACTAGTTCCTGGACCCTTTTTGCACCTAGATCTATGTGTGGTTGTTGGGGCTTTTTAGCCATAATGTTATTATTTTGAGTTAGAAGGCAGATCTGAAGTAGCTACTTCAGATCTAAGCATATTATGGTCTTGAGAAGCATAAAGTAGCAGCCCTTGAGTTGATTATGGAGCCTCCTTGCCTTAAACCCTAGTTTGTGGTGTATTTTGCCTAGATCTCCTTCTCTACACGTAAAGTTTGCAACTTTACGTGAGGAATGGGATTGGGAAGGGTAGATCTACAGTTTGGAGTCCATGCATGACTCAAAAGTCCTCTGCATGTATGGAGATCTGAATGGACTCGGCGAGTCCTTTGAGTGGACTCGGCGAGTAGCATGAAGATTTGGAGAAACTCGACGAGTGGGATGAACAGCTCGTCGAGTCAGATGAAGTTGGGCAGGAACTCGGCGAGTTGGATGAACAACTCGGCGAGTCTATTGAAGGTTGTCTTGGACTCGGCGATTCTGTTCTTGGACTCGACGAGTCAGGTCGTGAAAACCCCAAACCCTTCAAGTTGAGAGCCGAATCAGTGAGTCGAATGGAGACTCGGTGAG
Organism: Lactuca serriola; assembly: GCF_051521515.1. Taxonomy (NCBI): domain Eukaryota; kingdom Viridiplantae; phylum Streptophyta; class Magnoliopsida; order Asterales; family Asteraceae; genus Lactuca; species Lactuca serriola. The sequence goes on along the minus strand of NC_136408.1, from coordinate 38,853,657 downwards.
TTGGACAGGTCAGGACTGGGAAATCGGTAGACTCGGCGAGTCATGGACTGACTCGACGAGTCGAGTCGCGAATAGAAGGACTCTGAACATATGAACTCGGCGAGTCAATAGGGTGACTCGGCGAGTAGGGTTGACCTGGAAGGTTGACTTTGACCAGGACTTTGACCTTGACCATAGTTGATTTGGTTGTCTTTCGGGGGTCAGTTAGACTTAGTGTTGCTTTGACATTGGTAGCTCGGGGAGCGAGTGGAGCAGGAGTTCAGAGAGTTGCCGAGCAGCAGCTAGTAGGTTCATCAACCAGTTCAGCCAGTGCAGGTGAGTTTCCCTTTGTATGAATGGGTCTACGGCCACAATGTCGGCCCATGTAGTTATGAGTAGAAGACCCGGGGGTTAACCCTAGGCACAATATGCTAGTATGATATTCGGGATGAGGTCCAATGACAGAGGGCGGGTGCCCAAGGAATGGTTATGTGATAGTTTATACTTGTTGTCTGCGTGATACTTGTATGTGCCTTGTAGGGAGGTGAGTGTGGGCGAGGTCCTGTGTCTCACCAATTGCAGAGTGTGGATGGTGTTCCGCATCTCATTAGCAGCAGATCAGGGGTGAGGCCCAAGTTAGGGAAAGAGTGAGTGTGGGTTGGGCCCGTATCTCACTATCAGTAGGAGCATGGATGGGGTTCCATGACTCATCAGTAGAGTTCGGTTGTTAGGACCGGAGGATAGTCAGACGCCCCAGAAATGTCTGACAGTATGTGATGATATGTTTATATGCTGGCAAGTTATGTTATATGTGATAGTGGTAGTAGGAGGGGGAATAGTCTCCAAGTTCAGTCGTTAGGACCGAAGGGTAGATCGGACACCCCAGATATGTATGATAATATGTTATGTTATGATATTTGTGATAGTAGTTGAGTGTGGGCAAGGCCCGTATCTCATAGATAGCAGAGTGTGGGCGAGGCCCGTACCTCCATGAGTGTGGGCGAGGCCCGTATCTCCTAGCTGATTAGTATATGATTGTATATACTTGTATATTATGAGTTAGCGGTTGACCGTGGGCAAGGCCCGTATCTCTCCGAGAGAGGAGTGTGGGCTAGGACCGTGTCTCCCAGATAGTAGAGTGTGGGTGAGGCCCATATCTCCCAGCTAGCGAAGTGTGGGCAGGGCTCGTATCTTCACGAGTGTGGGCGAGGCCCGTATCTCCCGGCTAGTGAAGTGTGGGCAGGGCCCGTATCTTCACGAGTGTGGGCGAGGCCCGTAACTCCTAGCTGAATGTTGTATGTTATATGCTTGCATGGTATGTGGTAGGGTGGGGAACTCACTGAGCTTCGTGCTTATGGTTTTCAGTTTAGGTTTCAGGTACTTCCGGTAGCGGAGGGAAGAGCTTAGGGTGATCGCATGGCACACACCATAGTTTAGACAGCCTGGGGATGTTTACTCTAATAACGAACATGTATTTTGGAAACTAATAATTTGTTTATGTTTTGAAATGATGAATTTGCTTAAAGTAATGTTTTCTTAAAAGAAATTTTTAGTCTGAAATTTTGGGACGTTACAAGTTGGTATCAGAGCTTTGGTTTGAGGGATTCGGACATGCTCTCGGGTGTGTCTGAACTCAAACTGAGGAATTGGTATAGAAGTTTTCAAAATGAAAAGACAGTTTTGTAAAAAGAGAGTTTTGGGAAAGAAAACAGTTTTAGAAAGGCAAAAATAATTCAGAAAGAAAAGAACTTTGAAAAGAGAAAAAGGGTGTGGTGCATGCAATCAACCGAGCTCAAGTAAGTACCCCAAAATACCCATACAAGCTTATGTTATGATTATCAGTTGATAGAACAGCATGCTAGAATAGGACCAAGGATCTAGGGATGATGCCTTATGTGCCTGTTATTTGTGCTTTTGAGCTGCATAGTAGTGTTGATTAGACAGTAGTAGGATAGCCTGTTTAGGTTATGCCTGAGTTTATGAGTTTGTGTGAGTCTATGATCTTGTGTTGCATGCTAGTTCAGTTTCTTGCCTTGTGGATATGATTGTTTGAGTATGTTATGGTTAGATTTTCCCTTGTCTGAATGCTGCTTGCTTTGTGCATTATGGGATTCTGAGTGATGGGAGTTAGCCATTAAATGGATACGCCACGTCACATGTGATCAGGGTTGAATAATCTCAGAGTGCTGGATTTGGCCTTATTGCGCAGCTCTCGTCTGAGTCTAACCATTGTAGGGACGAGTCTTTTACTCGAAGGATTATCTGAGCCTCGTCACATGTGATGGTATCCAGGTGATGGCTAACTGGCATCGCGAGGAGGCCTTCAGCAGCTGAGGACGGGTTTGAGTTGAGTCAGAGGTTTCCTTAGGGCCAGCCTAGGATGAGATAGTGCTAGGAGCAGTAGTAGTGGATAAGGGACCTGGTGGAGTCAAAGCAATTTCGGAGGAAAGTACGGATAGATGTGGAAGGTAGTATGGGCCCGTACTACTGAAAGTAGAGGATCCGTACTCGATTTGGGAAACGTCGAGACAAGACCGGGAACCTGGTAGGGTGTGTTTGGTCTCGCATCAGTGATGAGTATTCTGATAGTGGTTGTGGTATATTGTCAGCATGGTGACATTGTGAGAGAGACCAGCGGGCGGATCAGGCGCCGGAGAGGGATCAGGCTCGGGTTCAGGGGCCGAGCAGCTCGAGGAGCGAATGAGGGAGTTGATATCCGCCGAGGTTACGCACAATATTTTGAATCAGACTTCTGTGACCTTTGGCATGGTCAAGGAGGGTATATTGGAGATTTTGGATGAGAGGCTGGGAGCCTTCTGTACTGAGATGATGGCTTTGATGGGAGCGCGTACCTTGACATTTCGAGAGTTCAGGGCTTGCGGGGCACCAGATTATCATGGGGCTAGGGACCCCATCGCTAGAAGCAGATGGTTGGCTGATGTTGCCAACGCATTCCGTATGAGCCGGTGTCCTGAGGGGGACAAGGTCATACTCGCTTCCTGTCTTCTGAGGGACAGAGCGAGGGATTGGTGGGAGGAGATTGGTCATGCTTTGGGGGATGATGTCGCGTTGGACGCGATGACTTGGAGCGATTTCTCGCCCAGGTTCAGGGCGGAGTTTTCGCCGATTATTGAGGTGCAGCAGTTGGCACGGGAGTTTCAGGATTTGACGCATACCACAGAGACTGTGGCGGAGATCACCGTCAAGCTCAGGGAGAGGGCTCTTCTTGTACCGCAGTACGTCGCGGATGAGGAGATGAAGAAAGCCCGATGCCATGAGATGTTGAGGGATGACATCAGGGAGTTCGTGAGCAGATCCAGCTGTAAGACGCTGGAAGATATGATTTCTCGGGCTAGAGAGAGGGAAATTGATTTGGAGCCGATCCGGAAGAGGAAGTCGGATGAGGTTCAGGTAGCTGCAGGTTCGGGCAAAAGGTCCAAGGGATCGGATTCGAGATCGAGGGATTATCAGGACCGCAGTCGGTGCGGGAAATGTGGCAGGGCGCACGGGGGCGCGTGCAGGAGTGGTAGCGGTGGTGAGTCTGGCTGTTTCAAGTGCGGTCGGACTGGTCATTTCAGCAGGGATTCTACTGTTACCACCGCACAGGGATCAGACTTGTTATGTTTTCATTGCCATCAGCGGGGTCACAAGAAGGCCCAGTGCCCCAGTTTGTTTTCAGCAGGGCGGGTGATGGCACCTGTCCCTGCAACTTTGAGGATCACAGACGGCCGTCAGGGCCGTGCAGAGGCGCCTACGGTAGGAGGCAGAGCTCTTCGGATGACTACCTTAGAGGCGCGATCAGCACCGGACGTTGCAAGTATGCGATTTCCGTTTTCAGTTCTTTTATTTGTGCATGATTATATTGTTATGGTTCTGCATCATTATCGGTATGAGTATTTTATTTTTTCGAGTGGTTGATTGTGATCGAGTTATATGTCATCTGCATACCTTGGATATTCGAATGGTAGTAAGGGGATGTACCCTATTGGAGAAGGCTACATAGGATGCAGTAACTGTAGCATGCTTGGGAGGGACTTGGTATGTCTCGCTAGATCGGGGTTGTATAGTGTTAGAAATGGGTTGGTTAGATCCCTAGCTATGGTAAGCATGGGTCCCTCAACAGTTTGATTATGAAATGGTAGCAAGGAATTCTTTTGAGTATTGAGCAACAAGGGGTAAGCAGGATCGAAGTGGGGGAGAATCCTCCGAGTGTGCAAAGGTAGGAGCACGTAGATCCAGAATGAGTGTGCGACCTCCTAGAAGGAAAAGAAGTAGTTCAGCATTTGATGGATTGAGGATTTCAGGGTTGGGAGTTTGAGAAACTCCCCATCAGCTAGTGCGTGTGATGGTAATGGTTAGTATGTGGTTGGGAATTTAGGTTGTGGATCGCCCGAAGGGCTCGAGGGAGTCGGAATGAGGATCTTGGGAGCTAATGGCACATGGGGGCCTTTATATTACCAGTCAGTGGTGGAAGTGTTGCAAGACTACGGGTAAGCCGTAGCATTCCTTAGTAGCTTCGTTAGCAGAGTTGGGGCGAGGCCCCTACCTCCTAGTGATCAGATAGGGATCAGGAATGGGTAGTGGATGTGAATGATAGGGAGTTTGCCTGTATAGCCCTAGAAAGGTGAGACTTTGGGAGAGGCCGCTCCAGGATATAGTTGGGTGAGACCCGTGGGCGAGGCCCATGAGTTTTAGCAACACAGGTGGGACCTGGTAAGGACCTTAGTGTCAAGATAGGGGATCGGTGATCCCAGGGAAATTGTAGAGCCTGTAGGGCAGGATAGATTGAGCAGTTTTAGGTGGTCGAAGTTTCTTCGAAAGTCGCTGGGAGCGACTAGTAGTTGCGTTGGGTCAGCTACCGGTGGGAGCCGGTAATCCAAACATTGATAGGTTGGTAGGGACTAGGGTGGTCTCAGTTCATCCGGAAGGCAGACAAGGAATAGCAGAATTTTCAGTCAGTAGTACTGCGGGTAAGCAGTGTATGGTGGGATTCAGTTAGTTGAATAGAGGGGTGCTCGGCACCAAGTTTTGGCAGAGATGAGTGTCAGTGGTTACTGACGGTGATGACCCGTACCGGGATTAGCGGGGGTGATGGAGTTGGTGAAGGATAGGGCTTTCACAGTGACAGAAGAAATAGTTGGTTATGGAGCTTTGCCTTGGGAAGGCAAGGAATTGTGCAAGGAAAGAAGGGGTGAACCCCTATAGGTTCAGTGCAGTACTCGGTGAGTACCAGAAGGATTGTCGGTAAGTAAGTTGTGTTCCCAGGATGTTCAGAGTCAGGGTGACCCGAGTCTATTATTCGCAAGGATTTGTGTTAGCCGGAATGACCGAGCGGGAGGCCAGCGAAGGTAGGCAGCTGGTGTTGGATTAATTGGTGAGTTATTGGAGGCAGATCACAGGCGGTGGGCCATAGCAAACTTCGAGGACGAAGTTTAGTTTAAGTGGGGGAGAGTTGTAACACCCAAAGTTTTGAAGACCAAGAAAGGAAAGAAAACCCTAAGTTTAGGGGTCGACTCGGCGAGTCCAAGGAGGGACTCGGCGAGTCCGAGTGGGATCCGGGTCGAGGTGTAAGTGACCAACTCAGCGAGTCTGGTATGTGCAAGGAAAACCCTAAATTCGGGACTTGGAGCCTATTTAAGCGCCTCATTCTCTCCCCTGGGGTTCCTTTACTGCCTCTTTCACCCAAAACATTAAACCCTAGCCGCCATATCCTCTACTTGAGCCATTTGTTTCCTTGGAAGGTGCATTAAAGCTTGGAGAAGGAAGAAGGAACTTGGAGGAGCAAGAAGGGACCATAGATCTGGGATTGTGAGTTCATTCTGAGCATTTGGAGGTAATAAACTAGTTCCTGGACCCTTTTTACACCTAGATCTATGTGTGGTTGTTGGGGCTTTTTAGCCATAATGTTATTATTTTGAGTTAGAAGCCAGTTCTGAAGTTGCTACTTCAGATCTAAGCATATTATGGTCTTGAGAAGCATAAAGTAGCAGCCCTTGAGTTGATTATGGAGCCTCCTTGCCTTAAACCCTAGTTTGTGGTGTATTTTGCCTAGATCTCCTTCTCTACACGTAAAGTTTGCAACTTTACGTGAGGAATGGGCTTGGGAAGTGTAGATATACAGTTTGGAGTCCATGCATGACTCAAAAGTCCTCTGCATGTATGGAGATCTGAATGGACTCGACGAGTCCTTTGAGTGGACTCGGCGAGTAGCATGAAGATTTGGAGAAACTTGACGAGTGGGATGAACAGCTCGTCGAGTCAGATGAAGTTGGGCAGGAACTCGGCGAGTTGGATGAACAACTCGGCGAGTCTATTGAAGGTTATCTTGGACTCGGCGAGTCTGTTTTTGGACTCGACGAGTCAGGTCGCGAAAACCCCAAACCCTTTGAGTTAAGAGCCGAATCAGTGAGTCGAATGGAGACTCGGTGAGTTGGACAGGCCAGGACTCGGAAATCGGTAGACTCAGTGAGTCATGGACTGACTCGGCGAGTCGAGTTGCGAATAGAAGGACTCTGAACATATGAACTCGGCAAGTCAATAGGGTGACTCGGTGAGTAGGGTTGACCTGGAAGGTTGACTTTGACCAGGACTTTGACCAGGACTTTGACCTTGACCAGAGTTGATTTGGTTGTCTTTCGGGGGTCAGTTAGACTTAGTGTTGCTTTGACATTGGTAGCTCGGGGAGCGAGTGGAGCAGGAGTTCAGAGAGTTGCCGGGCAGCAGCTAGTGGGTTCATCAACCAGTTCAGCCAGTGCAGGTGAGTTTCCCTTTGTATGAATGGGTCTACGGCCACAATGTCGGCCCATGTAGTTATGAGTAGAAGACCCGGGGGTTAGCCCTAGGCACAATATGCTAGTATGATATTCGGGACGAGGTCCAATGACAGAGGGCGGGTGCCCAAGGAATGGTTATGTGATAGTTTATACTTGTCTGTGTGATACTTGTATGTGCCTTGTAGGGAGGTGAGTGTGGGCGAGGTCCTGTGTCTCACCAATTGCAGAGTGTGGATGGTGTTCCGCATCTCATTAGCAGCAGATCAGGGGCGAGGCCCAAGTTAGGGAAAGAGTGAGTGTGGGTTGGGCCCATATCTCACTATCAGTAGGAGCATGGATGGGGTTCCATGACTCATCAGTAGAGTTCGGTTGTTAGGACCGGAGGATAGTCAGACGCCCCAGAAATGTCTGACAGTATGTGATGATATGTTTATATGCTGGCAAGTTATGTTATATGTGATAGTGGTAGTAGGAGGTGGAATAGTCCCCAAGTTCGGTCGTTAGGACCGAAGGGTAGATCGGACACCCCATATATGTATGATAATATATTATGTTATGATATTTGTGATAGTAGCTGAGTGTGGGCAAGGCCCGTATCTCAGAGATAGCGGAGTGTGGGCGAGGCCCATACCTCCATGAGTGTGGGCGAGGCCCGTATCTCCTAGCTGATTAGTATATGATTGTATATAGTTGTATATTATGAGTTAGCGGTTGAGTGTGGGCAAGGACCGTATCTCTCCGAGAGTGGAGTGTTGGCTAGGCCCGTGTCTCCCAGATAGTAGAGTGTGGGCGAGGCCCGTATCTCCCGGCTAGCGAAGTGTGGGCAGGGCCCATATCTTCACGAGTGTGGGCGAGGCCCGTATCTCCCGGCTAGCGAAGTGTGGGCAGGGCCCGTATCTTCACGAGTGTGGGTGAGGCCCGTAACTCCTAGCTGAATGTTGTATGTTATATGCTTGCATGGTATGTGGTAGGGTGGGGAAATCACTAAGCTTCGTGCTTACGGTTTTCAGTTTTGGTTTCAGGTACTTCCGGTAGCGGAGGGAAGAGCTCGAGGTGATCGCATGGCACACACCATAGTTTAGACAGCCTGGGGATGTTTACTCTGATAACGAACATGTATTTTGGAAACTAATAATCTGTTTGTGTTTTGAAATGATGAATTTTCTTAAAGTAATGTTTTATTAAAAGAAATTTTTAGTCTGAAATTTTGGGACGTTACAGAATTAGTGCTTTACGAAGGAACTTTGGCAGCTATTGTCTTAGTGCCTAATACGGAGTGAAGGAGTAGATGATTCTTAGGGTAAACCCTTAAGAAATAAAGGAGATATGGGGATGGGTATTTGGGTTGAATGTTTGATCATTGAATAATAAATGTATTATTGTGGGTTGAAAACCCTATATGCTCACCAGGCTCCCAAGCCTGACCCACTCAGTTTTCTTTGCATTACAGGTAATGGCACAAGAGTATAAGTTGGTGGACTTGACGAGAGATTTTGGATTATAGATCAGTAGTTATAAATAACTGTTGTAAGATCTATTTTATATTGTTTATGCTTTTGGTATGTATCGGAACATGACATCCCGAGATTTTGTTATTTAATGAAAATACATTTCTTTAAAGAAATATTTTGATAAATTTTATCATATTTTGTTTTGGGAACAAATTCCACAACTCTTTTAATCAAAGGATTTACTCTGAAACTATTTTAAAAGCATAAATAAAACCGGTCTTTTCTAGCCGTGATTTTGGGGATGTCACATTTATCTTAACAAATTCTTTGATTTCTATATAAATATTGCAATCCCTGTAATTCGGCCAACAATTTAAGATATTGTATACATTCAAAAACAGTAAGCAAGTTTTGATAATCAAACAAACATAAATAGTAGCAGCTCATGATTTGATCAATGTTTAAATTAAATTACTGATTTACCATTCTGATGAACATTATACATACTACATTAATGATTTACTCTTCGGATAGAAAATGGAAGTATCATGCTAAACGAATACACAAAAAAATTTATTACAATGAACAGGAAAACGGGTAGGGTGCATTTGTCATTCCATCAAAGTACTTTGTTATATTATGTTTTAACTGGTTTCCATCAAAGTACATTATTATTTTTTTCTGGATTAAAGGTATGTAATATCTTTTCCTATTTATTTGAAAAGTTTCAGAAAAGTAGTTAACCGATTTCATGTAATTTGTGACAAAGAAAATCGATATATATGAATACATATATTTGATACACAAACAAAAAAATAATCGAAAAAAAATATAAAAAAGTGAAAGAAGATATTGATCTTCTAGTGCACAAAAACGAAGGTTTGAAGTAGAGAATGATGATGAAAGTTATAAGCAATAAGAATGATGTCGTAGGAGAAGGTTTTAAGAAAAAACAACAATTAAAAATAAGTGTGAGCCGTGGATTCAGAGATGAATTGTAACGCCCCAACTTTTCAGGTATTGATTTAATTTAAAGTTTCTTGGTTTCAAGGGATACTCGACGAGTTGGTTGCCCTACTCGTCGAGTAGCAGCGAGTTAGTCCACGCGTTTTAATGACCTACTCACCGAGTCCAAGAAGGGACTCGATGAGTAGGAGCTGGCAGATGGAACCCTAAATCCTGGGGTTTTGCACCCTATTTAAAGGATCAACAGCCTCCCTTTACCCTCCTTACAGTCTTTTGAGAACCAAACCAACCCTAATTCGTGTGTGTGCTTCTTTTGGTGTGTTATAAGTTTTGGAAGGTGAATCTTAGTGAGGAAAGCTTGGAGAAACAAGTGGTTAGAAGCAAGGAACTTGTGGGGATCAGAAATCTACATCAGTTAGCATCATTTGAAGGTATCAACTCGTCACCTTTACCTCATTTCTTTCTAGATCTCATTTGGGTGGGGTTTAGGGTATTTTTGGCTTGGTTATGATGATATTGTGGTGTATGAGCTCGATCTGAAGTTGCAACTTCAGATCTAGACCCTTCTTGGGTTCTAGGTTCATAAAGTTTCGAGCTGGGTCTTGCATGAAGCCCTCCTTGAGTGTAAAACTCCATTATAATCTTAGATTTGTTATTTAGAGCCTTTAGAGCCTTGCATGCACGTAAAGTTTACAGTTTCAGTTTATTGTTTCAGGTACATCAGGGGATCGCGGCAAGGCGAAGGCATGATCATACAACTCCTCCTAATTTGTTTATGTTTTTGGGAAAACACTGATGTTAGATATTTTGAAAACAACTTTGTAATGATGATTGGTTTTAAAATGTTTTGAAAATTTTTTAAATTGGCATCAAATTTTTGGGTGTTACATGAATCGTATATGTATGTGATAATTTGAATCTGATTTGTTGGTATTAATGGTTTCCTAATAAAAATGGATTTTATATTAATGGTTTATTAATATTAACAGATTTATATTTAATGCTTTAATTGAAATGTTTTTTAGTAATATCTTTTTAAAGTTGAACATTTTAAAACCTTTATAACCGAAAATTCAAGATTTAAAATTCGGTAAGCTTTTATTAGAATTAAATACATTCAATTTCAACAGATTTAAGATAATTTTGTGGAAAGCTTTTATTGGAATAAAATACATTCTATTTGGGAAAGATGATGTCAGCAATTTGATCTAAGTTTGGAAAACATAGAATTGAAATACAATCAAGGGCCCAGATTGTTTAAGATGATTTCATAATATTTTTGTTTTAATATATGATGGGTTTTTGGCCATAAGAACATCCTATGTGCTCATACAAACCCTAATGCTTGGATCTAGGTTTCTCTATTGTACATGCAATTCATCCAAGACTTTAAACCCTAGATCTAGCATACAATTAATCATATTAACTTATGAATGGGGTCTTAGATCTTACCTTGATTGTTATGTAGCAATAACAATCTCAAATCCTCCTTGTAATGACTTTAGAAAGCTTAGAGTCACAATTGTCACTCCTCTAATGGTTCACAAACACCAAGAGCAAGAGGATGAAGAATAAGGAGAGTGGAGGCTGCCCAAAACGTGTGGAAACCCTAAGGAACAAGTTCACCACGTTTTTGAGTCTCAAGGGTCCTTTAAATAGTGAGGCTATTAGGGTTATCTAACAAGGAAACCATAATTTGGATGCTGAGGCCCTAAGCGACCCATAGACTCCCTCCTTAGAGGCCTAGGACGATTTCTAATGGGTTTCCCCATAGAATTCGTCCACCCCTCTAATATGGAGTCCATTAGCCCAATATTCAACTATCACACATTTGACAGTTCTAGTCCCTTAAGTTTAATTAATGTCTTTTAGCCACAAACTTAATTCTTATTAATTCTTGACTAATATTAATTAAACAATATGATTTCTCCTTTAATATATTATTCTCATAATATATTAATAAATCATAATTAATCCTCTCTCTCCATAATTCATCCTATCAAGTTGCTTTGGTGAAGGCAACCCAAAAGGACCATGCACCATCGGGTCAAGTACATACCAAAATAGTTATGGACTTAGACACTAATCCAACAATATATACTAAAGATAACATAATTATTAATATGCTTATTTAATGACTTTTTTAAAAAAGAAAAAAAAACCAGGTTTGAATTTTGAAGCAAAAAGCTATAAATAAAGGAGTTAAATTATTAACAATATTAATTAGGATTAATGATGGCATAGATCGTCAAAAGATGTCTTGAAGGATATGCATGATTTAGTTTGTAGAGATTTGTGTGAAGCCAAAACAGAGGTGTGATAATTAGAGATGCAAGGAAGATGCAATACGCAAATTCTAAGAATAAATGAGCAAAAAGGAACCATCTTATGGTGCTACATTCAACTTTGAATACACAAAGCATCAATTGAAGCACAACCATTGACATGAGGACAAAGAGTATTAGAGAATTATGGTTTCAGAGAAAAAAATAGAGGAAAAATGTAACATCCCAAAATTCAAGGCCAAAAATTTCATTTTTAAATAAGTTATTACATAAAACCATCAGTATAAAAACATTCATAATAATATATCATGTCAAACCAAAGTGTCAGTAATCAAAACATATTATCATAAAACCATATCAGAGTGTAATCCCAAAGATCTCATGTGCGGAAAACATAGTGTGATGCACTATGATCGAGCCGACTCCTTTCTTTGAAAACAAGGTACTTGAAACCAAAACTGAAAACCGTAAGCACAAAGCTTAGTGAGTTCCCTAGATACCATATACCATACATACCAACCGGTCTATACATGCCATACATAACCAACTTATCCATAATCAAGTAAGGTGCTATGTGCCAAACATAGTCTTGTTAGGGTGCTATGTGCCAAACATAGTCTTGCGGTTATGCCACGGGCCGCACGTGGTCTTCCTGGTCAAGCCTGGGGCCACTCCCTGGGTCTTACAGACAAGTGCCAAGGGCCACCCCCTGGTCTTTCATGCAAGTATCACAAAGACAACTATACATACTACTCTACTAGGCTACTCCGCATATAGTGTGCCAGGAGCCACCTCCTGGTCTTTTATACACAATAGCATACAGTGCGCCAGGAGCCACCTCCTGGTCTTTCATACATATTACATAGGGCTAACCCCCGGGTCTTCCTATCATACATAATAACATACTATGTGTCAGGAGCCGCCTCCTGGTCTTTCATGCATTATGCCTAGGGCTAACCCCCGGGTCTTCCTATCATACATAACATACTGTGTGCCAGGAGCTGCCTCCTAGTCTTTCATTCATAATGCCTAGGACTAACCCACGGGTCTTCCTATCATACATAGACTAAATGGGCCGGCATTGTGGTCATAGACCCATACAAACAGTGAGGATACTCACCTCACACTACCGAAGATTTACTGAACACTGCTGACTGCTAACCGAAAACTTCTGAACCGCTGACCCTTCGGCTTTTGGAACTAACAATTCCCAAAATAACACTTAGATCACAATAACCCAAAAGTCAACCCTAGTCAAACTTGGTCAAAGTCAACCTCCAGTTGACTTGACTCGCTGAGTTGGTCTACCAACTCGTCGAGTCCATACTCCTCCAAATCCATACAACCCCGAATCCACTCGTCGAGTCTAGCAATAACTCGAAAGGTTCTCCTTCAGCTAAGCATTCGGGACTATCTTCAACCAACTCGCCGAGTTCATCCTTAAACTCGTCGAGTTCATCATCATCAGATGAATGTCTAGGCTCCGACTCGCCGAGTTGTATGAACAATTCTTCGAGTCCCCCTTCATAATCTAAGGGGATTTCCTTAGACTCGCCGAGTTCTTCCTTGAACTTGTCAAGTACGATGAACTTCATGACCACTACGGACCCAGACTGGCTAAGTCCTTCACCACTTTACTCACTGATCTGACTCATAAACAGAAGGGTTTGGATTTGCGACCCAACTCGTCGAGTCCATGAACTGGCTCGTCGTGTCCATCTTGTGGCATCTCTATTCTGTGGATTACAGTCCATTCCAACACCTCCAGCTCATAGATCTGGACTTCTATTGCTAACATTGCATGTAAAGTTGCCAACTTTGCGTGCATGCAAGGTGCTATGGGGCTAGACCACCAAATTCTAGCTAATATGAAGTTCTAGGTCATGAAATGGGACCTTAACTGGATAAAGCTAGCAACTTTGAGCCTCTAGAGCTCAAAAGTGTCCAGATCTGTTGCTCAATCCATCCTCAAAGGCTTCTACCCATGTTATCCTTGGAAATGGTCCAAATGTGACCAAAAGACAAGCTAGAAAGAGGATCTATCAATTGAAAGCTCAAGGTCCAGACTTTTACCTTCTAACAGTTGCCAAATCGATATGGAGGCTGGATCTACACTTCCTTCATTATTCCTTTCTTCCAAGCCTTCAAAATCCACTCCAATGGACCTTAATCTTCACCAAAAGCTCAAGAATGAAGTTGGGTGGTTAGGGTTTTGGGTTCTGGACGAGAGAGGCTGCAAATGAACCCTAGGGAAGAGAATAAGACTCTTAAATAGGGTACCAAGTCCCAAAATTAGGGTTTCCCAACCCAGACCAGACTCGCCGAGTCCAGCCGCCGACTCGTCGAGTCGGTCACTTATCCTTCCACACGGAGCCCGCTCCGACTCGTCGAGTTCTTCCTTGGACTCGACGAGTTGACCCCCCTTTAACTTAGGGTTTCCCTTTCCTTTCTTGGTCTTTCTGATCCTGGGTGTTACAAGAAAGATGGGGCTTATATTCATGTTTTTTGACCAAATTTATGGAGATGCTGATATCTCATATATAACTAGAATGATATGCTTTAAATGATAACATAATTGTTGATTTTAAAGATTCTATAATTAAATGTAATTGTGCTCGGATTGTGAAATATATTTTAGAAAGTATGGATAAATTATATAATTAAATGTAATTATGTTTGAATTGTAATTGCTAAATTTAAAGATTCTATAATTAAATGTTTGGATTATATTTTGGGAAGATGATGTCAGCAATTTGATCTAAGGGTGGAAATCGTAGGATTGAAATACATTCAAGGGTCATGATTGCTTCATTGATGAATTTAGGCTTTTCTTTTAATAATATTTAGAGATTTTTCAAGACATTAGGAACATGGAGCATATACAGTGTTAGTTGAGTTTATTACTTATGCTTAAATCCTAACAAAACAAGATTTTTTCCATCACATAAGTATTAACATTCTTCATAATTTCATGGAATTTGTTTTTTTTACTTGAAGTTAATGATTAGTTGGCCAATTAAATCAATATAATAAATATATGTATATAAACATGAGATATTAATATTACATGACTTTAAACGGCCAAATAGAAACTATATTAACACCAAAGGGCACTGATATATCCACGGATTTTTTTATGCTTCCACGAATTTTGAAGGAAATTGACAATTACGCCCTCCTTAAATTAAAACATACGCACCAGTATGCTTTCATTTATCACTTGAGATATGATAGTAACAAAACCAGTAAACCCACTTCAAGAAACACACGAACCTCACATTCCCACAAGAAAGTCAAATCCAATAAAAATCAGACGAGAAAATCAGTCAATGTGTCCAACTCAGAGTCGGTTCTCCCAAACTAGCATTGGCAAAAGGATCCTTCATCCTTCAAAAGTCTGCACAGAGAAATAAATTGTTATAAAGCTTTGCGATTGTGCACCGTATCGGTGCATTTTTGCTTGATTTTAGTGACCTGATTTTACCCACCTGCAACTGCTTTTGATATGTGCTTTGTAATTGTGTTTTTTTCCATATGGAAATAGCTTTTAAATTGAAAATAACTTTACAGATGGCCACTAAAGCTTAGTCGATCCCACCACTAGATATGATGATTAAGATAGAGGATGAGAGCTGCAAAAATCCAGCCACCAAACTCTAGCAATTGCTCATGTTCTTTGGTAATTAGAGGTTGTGAATGTGTTCTTCTGGTAAGCATCACCTTCTCCGACGAACCTGGTTTTTCTCCGACATTTTTTGGTTCGTGATTAGAGTTTTTAGGCTACGTCATGTATAATCTTGATGGTACATTGGTTTTGACTGTGATGTTGTGATGATCGGCGAAAAGAAAAGAGGGGTAAAAAAATAAGGACAATGTGACGATCTTTACAACATAGTAATTGACATGTTGCACTGGAAAGTTCACCGCCACCAAAAGTAGGGATGAAAGTAGGTCCAAACCCGGACCGGGTGGACCCGGACCCGGAAAACCCGGAACCGGTTAACGGGATTTTATAGAACCGGAAACCGGACCGGTATATAGGAACCGGTTCCGGTTCAGTTCCGGGTAAAGTGGGTCTAGAACCGGAAACCCAGAAAAATCAAAGTGGGTAGGTTGGAACCGGATAAAGTGGGTTTAGAACCAGAAAACCCGGAAAAACCGGAATTTTTTGATAATTACTTACCACTTAGTGGGTTGAACTTTGAAAATTTTCATATTGATATCCCGACTTTGGGGGACTGTAACTCATTTAATACGAAACCAAAATTAACAAAAATATAGTCTAAAATCATGTACAAACTATAAAATACACTCTAGAAAAACCCGCATGTCAATCCGACTTTAAACGAATAAGATATGCTTGTGTTAATGTTTTCACATAATACAAAGTACAAAAACAAATAGCTGAAAAGTTGAAAATTTTCAGTTTTGATATCCCGACTTCGGAGGACTGTAAATCATTGAATGTTAAACCAAAATTGACAAAATTATAGTCTAAACTCATATAAAAACTGTAAATTAGAAGTTGGAAAAAACCACATGTCAGTCCGACTTCAAACGAATTAGATATGCATGTTTTAAAACTTTCACCGAATACAAAAAAACTGAAAAACTAAAAACTTCCAACTTTGATATCTCGACTTTGGAGGACTGTAAGTCAATGAATATAAAACTACAAATGACAAATTTATAGTCTAAAATCATGTACAAACTGTAAACGACATGTTGGAAAAAACCGTATGTCAATTGGAGTTGAAACGAATAAAATATGCATCTTTTAAACGTTTCAAAAAAATTGGTTCCGGTTTTTAGATTCGGTTTACTCGGACTTGATGGACCCAAAACCGGATTACCCGGAACCCGGATAAAGCCGATTTTTAAACCCGAAACCGGACCCGATTCTACATATTCCGGTTCTAACGGTTCCGGTTCCGGTTTCGGTCCGGTTTTCCGGTTCTAAATCTCATCCCTAACCAAAAGTGGGTAAATCAAGTAAATCTGGGAGATGGATTTAAGAAACCTAATTTATTTGGGCCCTTGAGTTTTACTGAATCTTTGGTGAGGTGAAAGAATTCCATGAGAGGAAGGTATATCAAAGAGGAACGGAAGCGAGATAAGTGAGTAGGGTAGGGTACATCTTATTTTTATAAAGGAGGGGCACAATTGTCAAATTACTTAGAAAATCAGTGGAAGGATCAAAAATAACCCGTGGATATATCACCTCCCAACACCAAAGACTAGATGCAAATCCGTGTGAAAAAAAAAAAAAAAAGACCACCATTTGAGACAATATCCATAACTTTGAAGAAAACACTTGGACAATGAATGTAAATCCTTAGACAAAAAAGTACTAGGGTAGATCCAACTTTTTTTGAGTCGTACTATAAAAACAAGGTCGCACACAACTGCAAAGGTTGTCTTTTATACTAGTTTGGCTTTTTATTGAGTTGTTTGAGTCTTTGAGCTCAAAATTTATCAAGTTCGAGCACAACAAAAAAACTCAAAACATATAACAAGTTGATTGTAAGGTTTCAATGACTTGATTTGACTTGTTAACAAGCTTTTGAAGTTCTACGTAATTGGTAAATGTAAAGGATAATATATATATATATATATATATATATATATATATATATATATATATATATATATATATATATATATATATATATATATATATATATATATATAAAAGATTAAACTCATGATCTCATTGTTAGAAACACTTGTTAGCCAAATGATTTAGATCCAATTTATTTTAGTTTACTAAAACGATAGATCAAATTTTATTGAGCGTGCTTACTCAAAAAGCATAATTTGTGAAGATTAATGGTAAAGTTTTCTTCCAGTCAAACTCGAGACTACTTCATAAAGTCTTTTTTTAACTGTAAACAAAAATTGTCACTCAAACACGTATTCTAGGAAAAAATTCTTTTTCATATTTGAACATATTTTTCCAAGGCTTTACTTGTCATGTTCACACTTGTAAAGTAACTATTAATTTTGTATTTAGAAAATAGTAGCTACCGCCCAAATCATGCATATTGACTTGAAGATTGTCATCATCCTGTCTATAAATCATTAGTAGTTGGTGAAATATTTGTTGTATTTGAAAATAATACAAAATATTCAAATACTTTTTTTCAAATTATGACTTCAATATAACTTTTGTTATTTCATAATTTTTTTTATCCCTTAAATTGATAGTAAAATGTAAGATATCGAAAATTAATGCATTTTTTGTATTAGAGATGAACATTTGGATTGGACCAGATTGGAATCGCTTTGAAAGAACTCTTGGACACTGGGTTGTGCCGATTAGGTGTACGGCGGTGTTGGAGTCGGTTTTCCGGTTTTTAGACATATACAACATGCAATGTTGTATGGTACAAGTCGATGAAGCAGTTGTATAATGGTTTTAGTTAGTTAATTGTTACCCCTCTTGAGAGGACTATAACTTAATTAATATGTAACCAGAAAATGTGAAATTACGATTTCAAATGAAGTACAACACTAAACTAATGTTGGGAAATATATCATGTTAATCCGACATCAAACGAATGAGTTATGATATTTAAAATAATTTCAGAGACTATACAATATACAGAAAAGCTAAAAACTTTTCATTTTTGATCAAACCAATACAGTATAGTATAAATCCAAAAACCAATAACAAATAACCAATCGGACGATATAAAATCGGTACCAGTTTCCATTTCCTTTATAATATTTATTAGGAGTTGGTGAATGGTTGTTTTGACAGCTGCAATGCATATATTGGTTCTTTTTTAAATAGTCTCATTTAGATCGCTAGGTAGTTGATAGACCAAGACCAAGACCAAGTTATGATATGATGATATTTATGTTACTTAGGCTAAGGGGAGTGGTAACACTCTTAACATCTTGTCACCTCAAATTTTTGAATGACACCTCATTTTTTACCATTTAGCATGTAATCTTAACATTTGGTAAGGAGTGGTAACACTCCTAACATTCCTATTTTTATTTTCTGTTCCTAATATAATTAAATTACTTTATTTTAATATACAAACATTTTTTTCACAAATTTTATTTTTTTTATATCACATACAATTAATATAATATAAATTATATTATTTTAAACCACATATAACTAATATAATATAAGTTATATTTTTTAAACCACAAACAATTTTATTTTTTGAAATTAATCAACAATGGAACCAGGTGGCAAAAGAGTGTACGTAAATGATGTTAATGTTTAAAAACTTATTTTTTCGTGTGTGTGAGGAGTTGACAGAAATTAAATTGGCAATTTAACTTTGGGTAGATGGGGAATAAAAGTCGGTCAACCAATTTAAGCAATCAAAAGCACTCGACCAATCAAAGAGCCTCATTCCTTTCTCTCTCCTTGCGCCAAACATTTAACGAGTTGCTTTGAGCGAGCCCCCTAGCGAGCACTAGGGGGTGGCATTCTCTTCTTCTTAGCGACTTTAGCGAGGACCTAGCGAGCGTCCACTCCTTTTAGTCTTGTTCTGCATATGTGGATGTAATTAAATTTATATATTTCTATTGTTTAAATGTTTAAGATCGTTAAATAAACACAATTTTTAATTTATTCCACTCAGGTGTTTTTTTTCGTAAAAATAAAGTCATTGAATTATTAAAAACTGTCATAAGGTATCGAGTTTGTGATTTAAGTTCTAGAGTTGGCTTTAAATTAACATAGTTGATATAAAGTTTTTAGTCGAAGACTATGATTAAATCGACCTTAAAACAACCAAAAGATAATTGTTAATGAATAAAATGATAGTAAAGCTTTGTAAAAAACAAATTTTACGTTTGTATTCTATTAAAAATTATAAAAATTGAATTATGTAAAAAAAAGACCAAATAAATTAACGGGTATGTCACATCTATTACAACCCAGGGCCGGTCCTAGTGGATTTGGGGCCGGGGGCAAAATTGAAAATGAGACCCTATTTTCGACCTTCAAAGTGGTTGAATAAAAGATGACAATTTAAAACAATAATCAAGTAATCCCATTTTTTCTTTCATTATCAAAGCACATGGTAAATGCTTAAATGTGTATTAAAAGATTGTATATGACTATATGTCTCCATCATTTACATAAAAAAATTCATAATTGATACCTATAATCGCCATTACTATCAAATTTTTGGTTTTTACCAGTAATATTATCATGTACACAATAAGAAAATATACAAACTAAGTGAAATTGGCAAAATAGTCATTGACAATATCGTTAGTTTAGTAATTCACAAGTGATCTCTCTTCCAATCTTTTTGTTTACTTCCCCTCTTTCAATTTAACTACATAAAAATCAGAAAAAAAAATATAACTCAAAAATTAGAAAAAGTTTGAAAAAAATGTAAAGATGACATAAATTTTGAAAAACAACACCAAACACCAAAAGAAGCCTCATTAAGGCACAACTGAGGACAAACAAAAAATACGAGCTTGATAATCATTCCTAAGAAGCCAAAAAGAAGGTACATCGAAAACAGAAACCAATCAAATGCAAAAACATCATAGAGAAAGACATACAATACCAAGAGCTAGGGACAATATTGTCCACATGGTCAAAAAAATCCATCAGGTAAGGAGCAACCTAAAGAGTGAACCAATGCCACTTTTTCCTTACAAACAAATAGAGAAACGATGACACTTTTTTGCTAACCCATTTATGGTTCCCCTTTTTGAAAATTGTTGTTAAGTGTGTATTAAGAGGAGACATTTGAAAACTCCTTGAAAATTGTTGTTAAGTATGTATTAAGAGGAGACATTTGAAAACTCAAACTATCTTGGAAAGGTGCCAACATTTGTAAATTGAATCCAAGGTGCCCACATCTTCTCTAAAAAAGCAAAAATAAATCAACATCAGGCCATGGAGAAGAAAAAGGATCGAACACAGGATCTCATAAAACTCAACTAGGCCACCTTAACCATATGAACCAAACTTACTTTTTGTTTGTGTTGCTTGTTATAATTTATATCACCTATACACATATACTAACCAGAATTTACAGGGCCCCAAGATTTGGTGAGGCCCGAGCGATTGTCGAGCTTGTCCACCCTATTGGGCTGGCCCTGATACAACCATCATCTATCACGAGTGTATAAAAATCTTCTTCCATATTAAAAAATCTTTATACCCTTGTTATGATATGTAATATGGCTATCTATCAAATCTATCGTTTTTCAAGCAGAAAAATATTTATTCATTGCTTTCCTTTTAGTTTGTCAGCTTATGTATTTGATATTGACATACAATAAAGTAGACAGTTGGCCTTACAACTATTTTTTCCCCTCTTTTGTGAATCACCTCGATACCAATGATTTTTATTACGGATAATAAATAAGTTGGTTTGAAAACTATTGGATCAACATATTCTAATTAACTAAACACGTTACAAACTGTATCGGCCGTCGTAACACCTACCTTGGCCTATTGTGAGTAGACTTATGCACCTTTTTTTTTTCCCGAAGTGAGGAAAAGCCACATGAGTCATCTTCCATATTGTCACATGAGTCATCTTTGTTGACCTAGGAAAAACTTCGGCATAATATGCTGCAAATTATGCCGACGAGACAGACCATCCCCAAAGATAAGTCAAACGAGTCATTTTTGTACTTTGGTTATTTTTTTAGCTTATTTTTACAGCACTTCTTCCTTTTTGGATAGTTTTTAATTCACTGAGAAGTGGGAACGTATAAATATATAATTGAGTCTACTATTTTTATGGATAAAAAGACAATATATATTGTTATTTCAGTAATTTTCATGAACCACATTTTTTTTTTATTTTGATAACAAAAGTTAATTCTACTAAAATATTTTCGGCTTATCGTATCATGTTTGTTGAAAAAGTGTTCATCCCAAGTTGTTGATGGTTCAAGTTTTATGGTGGACATTATGTATAGATTTAAGAGTATGATTACATGAGTGTGAGTTAATCGTTTTAAAACACAAAAGTTAATTCGAATTTGTATGATTGGGTGTGACATTACAAGGATTGACCCCTATACCAATGACTTTTACAACCCCTATGCCGACGACAAGTCACCGGGATAGCCTATATTGACGATAAGTCACCGACACAGCCTCGTCGACGGAAGTGCAAATAGTCGTCGAGATAGATAGCCCCTACACCGATGACAGGTCGTCTGCAAAGACTGCGTCAGAACTGATTTTCGAGAAAAAAAATTAAAGTTTTATTATTTACTTTTACCGACGACATGTTGTCATGATAGGTCCAATCTATACCGGCTACATGTCATTGGGACATATCAACTTATAGAGACGACATGTCATCGGTAAATGTGTGTAACCATTTTTATCATTTGAGCTATAGCGACAACTTGTCGTCGATATAGGTCAAAATCGTTTTTACTAGTTAAGACCTATGTCGACGACATGTCGTCGGTATAGTCTATTTTTTTTTTAATATTTTTCACAAATTTTGTATAATACCAAACCTGTTTTTTAAAACAAATTCACACAATATGCAACATAATGTGATAACTAAATAAGCATAACCAACCACATACTTCAATTTCAAGACTTAAAGTCTAATATATACCAAAAAAAACAAGTCTTCAATAAGTGTTGTTCAAAATAACACAAAAGATCAATTATCATAATCTTTATCCGTCTCCCTGGTCCCCTCGTTCTCTTCAGTTAGTTCGTGGAAACATATTGGGATTGGTATTTTGATTGAATTGAAATTGTGGAATTGATTGTGGATGGAAGTTGGAAATTTCGGATGCCAATGAGTCATTATACCCTTGGTGCATTTGCTGCAAATATTGTTGCATTTGTTGGTATAATGCAACAAATTAGGTATCATTCATATTTTGAGATTTGGATTGGGAAGATGTTGAAGGAGGTTGATTTGAAAATAAATGATTATTGTTTCTTGGTTTCCTTCCAACTCCACGAGTATGTCCGCATCTCGCCCTGAGGGCACAAGTGCGACAATGAGCCTCATTTACATGTTTGCCCTCATCGGCCTCTTCTTGCACATTCGTGTACTTCGCTTGAATTTTTTCCGAAAATAAAGAAAACAATAAACATATTAATTATAACAAACAAGTAAATTTAAACACTAAAATAATAATAATAATATACTCTAAACAAAAAACTATAATAATAATAACATATTTAAACAACATATTAACTTCGTTTATTATTTCCCCAATCTTCTTCCGCTCCGCGTGAACACCACACGGGTCTTCATTGAAGCACATCTGTCTCCAACCCTCAATATGTTGCGGCCTTTATCCTTTTGTTCAACCTATAATAAGCCAAAAAACAACCAATATATTTATATAATACAAATAAATTTCATTACCTCCATATGACGTCTTTCAGCATATGACCTACAATCATGATCACTAGTATGCGGAAGTTTCGCCATACTTTCTTTTCCTTTTTTCCGATTGGCTCATATAACCCAGGGTCAAAAATAGTTGATCAATCAATTCATTCCAAGTACCATATTCCCAATCAACTTCTTGCAGTTTCCACGTCTACATATCCACTGACAACACTGTAATGTTCTTTCACATCATGATTGCGTTCTTTATATGCTCTTTGGCAGCCGGCTTTGACAATCGCTCGAACATCTTCCCATAAATTTGTACCCCGATAGCAATGAAGATCAAAATATATCTGCAAAAAAAAAACATAAATGATTAGTAAAAGAAAGGGATAATGTCATAAAAAGCCTTAAGTTTGGCAAAAAAAATGTCGGTTTTACCCTTCGACAGAGTTTTGGTTCGTTTATACCGCAAACTTATCAATTTTTTGTCGATTTTGCCCTTTTATATTTAATAACAGGATTTCAGGTTACCATGAATTATTTTTTGCGAAAAAAACCCTTAAGTTTACAAATATTTTGCAAAAAAACCCTTAAGATTATAAACATATAAAATATAAATATCTAATCACAATTTGAAAAAACTAAATAATATTTTAAAAATTAAATATCAAAAGTTTATATCAAACTAATATAAGTTTTATTGAACTTATATTATGAAACCAAAACTAAAACATATTTTTAGCTTTACATACCGTAAATTTTATATTGGTTCGATATAAACTTTTTATATTTAAATTTTAAAAAAGATACATAGTTTTATCAAAATTTGAATATATTTTTTAATTAATACTTAAACTTTTCAAAGCAAAATTAAAAGAACGTCTCTTTGTTAATAACTAACTATGCTAAATTAGTTAAACATATGAATAATATGACATTAGTTACATTCAGTTAATTTTTTTAAAAGGAAAATAAAAATATTTTATATGTTTAAAATGTTTGTATTTCAGAAATAATAATGTATCATATTTTTTATATGTTTAAATAAATAATAATATTATCATCTTTTTTATAAAATATCATAAACATTTTAAACTTCAAAAATACACATAAACATTTAAAACACATAAAATATAAATACATTTGTCTAATTTATTATATAAATATACTTATTTTTATAAAAAAATATGACAGTTTATTATTTCTGAAATAAAAACCTTTTAAACTTATAAAATATTTTTATTTTCTTTTTAAAAAAATTAATTGAATGTAATTAATGTCATATTATTCATATGTTTAACTATTTTAACATAGTTAATTATTAACTAACAGATGATTTTTTAATTTTGTTTTGAAAAGTTTAAGTATTAATTAAGAAATATATTCTTAAGGGTTTTTTTGCAAAATATTTGTAAACTTAAGGGTTTTTTCGCAAAAAATAATTAATAATAACTTGAAAACCTGCTATTACAGGTAAAAATGACAAAAACCGACAAAAAAATGACAAGTTTGCGGTATAAACGAACCGAAAATCTGTTGAAGGGTAAAACCGACATTTTCTGCCAAACTTAAGGCTTTTTATGACATTATCTCTAAAAGAAATATCTAAAAAATATAAAATTTAATCTGGTTTATAAGACGAGTCCAATCCATTTTTTAATATAAAATACGAAACCAATTTTGACCCGGTCTGGTTTGGTCAAAAAACGGTTTTTACTAGATCCCGTTTTTAGATCGGATATATACCAAGGATCCGATTTTCATGTGTATCTCTACTCATCATATATGAATGGATTGTGAAACATTTTCAAAAGGAATCTCTAGCCAACCAACACATGCCACTAAGGAAACTTAAAGTTGTTGTCACCAAGAAATTCAACATTTATGTCGGTTTATCTCAGTGTCGTATGACAAAGAAACATGCACCGAACGAACTTGAAGGGTCTTTGAATGAACACTATGCCATATTATGAAGCTGTGGGGAAGAAATAAAGAGGTCAAACCATAGTTCCAGAATTAAAATAGATGTCGACGTAATTCATATTGGAAGTTGGAACTACTTATTTTGATAAGTTCTATGTATATTTTAAAGGGATAAAACATAGATGAATAGAAGCATGTATGAGAGTTATTAGTTTAGATGGTTGCTTTTTGATAGGAATGTGTACTAAATAATTGTTTTCAGGTTAGGGACGTGATGAGAACAATCAAATCTTATCCCATGGCGTGGGGTTTTGTTTATGTGGAAAACAAATATAATTGGAAGTGATTCTTCAAGATATGGTTTTGATATTCGTATTCCTATAGGCAGTGGGCTAACTTTCATTTCAGAACAACACAAGGTTTTTTTTTTTTTTTCCTAACACTTCATTTTCATGTATTTTTATATTTGCATCATTTGTTTCATTCCAACACAAGGGTTTCGCTACATTGTGCACGGTAAAACCCATAATTTACTACCAATATACAAAATTATTAAAATTGAATTTATATAGTTTTTCCACTAAATAATTAACAAAGTTTTAATTCCTTTAAATTCAAAAATTTTCGCACTCAATTTTGCTGATAAAATTTATTTCCTTTCAATTTGGGTGTTAAAATTGAAGTTATTTTCAAAATAATTCCCGAACCAAACGCTCCTTTAATTACACTCTGA
The DNA here is from genome assembly GCF_051521515.1 of Lactuca serriola. Classification (NCBI taxonomy): domain Eukaryota; kingdom Viridiplantae; phylum Streptophyta; class Magnoliopsida; order Asterales; family Asteraceae; genus Lactuca; species Lactuca serriola. Next base: position 38,828,223 of record NC_136408.1, on the reverse strand, counting down.
AATCTCACATTCAATCTTCCGACGAATACCCTTGCGCATCCTAGGAAATTACTATTTTGCCATCTATTAAAACGCGCGTCGTTTTGTGATCTCATGTCTTAAACCTCTGCCGCCTGTCATGAAAGGGGAACTATGACACGTCATCACATGGCCCCTAATGGATCCACATGTCCTCTGACATCAGCTTATTTTGGTCCCCACACCGAACCCTTTAAAACTCCCATCCAGCCCTAAGCGCCAAAAAGCACCTCTCTCTCTCTTTCTCTCTCTCCTTCTTCCCCGATCAAGAACTCGCTCCCATCACTCGGAAGTATGAACGTACAAACCTTACTATTACAATCGTTTGTTTATCTATGAATTTGTATATAATAGCTGTAATTTATGATTATCCCTTGAATTTCATCTCTGTGCTGCTCTGATTGTCGCCTATTTATGTTGTTGATCGTTTGTATAGTAACTGATCGTCATCCAGCGGATTTTTATTGCTATTGTTTTTTTGTTGTTCGATGATTCTGATAAACAGACGATCGTTAGGTTTCGTAGTCCCTAAGCTAACTGTGGCTGTAATTTGTTTTGCATTCATCACTATCATGTGACTTGGTTGGTGTTTAAGAGTTCATACTTTAAGCGTTTCGGGTTCTTTTTTTGAAGCTTGATGATCGGAAGGGTTTCTGCTCTTTTATTACTCGTTCTTTTATGTTCTTTCCCCGAAATGATTTTGACAAGAATGCATGATTGTGTGTGTTTTGACTATTTACTAATTCATCTCTATTAGTTGGGGGTTTTGTTTTTGTTTGTGTTTTTGGGGTTAATTACCCTAATTTAGGGGTCTGATGGCTCTAGGAGATGATTAGATTCTACAAACACGTACGCTTCACTGGTCAATACATTTGTGAATGTGATTATCAAGTGGTGTTTTCTGGATTATTAAGTTAAAAGACATGTATAGCGATTATGCTGTTCTCATTTTTAGTGAATCATTGACAGAATCATCTGATGATGGGAAGTAGAAGAACAAATGAGAAGGACCAACCCCCTAGCTTTACTAATCCAATAATACAAGCAAATTGTATTGCTCCAAATACACAATCAACCAGCAATGTGGCTTTTCAAGAAGCAAATGTTTCTGCAGGTCATTTTGAGTCCATCCCAGATTCTCCCCTCCTGATCTCCCCTGGTTGGGAGAATATGTATTCAATGAATCAGCCAATTACCCAAAGGATGCCTGAAACTAGTGGAAACCCCATGGCTTATCTCACGAACCCTAGTAGCTTCCAGAACCCCCAACTTAACCTGAATTCCAGTACTGCAAACACAGACCTTCAAGAAGTTCCATTAGTACCTGAATGGAACACGAAATGGAATCCACAGTTTATCAATCAAGGACACAATGCAATTTCAGCTGGTGGGATGAACAATGGAGCTGTCATTAGTAACTTTGATAACCCATGGTCTAGTAAGAATCCAACTACTGCTAGAAATTTTGCTGGAGATCTTCAGATGAACAGACAGGCTGGAGAATCAAAGTTTGGACCATTTAATAGACCACAGTTAGATGGACATTTTGCTCACTCGCCTTTGCATTATCGCCCTAGAGACACTGCACCAATTCATACTCAAAACAATGTCAACTTCAATAACAGTCAATGTGGGGTTCAAGGAAAAGTTGAGAGGAGTTTCCTGAGTCTTGGAATTGGAGGCACTGAAGAAGCCATACCTACCTCTCAACCTGGCAGCAGAGAGACTTCTGACAAGCTAAAAGAATCAGCTTCAGCTGAGTTAAAAATGGCTCGTGCTCGGAAAGCTATGGGTCAAACTTTAAATGCTAATTTTCCAGGTTTCCAGAGAAGCACTAGTGGTTTCTCCAATCAATTGGATCGAATAACCTCAACTGGAAATGAGGTTGGAGTTCATTGTACTCCAAATAGTGGGCCAGGTTCTAGCCCTTATCATATTTTAGAAATGCAACAAAATGATATGCAGCATGGCATTTCTAGGCATGATGATAGCAACTCAACTTTTCTGAGCAACAGGAATGCAGGTTATGGAGATGCGAATCATTATAGAGTCTCTGCAGGTAATCAAGCTGTGCATTCAGGAACAATTGGTGGCAATTCAGCTCAATTTCTCAATTCCCAGCAACATGCTTTAAATAGGGTTGTGCAAGAATCTGCTAAGCCTTCATATACCATGTCTCATACACCTTCTGGGAAGCTACAGAATATCCGTTTCAAAACCACAAACACCCCGCCATCAGAGAGTTCCATGAATTCTTCTCTCAAACTTGGAAGTGGTTCTAGTTCTACCAGACAGAATTATGCAGGTAAGCAAGGTGATTGTTTTCAGTTTACATTAAGGTTATCCTTATTGAATCAATATGTTTTCTTGTAGGAAAACATCCCTATTTACAGAATCACATGCCTAGCCAAGGTCCTGGGGGTGGTCTGCTTTCACAGAACCAGAGGACAGCAGTTCCTCAAGTATCTTGGGTTAGCAGTGGTCAAGGTGTAACAGATCTCCCATTCCCAAAAAGGCTGGGAGTTGAGGTTAATGGGAGAGATAGCCCTCAACCTGCTGAGAGACAAATAAGCTTGCAGACAACTAGTGCAGGTATCCTGAGTGGCATAAGACTGTTTTTATACGGTTATAGACAACAAGTTAAGTCTTACTTATCATGTGAGATTAATTTTTTATTTTCAGGTCAAAGTCAAACACGTCAGTATCCAGATAATGTTGTTCGACCTTCTATTGGTATGACTACTTGCTCTCTTTTTAATTTCTTGAGATCGTTTTTATGACAATCAGATCGAATTGATGCAGCACCTGTCAGTTATCCGATGAATCCTCAAGGTCCCCTTTTCAGTCATGGTAAACAAAAACCTAAGAAGTGTATGTATACAGTTGGATATATTGCATACATATTTGATTTTTTTTTTGGGTCTTATCTAGGCCAATCTCAAATGGTTCAGCTTCCTAACAATCCTAGAGGACAAGCTCCTACAACTTCTGTTGATGGTCTCTCTAATAAGTCTGAGTATTATGCGAGACCATATCACAAGAGAAGTGCAGTGGCCCCACCTTCAGGCCCCCATTGGGTTCAACGCCAGAAGATGTCACATCCAACAACTACTCATCATTCAACGCCAATCCGATTCCCCACAAAACCAGCTGCTCCTGTAACAGCCAATCTTGCTCATCCTTCCATACCAATCTACCAATCACAATCACAGACTCAACAACGTGTTCGTGCTCTTATGAATCCATCTATACCTTACACATCAAATTTTAGACCTCGTGTTCCTGTGACAGCTGCTCCTAGTCCTACAGTCTCTCATATTACATGGAAAGGTACACTATCGTTTCTTACTCTTACTATTTCTTCATATATATATATATATATATATATATATATATATATATATATATATATATATGACATGGTAACTACTAACTAATGTAATGTGTTTGATTATATGCCAGATCCTGAGACAAGTCCTCCTGAATTGACAAAATATAAATGCTTGCTATGCAAGAGGGATCTTTCATTAACATCAGAAGGTGCAGTATACCAGCCTACAGCACCACCAGCAGTTGCTGTTCTTCCTTGTGGCCATACTTTTCATGATCAATGTTTGCAAAAAATCACTCCTCAAGACCAAGCAAAAGATCCGCCTTGCATTCCTTGCGCCATTGGTGAAAATTAGGTCCCATCTCTATTCTCTAACCCTACTTTTTATGGGTCCTTATATAAATATATACATATTAAACGTATAGATAGATGATGATATTTGAGATCAATTGGATGATTTTTGTTCTAATCACATAACTCAAAACTCTGCTAAACTGGTAGAGAACTGAAAAGATTTGATTTAGACCGGGTATTTTGGGTTTGGGACGTGATTCTCATTTCAATTGAGTACATATTTTGAGTTCTTTGGTCTTGTTTGAAATATATTGGATGATTTATTTAACAAAATGTACATAAAGTTATGAATCTAACTTGGCAATTTTTGGTAGTCCGCTTTTGAATTTTGCATATCGTATACAAGAAAACAAGAGTTTTTTCTTATGCGACTACTACAAGTTATTTTATGGAAGATTTAAAGGAAACCATTTAATTATAGGGATAATGACATAAAAACCCTTAAGTTTGTAAGTTTTTGTCGGTTTTACCCTCTTGTAGATTTTAGGTTCATTAAATTCGGATATTTGCAACTTTTTTTTTTTTTAAATTTTAATTTTACCCTCTGGTTTATTAAAGCCTTTAAGTTTGATAGAAATGTTCGATTTTACTCTTTCTTTTTGGTTCATAAAAGCCCTTAAGTTTGGTTTTCTAGTTCATTAAAGTCCTTAAGTTTGACAAAAAAAATATTTAGTTTTACCATATAAGTTTGTAAGAAGGGTAAAATAGAAAAAAAAAAATAGCAAAAAAAAGTTTGCAAATTTGAGGCATGGACCTAAAATACGATTTTGGGTAAAACCGATAAAACTGGTAAACTTAAGGGTTTTTAGGGTTTTTATAGTGCCTTTAAATATTTGTATACAGATTGTGCAAATAATACACAAATCATTGGGGGCCCATGTAAACCTACTACAATCATTCACAACTCACTAGGGACAACTTATTTGATATTTATAGAAACAAATCCATGTGAAGGAAGGACTTTGTTTCCTTTGGTGTTTAAAAATATATATTTGGATTTAAACAGTAAACCCATTTATGTTTCATTATGATTTGATTATCTGGGGACTGGGTCCTCAAAACCTTTTCCAAAAAATATTACAATTGGCATGTAGTTTATTGATAAGATGTACAATAATTAACCAAAAATAGTAGTAAATAAAATGAGTCAAAGGAGCTGAATGTTTTCTAAAATGTATTTAGGTCTTTATAAGTCTTAATTTTTTTTTTTATGTAACGAGTTAGATTAGTTTTAACAATATTATCTTTGTAATTATAATCGACATGTTAATCATTTATTAAAAATATACAAAAAGAGGTGATGAATCCACACTTAAACGGTACCCGTTTTCATCAAAACCTATTTTGACCGGTTACCTAATTCGTCCAAACTGTTCGTTTTGATTTTTCTTTTGTAAGTTTGTTGTATATTGTTTTTTTAGAAAGAAAAATACCATTAAAAAAACTAGCAAGGTGCTAGTAGAAAATGTTGTATATTGTTACCATCAAAATTTGCCATATGCAAACAGTCCTATGTTCATTTTTTAAAAAGATCTACAATTTTTAAATAAGCATTTGGTCACTAATGACTATATAAACTTTCTTGTGATAACGATATATATTTATGAATATATTGATTTGGGAGATAGTATGGTTAAAAGTTTTTTTTTTTTGACAAATGTTTTCAAAATATCATATTTGTTAAAGACAGAAGGTCATCACGCCTCAACATAACGAGGTTGACAATTTTCATTTCCTGCCCCTTAGTTGTTAGCCGTGAAGCTGAGGTGGCATGGTGCCCTGTAAACCTCCTCACGACCGACTATACAATCTTTCATTTTTCTTCTCTTTTAATCTTTTTTTTCCCGTGATGAGCACTCCCTTAAGGTTGTGTGGAGATGGTGCCTAGGTGGTGAATGGTGGATGTGGGGTGACATGCCAACTACACCAACCAACTTAATATAATCTAAATGGATCTAAATTGTGACCTTTAGGTTGTTTAGTAATAAAGTGTTGGCATTGCAAGGTTATTCTTTAAAATAGTCTTTGGGGGTGGATGTCGTATTCGATCATTTGATCGACTTATTCAACAAGATATGAGACTAATTATTGCATACATTTGAAGGTCCTTACTGTTTGTGTTTGTTACGCTTTTGGTCCCTGTCTTACCTAAAAGACTATTTTGCACTTGATTTTATAATTTATTTAAATAAACACACCTCCAATCTCACCCCTCTCACCTTACCTTATCTTCCCCACCATTTTTCCTTATTTAAATAATAGTTTTTTTAAGTAAGACAGGGACCAAAAGCGTAACAAAAACAAACAGTAGGGACCAAGCGCATAACAAAAACAAATAGTAGGGACCTTCCGAGTTAAAAAAATAAGTTAGGGATCAAGTGCGCAAATTACCCCAAACCATAGGGACCATTCGTGTAATTTACTCCTTTTTTAGGTAGAGAAATCAAATTAAGAAAAAAGCCTGCGGGAAGCTGGACCATAATGGAATTTGAATACAATAAAAAACCTAAAACAAGAACAAAAATGCAATAAAAATGAACAAAGAATCCCCGGTCCAAGCCAAGGAGCCTAGACTTGGACTAAGAAAAGTAACATACCAACAACACCTAAGAATGACACTATACTTTGGATCAAAAGTAAAAATAACGACAAACTATGTTGTATATATTAATTTCATACATCACCTAATCAAGGCATTATAGTTTTGAACCATATGCATAAATAACACTCTTATATCTATATAGACTAATGTATAACCGCACAAGGATACCAAGCATCATCATCGCATAAAAGACAATGAGTTTTTGGCCTTTAGACAACAACATCAAGGAACATAACACTTCAACCCAAAGTGTGAGCAAATCCCAATAACAACATATTATCCATGATTCATATACCTCTACACAAGAATATGACATCCCATCGGGCTCCAGAAGATGATGTTGACACAATTGAACACTTGGTTCATAAAAAATCAAAATGGAAAATATTCCACCCATCCTAGACAATACCCACTAGAGTTGTAGACCTTTTCAAATAAAAATCAAAACCTTCCAGCCTGAGCACTTGAAAGGACAACATCATATCCAAACTATATCAAATTGATAAACCAAACCTGACGAATAACTTAACCAAGTGAGAGAAATCCAAATGTGAAACGATTATAAATGTCCCATCTTTATGACATGCAAGCACACACATTTGAAGAAGTTTCAAACTTCACAACAAGATCGTAAAAATTACTACCCTTAAAAGAGAAAAAATGCTCACACTAAACACACTCTAGTGAGTTGGAAGAGGCATAATACCAAGAACCCCAAGATTGTTTCGAACACCACCCCCCCCCCCCCCCCCAAAGAAAAAAAAATCCACTTTTCATAACCCCATAAAAATCATAGTATTCATTCAAGTGACAAAATAAATACACACAAGAAATAAGTGAATACACACATGGAAGTTTAAACCCACCCCATTTGCATGTCACCTAAAAACCACGCATTTTAAAAAAGTGTCAAGATTTCACAATGTTATACCTAAGTAACTATTACTTAACTACCCTTATAAACTTAAAACACACACCAAAAAAACTGTGGAAAAGGCACAACACTAAGAACTCTCACAAAACATAGGGTGTGCTTAAAAAATTGATCCAATTCAAAATGACCAATCCATTTCATACCTACCGACATACATTGGATATCTAATTGTAATTGGATTGGATCGGTTTGAAAATTTCAATATCCAAATTGGATCTTTTGGTTCTTGTATGACCATCCAAATCCAATCTCAAACCGACTGATCTAATCCAATTGGATATCCAATTATCATTTAATTGGATATATATATATATATATATATATATATATATATATATATATATATATATATATCATCCAATTGAATATATCCAATTATTAATACATATCTAATTATCATCCAACTATTATGCAACCGTTATTAAGTTATAATCCATCTATCATCTAATTGCATATCCTGATGGGTTTTCTACATAGCAGACAATTATATGTGTGCATGCAAACCTAATTTGAGGATCTATGTTTTCACTATTAGACATACAAGCATTGAACACAAAAAACTAGAAACCCTATCATGAATCTAATAATTTCAAAATCAACATAAGAAAGATTATGTAACGACCCAATTTTCACATCCAAAAATTTCATTTTTAAACATTACTTTAGAAAACATTAAAAATTAAAAACATTGTTTGATCAAACCACATCACAACGTAAACCATGTCTAAAAGCCAAATCATACAACCAATCGAAATATCAGAGTATAAATCCCAGAGAAATCTCGTAAATGCGGAACCAGTGTGTGTGCATGATGTGCCGCTACCGTGCCAGCTCCTTCCCCTTCGATGAAGAGGTACCTGAAACCAAAACCGTAAACTGTAAGCACAAAGCTTAGTGAGTTCCCCCATAATACCTCATACCATGCAAGCATATAACATACAACATTCAGCTAGGAGTTACGGGCCTCGCCCACACTCGTGAAGATACGGGCCCTGCCCACACTTCGCTAGCCGGGAGATACGGGCCTCGCCCACACTCGTGAAGATACGGGCCCTGCCCACACTTCGCTAACCGGGAGATACGGGCCTCGCCCACACTCTACTATCTGGGAGATACGGGCCTAGCCCACACTCCACTCTCGGAGAGATACGGGCCTTGCCCACACTCAACCGCTAACTCATAATATACAAGTATCACACAGACAACAAGTATAGACAACTCTATCATACCGACACATATATCATACTTAACTAAACCAAGAGATACGGGATCGGCCCACACTCTAGTGCTAACATCTCGTCTACACGGGTCGGCCTTGGTGCCTTAGACCCGTTCCTACTGGAAGGAAACTCACCTCGAAATAGCTGCTGGTCTGTGTGGGAATTGACTGTCTGTTGCTGCTGCTGCTCCGGAAATCCTCCGGCTCCAAGAAATTACTAAGAGAACACGAAGATGCTTGGCTTCCTTCCCTTCCTCTTGATCTACTCCTCTTCCTTCCCAAAATCTTCAAGGAACACACTAAAAAGCCTCAAACTCACAAAAACAGGGCTAGAATGTATGGAGAGCTTCTGAGGGTGAAGGGGGCGGAGTTGGGGCGCAAATGGTCGTTTAAATAGGTTGCAAACCCTTGGAAATTAGGGTTTCATCAGACAGCGCGGACTCGCCGAGTCCATAGTATGGACTCGCCGAGTCGCCAACTTAACCGCGTCCCAAGTCTCGTCTCTACTCGGCGAGTCGGGCCTCCAACTCGCCGAGTCCAAGGCCAATAATACAAAATACTCAGATAAATCTTACATACCAGGAACCAGGTGCTACAGATTAGATCACATACCTTTATTGCTATATAGTAATAACAATGATTCCTTGAAGATCTTGAGCTTTGAGAATAAGTACCACAAATGTAGTACCTCTAATGACTCACAAACACACTAGGGCAAGAGGATGATTATGAGAGGGAGGAGAGAGGGGATACTTGCTCATAATTTCGGATCTTCTAGGGTTTCTTGGAGGTGCACGAAATCATGAGGGTTGGGTGGTCTATTTATAGTTGAGGCAGCTAGGGTTTTGAGATGGAAACCCCTAATCCATTAGCTTAGGGCCTAAGCAGCCTATGGACTCCCTTCCTTAAGGCTTGGACGAAATCCTCTAGAATATTCTAAGGATTTTCGCCCCTCCCCAATAAGGGTGATCCAAGAGCCCAAAACCACAACTATCAGATAATTGCAAAACAACCCATGTACTTTTAATTAGTTCCTTTAATCCTAAAATTAATTCCAAATTAATATCTGATTTAATACTAATTAATAATATGATTTATAGTTAATATATTATTCTCATAACATATTAATAAATCATTTTATCTACAAATTTATTATTCCAAATAATAAATCCAACCTCTCTCTCCAATAGTAATCTTGTCTAGTTGTAGTGTGAAGACTACCCAAAAGGACCATGCTACTATCAAATCAAGTACATACCAATTATAGTTATGGGCTTAGACACCTAATCCAACATATCCAACAAAGGATTTTATTGTATTTTGGTTGAACTTTACACTTTTGAAAATTTAATAATATGGAAATGTTTGTAGAGTTAAGTAAGGAGGAGAGGAAAATGTTAAAGTATGAACAATTTGAAAGGGTGAAACAACAACATTTATTGGTAATAAGCATGTTGGATAAGAATATAGAGATAAGATCTCTAGAAAAGATTTGGTGTGCTGAAACAATTAGAGAAATTGCAGTTAGGATATTGAGTTTTTCAACAAGGTTCCTTTGATAAGCTATTCAGTTGAAGACTTTGTAAAGAATCAACTTAACCTTCCAGTAACCCTGAAGGCATTCACTCATAAATAGTTTTTAGTGAGGGAAGATAAGACGAATACAAAAGATTTTAATGAGCTCAAAATCAAATTTCATGGTGTACTGTGTAAACGTGAGAAGGAGGTTTGGATTCTGAAAGAAGATAGTTAAAATTTTGAACATTTTGAAAGACATATTTTTTAAGATACTTTTTAGAATTACAAATACAAGGTCATAATAGGGAAGAATAAAGAATCAGAATTCACCATTACTGATTTTCCTGTTATAAATCCGAGTGACATTGTAGATTTAATCAAGTTGTTTAACTCAATGGATCAAAAAGCCATTTTTTTTGTCATAAATCGAAACATATATTCTATTTCCTACAAGTATGTGCGATATTTCATGGCGTTTTACTATGTTCAAATGGCATTATAAATTCAAAAGAGTAGTAGTTGCCCTAGTGTTAGGATTTAAAAGGGTTAAACCATTAAGAAGAGTTTACTTGATCAAGAGGAAAGATGGTTCAATTTCTAAAGTGTTAGGGTTTAAAAGGGTTGTGGTGGAGATCCAAATTTCCAATGGATCGAGTAGGTTCGCTTTCCAAACCAATATTTCTATTATATCCTCCGGTTACAAGAAATCCAATCTAGGAGAATCCGAAGAGACACTTACCAATCTAGGCAAAGAAACGTAAGCCAAATTTCTAAAGAAATTTTGAGTTCATTTGAGAAGAAAGAGAGACGAGAAGGGTATATATATCACAACTCAAAGAGAAGAGTCATATTTATACATGACAATTAGGGTATATGTCTTCTAAATTAGTTAAGGATATCCCTAAATTAATGGCATAATCAATGGTTTCCAAAACTGACAACCGTCAGGGGCTTTGCCCTTTGGACCATATTAGGGGCTCTGCCCCTAAAACCCTATAAGGGGATGCAACTCCCTTGACCCCACCATTTTGTCGTATCGGTTTATAATTCGATCTTATATATGTGTGCACTTCACACACATCAAACATATAATATGAGCCCTTTAGCTTACATATTACTTCCAATTACACAAAACGTATGATAACACTAAAATCTCCAACATAAAGCTTTCTTCAAAGTCTATGATAAAGAGAGATTTACAACTACTACAATTTCGAATCTCATTGTTCATGTACTACATTCGACATTAATTCTGAGAAGGACATAATAGAGATCATTGATCATTTGACTTGGTGGATGGTTGTGCTTAAAGCCTCGTTGAGTATTGCTCATTTTTGTAGTAGACTTTAAATTATAGACTTGTTACGAAGGGGAGAGTTTTGATAGCGATGTAATTTTTAGAGCATATCGTGCTCATTTGGTATGTGGTTATTACCTAGGCTAGCGTAGGTTGGTGTAAGATATTAGTTGTTAATCACGTGTGTATGCCTACGTGTCTGTTTATGACTTGTTTTTGATTGATGATTTGCAACCCTATCTTAATTGTGTATATATAGTTGTCTTAGTCATTGTAATAGGTTTAAGTTTTTCCAGATCTTGTTTATATCTACTTTAATATTTAAGCATATAATTTGTAACCTTTACGAGTGATTAAGCAAAGAGCTTCTCGTTTATTTAGATAATTGTTCATCTTATGATACTGCATTGTGTGATTCATTATCTTGTCCGTGCCAAACACTCGGTAAAAAAAGGATATTGTTATGTGTCCTCCTGTTCGAGATACCAAACATAGATGTCAAGCTTTAACCAAAGGGCTTGTAGCCCAGCGGTATCAGGTGGTGTCTTCTCTTTTTGAGGTCGAGGGTTCAAGTCTCGCCGTGGACATAAGTGGAATAAGTGTTGTTAGCTTAGGAGTAGATTAGATTTGCCGGTTAAAAAAAAAGATACAAGCTTTAAACTTTTAAGCCTTTTACGGACTTGCGTGGTTTATTTATTTATTTATGTTATCTTAAAATATTTAATGTTTTATATCTTCCACTCATTATCTCTACACGTGTGGAGTTTTAAATGTGGGGAAATAAAAATACAAAAAACAAGAAAAACAAGAACACGAGAAAAGAGCGTGACTTAAAATATAACGGCCGTTGACACCAGGAGAATATTCTTTTGTTCGAGTAAATCAACATAGTACCCCCTATACTTTGCTTTATTTCAACAAGACCCATTGAGTATTTTTAACTCATTAATTAAGTTCTTAAAGTTTTACACTCATACCCTTCAAATAAAAATGATAACATTACTACACCTACAAGTCTTCAAATACTAAAATTTATAAAACTCGACAAGACTAGCCAAATTGACCCTGTATGATTCTGTTTTATTAGTCTCTTTATTTCAACCTTTCTCATTATTATTATTATTATGACATGAAGTAGGGATTGTTTTCTTACAAAATTCAGCTAATTATATACAGACTAGTGTATTATTAAAGATAGCTTATCATTATCCGGTTCCATTTTTCAATTATGTCAGTACTTACTGATTTTTGCCAACCCCTTATTAGTCGGAGGGTCTTTGTTGCAATAATACAATTGTGTGTGATTGTTTTATATACCCGTCTTGCTCCGTCGGGTCATGGAAATCCAGGTGCATTTTCGTCATTTCGGTTACAAGACAGATAAAACGAGACTACAAACGATCCGCCGTGGATACTTAAAAGACCCCACCGCCAAATCGCGTTCGTCCAATTTCCTCGATCTCACCGTTTAATATTTTCTCATCGGTGAACAACATATGTACGTTATACAATTCAACAACTCAGCCTCAGCTCAGACAGAATAACCAGAATAAATTCTCTCTCATCTATTGCTGTTTCCATGTCTTTTCAACCGCCAACTGTGTGTACGTGAGGTTTTTGAGAAGAGATTTGGTGGAATTAGTTGAATTGTGATCGATTTTTGTTGATTCGTAGTTGCGAATTTTGACGGAGTAATGGATGACGGAAAGAAGTTGGAGAATAGCGTCGTTAATGGCTTCTCTCCGGTGTCTTCTACTCCTGTTTTCTGGAAATCTCGGAAGAGATCAGGTAATTCGAGTTTGAATACGAGTATGCGTTTTCGTGAATCATTTTAAGCATAATTGAGTAATTTTGTGATTGATTTCTCTTCTTCTTCTTATTGTTGTTGATTCAATTACGTACGGTAGTAGATCTGTATATCCACATGTTGTGGCAGTTTGAATATTTGATGATCATGATGTTCGGAGCAAATTTAGATAGGGAGTAGGTGGCCGATTTTGCAAAATGTTATTGTAAAATGGGTAAATAGTTTCGGAAAATTTAATTACGAAATAGATTCATAGTTCTAGTTTTGACAGATATCATCTGGTTACTGCTGATAATTCAGGGTTATGAATTAAATTGATTTAGCAGTTTCTGGTTGCAGCGAGTGCGAAGAATTTGTACAAGGACATTGTAGATGAAGGTGATAAGACTTCAGAGAAGAAGGAAGAGCAGGTCACAGCAACAGATGAAAAAATGGAAGATTCATTATCAACTCCACCCACAGTTCTGTCCGAGAAACGTAAGGCTCTTTTTGAACCTTTGGAGCCAATAATGGATTTGAGTGGTAGAAGACCTTCAGCTGAATCCTTACTCCCTCCACCGGACTTTGACACTGCCAGTTACCCTCGTGGATGGCTAATTGGGAAGAAACGGAAGCTTGTAAATGTGGATGTTGTTGAAAGCATGCGTAGGATTGCAGTACAGGAAATGAACAGAAAGGTATTGTACCTTTGCACGCTTTCTTTTTATAATTGGATTTTAATATATAATTAACAGAAACTAATCCTACTCAACTTTACCCTCTTTGCCTTTTTAGTCTAAAATTGTACTTGAATATACTAAAAATCATAACAATCCTACTGAAGATAAACAGACAGCAACTCGCCATTTTTTCTATTGATATCCCGTTTATATGTGTGTATGTGTGGGAAAGAAGAGCAGGCCACATGTCGGACTTTAAATGTGGTCCATTTTTGCTATTATGAGATATAAAACCTTGTACCTTGTGTATATTTTTATAAAAATGGTTAAATGCAAGAAACAATCACATATACACATACAAGCTAGCTCAAAAACTATGTTATTTCAATAACAATAACTATGCAAGAAACAATAACTATATTAACCTTGTACTAAGATACGATAAGCTACTTTTGCAATAATCATAAAAAATAAGCTTGCTTATAAAACGCCAACACAGCCTTGTTAACTAGCTATCATAACATTCTACTTTCATTTCCTCCTAATACAACATAGTACTTCGGAAAAAAAATATCCAATTGTAGCAACATCATCAAAATACAATATAATTTGCACTGCTATAATTGGGTGGACTTTTCAAAATATAATGTCCGAATAAAAAATGATATGAAAGTAGACTGCTATCGTTTCATCCTATTACAACATTGTACTTTGATAAATTTATCAATTATAGCAATTTCATCAAAATACAATGCAATTTGCTTTGCAATAATTTGGTAGATTTAAAAAAAATAGGATGTCTGACTAAATATAATGTGAAGGTAGAATGCTATAACCAGGTAACATTCTAATCCTATTACAACATTTACTATGAACAATGTATCGTTTATATATAGATATATGCTATGGAATCTAACTGTGAATACAGGACAGAGAGATTAACGGACTTAACGAGCAGTTAGAAGAAGATGCACGTGTCCTTGAGCACCTTCAACTCCAACTGCTTGATGAACGAAGCAAACGCGCAGATGTTGAGCGACAGAATACAATGCTGCAGAACCAGGTGGATATGCTCATGAATATGCTTCAGGAGCCTGAAAATATCGATGATGAAGATGGCTCACAAGAACCATAAGTAAGTCTGTTCCTTTTTTTTTTAATTCCTGCGTCATTTTGTAAAGCTAGCATTATACGGATCCATCATGCATCCTCTTTTGTTTTATTTTGTGTTGTTTTCGTCAAATATTGTTTATATAGTTACTTGTTAGTATAAGTATCTTGGAGAAGAAAATGAACTACTGCACCAAATGTATCATATCATATAACATGAAATATAATTATATTTTATTTATTTGTTTCCCGAATTGAGACAACTATTGTGTTCAATTTGTTTTGTCCCACGCAACAAATCACAAATGTGGCCTTAGCGAGTTGTATTTTTATTTATTTAATATATTTATTACAATAAAAAATAACGTTTTCATGTTAATGTTGTAAAATTATAAAACTATATACATTTTTGTTGCAAGGGTGTTTTTCTCGTTGTTAGTTAATATCGTTATATTCATTCCTTCTTTCCTACTTACCAAACAAAATAGATTATATCGTTAAGAAGGTTAAAATGATAATTTTTTTATCATTCTAACACATTCAATCGTTAACCTAATCAAACAACATGTTTTATGTTCATAACCAAATTTATCTAGAGTGATGTTGTATTATCTTATTTATCTTCTCATCCATAATCAAATTCATTCAGCTTTAAATCATTCACTTTTTATCAAACAATCCGTTTATATTATCCTAAGTTTTCTTAAAAAAAAATAATCATAATTTCTATATTTAGTCTTGTTGGTACGAAATTAAACTCAAACTGAAATTAAACGTACAAATTGAGTTTTAGCTTTATAAATTCCAGTACAAATCAATTACTTTTTTGCTTACAGCTGAATATTATTTAAAAAAAAACCTTTGGCAAGGAGCTAGACATGAAAAGAAATTACACGGAAAGTAAAGAGTTTTGGAGCATTAGGGGGTGTTTGGCTTAGCTTTTCACAGCCAAAAGTCATTTTTGTAAAAGAAAAAAAACAAAAAGATGTTTGACAAACTAGTAACTTTTGGAGTTTTAAGGAAAAAGAACTTTTTGGAAAAGTCAAGAAATCTTGACTTTTTGTAACTTTTTGGAAAAGAACTTTTGAGCTTTTAAAAGTTAAGCCAAACACGCCCTTAGTGACAATAACTTCAAAATCATCTCATTCGATCCAAGAATTGAACATCTTAAAAGAATCCACCTTAACTTGTTTAAACATAACAGGTCAGTGATATGAGACCGTTCTCTCCAAAGCAATATACAAAGAGGTTACTGAATGTGATGTAAGATATTGCTACACAAGTTGTCCTAATTTTCATATCTAGTCTTGTTGGTAAAAAAAACTAAACTCAATTGTGAAATCCGATGCAAATCAATTTCGTTTTCTGTTTGGTTTAAAAGTTTAAAATAAAGCAAAAAAGAAAACGATGTAACATATTTTTCTACATAACAAGCTCATACACCATTTCATTAAAATGATGTTTGGTCCGTACATTAAAAAGCATGGTGTTACTAATCTTCACTTATAGTTGAAGATGATACACCAAGAGACGAAGCGAAAGTTGCAGTGGTATCACCGTTTAAATACCTTTTGAGTCTATCTAAATCGTCTGCAGCATCAAGCATTGTCGGTCTATTCGATGGTGAATCTTGTGTGCACAAAATACCCATCTCCAACAACTCTCCAATGGCAACATCCCACATTTTCTTCACATCGGCTAATTGGTCTTTTGTGGTTTGTACCAAAGACGAGTCGACTACATGTTCCATGTGTTGATGATAGTGGCTTTTAACCCATTTGTGAAGGCTAAGCCCTTCGGAGAACATATCATCTGTTGGTCTCTTTCGTGTCACCATCTCGAGAACCAGGATTCCAAAACTGTAAACATCTCCTTTGGTTGATATGTTTGATCCATACCCGTACTCTATATACAAGAAAGTATACAAATGTAATGTTTCACAATTCATGTTTAGTGAACAAAATGTTACCATTTCTCATTACTAATCGATTGAACATATATTTTTAATAACTTTGTAACAAATTTATCATTTCTTAGCAAAATGTTTTACATAATATGATAGATTGTGATAAGTTTGTTATATTAAAAAAATTTAAAAACTATGAAATGAGATCCAACAATTACACTTTCAATACAAAATAAGAATTGGTAGCATTAGAATAGCAATCCGATTTGCTATTTTAAGTTAGAAAATACAATGTAAAAATCGAAAATAAAAATAAAAACATAATATTTTTAAAATATAATGTCAAAATCGAAAACAGTTAAATAAAAACATAATGTATCGTGTGTTATTGAACAAAAAATAAAAGAGAAAATTTGTGATATAACCAAAAAGAAAAGGATGTTTGAAGAAAATGACCAAGGAAAAATGGATTTTAGAAAATGACCAAAGGATCCGCAGAGCACCCTCTGCGGATCTATTAGCTGCTCTGCGGATCCGCTACACTTCTGCGGAATTGCTGTTATTTTATTTTATTTTTTATTTTTTTTTTCGTTTTTTTTGTTTTTTTTCGTTCATTTTCGTTTATTAATATATTTTTTTTTAAATACACTAATACCTTGTGTGATTATATAAATAATTTGACAAAAAAATGTTAAAAATAATGAACTTATGTTCGATATCAGTCCACATAACTGTTTGGGAATTCACCATCAGCGGATCCATTAAAGCCTGTGTGAATCTAGCTACAACTCGTGGAATGTTGGTTTTTTTAATTTTTTTAATATTTTTTTAAATAACCTAATACAAACGAAATACATATAAATAACGTAATACAATAATTAATGTATTTAAAAGAAAAAATTAATATAAATAACCTAATACAAACGAAATACATATAAATGACCAAAGGATTAATGTACACCTCTACAGATCAGTGTACACCCTCTGCAGAACCATTAAATGCTCTGCGGATCCTCTACAGCTCTGCAGAATTGTTGTTTTTTGATTTTTCTTTTCGTTTTTTCGTTTTTTTTTTTGCGTTCATTTTCGTTTATTAATATTATTTTTTTAATACACTAATACCTTATGTGATTATGTAAATAATTTGACAAAAAAAGGTTAAAAATAATAAACTTATGTTTGATATCAGTCTACAGAACTCTTTGGGAATCCACCCTCAGCGGATCCATTAAAGTTTGTGCGAATCTAGCTACAGCTCTGCAGAATGTTGGTTTTTTAATTTTTTTAATATTTTTTTAAATAACCTAATACAAACGAAATACATATAAATAACGTAATACAATAATTAGTGTATTTAAAAGAAAAATTAATATAAATAAACTAAAATTAACGCAAAAATACGGAAAAAAAAACCTATTTTTGTCAAATTTTTTACATAATAATAACATAATGTATTAGTGTATTTAAAAAGAATAATAATAAAAAAAATGAAAAAAAAAACTATATTCCGCAGAGATGTAGCAAATCCGCAGAAGGCTTAATAGATCCGCAGAGGGTGCTCTGCGGATCCTTTGGTCAAAAATTTAAAAAAAAAAAAAAAAAAAAAGCTAAATTCCGCTAGTGTAGCAAATCTGCAGAAGAGGACTTAACAGATCTGCAGCCGCGGATCCTTTGGTCATTTTCTGAAACGACCACTGTTGTTTTTGGTCATTTTCTAATTTTCTCAGGTGATATTGAAAAAAATATAAACATGTGTCATTGCTATCTACCCGTTAACTAATGGTAATATGGATGATCAATTCAAACCTGGTGCAATGTAGCCGAACGATCCACAAAGCATATTTGCTGTGGAATTCCCCAGATTCTCAGTGCCACCTCCAATCGTCATAACCAATTTTGCTATCCCAAAGTCAGAGACCAAAGCTGTCATATCATCGTTAAGAAGAACATTGCTAGGTTTCAGATCACAATGTATGACCTTAACCGGAGAATGATGGTGGAGATAAGCCATTCCTTCAGCAATATCACTGCAGATGTTCACTCTTTGAATCAGGTTTAGATCTGACGAACCTGAACCTAATCCTCCTGAATCTGGATATAGACGACTGTCCAAGCTTCCATTCGCCATAAATGGAAGAACAAGAGCTTTGAAATCAGGTAAACTACACGCGGTTATGATTCTTATCAAGTTTCTGTGACGAATTCTTTTCAGAACTTGACATTCTCTGTTGAAAGTCTTGGTGGAATTACCTGTTTGTAATTGAAGCACTTTGACTGCTATTTGTGTTCCATCTGGTAGCCATCCTCTGTATACTCGACCGTAACCTCCAGATCCGAGCAGTCTCTGTTCATCGAATCCGTTTGTAGCTTCCGCGAGCTCCTTATACGTAATTCGTGGAAAATTACGTGTTAATTCCGGCTGAGAATTCGTCTCCGGCCGAGTCGCGTTAGAACTCACGATTTGTTTCAGGTAACGCCATCCAATCACACAGCAGATTACTGTTAGCAGGACTGATAGTATTATTCCGACATAGAATACTGCCAAAAACCCCGGCGAACGGAAGTATTTTTTCTTGTGAGAACAATACCGAAGGTCGGAAATGTGGCCACAAAGATGTGGATTTCCAAGAAAGGAAAGACTAGTGACCGAATTGAAAACACCACCAGTAGGAACTCTACCCTGGAAGTCATTGAAGGAAAGATTCAAGAGCTTAAGGGTATGTATGTTGCTTAAACCTATTGGAATCTTTCCTGATAGCATATTATTAGATACATCAAACGCTACAAGACGTGTAAGCATGCTTAAAGACTCTGGAAGCTGGCCTTGAAATGAATTGCTTGACAAATCTAGAACCTCTAAGTCCATGTAACTCGAAATTTTAGGGAAGATGGTTCCAGTGAGGTTATTGAAAGAAAGATTGATCTCTTTGATGGTTTCTAGCATGCTGAGTTGACTCGGTAGTGGTCCTTCAAGGTGATTATGAGAAAGATTCAAGAATATTCCGTTTCGTGTCATGGCTGATATTAATCCAGGAGGTATGTGTCCAGTTAATCTGTTATGGGACAGATCTAGATTGGCTAGAACAACACAGTTTCCTAAACTTGAAGGTATGTTCCCTGAAAGCTGGTTATTATTAAGGGAAAGTGACCCCAAACCAGTTAACTTCCCAAAGCTTTCAGGGATTTCACCTGTGAATTTGTTATATGACAATTCAAGTTTACCTAAATGAAGACAGTCTCCAATTGCTTCTGGGATTTCACCTGTGAAAGCATTGTGAGATAACAGAAGCTGTTCAAGTGCTGGTAACCGATTAAGCTCTGGTGCTATTGTTCCATTGAGATGATTCATTGTCAAATTCAACCACATTAGCTTTGAAAGATTAGCAAAAACCGGTGGAACTGAACCATAGATTCTGTTTTCTTGTAGCAACATTTGACTGAAATTAACACCGAGTCTTCCAATGGAATCAGGTAGGGTTCCTCCTAACCCCATACCTGCTAACTCAAGCTCCTGTAGCATACTACAGTTAGAAAGTGCAGTAAAAAAGACATCAAGATTGCTGTTTTGATCATGGCTGACCATATGGTTATATGATAAATGAAGATACAGAAGTTTTGTAAGCTTCGAGGCTAGCTTTGATGGAAGTTCACCAGAAAGATAATTGTACTCCACATCAAGATTGAACATATCTGAAGCATTTGACAAAGAAAAAGGGATTTCACCAGTGAACTGATTGTTATACAAATTGAGATTCCAAAGATTCAAGCAATCCCCGATATTTTCGGGGATTTTCCCAACTAGGAAATTATGTGAGAGGTCAAGATTCGACAAGACAGTGCAGTTTGAGAACAAAGAAGGTGGGATTTCTCCTTGTAATCTGTTGTCTTTGAGACTAAGAATAGTGAGGTTTGATAAAGAAGATAAAGATTCTGGAATCTGACCTTCTATACTATTGAATTCCAGAAGAAGGTTTCTAAAATGGCGTAAGGACGAGATTTCATCTGGGATTTTTCCATATAAATTGTTTCCTGAAAGATTTATTGTTCGAAGGGCTGTGAGGTTTGAGATAATAGGTGAAAACGGGCCCACAAGTCCAAATCCAACAAGCTCGATTATCCTCACACGATGACCATTATTGCAATGGATTCCTTTAAAACTGCAAACTTCAGTAGTCTCATTCCAGTTTGAAAGCACCAAATGTGGGTCTATCTTTATACTCTTCTTAAATTCCAGAAGCGCAACTTTATCTGTTTTAAGGGAATGTTGAGGACACACATGGACAAAGAACAAGAAGAACACAAAGAAGAAGAAAAAGGAGAAGATTTTTAACATTTTGGAAGCTCCACACTGCGTAAAGGTAATATCTCTTTGGTGCTTTTGCCTACATTTGAGATAGTGAAATAGTGTTTAAATGCTGAATGGGTGTTTCTGTTAAAGTCCCTTTTTAGTGTGAATAGTGGATTTTGGTATGATTCTTGGAGGGACTATAGTATTAGTTTTGTCTATGATGGGTGCACAAATGATGAGTAGATGTTCACTAATTTTTGGTGGAAGTTGATAGCAACAGAACTGAGTTGACATAATATTTTGATGTTTAAATTGTAGCCACTTTTAGAGCTTTTCTGAGGTAGAAACCATTGATTTTAGGATTTAGGGGATATCCTAAAAGCTTTTGTGGCCATTCGACAATAGGGATTGTCAGAGGATGTTGTGAAATGTGTGTTTAATTGTTTATGGGAAAAGTAGTATGAAAGGAAGTTAACTTTTTAAGGTTTTTAGTTTTAACATAATGAGGGTATTGATGTATATATAGAAAAACGAAAAGCAATTGGTGAGTGATGAGGAATCATAGGGGTTAAAATGATACATTTAGTTCACAATATGATGGCATGTCAAGTTGTGCAAGTGAGTGTTTATTTTTCTATTAATTTTGTATGTTCTTTAATTATTTAAAAAGTATGTTTACTTTATTTGGTGGTATATTTTTACTATTTTTTTTATATCAAGTTGTGCTCCCTCTCTCTTTTTTTTATTTTTAATTTATAAAGAAGAAATATGTGAATTGTGATTGGTCTTTTTTTTCTCTCTTTTTTTAAGGAATCATAAGGTTTTAGATAGTTTATGTGCGTAAAGTTGTGGTGGATTCATTCCTTTCTTTTCCATCTTGTAACCGCGTGCTTTGCGTGGGCTAAAGTCTAAACATATGATAGAACACCAAACCAATAACGATTAAAAAAGTGTAACGGCATCATCATAGTTTCTTTTACTAAGCTTTACATGTTTTAAGGTTAAGTTCGTTATAATTAATAGAACACTTTATCATCACCTCATAGGTATATGTCAATAATTTCAATTCAGGTTATGTTGATAGAATTATCAATTGTATGTTTTATTTTTATTATTATATCTTACTTTTGGTTGAGATATTAATCTGTCTTTTTAACAAAATTTTCAAAATTAGCAAACCACAATCATACAACTTCAAAATATTTTGAACAACCTAGATTTGATATTAGAAAATCAGATTGTATAACCCTTGTATTTTTGGGTCCTCGCATTCAATAGAAAAAACCTAAATATTATATATTGAATCACACAGGGTTTACTTTAGACATCAAATAACAAAATATATAAATGAACATGTATTTGTATATTGAGAATAAACCCCTTCCCATCTCAATAACTAGTATAGGGATATCATTGCGTTTTAAAGTTGGACAGTAAATAAAAATCAAATCAAACTCATATAAACAGTGTTATAGAATATACAATGCATGATAGAAAACTATGCTCAATTCCTAATTTATCTCCAGGTAGTTTTCATGTATAAGTCCCTTTAATATTTCTTAATCGTAGTGGTCGAGTGAAACATACTTATAACACAGGCCTTGTAAAACTTGTTTGCTTGTATGCTAGTGGAAACCGGCTGATGGGTTTGAAAGACCCAATGTTTCGTGAGGTGTTCTAAAATCTATATCTATATCTATATATCTATATCTATATCATATCATATCATACTATATTATAAAAGAAATATTTTTTCCTTCACCACATTCATTTGAAACTCCCAACTTTTCATATTTCCATACAATATACTTAATTTATTAACTTAGATATGTTTTTAGTTGTAAACATTATCATAAATGGAAGAATTTGTGACTTATCAATATAATATACTTAATTTGCTAACTTCAATATATAGTTAAATAAATAACCTATATTAATATATCTAATAAGCTTAAGAATTTAGTGTAAAATTTAAAACCTAAAGTAAAATATAAAATAATGTTTAAAAAAATCAATATATATTTTTTAACATAGTTAAAAGGAAAACATTAAATATAATAATAATAAAAGAACCTAAATTGATGAATCGAATTAACTAAAAGGTGTTTGAAAATTATATTCTGACAATATATTTTTAACCTGCGTCGCGCAACGCGTGAGAATTCGTCTACTATACTTATAAAAGAAACATTTTTACTTGCACCACATGCATTTGAAACCTTCATGACTTTACAATTTCTTATAGCTCAAACCACATTCATTTAAAACTCTATCTTTTAACTAATAGTACAATTTAAAAGTCTTCTTAATAATGATTTAACACTCAAAAGTTTTATAACTTATATTATATTTAATGAGCACTTAATGAAATGTTTACTATAAAAAGATCAATCTTTTTGGTAGACATGCATACAAATCGCATATAAACTTCACAAAGAAAACAAGTCTAATAGGTTTTTGTGTTAGTTTGAGATCTTGTTACCACTTTTCGAGATATGTTATTATGTTATAGCTTTTAATTTGTAAGTTTGTTATATGCTAATTACTTTTATATTTTGCTTGGTTTTGGATTCTTTTAATACAATTGGTGTATGTTGTACTTTAATCATTAATATATATTAGATCATATACATGTTACCGATCATATGTTATATATCGTGATGTGGATAATATTTAATTAGATATGTTAAATATGATTGTTCTTTTTTTGTTCTGCTTCGAAAATGTAGTTAATTAAATGTCATGAATATTTTAAATTTTCCATGTAAATATGTAAGATATATTTTTCTTTTTACCGCATGTACGTATTTGAAACTCCTATTATTTTTCAATTTCTTTCTAATAACGATTATAAATTGGTTAATGATGTTAAATATGTGCAAAACCTAAATTGTAATCCTGAAGTTAACTAAACTTGAATATTAAATTAACATATTTTACTTCTACTTAGTTTTGATATGTTTATTCATGAGTCACTCGTGAGTAAAAATCATTCAAATGGTTGAGATTATGCAGTTATAATAGATGTATATACTATCATATAATTTAAAATAATCAATATATTATATCAATTTAGATACGAATTATTATATCAAGTTTAACAACAACGTTATTGTTATATAGACGTTTCTGCGCAACGCGCGGACATTCTCCTAGTGTCTTCATAATCTCGTAAGCTCGTATAGGATATACTAGTCTCATGTATAATGTGTCTGGATCGGACACGTCTCATATCCCAAACCTATATAAATGGATATAGATGATCATGATTTATAGAAACTTGTATATGCCTTTTGAAAACAAAACATATTTTTAAAAGACATATCTTTTAAAACTTGTATCATCAAAACTCATTTACTCGTGAGCTCTAACTCAGGGTGTTCGTTGAAATATTACAAGTAGGCTTCCACTTAATTCGTTTATCGTTTCCAAAAAAATCAAAACTCATTTACTTGTATACAACACAAAGAAGTGCATAGACATATAGTACAACATATTACATAGTAATTAGTAATACAAAACACATAATGAAAGTACAATGTCATAAGGGTATATATATGCCACGATACTAATGTAATCACTTCAATTGCATACGTAATCTCCTGAAGCTCCTCTAAGTCATCTTAGTCATAGGACACCTAAACATGTATAATTAAGCAAAGTACAATCACTAATCAATTAAGCTAATTAGGGATACTTGTACCTTATTTAAACTTAAATATCTCATAAATACTCTTATAAAGTCCAAGGGGAAGCATTGGATGCAACCAAACATCCATCGCATCAAAGGCTAAAACATAGAGTTTATGGGACATCAGGGTAAACATGATCGTGCATGGTCTATATGTCACACAAAAACGATCCCAAAGCTCCAAAACATGCCCCAAAACTCAGCTTATTTGATTCACCATGAGAATTACTTCCCAATGTGACAGCAAGGGTGAATACATGAACATGCTTTTCATACTATTTTATGTCTCCAATGGAATTCAATTTCGTTTCTTATCTCCTAACACATCCCAACAAATTGGGAAATCTAAATGTATGATTTGGTTCATAAATAACATTGTTCCCACCCTTTTATTTCATGCCCATATGCCACCCAGATACTTGGTGGAAGCTCTTTTATTTCATGCCCATATCACACACTCATCTTCTATTCAAAGTGTTATATCCCAATCTCTCGCCCCCACCAATCACAATAGACCTTTACGTATGTTGATGTTATATTACCCATATTTCACCACCTCTAGTAAGTATGACCCTCGATCTACTCATTGTGTTTTCCTCGAATACCCTTCTCAACGCAAAGGATTTCATTAAATTGACCTCAACTCCAAACGAATCATCACTCTGAACATCTTGTCTTTGATGAGACTATGTTTCCTTACAAATCAATGTTGTATTTTTAATCTCCCTCTTACGAGTTCCTAGACATCCTGTGTGACCCAACACCTATCTCACAACATTTCCTCACCCCATCCCCTTTGTCATTCACCAACCCCTCACCCTGCTCACGTTCCGCCCAAACGCTCTCGCTTGTTGGCTCTTCTGTCCTTGATATAATATGCTTCAAACCGTTCTCACTCATCTCCATCCTTTTCGACTTCGACCTTTCCCATTTTGGTGTCACATATCACGAGCTTCGGCTCCTCGACTCACGTGCGAGCAAACCTCGCTCCCTCCAATTACAAGTAGTATTTATTTATAAATATGACTTTTAGCATCTTTACTATACAATATAGCTTGAATTTAAAATGTATTTAAAATTATTTAATTTTATGTTGTTTTTTTGTCGTAATATAGTTTATTTATTGTTATTTCGGTATTAATAGGTGAGATTGACTGATGATTATCTTAATAATACATATGAAATCTATTAATCAATACAAGTACATGGTGATGGGGAATGATGATTATCTTATTAAGTATTTTTGTACCTTGTATCCTCTATTTTCACACTTTTATCAAGTATAAATACCTATGGATGTGTGATCAGTGCTAATTGTGTTTTATTGCTTAATTCATAGATCATTGCACATATTTTCTATCATAAACAACAGACTATGACCATTCCTTACCCCTGATAGGCAATGCAAAGGCACGCAAAGTTCCATGACGAAAACGACCTAAATAAAGAAAAATGAATGTTGCTGGATTTATCATGTCTTTGATCGCATTTTGACTCCTCATGATTGTGATTAAGTTGGTTCAGTATAAGTTGAAAAAAGACACAATTATCTACAACTTTCATATTTTGATTTTTCACGAATTTGACCTTATCTATGTTATAATCAACCTTGAAATTGGAGTTAATACATTTATGGTTGAAATTCCAAAATTAATGAAGGCTCGTTGCACACTGTATGTTTAATTTACTTATCTAAAGGGCTAGGGTTTTGAATTTTACAAGATTTTTTGTTTCCTAATTGAAGGACTCCTTTCACTTCCAAACACTTCCCTAAACATACATATATAACCTTAGTCACAATATAAAATTAAGGAGAGATCTTTACAGATGAATAGGGTGATATACCCTTCCACCCTCCATTCACATCTAAACACTTTCCTAAACAGACCAAAACATTCACCAAAGATCCAAAACACTATTTTACATGTTCTTTGAGTTCTTTGAGATCATCATCATCATGATCAGCTAAACCACCATGTGGTCATATCAACGATTAGGTTTTGCTTCTTTCAACTTCCATGTATTGTGTAATTGTTGAACAATGGAGATTTATGGATATTGTTTTACAATGTGAATTTAAATCAGCATGACTAGCTCCTCATCTCATCTTCTTACATTGTTTTGTTAAAATAAGTGCAAGGCGACTTCATAGTGTCTTCCAGAGCCGTTCCAAACATAAAAAAGCTCTTAAAGTACACAAATTTCATCAATTATTTTTATATTAACTTAATAATTGAAAAAAATTACTTATACTAGCTTCTAAATATAACATTTTCGATTATAAAAACCCATATATTTAAAGAAAAATAATTCTTTTAGCTTTTTGAGATGCAAAATCACTAATAATATCTTCAAAATCGATCATGTCTAACATTATATTAATAAATTTTGTAAAATTTTTAGGCCCTTTAAAAGATGGACCATGGACGGTCGCCCTATCACCTACCATCTGGGACGGGCTTGGTGTCTTCTCGACTGTAACAAATCATCCAAGTCATGTGTAGGACAATGGAAGTGGATGTACATAGTTTATATCCAAGCCATGACAATATTTGAACAATAAGGTTTTGTGTATGTAATTAGTGCAAACGTAAAATTTGTAAATTGTTATTTGAGTTTTGAATAAAAGGGTATCGGTTTTAAAATTTATTAACCAAACTGTAGTATTGAATAAAACATAAGGCAAAAGCATGATGAATTTCCATCCTTATCCACCGTTGTCCTTCGCCTTTCACCATGAGACGATGGTGGAGAGGGGTAGTTTGATCATTTCAAGTTCCAGGTCACAGAAAAAGAATCACCATTATGGTTTCTCATTGCCAAATATAAGCTATGACTTTCTCTTTTCCATATTTCCACAAAAGGGATGTTTGGTCATAACAAGAAAGAAAATGTGAGTTGATAAGATGATAAAAATGTAACTTGTATTGGTTTTCGGCAATTAACCAAAACTCTATCAACAATATCACCATCTTCATAGTTCATACAACCATTAAAAAAACAAATCTAATCCAAAACTAGGTCTACACTAAGCATAACAATGTTTGTTTCTACTTTCTACGCATTTTTAATGTTTAATACACATTTTTCTACTACAAATCACTAATTTTGGCATACAACTTCCCTATTGTTTACTCGAGAGATCCTACAAAGAATCCTAAATAAATAAACACATAAACATTCATTACATATTAGAGTATTTTCATTTTCCCTTTATCAATTTGTTTTACATGTTGGGCCTGACATAAAGCCTTTTGGCCCCAGTCAAGCTTGAACACGTAGTGTTATACTTGTTATCTTCCCCTAAAGTTACCTCAAAGTAAAGATAAATAGTGCATAGGAAAGTAAAAAAGCGCAAGGGCTGTTAACAGGAAACGGTGACGCCTAATTACTGTGGTAAAACTGACAAGTTCATCTGCTCCTTTCGAGTGTTGTCTTCTAAATGAAGGTGAAGAAAATGTCGTATGTGGCCTCATGTGGGGTGAATTTATTACACCATCTAGAACCATTGCCTTATTACCCCTACTTTAATCAAGAAACGAAAAAAAAACATAATTACATTTATTGATTTAGCCACTTGAGTATTGTTTTTTAATCGATTTAGTCAAACTATATGTTATAATAATCATAAAATGTAATTTTTTAGTGTTAGTTGTCAAAATCAATAATGTAGGTTGTATTTTTATGTATTTCGTCCCTTTTTAATAGAGGGTGATTGATGGTTAGAAATCACTAGAAAAGATAGTTAACAATTTTCAATTTAGTAAAGGACGCCAAGAATGCAACTGGACAAAGGTCTTCATTAGGGGTGTCAATTTATGACACGACACGACAAAAATACACGAAACGAAACGAAATCGGGACGGAATCAAAATTCAAATTTGTGTTCGTGTCGTTTTCGTGTTAAGATTAAAAAACACGATGTCGTGTCGTGTCATGTTCGTGTTCATAAATCGACACGAAATTGACACGATTAAGCATGTAGTTTTCGTGTTTGTCGTTTTTGTCGTGTTATATATCTTTAAGTATGAACGAAATACACTAATAGTTATGTAATATTATATTTGTCGTGTTGTGTCGTGTTGTCGTGTTTTAATTGGTTCATTTTCGTGTTAATGAAAAAAAAACATGACATCTTGTCGTGTCGTGATGGTGTTATACAAAACCTTGTCGTGTCGTGTCGTGTCAGACAAAAACACGACACGACTGCCCGATTTGACAGCCCTAGTCTTCATCATTGAACTTAAAAGTTAAAACAAAGAAGTTATGCGTATATGAAATTTTGTAACGTCCATAAAATTCACGAAAATTTAACACTTTATCAACCATCCAAAAACCATTATTTATTACAAAATATTTTCAAAATAGTTTCATATCAAAGTATCCTAGAAATCAAAATCATAAAATGCGAGGAGGTGCATGATCACGCCTTTGCCTTCCCGCGATCATCCGAAGCACCTGACACAAAACCCAAAACTGTAAGTCCGAAGCTTAGTGAGTTCCCCCAAAATACCAACGCCATACAAATTATAACCATATCATAACAGAAAGCATGCATATAGAGTCTACAGTATGACTAGACCACCCTCACCAGACCTTCAGTCTGTCTTGCCCACTCTTAGAACCTTCAGCATGTTTGGTCCGCCCTACCGGGCCTTCAGCCTGTTTGGACCGTTCTCTGGGCCTTCAGCCTAACTAGTATGCCCCATTGGGCCTGCAGTCTATCTGGGCTCCCTGGGTATGTTGGCCTACAACATAAAGCATGTCTGCCTCAACCCACCCCCAGACATATAATCAACACATATATAACAATTACTAGCATGTATAAACAGTCAAACAGATCACTAATCATAGCATCATCCTATATACTAGGGTACCGACCTAACATGTCACTATACATAGCATCATCCTATATACCAGGATACCGACCTAACAGGTCACTAAGCATATCATCATGCGATAACCAGGATAACAATCCAAAAGAAGGGTCGGCATTGGTGCCTTCGACCCTATTGATCTAGTGAGAAGAACTCATCTCACAATGTCGAACTGAACTGATCCAATTCCATAACTTCCCAAATTACCAAAATACCCTCAAAATTCAAACTGGGTCAACCCTTGGTCAAAGTCAAACTCAACGGTCAAGGTCAACAGTCCATGTTGACCCAACTCGTCGAGTGCAACTTACAGACTCGTCGAGTTCCTCCAGGACTTAGAAAATCGCGAAAACCCTATTCAACTCAGCGAGTTATCAAACAACTCGTCGAGTCCATGCAGTGTCCAGAAGATCGGGAAAAACCCTAACTAACTCGTAGAGTTATCTTACTAACTTGCCGAGTTCACTCAGAAACCAGAAAATGGGAAACCCTCATCCAACTCGTCGAGTTGTCTATGCAACTCGCCGAGTTCCTTCAGCCCTTTTCTCATTCAAGCGCTTTTAAGCGAAACCAAGGCTCCAAACTGTAGATCTAGACTCCTAGGAGGCTGGAGGTTAGCTCGATTAGGGTTTGTTTCTATACGTGAAAGGTGGTAAGGAGGCTGGAGGGAGGACTTAAGGTCCTTTGAATAGGGTGCAAACCCAAATTAGGGTTTTCATGTCCGACTTCAACTCGTGGAGTTGGGTCCTCCAAATCGTCGAGTAGGTTCTAGAATCCACGCGGCTTTATCAGTTTCTACACGATGAGTTTGGGCAGACAACTCGTCGAGTAGGTCTATAATTATGAATATAAAAGCTATCCTACGTGACTACAT
Source organism: Lactuca serriola (assembly GCF_051521515.1). Taxonomy (NCBI): domain Eukaryota; kingdom Viridiplantae; phylum Streptophyta; class Magnoliopsida; order Asterales; family Asteraceae; genus Lactuca; species Lactuca serriola. Next base: position 38,797,738 of record NC_136408.1, on the reverse strand, counting down.
ACAGTCCCTAGGGCACTCCACTAGATGATAACCAGCCTACTAGGTAGTCTAAACTCTAAGGTGATCTAATATATTACCATAAGCCCCCATAATCAACTCTGTTTGACTAATAATTTCCCCTGACACGACGCTTCAACGAACGTCCAATAGTAAATAATAAGAAAGTTATCCTGCCGGGATTGTAGCTAGCAATCGCAGGTGGGGTTGTCAGACCCCGTATAGATAAATACATATCTTTCTAGCTCTTGCAAGATTAATGATTATAGGTATCGGTGAATGCCGAATTTAATCAAGGTCTTTAGATGAATATAACAATTCACTAACACATTGACCTTAGATATTTATCTTTTATCTTTTTATCTTTTATCTTTCAATCCTTCCTAGGGATTTTCTATAACTATCACAATATAAATCTATTATCTTATATGTGATAATTATAACTTTTGATCTCATAATTATTTTGTATATATAAGTATTCATATGTATACCCTAATTATGGTTATTTGAAAACAAAATATTTGGGCAGAATAACAAATAGGTATGATGTATATCCCTGTATTTGACCAACATAACTTATAGGTACTACGTTATCCTAGGGATTTGGCCATTATAACATATATGTATTATCTCTTCCTAGACTATTGGGCATCATATCTTTTAGGCATAATACCATAGCTTACAACTACGCATAGTATCTACAACTACATTATGCTAAGGCTTTAAGCTTTATAAAATGATTTGATATTTATAGATAAATATATTTTGATAAAACCATTTCATAAGCATGTATTCTCCCCCCCCCCCCCCCTTGTAAAACATTTAAAATATTAAAATAGGGTCGTGAACTCACAGTTTTCCGGCTGTTAAAATAAGGTCCGCTTGTCTAGGACTCGACCTTGGTACTAGTCCATAACGATCAAAGTCGAATCGTGAGCCTATTAGTGAAGCAAATTCAATGAAGCAACAACTGGTACCATAGAGAAGCGGCCATAAACTAGAGAGTCTTGACCAATTTGAAAGATCATTTAATGTAGTTGAAATAACTGAATTTTGGGTTGTTCGATCAAATAAGGGAAACTCAATGGAATTCATAACTATCTCAATTTTTTCCTTTTTTCTTTTTATTGTCTGAATATTCAGGAGCTAAGACCATTCCAATGCCCCCTTTCGCCATGCATTAACTAAACCAACAATTAAGATAAGCACTTGATTCCTCTCAGTAGGCGTATCTTATTGTGCAACCCTTCAAATTCCGGTTCAAGGCCCACTAAACCAGTTCCGTTTTTTTACAATTCCGGTTCTAAAACCCGGAATACCTGGACCCGGATTACCTCGAACCCGGACAAGGCTAATTTTTAAACACAATACCCATACCATTTAAGCATTTTTCGATTATACCAGTTCCGGTTCTGGTATTTTGTAAAGCATTTAAAGCTAATTGTAAAGCATTTTCCGGTTTTATAATTCATCCCTAACTACCAAATTCCTTAAGGTCACATTATCAAATTCTGACTTTCGTTTTTAACTCGTATTTTGTATATTTCTAAAAATTATATCTCCTTCATACGAACTCCGTTTTTGACATTTTTCCTTTCAAAGTACTTATCTTACGAGTTACTACGATTTTCCTTTTATAACATTAGTTGAAACTCAACCGATCTCTATATAGCATTCTTAACGCGGTTGGTTTTTAAATCATAACTCCTCCAATCGGAGTCAGATTTTTGCAACGCTTATATCTTTAAGATCACTTTGTTGTGTACTTTCCAAATATACTAACCATCGTAAAAATTGATATAACTTTTTGGTCACTTATTTTTGACCATATTATTATCATTTAACTGATCCTATTTTCCTTCAATATGAACAATTCTATCATTATCATCGGTTGATGCTAATCTTTAGTGACAATTGATGACGGGAAATTTCCAATTGTTACAGCCTGGATCGATTGTTGATGTAATATATGTTGTTATAGATTAGCATCAATTGTTACAGTTGGAGTGAAAGCCATTGGAGAAATTTTCATTATGATCGGTTCCAATCTTCAGAGCCCGTCGAAACTATTACGATCGATTCCGATCTTCGGAACCTGTCAGAACTTATTACATCAATGATTATGAGTGGAGTTGGATTGTAACTGAGTAGTGGAAGTATGTGTGGGTTTCTTTTTTCTGTGTGTGTGTGTGTGTGTGTGTGTGTGTGTGAGAGAGAGAGAGAGAGAGAGAGAGAGATGGTCCCTACGGTTTATTGTGTTTTTTTTTAAAATAGGTTTAGTGAAAATTGATTATAAAAAGAAATGAAAAAGGTAAAAAGTATTTTTATGTGGGTGAGGGATCAATCCCGATAAAAATTGAAAACCAATAGGACTTTTTCATGATGTTTTTTGAAGTTAGGGACTAAAACCCAGATTTTAGGAAACTACAGGGACCATTTATAAAGTTTTGTCTATAGTTTACTATAAATAAAATGTTTTACAAATCGACGCACTGAGTTTCAAGTACCTACCGTTTCACCCCCTCTAATGACTAATCCTCCCCCACTTTCTTATATTTTGTTGCTAACGTAACAGCTGAGTGCGTTCGTTAAAAACATTCCACCAAGACTCAAAGCCCTTGTCAAAGTTATCCTCTCTGCGCGTTATTCTCATCGGATCGTCTTTCACAATCATCGTTGTTCTTCGTTCAATCGCAATAGGTAACACCGAATCATCTAATAAAAATTGTTCGTTCTGTTGAAATTTGTTGATATCTTAGGGTTTTGGCTTTTGCAATTTATCGTATCATACTCGTTCTATTTCAAACAAAAGGTATCAAAGTGTTCACCAATTTTCAAAGTCCATGAGTTGTTTGATACTGTTTTGTGTTTTTTGATACGGTGTTCGATGATTTGATGCTGAATTATGGGGTTCGGTGAATATCGATCGTTGATCAGAAGAGAGCGAAATTTGTTCTATATGTAAATTTTTGCATCAGTGAACTGCTTATGTTTTAGGTTAGGGTTTGGTGAATTACAATTATGGTCGTGTTTGCTTCTTATTTTTTGGGTTTTTGCTTGTTTGCTAGTTAGGGCATAATAACTGTCATCAAATTCCTAATGTCTGGATTTCCGTATACTGTTATTTCACTTGAACAACAACAATATCTAGTTCCCATTAGGTTGTAGGGTAAAGGGGAGGTTGGATGTAGACATTCTTCCTCTGTAGATAAGCTGCTTCCATGCGAGACCTCCGGCATGTGTAAGTGTATTCCATACACAGGTGAGTCAAAAAGATTATAAGATTGAAAATACTAAAACTAGATATAGTACTAATAGTTATAAATAAAATGAAATACATAAGTAGCTACATACACACAAGAATATATAAGCAACTCGTGTCTTTACTACTCCACTACCTCCTATCTATGGCCATGTCCCAAGAATAAGAGAGAGCTTCATTTTTCCCTTCTTTAACTTGATGACTTGATATCACCCTTTTTTTTTATCATCATGATGATTTACGTCAACATCGTGCATCTGTGTTCATATTGTTGCATTACACACACATACACACATAATTATACATATATGTGCATCATTAAGCTGCTCCAGTCTTAAATTTACAATTTACAAAGGTATTTTCTTTGCAAGTAAGCTTGTCATATTTGTCATTGAGTTCCACTTTCCTAAGGGCTACTCTCTCTTGTTTGTTGATTGTTGCTATGGTTTCTAACAAGTGTCAAATTATCAGGTTCAGTGAATATTAGTTAGTGATAGAAGAGTAAAAGAAAGATGTGGGCAGCTTCATGCCTTGCCTCCTGCTGTGCAGCATGCGCATGCAATGCATGCCAGACTGTTGTGTCAGGGATTAGCCGTAGGTCTGCTCGTATTGCTTACTGTGGTCTCTTTGCTCTTTCTCTCATTGTTGCTTGGATTCTTAGAGAAGTTGCTGCACCACTCATGGAGAAGATTCCATGTAAGACTAAGATCCTTTCCTTCCAATCTTTCCTAAAAAGTAAAAACATGTATATAATTTCTCGATGTAATGCTGTTTGTGTTATAATATATTTGATGCAGGGATTAATCATTTTCACCAAACACCAGATAGGGAATGGTTTGAGACTGATGCTGTTTTGAGAGTTAGTTTGGGGAACTTTTTGTTTTTCTCAATTCTTTCTCTTTTAATGGTTGGGGTGAAAAATCAGAAAGACCCACGAGACAGTTTACACCATGGTGGATGGATGATGAAAGTCATTTGCTGGTGTCTTTTGGTAATCTTTATGTTTTTCCTCCCAAATGAGATTGTTAGCTTTTATGGTAAGCCAAATTTTACTTTCTCAATATATTCATTTCAACAAGTCAAACTTACATCATTTATGTTTGCTGCAGAGTCAACATCAAAATTTGGGTCCGGGTTATTTCTTCTTGTGCAAGTTGTCCTCTTGTTGGACTTTGTTCATAGCTGGAATGACACATGGGTTGGATACGATGAACAGTTCTGGTTAGTTCTATTTGTTTTCACCTTTCACAAACAACTAAAATTCAATTCTTCTTTAATATTTATACAATTTTTTTTTAATTATAAACCATGTGATGGATGCAGGTATACAGCCTTGCTTGTGGTTTCCCTCGTGTGTTACGTAGCAACATTCTCCTTCTCTGGACTTCTCTTCTATTTGTTTACCCCATCTGGACAGGAATGTGGGCTCAATACATTCTTCATTGTCATGACCCTCATTCTTGTCTTTGTGTTTGCCATTATCACTCTGCATCCAACAGTAAGCAAACGTGTTTTATTATTATAGATAGAAGTTGTGTTGATTTGAATTATTATTAATGATAGGTAAGTGGAAGCATTCTGCCAGCATCGGTTATATCTTTGTATTGCACGTATCTTTGCTACAGTGGACTTGCAAGTGAACCAAGGGATTATGCGTGTAATGGTCTTCATAAGCATTCAAAAGCAGTGAGCACTGGGACACTTACTGTTGGGTTGCTCACAACTGTGCTCTCTGTGGTTTACTCTGCTGTGCGTGCTGGATCCTCTACAACTCTTCTTTCCCCTCCTTCCTCCCCTCGTGCTGGTAATCTAAACTAAAAGTTGAAAACTAAATTTTCTGGGTTTAAATCATTTTTTTTAATATTTTCTAACCATATAATATTTCATGTTCAGGTGGGGAGAAACCTTTGTTGCCATTAGACAAAAGAGACGAGCATGAAGAGAAAGAGAATGTTGCTAAGCCTGTTACGTATTCCTATTCCTTCTTCCACATCATCTTCTCTCTTGCCAGCATGTACTCAGCAATGCTGCTCACTGGCTGGTCAACCTCGGTTGGGGAGAGCGGGCGCTTGGTGGATGTCGGCTGGCCATCTGTGTGGGTCCGGATCATAACCTCATGGGCAACTGCCGGTTTGTTCATCTGGTCTATGGTTGCCCCTCACCTCTTCCCTGATAGGGACTTCTGAGGGCAATATCGTAATATTTCACACTAATACATTACCTTTACCTACCTACGTATTTGTATTTGCTTTTGGATGTTTGACTGAGTTGCTGTTGGGTTTGTTTAATCATGTGAATAAATCTTTTATTAAGTCTTAATGTGTGCTTTCTTTTATATGTATGATAATACTAATAGATAAGTTTGAATCGGGTGCATGACACTACTTTTTTATATGCACTTAATCTCTCCAAAAATATCACAGAATTGACACGTACATGGTACATGGTCTAAAAAGTGCATGCATGATTATTACATGTGCTAATAAGATACTGGACAGCACTACTGATTACTTTAAAACTGCATGTGCAGCTACACATGATAAACGAATATCTACTCATTGTCATTCAGAAACATATATTCATGATATTGATTCTCCATTAAAACATGTTAAATACAACAAAAGTAAACTTCAACAGAAACTATAGGGCTGTAGCTACCTAGATTCAAATTTACTATATACATATGCATGCTGTTTTTAACATCTCTTTCTGAATTTTTTTTACAAAAGTTACATAAACCGAAAGAGTTATATTATCAAGCAATCACATCAGCTGCCCTTCTCTTCTTCGAATTTGATGAGCCGTTATCAATGAAGCTAAACAACTCATGAACCATATCAAAATCCGAACGAACAATCCCTATCCAAGAAAAAATAACATTCCAAGTACTAGCTATTACTTCACGACTAAAAAAACCAATATCCTATAACCATCTATTTGCTTGATTAGTCAAAATAACATCTTAAATAATTTCCATCATAGCTGAAAATTGGGTCAATTCTTCACCCCTATGTATATGATGTCGCCAAAACTAAGCCCAAGCACCATTAGCCATTCTATCCGCAATAGAACAACGAGAAAATTCATGAAATAACCAAAATTGAGGGGTTGTTATATATATATATATATATATATATATATATATATATATATATATATATATATATATATATATATATATATATATATATATATATATATATGGGTTAGGTTCATGTGAGACGGCCTAATTTTGTGAGACCGTGAGACGTTTTTTTTTATTTATTTTTTAATTATTTTTTAGAATATGTACAGTGTAATATTCTATTAGAATATTTCACGTATTTAAAAAAAAATAGAATTTATTTTTATTTTATTTTTATTTGTTTTAGTTAATTCAAGTTCTGAAAATAATATTTAATTTTTTTTTTTAGATTTTTCCATTTATTCTGAATTTTAAAATTATTTTTTGGAATATGTCAGTGTAATATTCTATTAGAATATTTCATGTATTTTCCAAAAAAAAAAACAGATTTTTTTTATTTATTTTTTTATTTTTTTAGTTAATTCAAGTTCCGAAAATAATATTTAAAAAAAGAATTTTTGGATTTTTTCCATTTATTTTGCAATTTAAATTTTTTTTAGATTTGGTCTCACGGTCTCACAAAATTAGAATGGTCTCAAATGAACCTGAACCTATATATATATATATATATATATATATATATATATATATATATATATATATATGGGTAAATTACACCATTCGTCCCTCGTGCATGTGTCAAAAAGCACGTTTAGTCCCTATTTTTAAAAATTAACTCGGATGGTCCCTTATTTGTTTTAAACTTACACACTTCATCCCTATTGACATGAAATGACTATTTTGCCCTTAATAATTTCTTTTTACATTTTTTATTTCTTTATCAGTTTAAATTTAAAATAATAATAATGAAACAAATATCCTCACCCCTCCCCCTCCCCTTCCATTTCCCCGGCTTCTGCAACATGATCCGAAAGCACCACCACATGTCACCGTCAGCTCCTCCAACACCACCGCCTATCAATATCAACACCTATGCCACCACATCCTATCACCGCAAACACCTTCCCCTTCTTTTTCCCCAGTTTTCTTCTACCTTCGTCTCCCTCTTCTCACCCATTCCTGACAACCATCCAAAACCCCAAATCGGTGAACCAAAATCGGACCCCAAACCACCATCCCCTATCTTCGTTCTCCCCATCTGCCTTAAGAACACTAGAGACCATCACCAATTTCAACCTGTCTGCCTTCTTGGTGAAACCCAATACCATCCTAATGATCATATTGATCCATCAACTGCTCCTATAGAAAGTTATTTCTATGAATCATATCCATCACCATCGAAACAACAATTCAATATTTGAAACCTTAAAATACCAACTAGATTCAATCAACACAAATGAAACCCATAAGCAATCAAAAGCACGAATTCACGACATTTCATTGCAATCAAAGTCTCAACGTATCTTCATCTTCAAATTCGAAACAAGTAACCGATCGAAATTAAGTCCAAGATGAATCCGTCGAAATAAAATCAAACCTAACATGACCTGATACTCAAAATCAAAATCAAAATCGGAATCAGATTCAATTTCTAGATTTGATGACGATGAAGAAGGAGGAAACACAAAATCAAAATTGAAATCAAGTATTTCTCTCTATATTGTGGTACATCTCCATCTCACCTGTTTCCTCTGGTATCCTTTTTCCCTTTCGTCAATTCTGTCTCCCATCTCTCTATACCGTGTTACATCTCCATCTCACTTGGATTCTATCTCGATATCGCATCTAAACACATGTGGGTGTGGGTGTGGGTGTTTTGGGTTACTCTGTTATCTTCGATCAATAACAATAGCGTAAGGGTTTGGAAGTGAATGGGGCAGATGGGTTGGGGAAACTGAGAGTAGGTGTTGACCATGAATGCCGAAAGAGAGAGAGAGAGAGAGAGAGAGACGTCGAAGGTGGAGCGTAACTGAGAGAGATAAAGATAAGAGAGGGTTGTTTTTTTTAATTTCTTTTCTGTAAGTTATAAATAATAATAAATAATATTATATTAGTTAAAAAAAATAAATATCCAAGGGCATTATCGTCATTTTAAATGTGTCGCGGACTACATTTGCAACAAAAAAGAATATTAGGGACGAAGTGTGCAAGTTTTAAGCAAACGAGGGATGGTCCGAGTTAATTTTTAAAAAGAGGGACTAAACGTGCTTTTTGGCACCTACCCGAGGGACGAATGGTGTAATTTACCCTATATATATATATATATATATATATATATATATATATATATATATATATATATATATATATTACAATAGGGTCCCTGTACTATACAAAGAGTATAAATACAATAATGAATAATAAGTTAACATACCCCTTAGTATGAGCATGAGGTTTACAAATGTTTAAGCTATTCCGAAAGTCTAAAAATAACTGAGTATAAAGACCTTTTGTAAAAATATTTTGCAAACTGATAAGCCGATGACACGTGCAACACATGCATATGTCCATTAACAACGCGCTCCCTAACAAAATATAAATCTATTTCCACATGCTTGGTACATTGATGTTGAACAGGGTTAGTGGATAAATACATGGCACTCAAATTATCGCAAAACACAAAACGTAGCTTTAAATACTAGACAAGACAATATGAGAAGGAGATTATGAAGCCATGTAACTTCAACAACTCTATTGGCCACCCCACGATACTCAGCCTCGGTAGAGGACCAAGATACAACATGTTGAAGTTTGGAGAACCAAGAGACAAAATTATTTCCAAGGTACACACAAAAAGGGAAGTAGACTGATGAGTATGATGACAACCGGCCAAATCAACATTAAAGTACAAGACTATAACACTAGCTTCAGGTATATATGTAATTCTTTTGTAATCTTAACAATCAAGACTTCAATTGTGAGATTTTAGGTGTCCACAGCGTGGTCACGATGTGGACTCACCCAATGAGAACACACATCTTTTTGAATGCCACGACGTGGTTGAAGGGTTTTATATGTTAAAGAGAATCTTATTTTGGCGGAAAAACATTAACCCTAAGTTCACATGCACCTTAAATGATCTGTGTTCTCACTATGATTTGCAAACAACTATTGAATATCAAGAACCTTGAAAGTGTGATGCTATTTTCGAAATCACTAAAGGGTTATTAGAAAATAATACCTTAGTTTATTAAAGAAAAATAAACTTATAATCCTTCCTTGTTGGTCTTCAGAAAGCAAGCACCAAAAGTCTCGTGCCTCTAATGACTCGCACCCAAACCCTAACAAATTGGAGGCTAAAGAGGAAAGAGGAGGAGGAAGGGAAAATTTTAAATTCTCTTTGGAATGAGGTGAATTTTGAATCATAACCCAAAGGGGTTTTATATAGGTGATAAGGAGGTTAACGATAAGACAGTTTCCTTTTAGATAACCCTAATCCTTTTGCTTTCCTCCTAAGGCATCCACTTTCCCTTAGAGCCTAAGAAAAGCTCTAGAAACCCTCTAGAATTCCTCTAGAACCGTCCCCCTATAGGAGGTTCTAGAATTTGTCAATGCTCAACTTTTGAACATTGTCACCTTTAGTCATTCCACTTTTAATTAATCCAATTAATCCCAAAATTAATTCTAATTAATTTTTGATTAGTTTTTAATTAAACAATATTATTTCTAACTAATATATTATTCTCATAATATATTACTAAATTTTTTTTGATTTCTAATTAATTTATTAATGATATAATAAATTAATAAATCAGTCTCCCTCTCTCCAAAAAGCATTCCAGCCAATTACTAGGTTTTAGGCAACCCAAAAGGACTTTGCTAATAATTCAAGATTATACTAATTTAGTTATTGGCTTAGACACCTAATCCAACAGTCTCCCACTTGGATAAGTCTAAAACTAAATTACATGTATAACTTCTAAATTATAACAAAGGGTGCTTTCCAAAGCAACTGTCGAACTCTGATCCGATCAGATGTTTGTCCTTTAGATAAGTGATTAGATATCCCTCCGTTCTACAAGATATCGTATGGACACGAGATATAGATTAGAATCAATTTTATTGTCCAAAATTATGTTTCCCGATTTCCTAATTTGTGATGATGTCTTAAGACTTCTAATTGAAAGCATCATTTTAGTCTTGGCTGGCACACGATAAGTCAACACCAAATCACCGAGGGGCCCAAAGCTATCGCTTTTCCCGTAAGGGCAAAAGGAACAAATAAACTTTGACTCATATGCTTGTATCTTCTACTCACCAAATCGTACATGAAACTACGTTTTATAACATCAAGTTACTGATGTGTTTTTGCAATACCAATATACAAACAGCATATAAATTACAACTCATATAGCTCCATTTTTAGAATATAAGATATTATGTCTCATAATTACTCGTGATATAATCCATGAAGCAATTCTCGGAGCGTGAGTTGATCTAATACTCAAATCTCCATTTTCTAAGTACTCATGAATGTTATAGCAACCCAATTGCTATGTCTAATCTCCTCAAACAATCTGCAATCCAATTCATGTCAGTATTCATTCACTACTTACTTCTTAAATTATGAGCGACTATCGAACTTCAAATAATCAAATTATTCAAGAAGTAAAACATACAAAGTGAAACAGAATAATAAACTAATTAACTACGGTCTCAAAACTATTAAATATAAATAATCACTATGATTTAATCACCATAACAAATTAAGAATTTATTCATTGTATAATGTTTCGAGTAATCGACAAACCACTTGAATTAAACATCATTCATGTCATGTTATAAACATGCATACTATGTCTTTCTATGATCCTTTCTTTGTAAACAGATCAACTGGACATTATTCCAATGATGCTCATTTCATAATTCCAAAATCTTACCCTATCCAAGATGTGATAGGATTCAAACTTAACATGCATTAATATTATGTGATATCAAGATTCCAAAGTCTCAAAGGCAGAGTCTGTTACAGAATATCCCATTAGAACTTTGACACTATAAACAATTCCATGGTAATGAAGATTCAAATTAACGGTACACTCCTTGAACACTTTTATTGCAGTAAAGTTTCCAACTGACATGTATACTTTTCAAGCATCTCCAATTATGGAAACATTTCCATATTTCCATATGACCATCAACTCTGATCAAGAACAATCTCACTCCAGAATCATGTCACTATGGTCCGTCCAAATTAATATCATACTTCTAACTGTCCACAAGCAACCAGTCTTTGGTATAACTTTAGAATGTTCTTGAAATTTGTTTATCAACTTTAATCACACAAAATTTTAGCTCTTTTCTCTCACAATGCTCTGATCATTTTAAAAATTAGAACAAGTGAATATTATAACATATGTAATCATTCCTATATCTGAAGCATATATGACTCACCTCATTATATCTTATATAAGGATTTAATATTTGTTAAATATCTTGTTATAATATTTCCATATATGGAATATCCTATGTTGAACCATTTCAACACGATATTCAAGTACATCTATGACTGAGTTCTATTAAACTATACAATCTAAACCTTTAGATTCGAAAAGAAGTACTGTAACATCCCGGAATCAGGTATATTTTATTATCTCTTGAACCTTTATCAAAAGTGGCACATTTGGTCCCTTGAAGCAAAATGTTCGCGGATTTGGTCGTACGTAGGGCGTACATAAGAGTACGCGCAGCGTACTCATGCAACATGCATGACCGTGGATGGCCAGCGAATGCTGGGCGTACGTGTGGTAAGTCGGGCGTACTAGCCCATGTTTCAAACCATAATTTTAAGGGTTGCCCCTATTTATATAACATTATGTCTTTTTTGAGCGTCCTTATCAGCCTCCAAACCCTTTCTAAAACCCCCTAATCTTGAGTTGTGTTAATTGTGTGAGTTTTGCATGATTTTGAGTGTTCTTGGTGCTTGTAGTGGAAGAAGGAGACTTGAGAAGAAGGAGTAGGTGTTAGCAAGCTTGTAGATCCAGAAACCTTCCCTCTTTGTGCATCATTTTCAGGTATAAAGTCTATACCTTGGCAAGCTTTTCTTTAGACCAAATTACCATTATTCGGGAATCTTTGTTGCCATTTCTTAAAAAGAGCTAAGTTAAAAGCACTTCCACTATCAAGACCACCATCTTTTTTATCAGCAAAAACCATGTCTCATTAAACCCATGGCAATTTACGTCCCCTCCTAAAAAATTGAGTTTGTAAAGTTTCTAGAGTCTTAACCACTTCAACATGCATTAGAAAAAGAGACATGAAATAGATACCAAATGTATGGATATTTACAAATGAAAAAAAATGAGTGATGAACATAAACATATTTAAAAATAGAGATCTTACAATTAGGGATGAGCATAGGCGGGTACCCGCCTCATTTGGCGAGAACCGGAACCGGAACCGGCGGTTCCTAGAAAGTTAGAACCGGAACCGGAATCGCTCTAGGCAATTCTTACATTTTTGGAACCAGTCCCGGAACTGGCGGTTCCGGTTCCGGGAGCGGTTAACCTGGTTACATTCACTTTGTTAACTTTCGTCGATAAAACCGCAACTTAGTTCGATCCAAATCGAATCAATTCGGACCAAAGAGGGACAAAATCGAACCAATATGTTCTAAACCGGTTTAAGTAACACACACATATTTATATGAAATACTAATATATATATATATATATATATATATATATATATATATATATATATATATATATATATATAAACCGGTTTCGGCGGGTACCCAGCGGGTAGCAGTTCCGAGAAATGAGAAATTGGAACCGGAACCGCTTAAGGCGGTTCCATAACTTTAGGAACCGGAACCAGAACCGCTTAAGGCAGTTCCAGTTCTAGAATCGGTAGTTCCGAGGCGGTTCCGGTTCCAAAAACGGATACCCAGTTCCGATGCTTATCCCTACTTACAATGCCAACCGATTTGAATCTTGATTTCAAAGTGACTATCTACGTGTCGATTTGCAGGGGTGTTTGGGATTTTGCTCATTTAAATGAATGTGCTTATTAGCTTGTTACAGTTTCGTAATAGTAATTAGAGATGCAAAAAAAATAATAATTTATGAACTGATCCGAATCCGATTTAGGAGCCGATTTGTTTGAAACAGATCTGACGGTCTATATCGGTTTGAGGATTTTCAAATAAATTAGTTTTTAAACCTATAAAAAATCAAATTTCATATTGTAAAAAATATTGTTTTCATCTATTATTTCTTCAGTTTGTTAGTTATACAAGGTTTTAAAGGTTTCTCAAGTCCGATTTTCACTCTTGTAAATATTTAGCTCATGGTATAACTTATTTGAAGGCGTTTATTACACATGCAAACCGGTTTACCTTTTTACCAATGTTTTAACAAGAAAAACATATCGATCATGGTATTGTTTCTTGTTTATACATGCCCAACGATCTGCATACAAATTTATCTTTTTTCATGCATTGTTTACATGTGTTATCAAAAAATTTTAAACACTGAAAACGAACTTGATTCAAATATGCCATAAACTAATCAAAACATTATTTTTAGACAAAGGACAAGGAATGAGGCCTCGCTGTATTCCAAGCACGTGTTCCCATGAACGACATGCTTCCAGTTTTAGCTTTTATTTTAGAAATTGTGCCCTTTGGGCTCACCATGAGGTCAAAGAAGCTAGATGATTAAGAAATATAAGGTATGTTGTTATAATTGGACATTCATACACAAATAAATTTATATATGGATAGAAGGTGGATTAAAATTGCTTTGTATGGTTATGAAGTGTTTAAGGCTTATAAAGTAAAATCTTAACATATGAAACTTGTAGTTTAAAGTTAATAATATGAAACTTGAAAGATGAGACTTGCACTTCAATACAATTAATCATTTTTGGAAAATGAACAAGTATTTTAGTACATAGTTTGGTTGGAGAAAGTGATATTTTCTTAGATATATGAAAGAGTTTAAGCTTTAAAAGTTATTGTATGTCAGATAGAAAATGTATGCAAGAGGTGGTATAAGTTTAGGCTAAAAGACGAAAAATTCAGCTCAAACAAAATTAAAGATACCCGTTAGCACGAACATGGTGCTTGTCCGAGCACCCACATGCCATTAAAAAAAACTTGGGACTAAAGTGTAACTTTTTCGAAAATATTGAGACTTTCCTGATAATTTCCCTAAAATGTTTCATAATTAAAGACAATGTAAAGTGGAGGATGAAAACACTATCTCACGTCACCTACTCCAACTTACCCCATATATCATATGTTTTCGAAAGAAGTTAATCATATAAATTATGCGTCGCAGAAGGGAAACAATTCGTTGAAAGAAAACTATTATTTGCTTACCGATTTATTCGGGTGCATTTCTAATAAATAATTGAATAAATGATCGAAACTCTTAATTTGGTCTTATAATGGTTATGCGGTTTGTTGAAGTCTTAGATTTATAATTCAAGAGTATTTATACTATTTGGAAATTTTAATATTTGATGATGATGTTAGTAACACATGTTGAGGTTTAGATGTAATATTTGCTGGAAGTTTGTGCATTAGTTACATTTATATTTTAGAATTATGTTGGATGATTATTGATGTTGTATTCACATTTTTATTTGGACTAATGCTAAATTTACATTAAGTTGATCTTGTTGAAATTTTGATAGAAATGCTTTTAAAATTTATGCTTTTACTGGAAGAATGTTAGAAACTCCAAATTATACCTTTGAGAATCAGTATTGAAAATAAAATAAAAAAAAAATTAGAATTCAAAATTTTATAAAATTATTGAGGAAATCTCATATCTCACCCTCTATATACTATCAACATTTGCGTCATATTCATCAAATAACCATCATCATACACTTTACCTTTTCACATAATACTTTTATAAAGATACACTTTATTTTTCTTTTATAAATTCATAATTTTAAACCGAAAGTAGGATTTTCAAGGATTTGCGGGCCGATATATAATTTCACCAACTCTTGATTAGTTCAATATATTTAACGAACAATCTTGGGTTTGTCCGGTGCTAGTTTTTGTATTAGACCATTTGTTCCATGTCTATACACAATAAAGAAAATAGTAACAAAAAGAATGTAATTTTAATCAATTTATATTTTAAAAAACATATTTTTTAAATCATGGATTCAAACCATGTTATAAGTTTATAATTTTACAAGAAGTTGAAAACATAAAATATAAATGAGGATATGATTGTGTTTTCTAGTTTTTGTTTAGGAGAAAAAAAGGAAGGTCAATGGAGCAAATAGAGAAATATCATGTTCTAAAGTTTATCTTACGCTGTGATATACATCATCTTTTCTTTGCTCTTTAAAAGGACAGAATGTGAGGAAGATATTCATCATCTTCTATTCATCAATTTTCTTTCACTTTTGGAAAGATAATGACAACTCTATAAAAATAAGATGGACATAATTATAAGTTATCAAATTCCATTTATTTTGCGTGAACCGATTAACATAAAAATAATCGATTTTTCTTCAACTTATTTTCACTTGAAAACACGAATATAATTAACAATATTTTTCTCGTCTCCCTAAAAAAACAACAACAGGAATATTACTCTGATAACAGAATTTTTAATCGACTATAAAATTATAATCTATCATTCTTAAAAATACGTTATTTTAATAAAATCATTCTCCAAAAGAGAGGTTTCTATTTGTCCATGAATAAAATAAAAAAAAAGATAAAATAGAATTTATCGTGATGGGCTCGCGTTGTTGTTATTGTGGGAAGCACAATTAGAATTAGAATCCAAGTCCAACACACACACACACACAGAGTCGTAGTCATCACATAACAATTAAGAATACATAACAAGCGGCGGGATACCAGCATGCAATTGCAATTCTAATTTCATTTGTAAATCGTTACTTTCCTGTACGTGCGGCGATCCGATAGGCCCGTTTTCTCTCTCTAAATCTCTCCTCCGTTCCTCCGTCACGGTGAAACGTACAACACCTTGAACTCGCCGCCGCCGCCGTCTTCATCACCGTCATCGCCATTTCAAAACTTTCCTTTTTATTCACTCATATATACGTCACGATTTCTCATCGCTTGATTTTGCAGTTATTGATATACGATCAATAATGCCCCCAAAGTCAAATCCTGTGAGCCTTTCCGTTCTTCTACGTAAAATTCATCTCTCACTCCTCATTCTTCTTTAGTCTTCTCGACGTTTACGCGTCTGGATAATTTTTTTTTCCGTTTTTGTTTTTTTAAGAAAAAGTATTGTAGAATTTCGATTCGACGATCTCCTGAGAGCTGTATCACCGTGGTGTTTGACGTTCAATAGGACTTTTTTATATATAATAATTATTTGATTAGCGGTTGGTTGGTTCAAATGGAGAAGAAGAAGTATCCAGTCGGAGCAGAGCACTATGAGCTGTATGAGGAAATAGGGCAAGGTGTCAGTGCCTCGGTTTTTCGAGCCATGTGTATCCCGAACAAGGAGATTGTTGCAGTTAAGGTGCTTGATTTTGAACGTAGCAACAGCGATTTGGTAAATTCAGTTCCTTCGTTTTTATATTCTGTTTTGCACGATACATATTGTTCTTCTGATGATTTCTTCTTATATTTAGTCCAATGAGCCTAAAATCTGATTTAGGCGATCTGACAGTGGAATCAAATTCCATTTAACGGAGTTGCTAGTCGTTACCTAGTTTTCTTTGGCATACAGATGGTCGTGATTAGCTGAATTGGACTCTGCAGTATTATCTGCAAGACCACCTTGATGAGTTTGAGGGTTTATAGATTAGGCATATGAATTTCGTGTATCCATCTCTGGCTTATATCACTAAGTTATTGAGAAATTACTTTTGATAGTTATTTAAAAGATATACTAAAATTTTGATTTTCGTTTTGAACTTTAGTTGAATTATCTTTTACCATGGCAATCAAAATACATGTTCAAGGAAGTTATTTATCTTCATTTTATGATCAATGGGAATACTTTATGGAGAATTGATAGGCTATGAATTTCGTTTATTGAGGGGGAGAGAGATTGAAACTCATAGCCTACAGTGTTTTCCCCCTGGTGGTTCTGTTATTTTATTCTAATTTGTCAAAATTGTAACATGGTTGGATTATACTAGTTTAGAGATACATTCTACAATCCCACTAACTGAAAACATAATCCTATAAATAATTTTAAAACATACTTCGGTTGGCTCATGATTTTATAAAATAACAGAAAAAGGAGAAATTCCAACATAAACAACCAAGAAGAAGCCCTGTTGGTAAGGGCATACCTACATTGCTCAAGTGTCATGGACCTCTAAATTTGCTTTAACTGATATTTGATGAACTCTTGATTGCACCTTAAATTTGTAGCAAATTGGCCTATGACTTTTGAGGCACCTAATTTATGTTTAACTGATAAACTATATTGGTTTCATTGCTCATTTTTTAATATCTTGTCAGAACAATATATCGCGTGAAGCTCAGACAATGATCCTGGTTGATCATCCAAATGTTCTTAAATCACATTGTTCCTTTGTAAATGACCATAACCTATGGGTAGTCATGCCTTTCATGCCTGGTGGATCTTGCCTCCATATACTGAAGTCTTGCCATCCTGAGGGTTTTGAGGAAGTTGTTATTGCAACTATACTGCGTGAGACATTAAAGGCATTGGAATATCTTCACCATCATGGCCACATTCATCGAGATGTCAAAGTGAGTTTTTTGTTCATCTTAATCATAGCTATAAGCTGGTTTTGTAATTAATTTTCTTTCGTGGGTGTGATTCTTTTGTTGTATTAACAGGCTGGAAACATTCTGATTTGTGATACTGGTGCAATCAAGCTGGGAGATCTTGGTGTTTCTGCTTGCTTATTTGATTCTGGTGATAGACAACGCTTAAGGAACACATTTGTTGGGACACCTTGCTGGTATTTTTTTTAAACTTGCATAAATTTTATATAATAAGTTGCGTTGTTCATATTTGACCCTACATCATTAGGAACAATGGTGGCTTATTATACTTACTATGGTTTTATATGTTTTTAGGATGGCACCTGAGGTTATGGAACAATTGCATGGTTATGACTTCAAGTAAGTTGATTTCATCTATTTTCATATATTATCTAGTAAGATAAGATACAAAAGTACATTGAAGGTTTCCCTTCTGTTATCAAGGCCAAAGTAGTGGAAAAGTTGATTTTTATATATGACGACTGCAGGGCTGATATCTGGTCTTTTGGTATAACGGCTCTTGAGCTTGCTCATGGGCATGCTCCTTTCTCAAAATATCCCCCAATGAAGGTGCATCCATCTTGCATTTTTATATCTTTTTACCTTTTTATGCCATCGATTGGGACTTTCCAAATCAGGTTATTCTAAAATTAGGCTGTGTTTTACTGAACTGAACTGGACAAACTTTCGAGGGCTATTTTCGGATGATGAGGATGAAGAGGGTATTCATGTCTTTTTCAGAAATGAGAGATTGATAGCTGGTCTCTAACCCACCATGTTCCACTTTAGGTTGGATAAAAAATTGCAATTTTTGTCCCATTGACACCAGTCCCAGTCCAAAACACAGTACAACCTGTTATGTTTTGTCTCGTGTAACAATTGGGGCCTACATAAACATAACTTTAAATACCTGTAACATGATAGGTTTTGCTCATGACCTTGCAAAATGCACCTCCTGGTCTTGATTATGAGAGGGACAAGAAGTTTTCTAAGGTAATTTAATTTGTTTTTTCCTTACCACTATATCATCACCTCATGATTCATCTCATACTTGTGTTGTCTTTTCTCTGTCCAAAGTCTTTTAAGCAGATGATTGCGAGTTGTCTTGTTAAAGATCCTTCAAAACGTCCTTCTGCAAAGAAGCTTCTTAAGCATTCTTTTTTCAGACAAGCTAGAACTAATGATTTTATAGCACGTAAGCTGCTGGAAGGGCTTCCAACACTTGGTGATCGCCTTCAAGCATTGAAGGTTCCTCCATTATTATTTTTTTGAGTTTATCAAAGTCATATATATCTTATTTCAACTCTATTTACCATCTCAATATAATTGATTTTTTGGAATAATAGAGAAAAGAAGAAGATATGCTTGTTCAAAAGAAAATACCCGATGGACAAAAGGAGGAAATGTCACAGGTATGTTATACAGGACTCATGTTCAATCATATTTTTGCTTTGTGGTTGATGTGGTTTTTTTTTTGTTTTGTACTATGGGATGATAGTTGCTACATGATGTCTTTTAACTTATTTGGTTGGATGGAATAGAGTGATGAAGGAATCGAATAAACAAGATAATGGAATGTTTCATTATGTTCAATGATCATGTTTGGTTCACCTGTAGGAATGGAATGAATACTTATGACTTTTTTTTTTTTTTTTTTATATTATATGTAAATAGAAGGCATAGTTATAAAGCTATTCTATATATAATTTGACTGTGATTATGTAATATGTTATTAATAAAACTAATAATTCAAAGTATTTTCTAGTTATCTTTATAAAAATAGAATTATATTTTAGTTAAAATCATGAAAAGATTTGTCATTAAAATTTTTTCATTCCATTCCATCATGCCCAAGGAAGGAAAGTAACAAAATAAAAGGAATTGTATTCTTTCAGGAATGGTCCATTCTATTCCAAAACACACAGATTTTATTATTTCAATGGAACGAACCATTCCATTCCTTCTCCAATTCTATCATACTAACCGCCACCTAGTTATTTTTATTAGTGTTTGTTACTTTTGGTTTCTGAATGTTCTTTGTACCTTGTTTCTAGAACGAATATAAAAGAGGGATTAGTGGCTGGAACTTCGATCTTGAAGATATGAAAGCTCAAGCTTCCTTGGTATGGTACTCAATATCTATTTTCTGATGAACATTCTAAGCACTACTCTTCATGTAACTCAAGTAATTCCTCCAAACAATTGAGTTAACCAATGACACAATTTTCTTTATGTAATTAGATCCAGGATGAGGATCCTATACCTGACAAAGACCAATTAGAGAAATCGATTTCTTTCAATGGGACTGGTGCAGGTGAAAGGGAACTTCAGCATCAATTGTCATACATGAGCAGGGCTTTCACATCTACTGATGTAGTATGTCATTTTCCTTTTGACTCTGATGGATAATTTCTATGCTTTAGTCTACTTTTTATAATAAAGATTCAACATATTGCAGGCAGGATCTGTTCCATTTGTCAACTCTATTGCATCATCTTCTATGTAAGTCGACTTCAGTTTAATCATACCATTTTCAATATCAATATACCTCTCCCTACAAAAATGTGCAATGTACTTCATTTTTTATCCATAATAGCAACATATTTAACATCTTTTACCCATAATAGCTTGTAAAATACTTACCAGTTTCATTTTAAATATTGCTATAATTTCAATGGCCTTACACCTACCTAACTGTTCAGGGGCAAATGCGAGTCTGGGGATATTGGTAGTTCTTCCAATGGACATGTGACATTGAGGACTTGTTCTCTTAATATCAACTCAGATTTTAGTGGAAAAGCCTTAAATGGCGTTGCATCTCTTTCTCAAAAGCGGGTAGCTTCATCTGGATGCATTGCTGCAATGGATGGGTATATATCATGTTTCATTTAGATGACATCAGCAAGTTATATATATCATGACCTATTTCACCCCTGATAATAAAATTATATGAAAATTTCAGGGGCAAGTTACAAGGTCAGACTGCTAACTGCAATGGATCCCATTCACTCCAGATAGCAGATGGGTTGACATCTGAGTCAATCTCCAAAGTTTCTTCAAAAACAACATGTGAGTTTTCAATTTGTTAATTTAATCACACTCAACAGCTTGGTTATTAAGCTTATTTCATTCATTAAGGTAAGCATAATTTCTTTATTAACAATATTGGTGGAACAGTAACTAATGATGAACAAGATGAGAAAGCAAAGTGCCCAGTTGTTCAACAGAAAGGGCGTTTTAAAGTTACCTCTGAGAATGCTGACAATGATAAGGTAACTTTTTTTTTTTTTAAAAAAAAAAAAAAAAGTTGGCATGTGTATTACAGATTGTAACTAACGACCACTATTTCATTTGTTTAGGTGGTTTCTTCTCCTGGAATGCTAAAGAGTCCGAGCATGAGGGTATTAATACTCTTTTTTCTATTATTTTAGCATAATCATGTAAAACCTTTTTACATGGAAATAGATGTGTATAACATCAATTGTTTATCTCATTTGTGCAAATGATTTGTGTAGATAATAATCGAACATCCGAATGGTCCTACATCGATGCAGGGTGATGCTACAGATCAAAGGGTATCTGTCAGTAACCATGTAGTTTTACCAAGTTTTTTATTTGTTTGAAAGGAAAAAAACAAATGTTTACATGTCATGTCACTCACTCCTTTCAGAATGGCATTTTGAGTTCCACGAAGCCACTCTCAGTCTCCGCTGATGACATCACTAGACTAGAGAAATCCAAGGTATGTTTCTCTCCCAATCAACTTTTTTTTCCCCTACTTGTTGCTTTGATGCATTTCATTTTTTACATTTAGTTTCTAGCATAGTGTTTGTTATATGCAAGCGTCATATCATAGGGAATTGCTTAGATGCCATTAAAAATTTGAAAATAAATACTTTGATCTTTGGTAGGCAATAGGCATGGCTATTAATCCTAAACTGTATAATGTATAACGTCATAGATAATACATATAATAAGAAAAGGTAGATGCATTATCTTGAGATCCGGTGAAAGCCAACAAGATTTTGGCTGGTATTATCTTTATTGAAAATAAAGGAAATTCAAAAAATATATACCACCTAATGACGTTTAATCAGTCATAATACTTGATCCCTACTTATACAGTTGCTTTATTATTAAAGTATGATTGTGACCTATTATAATTATAATAGAAATACAATATTAGCTTATTTGATTATGGAAAATAGTACTGTTGTCTATTTTATTAATTAACCTAAATAACTAAACTCTAACATTACTCGAGGCCTCGAGCCTTGAGTTGGTAGGTCCAAAATCAGTCCCATCATGTACTCTTGTTCCAGCTCATCCATAATAAGGCCTAATTCCGGGTCTATTACTTGGCCCAACGATATCAATGACACTCCACCAAGCACCAACACTTTTAATTTTTATACATCTTAATATTAATCCAAATCTCTTTCAACTTTTTCAAGTCTTTTTCCAATGCTATGTCATCAAATGCAGCTCTCATTTTTTAAAATAAAAACATTTGCATTATTTTAAATTAGTTCATTACATTGATATATTAAATTAAAATTAAAATTAAAACTGTAAATAGATTAGTAAAAGTATCTTGAATATGATTTTTTATATTTTCTTTTATTAGATTGTTAACGCATTGTTGATTAATTTGCAGCTAGATGCAGTGGATGACAGGGAAAAGGAATTACTTAACGAAATAAGTGAATTACAACGGAGGTAGTAGACACATCACACATACACATACACATACACATACAATACACCTGCTTTTGGTTGGTTGGTAGGTAATAATTAACATGGATCTAATTATAACATCCCAAATATATATATTTTTTCTGCATGTAGGCTCTTATGTGCACAGGAGGAGCTCCAGAAATACAAAGCTGGAAATTCCCATGTTAGAAAGTTTATCCTTCCCTCATCTAATTTTTATTCCCTAAATATTAAATTAAAATAAATATGATAGCTAGTTATGTCATTCCGCATGCTAACTTTTAGCAAGTTGTTCACAGGCATGAGTTTTTTCAAATCTTCAATCGCCACCTAATCACACGGAGCTTTTTTCATCCGAGATTGCCTACCAAATAAAAAGGTTCATATTGGTCAACATGCACATATACGTAATTTTAGTTATTATTCGTTGTGGAATACTTTATGTTTTTCCCCTTTCCGTTTTGAACTTTAACTTCTTTTAAGAGCCAACTCTTTCATTTTTTTATTGATTTGGTAACACACTGTTTTCTAGTTAGTTAGGTTGTTAAACATGGGAGCTCGGTTATTTGGATTTATTAACATAAAAGTTTAAAGTATATTGATGTAGTTAATGACCTAATTGGCATAGAATTATCAGTTTATGTGTATATTGTATATTAAGAGGGTGATTGGGATTGCTTATTTGAAACAACTTATGCTTTTTAAGTGCCTATTAGATTATCCGGTGTCAAATGGAATTAAAAAAAATTATTTCTTGTTTGGTACCAAAACGTAATAACATGATAATGATAAGTTATTTTTGTGTTTGGTGAAGTCTATTTATACTTGTAAATCTAAAATAACTCATTATTTAAATCAGTAAGTAAACAGGAAGTATGTTGTCAAAAACCCATTGAGTGTGTTTGAATGGCAATTTAATATATGTCTGGAAATGAACCTAAGACCTCCTTGTTAGATATTTTGTTGGCCAAGTGTGTTAGCCCAACTTGTAAAAAGTTTTTTTTTTTTTTTTTCCAAACACCCTTTAATTGGACACAAATATCATATATATCAATTTGTTACCGAGTGTGTTTAACACCAAAATATTGCAAGTTGGCATATTTAGTATAAAAAGGGTTATTGTCATTACTCAACATAGTTTTTCATTCTATTTTAAAAGGTTCATGAACTAGTTTGTGTGTCTTTTAAGTCATTGATGTACGAAATGACATGTTAATGAAGGTCATGCTATTGAAGATGACATGGCTTATTTCATGACCACATAGGCTACACTTAGACGCTTTAGATGCTGATGTGGCATTGTATTTGATGATGTGTCACCCACCGTAACCCCACCAGCCTGCTTTTGTATCTTCCAAACCTTTGACCTCCATCTTCCACCACCACAAGCGTCCCCCTCTTACCACCATTGACCTATCGTCTTCCAAACCACCACTATCCATCTCTCACTATCGCTATTGTTCACCGCCATCCAAAGTAAAACTTGGTAATGTTTTCCTATATATTGAATGTATACTCCAACAAAGTATGAGTTCTCCAATGGGATATTCTGGCTATGGAGAGTATTTCATGTATTACTGATGAAGTTTTCTGGTGTGTTTCACGACAACAAAACAATACATCAGATCCATGATTTTACATGCTTAAGATAATCTAATATTGAAGCACCACTAGGAATGGATGCACTCCTAAGTGCTTATCAAATTGCTTTATCAAAATATATTTATATCCACAAATATTAATCGTTTTATAAAGCTTGACACCTTAGGTTAATATAACTATAGATACTATACCTAGTTGTAAGCTATGTTGTTATGCCTAAGAGTTATGATGCCCGATAGTCTAGAAAGAGATACTGCCTAGATGTTATGATGACCAAATCCCTAGGATAACATAGTACCTAGAAGTAATGCAGATCAAATATGGGGATATGCACTCTACCTAATAATTACTCTGTCCAAATATCCAGTTATCAAATTAACCATTATTAGGGTATATATATATATATATATATATATATATATATATATATATATATATATATATATATATATATAACAATTATGAGATCTAATAGATCTAATTATCAAATATAAAATCATAGGGGTTTATATTATGATAGTTGTAGGAAATCACTAAGAAAGATAAAAGATAAAAGATAAAATACCTAAGGTTTATGTGTTAGTGAGCTGTTAATATTCATCATTGCCTAATTAAATATAGCTATCTTAAACCTGTAATCTTTAATCTTGCGAGAGCTAGGAAGATATGTATAGATTTATATGGGGATTGACACCCCCACCTGTGATTGCTAGCTACAATCCTGACAGGATAACTTTCTTATTAATCACTTTTTGATGCCCGATGAAGCGTCGTGACGGGGTAATCACAAGTCAAACAACGTTGATTATGGGGGCTCATGGTGATACATTACAACCGCCTCAGAGATCCGACTACCAATAGGGGCGCCTTAGAGTGGTAGATAAAATACGTTAGGACTAGTTAAACATCCTAAAAGATAGTAAATTAGGATTAGTAAAATATCCTAAAGATAATAAGATAAGATTGGTAAATATCCTACAAAGATAGTAAATTAGGAACTGTAAAACATCCTGTAGAGATAGTAAGATAAGATTAGCAGAATGTCCTAAAAAGATAATAATTGTAGTGGGATAAAAGCGATACCTGTGGGCCCCTCGATGATTTAGTGATGACACCCTAAGCGCTTGGCCAAGCCGAGACTGAGTTGATGTGTTCAATTGTAGTCTGTTGTCAGTCGTCATAAATCTGAAATCGGGAACAACATATAGATAGAGAGAATGATTAAAATCCATGTCTCAGTCTATACGATATCTAGAATGGAGGAATATATGATCCTTTATCTAAAGGACACGCTTCTGATAAGATCAGAGTTAACATCGACTTTTGAAAGCTACGAGTGCTGATCAGGTTCTGAAGTCATGCAAAATAGTTATTAGACTTATCAAAGTGCGAGATTGTTGGATTAGTGTTTAAGTCCATAACTATTTTAGTATGTACTTGACCCGATTATGAGCATGGTCCTTTTGGGTTGTCTTCACCATAGCAACTTGTAGGATGAATTATAGAGAGATAGCATTAATTATGGTTTATTAATATATTATGATCAGAATAATATATTAAAGGATAAATCATATTGTTTAATTAATATTGGTCAAAAATTAATTGAGAATTAATTTTGTGGTCAAAAGAGATTAATTAAATTTAGGGGATTGGAATTGTAATTATAAGATAATTGTATTCGGGCTATGGATCACCATGGAATATAGGTTGGATGAATTCTATGGGAAGCCCATAAGGAATTCGTCCAAGGGATGTTCTAAAAGGAGACCATGGGCTGCTTATGTAACGACCCGTTATTTCAGGTCAATGTAATGTCTAAAGGTCGAGTCTTGTAATCTCTTTGTGAAGTAATAAGAATATCATCGAAAATGAAATGTTTAAAAAGCTCCGTTTGAGTACACTATGTGGTAGATATCGTGATAAGGTTTCCAAAAATATAAAGAACACTAAAATCCGAGTTGTAACGAAGGAGTTATGACCATTCAAAGATTCGTAACACTACCGGTAACGCGTTGTTAAACATAAAACGAGAAATTTCAATAAAATACTTTTTAGCCTTAGGTATCTAAATGAAAGTCGTAGATATCATTAAACCGCGAACATGCATAAAAAGAACGCCCAAATCTGATTTCGTATGAGGAAGTTATGATTTTTCGAAGTTTCGGACCAAGCAGTAGACAGTTAAAAACTCGAATTAGAGATTGAGCGATTTTCAGCTAACACAACCTAAACGAAAGTTGAAGACCTCGACACTAGGAATACAACGGTAAAAAGACTGACAAAAATGGACATCAGATGAAGAAGTTGTGGAATTTAAACGGACTTTTCCTGACCCGAACTACTAAAAATAATATAATAAATATAAAGTCAAAACTAGATGACGGAGTCTAAATGAGAGTTGTAGAGTACAGTCTCACCTACGCGTGGATATAAAGAACGTGAAAAACGGAGCTCGTACACAAAAGTTATGGAAGTTAGAAGTTGGAAAATCCATTTACGCCCCGCTTAAAGGATTACACCCAGCGTACCAGAGGATAGGAGCCTTGTCCCATCGGCCACAGGCTCTACCATTGGACATAAGCTCTCCCATCTGAAGTGCGTAAGCAATGACGTCCCATTACGCCCCGCGTAACCCCGTATGCCCAGCGTACCGAGGCGGTTCAGCCTCCCTATAAAAGGGATGCGAGGGTTCCGGGCAAAATTGCTCATTTCATCTATTTCTCCCGCGTTTTTACTCTGTTTTGCGTGCAAGCAATATCCCGAAGCCCCGGTTTTCATACCCAAGTCTCGAAGGAAGTTTTACACTCCCGAGATTCCCGAGAAACCCGTTTTCTCCTGTCGAAGTTCTGCTCGGTTTTCATCTCACCATCTTCACTCTATCAAGTGAGTTCATACCCCCTTTTATACACCTTAAAATACTTTATAATGTACTTTTAATACATTCCGGGGGAGAATACAAGTAAACACCCGGTTAATCCTGAGTGAAAACGTGAAAACTCTTGTTATACTTTGCATGCATTAGATTTATACAAAATGCATAGTATCCAGGGTAGCCATCCTTGTTAAACCATTTTATGCATTCAAAGAACTTATGATTTATGCTTTGTCAAACATTATGAAAAGGGATAAATATTTCATACAAAACTATTATTTTAATACAGACTTAGTTGAGAATCCGTGAGACGATTACATCTTCAATGCTACCTTTTTGTTAAGAGGTACTACCTAAAGTCCTGTCTATTATAACCAGAGTCTCCCGTTTGGAGAGCGTGTCAAATGTGTATAGATCTATACGGAAATTCATGATCCCGCGCCTGACTGTTAGCTACAGTCCTTTGGGTGACAATTTGTCATAACGTTTCGACGCCTGAAGACTGTCGCCACATGCATATTATGTTTAGTATGGTTATAAAACTTACCGGATAGACAATTATTATGGTATTCTGCTTTTATGAATGGGTAGCTATTAAAACTATTCTTCATCTAACGAGTGCGCTCTTCTTATAGCTTTATTATATAAAACTATGCCTCAACCTTTAAGCATTTCAGTTGCTTGCGATTTTCGGTCTTGGACATTAGAGACTGCCTGTTACTTTAGGGAAATAAGGGATTTTCCTGTATCCAAAACAATCAACTAATAGGAAAATAAGGGATTTTCCTGGTACAACTATTTACAATTCACAACACGAACATTCATATGCATTTCATACTTTTATAAGAAAATAAGGGATTTTCTTGGAAAATGCACGAAATTTGGAATGGTATACATTTTCTCAAAACCGATTATGAACTCACCAACTTAATTGTTGACACTTTTTCTTTGAAATAACTTGTATTCTCAGGGAACTGCTAAGCAGGTTTGGAAACCAACTTTTGGGGATTAATGCTCTAACGTTAATTACTTCTTTTCAAAGATGTTATGTATTTATCTTTTGAACATGTAACAAATACAATTATGTTAACATTTTGAAACCTTTATATGTAAGGTGGTGTGCACTTTCCTTACTATGAACTGTTATGATACTAAATATGACGTCCTCCGCCCCCGAATGTTTCCCCCGTTCTGGTTTGGGGGTGTGACAGATTGGTATCAGAGCATTGTTTATAGTGAATTAAGTATATCAAAACCATTTTTGGTATACAAATATAAACACAACTGGGCAAAAACACTCTGAGTAAGAGTCATACTTTTAAAAATTAAATTTATTTATTTTTTGTAAAGTAGGCATGCGTTCATTTCATATTTATAACAATGTCATAAATAGATCAATATAGAAGTATTATAAATAAATTGTGCAGTGCAGGTGTGCCTTGGGATATGTAATCGGAACTGGGATGAATATAGCCTGATCAACTATATTTGTCCGAGAGCCGACTAACGTATGCCAGGGAGTGTCTGCAGTGGACAACAAATTTAAAACTTACCAAGAGCATATCATTAAGAATACTATGGGAGTATTTGGGTATCTTCAACCGTCAAACTTAAGGGTAAATTTTACATACTTTAGCTTATAGTCAATTCTTAACCCTATTCTCGTATAGACTCAATGGCTGGATTCCATCACCCCGGCGACCCCTACTACCCCAACCAAGGTAATGGGGGATGGATTGAAGACGACCCCGAGGAGGAACCAATGGAAGACAAGGAGGTGGAAGATTCAAATAGCTTAGCCTCAGAGCCTGAGGTAATCAATCCGCCAACCGTCCGACCTCCATCCGTTCGACCTCCTTTCAGGACGGGATTTCAAGGACCAACTCCTGTCTGGGGAAGCCACATCCACCATTAGAGCCAGCAGCAAGGACTGCGTTCTCCTTACGGTATGTGTCGGGACTTCTACGATGTCAGCGGAGGAAGTTCAGCTGATCGAGCACTCCCCGTTATGGTAGGCAAACTTGCCAATCAGGCTTATCAATCCGGAGTCCAAGCAAACCGGATTCACGAGGTTGACATAAGGATAGAGGATAACGTCGTTGATATCCGTCGTCTAGACATGCTACAAGGGAATGCTCAACTCCACACCAACTCCTTCCAGGAGCAAATGACTGTAGTGCTCTTTGAAATGAGGGATTTGAGGGAGCAACAAGCTGCCTTTGACAGGCGTCTCATGGGAGCCAAGCAATTGGATGCGGAGTCAAGCTCCAAGCACAATCCGCGCCACGAGTAATGCTCACCTAACTCCCAAATTTTGATATAGAATAGGACCATCGGCTAAAAGTCTTACTTTCTTTAACTTTCTGTAATCGGAGACCTTTAGAAAGGTCAATTTCTTTTTTCTAACTTCAGATGTAACGCAACCATATGTTTAATATATATATATATATATATATATATATATATATATATATATATATATATATATATATATATATATAGGGCATATCTCTTTCGTGTGTTAATTCTGTGCATTTCATTCGAGTTCGTGAGTTTATATATTGCTATTCAAACTCCATTTATGAGTCAAAATCAAAGCCCTATGTAGGCTAAACCAAAATTTTGAACTATTAAAGATAGTTAACTCATTTATTCGAAGAGTAAAGAAGAGCATGGTCAACATCTGAGACAAGTCTTAGAGACATTACGAGCTAAGAGACTTTATGCGAAGTTCTCAAAATGCAAGTTTTGGATTAGGAAGGCGGACTTCCTAGGTCACGTGGTCAGCGAAAAAGGAATCCACGTGGACCCATCTAAAATCAAGGCTATCGAAGATTGGTCTGCACTAACTACACCAACGGAGATTCGCCAATTTCTAGGCCTTGTTGGTTATTATCGAAGGTTCATTCAGAACTTCTCCAGCATCGCAAAGCCTCTTACCTCCCTAACTTAGAAAGGTGTGACCTACAACTGGGGAGAAAAGCAAGATGCTGCATTTTAGACTATGAAACAGGCCCTATGCAGTGCACCCATTCTTTCTCTTCCAGAGGGGATCGAAGATTTTGTGCTGTATTATGATGCTTCAAATCAAGGGTTGGGTTGTGTGCTAATGCAACGAGGAAAGGTTATTGCGTATGCCTCACGACAATTGAAAACACACGAAGTCAACTACACCACTCATGACTTAGAACTTGGAGCTGTGGTCTTCGCTCTGAAAATCTGGAGGCACTACCTATACGGTACCAAGTGCACCATCTTTACAGACCACAAGAGCCTTCAACACATATTCGACCAGAAGGAGTTAAACATGAGACAAAGACATTGGGTTGAATTGCTTAACGACTACAAATTTGAGATTCGTTACCATCCGGGAAAGGCAAATGTGGTGGCTGATGCCCTTAGTTGTAAGGAGTACTCTGGTCGAAGAGTGAAGTCATTAACCATGTTGATCCATTCGCATTTGTCGACACAAATCAAGGAAGCTCAATAGAAGCCTTGAAACCCGAAAACGTGACTGGTGAAACCCTTAGAGGGATGGAAAAGAATCTAGAAATCAAGAGTGACGGAGTACGCTACCTCATGAACCGAATCTGGACACCAAAGTTTGGTGGGTTCAGAGAGATAGTTATGAATGAAACACACAAGAATCCATTCTCCGTACACCCAGGTTCAGATAAGATGTATCTGGATCTCTAACAACTCTACTGGTGGCCAAACATGAAAGCAGAAATTGCTACCTATGTGAGCAAGTGCTTGACTTGCGCCAAGATAAAAGTAGAACACCAGAAGCCCTCTGGTCTACTCCATCAACTCGAAATAACTGAGTGGAAATAGGAACAAAAATCCATGGACTTCATAACTAAACTACCCAAGACTCAGGGTGGTCACGATACCATTTGGGTGATCGTCGATAGACTAACCAAGTCTGCTCATTTCTACTGATCAAGGAAACTGATAAGATGGAAAAGCTAACGAGAACCTGCATCCGAGAGATCGTGCGACTTCATGGAGTGCCGATGTCTATCATCTCGGACAGAGACAGTAGATTCACTTCCAGATTCTGGAAATCGTTGCAAAAATTCATGGGAACAAGGTTGGATATGAGTACAACCTATCACCCACAAATTGACGGACAGAGTGAGAGAACGATCCAAACTCTAGAAGACATGTTGCGAGCATGTGTGATCGACTTTGGTAAAGTGTGGGATGTTCACTTACCATTAGTCGAGCTCTCTTACAACAACAATTATCATACTAGTATCAAGACTGCTCCATTTGAAGCCCTTTATGGCCGTAAGTGCAGTCTGTGTTGGACGGAAGTGGGCGACACGCAGTTGGAAAAAGTTCTAGTCCCTGATAGCACTCTCACCGGTCCGGAGATCATTAGGGAAACAACTGAAAAGATCTTCCAAATTCGAGAGCGTCTAAAAACCTCTAGGGATAGGAAAAAGAGCTATGCCAACAAAAGACGAAAACCCTTGGAATTCCAGGTTGGTGACCGCGTTCTACTGAAGGTCTCACCCTGGAAGGGAATGATACGCTGTGGGAAGCATGGAAAACTAAATCCAAGGTACATTGGACCCTTCGAAATTACTTCAAGGATTGGTCCAGTGGCTTACAGACTTCAACTTCCAATCGAGCTTAACAAAGTACATCCAGTGTTCCACGTATCGAACCTGAAAAAGTGTTTGTCCGATGAAACTCTTGTGATTCCACTCGACGAAATAGAACTTAATGAAAATCTTAACTTTGTGAAAGAACCCATCGAGATCATGGATAGGGAAATTAAACGAACTAAATAGAGTCGCATACCAATAGTGAAGGTTCGCTGGAACGCTAAGCGAGGACCTGAATTCACTTGGGAGCGAGAAGATCAGATGCAAAAAAAGTACCCACATCTCTTCCCTAGTCCATTGGCACTTATTTCGTAATTAATTTTGGGACGAAGTTCCCTCTAACGAGGGGATGATATAACGACCCGTTATTTCAGGTAAATGTAATGTCTAAAGGTCGAGTCTTGTAATCTCTTTGTGAAGTAATAAGAATATCATCGAAAATTTAATGTTCAAAAAGGTCCATTTGAGTACACTATGTGGTAGATATCGTGATAAGGTTTCCAAAAATATAAAGAACACTAAAATCCGAGTTGTAACGAAGGAGTTATGACCATTCAAAGATTCGTAACACTACCGGTAACGCGTTGTTAAACATAAAACGAGAAATTTCAATAAAATACTTTTTAGCCTTAGGTATCTAAATGAAAGTCGTAGATATCATTAAAGCGCGAACATGCATAAAAAGAACGCCCAAATCTGACTTCGTATGAGGAAGTTATGATTTTTCGAAGTTTCGGACCTAGCAGTAGACAGCTAAAAAATCGAATTAGAGATCGAGCGATTTTCAGCTAACACAACCTAAACGAAAGTTGAAGACCTCGACACTAGGAATACAACGGTAAAAAGACTGACAAAAATGGACATCAGATGAAGAAGTTGTGGAATTTAAACGGACTTTTCCTGACGCGGCCTACTAAAAATAATATAATAAATATAAAGTCAAAACTAGATGACGGAGTCTAAATGAGAGTTGTAGAGTACAGTCTCACCTATGCGTGGATATAAAGAACGCGAAAAACGGAGCTCGTACACAAAAGTTATGCAAGTTAGAAGTTGGAAAATCCATTTGTGCCCCGCGTAAAGGATTACGGCCAGCGTACCAGAGGATAGGAGCCTTGTCCCATCGGCCACAGGCTCTCCCATCGGACATAAGCCCTCCCATCTGAAGTACGTTAGCAATGACTTCCCATTACGCCCCGCATAACCCCGTACGCCCAGCGTACCGAGGCGGTTCAGCCTCCCTATAAAAGGGATGCGAGAGTTCCGGGCAAAATTGCTCATTTCCTCTCTTTTTCCTGCGTTTTTACTCTATTTTGCGTGCAAGCAATATCCCGAAGCCCCGGTTTTCATACCCAAGTCCTGAAGGAAGTTTTACGGTCCCGAGATTCCCGAGAAACCCGTTTTCTCCTGTCGAAGTTCTACTCGGTTTTCATCTCACCATCTTCACTCTATCAAGTGAGTTCATGCCCCCTTTTATACACCTTAAAATACTTTATAATGTACTTTTAATACATTCCGGGGGAGAATACAAGTAAACACCCGGTTAATCCCGAGTGAAAACGTGAAAACTCTTGTTATACTTTGCATGCATTAGATTTATACAAAATGCATAGTATCCAGGGTAGCCATCCTTGTTAAACCATTTTATGCATTCAAAGAACTTATGATTTATGCTTTGTCAAACATTATGAAAGGGGATAAATATTTCATACAAAACTATTATTTTAATACAGACTTAGTTGAGAATCCGTGAGACGATTACATCTTCAATGCTACCTTTTTGTTAAGAGGTACTACCTAAAGTCCTGTCTATTATAACCAGAGTCTCCCGTTTGGAGAGCGTGTCAAATGTGTATAGATCTATACGGGAATTCATGATCCCGCGCCCTGACTGTTAGCTATAGTCCTTTGGGTGACAGTTTGTCATAACGTTCTGACGCCTGAAGACCGTCGCCACAGGCATATTATGTTTAGTATGGTTATAAAACTCACCGGATAGACAATTATTATGGTATTCTTCTTTTATGAATGGGTAGCTATTAATACTATTCTTCATCTAACGAGTTCGCTCTTCTTATAGCTTTATTATATAAAATTATGCCTCAACCTTTAAGCATCTCAGTTGCTTGCGATTTTCGGTCTTGGACATTAGAGACTGCCTGTTACTTTAGGGAAATAAGGGATTTTCCTGTATCCAAAACAATCAACTAATAGGAAAATAAGGGATTTTCCTGGTACAACTATTTACAATTCACAACACGCACATTCATATGCATTTCATACTTTTATAAGAAAATAAGGGATTTTCTTGGAAATCGCATGAACTTTGGAATGGTATACATTTTCTCAAAACCGCTTATGAACTCACCAACTTAATTGTTGACACTTTTTCTTTGAAATAACTTGTATTCTCAGGGAACCGCTAAACAGGTTTGGAAACCAACTTTTGGGGATTAACGCTCTGATGTTAATTACTTCTTTTGAAAGATGTTATGTATTTATCTTTTGAACATGTAACAAATACAATTATGTAAACATTTTGAAACCTTTATATGTATGGTGGTGTGTACTTTCCTTACTATGAACTGTTATGATATTGAATATGACGTCCTCCGCCCCCGAACGTTTCCGCCGTTCTGGTTTGGGGGTGTGACAGCTTAGGGCTTAAGCAGTCGGATTTGGATTTCCTAGTTGAAAACCCTAATGACCTAACTATATAAGGACCCCCCCCTAAGGCCCCAAAAACGTGGTGAATGAATCCCTTACGTTTTCTGGACGTTTTTGTTCCTCTCTTTCTCCTCCTTCTTCATCCTTATTGCTTATGGTGTTTGTGACTCCATTAGTGGTGCAACTCTTGAGGCACTAAGCTTTCTGAAGCCAATTACAAGAAGGAATAGATTGTTATATCTAGATAACAATCAAAGGTAATATCTAAACCCTAATTTTGATTATAGTATATTAGATCTAGGGTTTATGAGCTTTGGATAACTTGCATGTACAATTAGATAAACCTAGATCCAAAGTTTTAGGGTTTTGCATGTACACCATATGATTGATGAGTGCTCATAACCTATCAGGAGTAAAGATCAAGTCAAAGAATGGATTATCAGCTCGAATATATCTAGGTTTCGTTTAATAGATAATTATGGTTTGCACTCTGTGATTTGGGTAATCTATGTATCGTCACCACTTAGCATTTCCGTTGGCTGCCCGAGAAGGTGTGACATAATGGTATCAAAGCTAGTTGCTATAGCGAATTAATATTTCTTTAGGAATTATGACTATATATTAGGACATATAATTCGATTAGGTTTTCCCTCAAACCTATAAATAAAAGGATTACTATACGCTACTGATAGACTACTTAAAGGAGAGGTAACTAGTTTGAACTGTCGCTTGGGTTGCTGGATTTCAGAATGACTATATGCTAAAATGCACCTGCCCTCTGGCACTTTTCATCTGGCCAATCCCTAATTTGGTCGTCTAGAAAGTACAAAACAATAATAACCGCCAATCATAAATAAAGTATACAAATCAAAATCACAATATATAAGACATTTATCTAAGCGAGTTCAGTATGTAAAGGTTGAGTCACTGTTAAACGTAGCCTAATCAACTATGTTTAGCCTTGACTGAAACAATACATCAACTGGATTAGGGATAGGGATAGATATACAATAAAACAAAAACCATATAAACACAAACCAAAAGCATACATAAACTGTTTCAAATGCATCTCACAAAATAAGTAAAAATAAGTATCAAAATACAAAGTATCAACCCAAAAACATCAACCTACTCATCGCTGTTCTCATACTCACCCTCCTCGTACTCTGTGCCATCATCGCTATCATCATCATTAGTATCCCTATGATGTGTGCCTGAAGGACCAACACCATCATGATCTGGATGAGCAGGTGGTGGAACAGCAGGACCCGCTTGAGGAAAAGGTGGATGGTCCATCCCCAAATGCCGCATGTAACATCTTAATTTTATTCTATTTTGACCCTTGGATTGTTATTTGTTTACAAAATTGGTCCCAAATGGCATTTTCGTTATTATTGGCCATGCATGAGTATGTTGGGCATACGTAGCTAGGGTGTAAACCATATTTAAACATCTTTATGGCCTCATGCACCCTCTTAACTCCAACCTCATTCTTCATTTCGAAACCCTAAAGTGTGTAAGTGCATTCTGAAGCTTGAAGAGCCTTTTGGTGCCATTTTGGAGCTTTTGGAGAAGAAATAAGAAATTTGAGGTTGTGGTGTTTCACTCAACGCCTTGGATCTAACATCTACAGTCCTTTGTGCATCTTCTAGAGGTATAAAGCTCCAACCTTGATGAGTATTTCATTTAGATCTAGTTTTAGCTTAAATTTGGTCCCTTTTTGTCTCAAACCTTTACCTTTGTGAGCATGGAATGCTCTAAGACGTTTGATTTGTCCTTTCAGATGTTTAGGGATGTGTTAAGTCATAAAAATGGGATCTTAGATATTGGTTTCTTCCCATGCATGGTCTAGGTTGTCTTAATGGGTCAAGAAGCTAGGGTTTTTGTTATTAAGGTCTTTATAGTCGTGCAAAACCATAAAGTTGGAAACTTTATGGTTAA
Organism: Lactuca serriola; assembly: GCF_051521515.1. Classification (NCBI taxonomy): domain Eukaryota; kingdom Viridiplantae; phylum Streptophyta; class Magnoliopsida; order Asterales; family Asteraceae; genus Lactuca; species Lactuca serriola. The sequence goes on along the minus strand of NC_136408.1, from coordinate 38,761,339 downwards.
GATCACCTTTTAGGGTCTTGATCTAGAATTTGGGTGAAGGTGCTTAAGGATTAAGCACTTAATGGATTGAGTTGGTTGGCATCCGCGTATGTTGGGCGTACCAAAGGGTACACTGCATGTACTTGGTCAGCCCCTCGTGGTTGGTCAAACACTTGGTACGCCCTGTGTATGTGTTGAGTACGCCCAACGTAATCACTTAGTCGACTCAATTGACTCATTTGGCTTTAACCTGGATTTTTACTAGGTTTGAACTAGGGGTATTTTAGGTATTTTGATCTTGTATTCTGAGTTTGTTTTCATTGAATTCATTAAGGTGACTGGTAGAGTGATCTCGGAGCAGCGTGCTATTTAGTTTTCTCACCTGTCTGTGAAGTAAGTCGACTTACTAGATCCATGGGTCGAAGGCACCAATGTAAGCCGATTACTTTTTTGTGTAGAATGCTAGTTGTCTCTGTGATACTTGCATGAAAGACTAGGATTTGGCCCCTGGAAATTCTATGAAAGATCAGGATTTGGCCCCTGGCACTTATATATAAGACCAGTATTTGGCCCTCGACATAGTAAGGAAAGACCATGATTTGGCCCATGGCAAGAAATGATCGTAAGACTATGATTTGGCCAATAACATTCATTTCCTTATGTATGGTATGTGGTACTTTGGGGAACTCACTAAGCTTTGTGCTTACGATTTATGTTTATGGTTTCGGGTACTTCTGGTTAGAAAGGGAAGGGCCTGATGTGATGGCACAACGTCAACCCCTCATGATTTCCGCATTCTGAATAATTATACTCCGATGTTTTCAATATTATGACTTGGTGTTTTATTTTGAAAAATTGATGATAGGTTTGATAGAATTCATATGAAAAAATTTTATTACTGTTTTTGGGACGTTACACCGTATCACCCCATCAATTCAAGCCATAATCCAACGACACTCCTCATGTGCAGCAACTAGACATTGCATCACGTCATGTAGAGTCGGATTTGGCTGATCAGGCTCTGTGCCTAGGTCTCTGATGCCCCTCGAAGACAGGCTCAGGGATGTCCTCTGGCTCCATGATATCGTGATCCAGAATCCTCCACTTCCGCCCGACCCAAATGTCTTCCCAAGAGCGATAGTACCCATCTCTCGGATAGGAATAAGAACCATCCCACTGGTATCAACCTCATAAGATAGGGCCAACCGAGTAACCCAATGACCGCCACAAATCCTGCTCGAAGGCATGGAACCTAGAGCCATACTAGATAAATATGATAGGTTTTAAGCATAACTACAACCTATGTGTTTGTGCATCCCTAATTGCTTTTGATCTAATTTTTTCACTAGTTGAACAAGCAAATTGAATACCATATCAAAACCCTAGATCTAGCATATATAATTAAAAAAGTTACATATAATTAGGGTTTAGAAGTTTACCTCACTTGTTATGTGGCAATAATAAGAATACCTTGAAGATCCTTGACTCTTGAAAACTTAGTGCCTTAAATATTGCACCTCTAATGGCTCACAAACACAACAAGCAAGAGGATGAGATGAGAGAGGAGGGAATGGTTCTTAGAAATCGGTTCTACTAGGGTTCTTAGGCATAGGGCCGAAAATCTAAGGGTTAGATCGCTTTTAAACATGAGGTGGCTTAGTCCCAAAGATAGGGTTTGCAGGCGGAAACCCAATTCCCTGCTTAAGGCCTAAGTAGCCCATGGACTCCTCTTTGGAAGGCCTTGGACGATAATCTTATAGGGCCACCCTATAATTTTCATTCACTCCTATCCAAGGAGTCCAAGAGCCCAGTTTCACAACTATCAATGATTTGCAAAACAACCCCTGCTCGTTTAGTCAGTTCTTTTAATCCCAAAATTAATTCCAAATTAATTTCTGATTAAATACTAATTAAATAACATGATTTCTGATTAATATATTATTTTCATAATACATTAATAAATCAATTTTATATTCCAAATAATAAATTCAACCTCTCTATCCAAAATCCATAGTGTCAGGTTGCTAGAGTGAAGGCAACCCAACAGGACCATGCTACTGTCAAATCAAGAACATACTGGTTATCGTTATAGGCTTAGACACTTAATCCAATAGTCTCCCACTTGATAAGTCTAATAACTATGATTGCAAGTATGACCTCAAAATTTGACCAGTAATCTTAACTTTCAAAAGCCGTTGTCGAACTCTGACCTAGTCAGTTACATGTCCTTAGATAAGCGATCAAATATTACTCCATTTTACAATATATCGTATGGACATCAGACACGGATTATAATCAGTTTCGCTATCCAAAGTTTGTTTCCTGATTTCTGATTTATGACGACTAATAACAGACTACTAATTGAACACATCAATTCAGTCTAGGCTTGGCCAAGCACTTAAATGCCATCATCAAATCATCGATGGGCCCATAGATATCGCTTTTCCCATTAGGGAAAAAGGAACATATAAAATTTGACTCATATTCTTGAACTATCCACTCATCAAATCATGCATAACAATATGTTTTATAACATCAAGTTACTGATGCATTACGTATTATCAATACACAACTGACTCGTAAACAACAACTCATATGTCTCCGTTTCAAGAATATAAGATATTATCGTATCCAAATTACTTGTGATAAAATCCATGAAGTAATTCTATGAGCGTGGGTTAATCCAATACTCAAATGTCCATTTCAGATGTACTCGTGAATGTTGCAGCAAACCATTGCTATGTCTAAACCTTTAGACAATCTACAATCCAATTCATGACAATCTTAATTCACTACTTACTTCCAAAGTATGATCGAATGTGGATGTTTTGAATAATCCAATTATTCGGGAAGTAAAACATGCGAAGTGAAACACAATAATAACCTAATTAACTATGGTCTCAAAACTATTGAATATAAATAAAACACTTATTATTTAATCACCATATTAATTAGACTTTATTAATTGTATAATGTTTCGATTAATCAACTAATCAATTGAATTAAACATCAGTCATGCCATGTAATAAACATGCATACTATGTCTCTCTATGGTCCTTCCTTTGTGAATAGATCAATTGGACATAATTCCAGTGATACTCATATCATAATTCCAAATCGATATTACAAGCGTAAGAATTTCCAAAATTCTTGTCACCACTAAATGTGTTAGAATCTAACCTTTCATGCAATGATCCTTTTGTAATGACGTGGCCTAGAAGTCACAAATACTTTGCCAACGATGTCATGAAATGCTCCAATGAAACTTTGTTACTTAAAAAAGTTTCATGGTAATGAAGTATCAAATTTAAGGTAACTCCTTGAACACCTTCCTTGCATTAAGGTTTCTAACTCATACGTAGATTTCAATAACTAACTCCCATTATGGAAACTTTTCCATATTTCCATATGACTATCAATTTTGATAAAAAATTATCCTAACCTGAAACATGTCAGTATGGTCTGTCCAAATGCTATACTTCCAACTGTCCATAAGCAACCAATCTTCAGCGAACTTCAGATTGTCCTTTAACAGTTGATCAACAACTCTAGTCATATCCAGTTCCAGTTCTTTTTCCCTTCTTAATGCTCCATGAATTTGGAAAAATTAGAACAATCGAATACTATAACATATGTGATCGATCCTATATCTGAAGCATATGGGATTTGATATATAAGGTCTTACATAAAGACTTGATACTTGATCAATTTTTTTTGCTATAATATTTTCATATATAGAATATCCTATGTTGACTCATTTGAACACGATATTCATATATGTTCATGACTAAGTTGCATTAAATCTAAACTTTTAGATTTGGAATGAAGTATAAGTGTCTTTCTCCCTTAAATCCTTTTATAGCAAAATAATTCTCAAATATAGAAATTTGCAAATTGAAAACTTTGTTTCCCATAAATAGTATTGCCAACTTGCAATACTTACCATAATTATTATTCTACCACTAGCATAATCATTATATTCTTGCTAGCATAACAATTATGCTCTCATTAGTATAACACTTATGCTCCCACTAGCTTTAACATGTACCCAGAAATCAACTGGACTTCTAGAAATCAATATTTTTGACTTTCTTACTAAAGTACAGATTTCTGATACGTGATGCTTTGATAAGTCTTCATCTAGACTTCTCAAGCTCATACACCTTTCATTAAATAGCATACGTGTGTGTTTAAGCCTTTTTAGAACTTACAACAATAATTCCTAAATGTTCAAACTATTTCTTGCCATTTCTCACAATTCGAACTATGAAAAAGGATGTCATAATCATATACGAATTTGAGAACGTAATTATCACAACTACTAACCATAATCTACTAGCAAAAGTGTTTCCTTACAAATATTTTCATGAATTAGAGCGAAAATTTTTGCCACCTAGACTTTATGGCGTATGTGTCCCTATCCATGTGAATTTATCAATTCTAAACCTACAATCATAAGACAAGGTCGAGGACAAACCAAAATCAAATTTAGTTTTCCTTTCATGGGCTGAACTTTGTTTATTCTTAGTTTCTTGTGGTCTCGTAGCACAAGGGCCTACCATGTGCTTCCAAGTTGTCAAGTAGCTGATATGGGCATATTTAGTTATAAAATTCATGCATTATCTTAATACTTTATGTTGTTTTTGTCTCATTTAATGAAAAAAAAGGTGCTTAATTAGTTTAGAATTTCATTTTTCAGCAACAATGACATGCTCAAATGGAAAAGGAAGCGGAACTAGTTATTAGAGGCTTGGATCTTGGATTTTGAAGAAAGAAGGATGTTGCTGGACAGCTTGACCCCTCATCAGTGTTTTGGCCATATCTCATGAACTGTAACTCCGATTGACAAGATTCAAAATGTTCTGAAACTAGACACAATTTCGGACGACTTTCATGTTTTGAGAAAATGCTGATTCCAAATGGACTCGACGAGTTGGGTCTCAACTCGACGAGTTACGTCGAACTTTCGCGATTCTGGACGCTGACTTGCCGTACACATGTTTTATGTGACGGACTCACCGAGTTGGTCACTGGACTCGACGAGTCACCTCTGTTTTGTGAAAATCTATATGAAGGGCATTCTTGCCCGATACCCTAGCAGATAGATGAACCCTTGGAGGCCAATTGTCGACTAAAGGTGCTGCTGGAGTGTGGGAAGCTAAGGAATCAACCCTATATTCAATTTTAAGGAAAATTAAGGCAAAATCAAGTTTACTCTTTACCTATTCTCTTGTTTGAACTATGTTTTTACCAATTGATTTCGTTTTTGAGCTTGTATCTGCTATAATCATGAGCTAAAACTCATATCTTCTATTTAGGGTAGATGACTTTGTGAATATGGATTGATTTTATGGTTAGGATTAATTTAATTTGGTGATATTGTTTTGTTAAGCTTATTAAAGAACCTTATGCATTAACCATAAGTATTTTCTGTTAATTATCAATTAATTAAGCTACATGAACATCTCTTAATTTCTTACCTCATGTGATTTATGTGAAAACATAGTTATGTGCCTAGGATTAGCGAACGTGAAACCAGGATTAACTAGAAAGTGGGTAAATTAATGTGTGAGCTTGTATGGTAAACCATCAACAAGAGGTTAATTGAATTAGTAATTTGACTAACTAATTACAAGTCTTATTTAACCCGAATCAATAAAGTAGGAAACTCATTGGTTTAATCAACTGATCACTGCTTGAATTAATTTGCTTTCTAAGGATTAGTAATAGCAAATGTGAACCTAATCACACTAATCAGTAGCCAATGCCAATTAATCCATTGCACTTGTCATAAAATCAACCATAGGAATAAATGATTCGAACCTAAACAGAAGTCTAATTAATTATTGAATTTAGTTGATTTTTATTTGATTAGCTCTTAGTTTCATAGTTTAAGTTTTAGTTAATTGTTTAAGTTTCTAGTCTTGCAAAACTAGAGAAAACCCCCCTTTCTATTACTTGTTTAATTTAGATAATATTAGCATTTATTTTAATTGTTTACCGTTCCCTGTGTTCGATACCCTACTTACCTGAACTAAACTGCTAATCGATAGGTATACTGCCTTTCGTGTGTTTGTCTTTGTGTTTAAGCTAGTAGGATTAAAACTAGTGCATTTAACACACATCAGTAGCACGTTTCTATTGACAAATGTACTCTCACTGACCAATGTGCTCTGCCTATTGCAATCAAATGAGAACTTATAGAGCTCACATGCATAGTTAACTTAACTAGAAGGTTTACAAAAACAAGAATGTGTCAACATGATTGGTTATTAACCTTTGGTCGATCGTGTGCTAGTGATAACTAAAAGGTTTATTGTCGGTTGACTCTTGAAACTATTCAAGACAGTAGGACTCCCACTGACTTCCTGGCATATAAGTTTTTTTTGTTATGGAATATTCCTTGATAAGCAAAAATGAATATTCAAAAGTTACTGTGGGTTCTTATCAAGACAACACTTCATTTAACTGGTATTAGTTTATTCAAAACATCACAACTACCAATTTCAAATGTTCTAGAGCAAGAAAACATTTCTACTCCACATTTCATGTGGTGTTATAAAGCTATTTAGTTTGATATGCGATTCAAAGTTACTAGAGTGTGACTCTAAAACCTGATTTGGAAACGAAGTATGCCTCATCTATTGATTAAACTATTTCAACAATATCTGATTCCTCTTCTTAGTCAAAACGTTTTCACTAAGACATCCTTAGAGGATCAATTGTGACATAGTTCCATAATCCTTGAGATGCTCATAAAACATGATACAAGGTAATCTCCTTTCTTTTCAAATTGGAGAACCCTTTATCTTTCTGCCTAATAGATTCTTCATATTTGTTCTGCCATTCTTTGAGACCTTTCAAAGAATCATAATTACACTTAATCTTATAAGTATAACTATATTTACCGAACCGTCAACAAATCATGACGAATAGATTTATCATCTTTTATGGTGGATCCATATAGTCCACATCAATGTGTACTATATCCATTTGTCCTTCACTTTGACTCACATAAACATGTGATCAACGAATTGGTCTTAATCTTCCAAATATCAAGATTCTCATACATCACACAATTCGAATTGTATGACTCTAAGTTTCTATCCAACTGAAACTTGGGTGATGAGAATTCCTTTTCACTTGGTCAATTATGACATTACCACAAATGATATAACAAAGAATAAAACCATATTTAATATTGCTTAATAACAGAAATATAACCACCAATTTTCATAAATGCTATTGCGAGGATATGTAAAGTAACAAAATTTCACTTTATTGATCAAATGCGGAAAAATTATCCTTACAATGCAAACATATGAAAACTATGTTTCTAGACATATTTCCTATGCAATCTATTAAAGTATCATGATTCCTAATCAGCAGCTCAAAAATCTGATCCTCGAACCATTCGATCGAAATACATCTCTCACGATCAGATTCAATCACTCTTCTTCTTAAGCTTCATTCTCTCTCTTAGATCCTACAAAACATCAAAACGTGACTATCACATCATGTAATAAGAATCTACGAATAGGAACTTAATGGAGTTAGATAATGGTTGTACCTGAAGTAGAGTCATACAACTAGACTTTACTATCTTTGCGATCCTTCAGGTAGATTGGGCAACTTCACATCCAATGCCCCTTCAATTGGCAATAGAAACATATAGACTCTTCTGGAATGGCACATGAGCTATCTCAGATTAGCCTTTATCTTTACCATATGGTCAAACAGTTTGACTTTGGTCGATCCCTTTTCCATTGGGAAGAGAAACCTTTTCTGGACTACCAATGTTGCCATTGTTAAGTTCCATGATAATTTGGGAGATTGATCCTTTAAACACATTTGCTTGGCCATTGCACTTTAGCATTTCTGCTTCAGCAACAATTAGCAGATACGTTAGATCAATAAGGGTCATGTCGTTGTCAGTCATATAGTAGTCATTAACAAACTAACTATATGACTAAGGAAGCGAGTGAAGAATCAAGTCAAGAACTGGCTCCTTTGGGAAAACGATGCCCAACATTCTTAATCTGTCAATGTGCGACTTCATGTTTAGAACATGTGCACACACAAAATTTCCATCTAGGTGTTTGCATGCCAACGGGGCTTGAGTAACCTTGAACTTTTCAATTTGACGAAACCGTGGGTCGGGGAAAATCAGTGGAAGGGGTGGAGGAAGAGCTGGAGAAGTATGATTTCCAGTTCCAATATTTGAAGAAGGGAACATTCTTTCACCGTGATCAACTTGTGGAAGATCATCTTCAGATTGAGAAGGAAAACCATTTCCAGAAAGACCATAGTTGTCTGAACTTGACATCTATAAAGGGAGAAAATTCAAGTTAGTTGATTTATTTAATCCTTAATTATTAACCCAAAATTTTAAATTAAGGATAGGATCCATATTTTCGATTCGACTTCTGAAGAGGGATGTCATAATCAAATTCGAATCTATTTTAGGTAGGTAAGCAATTACAAGTTTCAATCAAATGAAACTCCTAGATCTTTTGGGATTCGTTGAACTATTTAATAGCATGTTTAATCTCGATTATGCTTTCACTTTGTGAATGGGATGCCGAGGATCACAAACGAGATGTGAATAACCATGCAAATTAGCTTGGTACTCTCGATGTCATTTATCACCCAATCAATGTGTCGGTTAACCACATATGCTCCATTGATCAATGATAATTTATGAGACACCCATTGCCAACAATATTGGTACCATATTAGTGTGTCAGTTAATCACACACGCTCCACTAACGACCAATAAGGTGCAATTTGCAATTTCATGGGTTAACATCAAATTCACATTTTTCCTAAAGTAACTAAGAATTGGATTTTAGAAAAGGTTTAGTTACTTTATGTCATTATACTTTTAATGAGAGTTTAGTGTCCTATCCTACCCGTTTGGTTAACGACCCTCCACTAGTCAAAAGTGCGGTGGGTAAGAATGGATACTCATTGACGTTCATTTTACAGGCTGCTTCCTTAAACACCCCTTATAGACCAGCTTCGTGAATGAGGCCTACTAACGGTAAGACTGACTTTTCTTATACATACATACATATATATATATATATATATATATATATATATATATATATATATATATATATATATATATATATAGATTAAAATTTTAATTCTATAATAGTATACGGGTGTATTTTAAACTTTTAAAATACTACGGGTTTAATTTTTAATAAATTAAACTTTTAATTTGATTAAATTTAATCCTTTTATGGATTTATTAATTATCTTTTAATTAAAAACTTAATTAAATTATTAATAATATCCATAAGGATGTACTTTAAACTTTTTTAAAATACTAGGGTTCTCAAATTTAAGATTTTAAAATTAAACTATTTAATTAAATTTTATATCGTAAAACCACAGGGTGTATTTTTAAAAATATTCAAAAATACTAGATCAAAATTTAAAAATTTAAATTAATAAATTAATTTTGTCATTATCAAAATTTTGACCAAATCAATTATCTTGATAAGGATATATCATTACATTTCCAGAAAAATTCAATTTTAAGAAGCAAAAACGAATTTAGGTAATTATCCTAATCAAACCAAGATATGAAAATTGAAAAATCAGGGATCTGATAGGCCAACACATCGATTCGGTGCAGTGCACTCGTCGAGTAGGGCCAACTCATCGAGTCCTGGGCACTGCACTCGTCAAGTAGGGCCAACTCGTCGAGTTCTATGAAAAGATTGACGAATCGGTTCCCTCCTCCTTTGGACAATTCACATATGCATCAAATTCAACTGAGAAACATCTTATGCTCTGATACCACTGATGGGTTTTGAGCATAAATACAACCTATGTGCTCATGCAACCTTAATTGCTTTGGGTCTAAATTTTTCACTAGTTGAACATGTAAATTGAATACTAAATCAAAACCCTAGATCTAGCATATATAATTCGAAAAATTACATATAATTAGGGTTTAGAAGTTTACCTCACTTTTTATGTGGCAATAACAAGAATACCTTGAAGATCCTTGACTCTCGAAAGCTTAGTGCCTTAAATGTAGCACCTCTAATGGCTCACAAACACCACTAGCAAGAGGATGAGATTAGAGAGGAGGGAATGGTTCTTAGAAACCGGCTCTACTGGGGTTCTTAGGTATAGGACCGAAAATCTAAGGGTTAGATCCCTTTTATACATGAGGTGGCTTAGTCCTGAAGCTAGGGTTTGCAGGTGAAACCCTAATTCCCTGCTTAAGGCCTAAGTAGCCCATGGACTCCTCTTTGGAAGGCCTTGAACGAAAATCTTATAGGGCCACCCTATAATTTTTGTCCACTCCTATCCAAGGAGTCCAAGAGCTCAGTTTCACAACTATCAATGATTTGGAAAACAACCCTTGTTCCTTTAATCCCAAAATTAATTCCTAATTAATTTTTGATTAAATACTAATTAAATAACATGATTTCTAATTAATATATTATTTTCATAATACATTAATAAATCAATTTATTATTCCAAATAATAAATTCAACCTCTCTCTCCAAAGAGTCATACTGTCAAGTTGCTAAAGTGAAGGCAATCCAAAAGGACCGTGCTACTATCAAATCAAGTACATACCAATTGTAGTTATAGGCTTAGACACTTAATCCAACAAAATATAGAGCTAGGGAAAAGGGAAGATGAAGGAAAACCTCGGTCTGAGTGCGACACCACATATACAAGAGGTCGCCAGAAGGAACCTTGTCACATTCCTCACGGTGACAAATAGTAGAAGCGAACAATCGGTGGATCAACCGATAAATAGGAGATCTGAAGGCACTCTCCACGGCCGTCTTAGAAACATAGGTCCCCTTAGTGTGTGACAAGACCTGCATGTAGTTGTACTCCTATGGTGGCTCAGTAATACAACTGTCAAAATAGGCACAAAAAATGAGGACTCAGAGTTTCCTCTACTGTATAAATACCTAGACGCCTCCCCAACTCAATCTGGCTGCAGGAGCGGGATACTCCTCCTAGGAAAAAAGTAAAGATCGATCTGTCAGCCCATCTCATTGACTTCTTGTCGAAGTGGATTGTCAAAAAGAATTTCCAGCAGAGCTCCTTGTAGACCACCTCCCAGACCCCAACAACCCGCTACCATCTGTGGTAGACAAAAAGCTAAAGACCGTTATCATTCCGCAATACATGGGTAGGGAATGGCTCCAGACGAGCTGTCAACATGGAATCGTCTACATCCCTCCAGGAAAGAGCCTGAGGAATGCTGATCTTCTTGGACAGGAGAGCAAGCAGACGAGAAACAAAAGAACTTTGATCAGTAAGATCATCAAGGAACTGTAGGAAAGGATGCGAAGTCCAACAAGTGCATAAAGAAAAAACAAGTACGTTATATATATATATATATATATATATATATATATATATATATATATATATATATATATATATTAACGAACGAAAGTTCTAAATTCACATCCAAACATTAATCACCTTGAATATATATCAACACATATATAAAAATAAGACGTAAAAATAATTTTTGGTTAACAAACGAAAGTTATTACAGAAAATCAAATTATAAATACCAGGGAGGATAAATACGAAAATTTAGAAAATACGGGATGAAAGTAATATTTTACAAAGTTTAAAATGAATGGGTTAAAGTGACATTTTAAAAAGTCATTAAGTGGAAAAGCCACACTCATAAACATAAAATATATACGAAATTGCATAAATGGTCCATATGGTTTACCCATGGTCACAAACTCAATCTCTCATACCTAAAAAGACCAAAAGTAAGGGTGTGAGCAAGAAAGACAATTCATACAAGTTTTGGAACGCACAATGACCATTTTCGTTAAAAAAAAATTAGAAAGCACTGAGTTTGTGACCTTAGTTAAACCACAATAACCATTTATATAATTTTGTCTTAATAATTCTAGACTAATAATATTATTTAATACTCAACTTTTGATTTGTCTTTATTCATCAATTTTGACCTTAAATACTTTTATGTGTGTTATACATTACTTGATGAAACTTAGAATGACTAGTAAAGAGCCCGCGACTACGCCGCTTTTGGGGTAATATGGGAAGAATCGACAAACTTTAAAAGACATGTGCTGAAATTGTAAATCACCACAAATATGAGAGAAAGTCGACAACCCCTAAAATTAGATGTCAAAAGTATACAACCAAAAGAATGGACAATGCTGGAGAAAATTCAAAAATATTGTGGCAATAATGTTAAAGTTGCCAAAGTTGGGAAAATATGGTGACAAAATTCAAAATGGGTTTTTTTTTTTTTTAATGTCAAAATGTAAATGTTTTTAGTACAAGGACGAAAAATGTCAAATTCATTAAAGATTTGTGGTAAAAACATCAAAAATGTAAAACTTTTGACTGCAATGACTAAAAGTGTCAAAATCAATAAAGATTTGTGGCAAAAACCAAAATGTAGAAAAATTTAATCAAAACGCAAAAATATAAAAGTATTGAATTTAAGGGCGAAAAGTATTAAATGCACCAAAGATTTGTGGCAAAAACCTAAAGCCCAAAAAGTTACTATTGCTAAGGCCCTTGTGATTTAATATATATATATATATATATATATATATATATATATATATATATATATATATATATGGGAAAAGTGAGTATACCCTTAAGGGTATATAAACTTAGGTACCCAAACTCATAATAATACGTCGTTTTATTTGATATATTGATTATGATATTGTTAAACTTCAATCCTTAACTTGATTTATATTCAATATTTTAAATTTTCACTATTATCTTCCTCTTATATCACATCTTTTTGTCGAACACTTACTAGGCTATATATATTATTGTTGAAAATGACAATTATGTAAGAGGAAGATAAATATGAAATTTATAAAAATCTTTGAAGTAATTCAAGTTAGAAGTTAAATTATAAGAACATTGGACAATTACAATGTCTATATATGATACAAAACGAAATAGTATGGTGAGTTTGGGTACCTAAGCTTATATACTCTTAAGGGCATATTCACTTTTCCTTATATATATATATATATATATATATATATATATATATATATATATATATATATATATATATATATATATATATATATATGAAAAGACATTTAAAACTAATTCATTCATATAGTTTACATCAAATATTATATTTAAAAAACAAAAATATTTAATGTAAAAGTTGAGGAATAAAGACTTTAAAAATAAAAAATAAACAACAAATATGGGACAAATGTAGTATAAATTTACAAATAAAAGATTATTATCTACATTAATATATATTAATTGCAATATAAATTCACAAAATAAATGGTTACTATATATATTGATACACATTAATAAATTTATAATTAAATTATTAATTAATATAAAATGACATATTAAATTTGAATAAAAAATACAAAAATAACAAGTTGAAGAAAAACAATTATAAAATTTTAAGACAATGATATATGTTAATATGTTAAGTCGAACGAGAATTTCACTTTTGAGAAAACTGATCTTTATTTATTGGGATAATGTTACTGTAGTAGAATAAAGTTTTGAAGTTTGTATGATTTGGTCACTATTTTTTTTTTGATAGACCATTAAACTCATTTATGACCTGTCAATTAAGCCATTCTTTTTTCAAATTTAACAGTTTACCCTATAAGAAAGCTGGTGTGGCATTAACAATTAATTTGTATTTACTTTTTGATAGCCATGTCATATAATCCACCTAGATAACAAGCCATGTCATATAAAATTTAACCTTACCCACCCTTTTTCCTAGTTGTATTCTTTCTTCTATCTTTCGGTATGAGTTTTGATCATATAACACCCAACATCACACCCACCTTAAATTGTTGAACGCCAACATCTCTATCATCTTAATCAACCATCATCTCCATCCTCCTCCTTCTTCACCGAGACCCACTTCTCATATTTGAATCGACCATCATCTAGAAGAAGGTTCTTGTTATTGTGAACATGGTGAAAAACCTGCAATTGATTATAACTTGAAATTTCCATGGATCTGTAAGCATTGGAAACTATAATTACAAAAAAAAAAGTCAAGCCAATTAATACCTTTTCGATGAACAATTGAACAATTGATCTCCGTGACCTAGATCTCATAACTAGATATAATCTCCTAAACACCACCGTTCTCACAATCACCACCAGAGTAGCCATGTCTACTCATTTGCTTGTTTGTATTGGTGCAGCTACCGCGCCATTCACCGCCGCTTCAGAGTAGTAACTGCCTTAGCTAACACCACTGGTTTTCTCTCTCAATATACGGGCAATTGATTGTTCTCTAAACTAAACCCAATGACGTATCTCATACACTTCAGCTTCACTAATGTTAATGTTGCTTGAGAGGAGGAAGTAGCAGAAATGACAGACGATGGGATCTTTGGATTTCAGCAACGAAATCTTTAGGAAACTCTCACTGGTTTTGTTTTTCACACTTTACTGAATGTAATTTATGTTTACCCGATTCGAGTTCTTCCCAATACTTTTTCCCTACTAAAAAAGCTTATGTTGCCAAAAATAAAATGGAAACAGAGAATAGTGGGCAAGGGTCATTAGATGGTGGCGGTGGTCGGAGGAATCTGATCGTGACGGTGGCCGAAAGCTTTACAACACAATATCAAGGAAGGATCCTTCCGCCATAACTACAAAGGAATTTGACTGTAGCGGTGGTCGGAAGCTTGGGAGCATCAATGCACAGACTGTCAATCTTCATCTCCCTCTAGTATGAATTTAGGGTTTTCGTGTTTGTGTGGAAATACATGGGTGATGCTTCGTTTTCTTTGGTTTTAACGAAAGAGAAGGGATGCGTGAGCAGGAAGAGGAACTAGTCTTCATGAAGTTTTCATCTAAGAATAAGCGATTATAGTGGTGGGAGGAGCAACAATTGTTTTTAGAATGAAAAGTTTGTTTAATATTAAGGGATATAGAATAAAAAATAATAGCCTTGTTTTAATTTGGGAAGAAGATGTCGTCTTCATTTTTTCATCCGAGAAGAAGAAGGCAAAGCCTTGTTTTAATTTAGGTTTTAACTAGGATTCTACTCGTCGTGCAACGCAAAAAAGTTAAATTGGCAAACCAAAAATAAGTTGCTACGTGTTGAATAGAACTTAGTAAGAGTTAAATTGGCAAACAAAAAAGTCAAGGGTCAAAGTCATACTAAACAAATATAATAAAGATGGTATTACATGTGACACGTACATAAAAATAAATAAGTAAATTTTTTAATTTAACGAACCAAAGTTCAAATAATTAAAAACGTATTATATGTGATCCGACTCATACATAAGAAACATACATAAAAATAAACCGAACTCAAATTTGTACCCACACGTACATAAAAAAAAGCAAGTATTTTTTTTTTAAATCAACAAACGAAAGTTTTAAATTTGCGTTAAAACATTGACCACCTCTAATTTATACCGAAACATACAAAAGTTTAGAAAGTCGTAGGCGTTGTAACTATAGGAAAAAGCAAATCGTATGTATTATAGGAGATAAAACAAAACTTTAGAAAATAAAATGGGGGAAATTGATATTTTTCAAAGTTCAAAATGGGGTGAAAATGACATTTTAAAAAGTAGAGGGCTGTAAATGTCATTTTACAAAGTATAAACGTAGACGAAGTCGAATTTATACAGACAAATACGTAAAAAAAAACACGTAATTTTTTTAAATCAACGAATGAAAGTTCTAAATTTACATCGAAATGTTGACCACTTCTAATTTATACCGATGCATACGAAAGTTTAGAAAGTCGAATGTGTGGTAATTGTAGGAAAGTATGATTGTTCATATTACGGAGGATATAACAAAAACTTAGAAAATGAAAGGGTGAAATTGATATTTTTCAATGTTCAAATACGGGATAAAAATTATATTTTAAAAAGTAAAGGGTTGTAAAATATCATTTTATAAAGTATAAGAATAATAGCAATAGAAAATTAGTAGAGGGACTTAAATTGGCAAAATCTATAAATTGAAAATCAAACAAACGGAGGACCAAAAATGGAAATAAGAAAAAGTAGAAGGAATGAAAAGGCACAAATGG